>NC_141689.1:1946363828-1947010805 GCF_964263255.1 Lissotriton vulgaris
CTGCCGGTGTTTCAGAGTAGCCAGCTCAATCTGCTGCTTCCAGCATAATTCGTTCTGGATACACACACCTAGGTAACTAAAGGCCTGGACCCTCTCCAGGGGGCGTTCATTCATCGTGACAGTACCTCTAAAAGCTTTGGGAGCATTAAAAGTCATGAACTTGGATTTGAGTACGTTAACTTCTAAACCCTGAGTGGTGCAGAATTCATCAAAAAGTACCAATGCCATCTGCAACCCACTTGGGGTTTTTGCTACTATGAGACAATCGTCTGCGAACATTAAAATCGGTACTTTAGCTCCTGCAAGGATAGGGGAATCAACGTTAAAATTAATTAATATTCTAGCCACATCATTAATATAAAGGGAAAATAAAGTTGGGGCCAAGACACAGCCCTGCCGCACTCCAGATTCGACAGGGAACTGGGCGGTGACATTGCCGGGGCCTCCCCACCTAATCTGAGCGTAGTTGTGGTCATGGAGTTTTATTATCAATGATAGAAAGGGCCCGGGTAAACCCATATCTTTAAGAACATTCCACAGAGTTGGGCAGGGGACCAGGTCCAATGCCGCTCTCAAGTCTATGAATGCATCATATAAGCTGCCACAGCCCAGAATCACAATCTTCCAGTACAGCATAGTAAAATGCAGTACCTTATCGACTGTGCTAATGGATATTCTAAAACCCGCCTGCTAATTGGACAAGATGTTATAGTCCCGTTCTCATGCCAATATTTTATCAAGGATCAGCCTGCCAAAAAGTTTTGGGGAGGTGTTGATCAGGCTGATCGGGCGGTAGTTTCCGGGCAAAGATGTATCCCCTTTTTTGAAGACAGGAATAATTTCTGCCCCATACCATGATTTCGGTATGGGGGCACCCTTAGCGATCATGTTTGACAAGAGGAGTATGTAATAGCCCCAGGAACCTCTGTCCTGCAAGAATAGATCCGCGGGAATACCATTGATACCTGGCGCTCTACCAGGGACCACTAGGTCTAGGGCACATTCCACGTCTTTCAATGTAAATGGGTCTTCCGTGAAAGGCGAGAAGGGAACCTCCATTGGGAGATGTATGGCATCGCCCTTCGCGTATTTTGGTTCAAAGTATAATACCCATTTATCCCGCGAAACCCAGTTCTGCGGCTTCTCCGGGTTGCCATCCACACCCCACTTGTAAACATTCGGGTGTCTCTATGGGATCCTGCCTCCTGTAGGTCATTCCAACTCTGCTCGTCCCAATTGCGTTTAGCTTTTGAGACAGCATTTTTATACGCAGCCCTGGCCAATTGGATATTTTGGCTAGACCCAGTTTTAATCACTATACCCAAATCCAAGCGGGCCTGTCTACATTCTCCTGAGTACCATCTTGGTGGTTGAGGTACGCGGGGACCATTTGGTCTACAAGGCCTAACAAAATAGTTTTTTAAATCTCCAAAAAAGGCCTCATGGATCCCAGTTGCCTCATTAATTACTACGGGTAATGCATCCTTTTTAAGTAAAATCTCGAAATCGGAAATTGCTTGGGCTAGCTTGCTGGATATAGAGTCAGCGCACTCTTGATTTAATAGAACCTTGGAGCATCGGACGGGACGCATGTCATTTGCTAAAACAGTATTAGTAAGAGAGGTGGCACCCATCTCCGCTCCGGGTTGGTCAGGAGAATTCCAATAGGCGAGAGTTAAACACAAGGGGTTGTGGTCGCTCTCTATCCTGTCAGTAATTAACATATCTTGGAGGAATCTCCATAGACCCAGGCTGACCAGGATATAGTCAAAGGTATTTTTCCCGGCCTTGTCACCAGCGGTTCTGCCTTTGGTTGATGTTAATCCTTTATTAAGACAGAGTGAAGTGATTTAAATCGATACTTGAGTCCATCTTTTGATTGGTTCAAGATCAAGTTTGGGTACCCCCCATTCCCTATCTTCTACGTCCAATATGTTCCAATTATCATTTAAAAGGGGTTCAAAAGTTACGTTAAAATATCCCCCTACAATAAGATTAGAATGTACAGGTTGGGATTCTAGCATATCTTCCAAAAGCTCCATGACTACAGATTTCTTCCCTCCAGTGCTACGAGCATAAACATTAAAAATATAAATGGTCTCTTTATTGAAAAACTCAAGTTTTAATGCCTGCAGATCACTATGATTTGTAGTTATGGCTTTGATTTTTATGGCTAGATCCTGTCATATTGTAAGACCACCAGATGGGCGGCCTCTCCCACGCTTCTCTGCTATGATGCTATAATTCAAGAATCCTGGGAAATGCAGTGGTTCTAATAACCAGGTTTCCTGAAATAAGCATATTTCATACTGGCTTATAAAGGATGCCCACTCTGGTGATTCTACTTTGGATTTTAGGCCTGCTTTATTCCATGACAGCACCGATCCAGGTTTACCATTGGTAGGTGCAATACCGTCAGTATGAACTTCCTCTGTGATAGCAAATGGAATAATAGACAGGGATGGTGTATAAGCCATCTTGGGGGGAGTTTTAGAGGCATCATCCGAGACACTTGTTGGATCCTGCCCAGTGATTTCGTCATTAGTTTGCTCACTGGATGCTTCTAGGGGGACTTGTGGTTGTAGTCAATCATTGCAATCTAGACTGAATTTGCCATAAGGGAGCCCCTGTCTTGGTTTCTACTGTCGTTTAGCCAATTCGAGGGAGGAGTTGCTCTCATCTGAATCTTAGAATATTCCGGATAACAAGATCTAAATTCTATATTTAGTAATTCTCCTGCTATCATAGGGTTTTTAAAGAAAAGTTTGATACAATCATATGCATCACCTAGTAAAGAGAGCTTACTGCACGAAGAATGTCCTCCCTAATAACTGACCTACATCCTCTTACATACCTGATCCAATGTATAGCTTTATTGGTCAGTGCTTCAGGTGTTTCACGGTCCCTACCAGTAGGCAACTTTGGTATGTTAATCAGGTACACTGATGGGGACTTATTTGGGTAGGTGTTATATGTTGAAACATGAGAGCTCATTAGAACAGGTTCTTTTCCCTGGGAACTGCCGGCAATTTTCTTCCCTCCCTGTCTTTCTCTGAAAGTATCCTTACTTTCTAGTTTCTCTAGAGCGTTGCTTGGTGGAATTGCGGGGACTATGCCCCGACATTGGGGTTTAGGTTTAGCTTGAGTTATTCCCTCCCGTTTCTAACTACCTCGCTGAACGAGGAGCTAGGGTCTGAAGAGTCTCCCCGGGAGGTCGGTGGGGCGCAAACATTCCGGGTGCAACCCGTTGTACCCGGAAGATTAAGCCTCGGTGATTTGGCTGCCATAGGGCCACATAAACCTTGATCAGAGACTACCCTCACATTATTAATTACGGTAGTGAAATGGTCAATCTTAGATTGCATACTTTCCACCATAGTACATAGATGTTTTCCAACTGATATCAAGGAACTATCGTCTGTTTCATCTAACCGGGACACCTCAGAGTGGTTGTTTTCAACAAGGGCTAGAATAGAAAATCTGTTGCTGCAAGGCAAGGCGTATGGATCTTCAGGGGTCTGTGTTGGGACTATTATGGGTTGGGTTTGATCTAAATTAGGTTTATTTAAAAACATTCCAGGAATGACTGTTAACCCCCTCTTCTGAGACCTCCCTTCGAAAGCCCCCCCAAGACTCTCTCCCTCGGAGGCCCTCTCGCCTTTGACAGGGGCAGTTTTTAACAAGTCAGTACAGTCTTGAACCAGGTCATCAATCCTATCCATCACGCAGTTTCCTCCTGCGTGTGGCAAATGTTTTTTTGGTTGTTTGCACTTTCGTTTCTTGGCTTGCTTCCCTCCCTTGGACACCACACCAGAAGCTTCAATTGGGTCATCTGTGGATTTACGTTTTCCCATTTTTAACGGGATGTGAACCAGCAGTGGCTGCGGCGGCAGGAAGGCTGGCAAGAGTTGCGGGAGTACTGGCGTGAGGCTGTGGCATCCCTCGGCGACCTCTGCTGCACCCAGGTCAGACTGAAAGTGTCCCCGCTCCCCCGGGGCTCACGCTGGACTTTGAGCACCTCCGGGGGCAGGACAGGGCGTGCGCGACTTCCTGTCGCGAGGGTCACTGGGAGTTGTAGTTCCTGGTGGGCCGTGCCGTGAAGTCCGGTGGCTGCGGCGGCAGGAAGGCTGGCAAGGGTTGCAGGAGTACTGGTGTGAGGCTGTGGCATCCCTCGGCGACCTCCGCTGCACCCAGGTCAGACTGAAAGTGTCCCCCTGTATACAATGACACATAACAAACTCTTTTTCCTTCTCAAGCATTTTCTTTTTTTGCCTTTTGAACTTTTTCCCCTAGGTTCAACCTCAACATAACTACAAAAAGCATAAAAGTAAACACCCAGTGTCCCCCCACCACTATTCTACTTGACCGATACCCCCAACTGTCACCCCCAGCTCCCCAAGATTATTGCATTCAGGAGTGATGGTCATCTAATTTAAGTCCCTGCCCCCCATCCTGCCGTTTTTATCTAGCAAAGATTTTAAAGTATTATCGACAAGTGAAGGAGAAACACCCTCGATAAAGATCTTTATTTCCCAAGAAAAACTACTGCTATAATTTCTGACAAAAAGGTATGAGTAGACCCGTTCAAAATAACCTTTAGTCTCACTGGGTTCATTAGGAACACCTGGGCGCCCTGCTGCTGGAAAGGGACAATTATCTGGTGAAGGTGCCACCTCTGCTCCCCTGTAGCATGGCAAAAATCAGTCTTAGCAAAGAACAACACCAATCAGAGCCCTCCTGGTAATTGGGACGTAGACCAGCTGTCTAAGCAAAAAGTTCCCAAAAAAACAAAAGAAAGGCCCTAGGTTTTTCCCCGCTGTAACATCTGCCATCATGCCATTTGTTTAAGTTGAAAAGGGAAGCAGTATGCTCGCTGGACTTCATGATCCCAGTTCCAGTTTGAGTGTTCGGGAAAGGCATCTCACAGGAGTTTCAAAATGAAGCGCTGTGGATCGTCCCCCTCCACTCCTTCAGGAATCCCTAGTAGGCGGAGGTTATTCTGGCGCTGTCTGTTCTCCTGATCTTCCCCATCAAATATGTCAGACAAGCAGCTAGGGAAGAACCTTGATCTTTTAAGGTGTTTACTTTGGTTTCCAAACTTTCTGTGTGGCTATCAACCATGGTAATCCTATCAACGATATCAGTGCAGATTTTGTTTAGCTTCCTCATGCCCCCTTGCAATTTTTTAGCGGTCCCTTTGGCGAGGTGACTATCAGAAGGAACCTCTTTCTGAAACTGTTTTACTGTACTGTAGTGAAGGCAGGGCCTTACTTACGCACATTGCTATGTTAGCATAGGTTTATTAGAAATTTAAATGCCATTTTACCTTTTGCTGCTTTTGCAAACAACGCTGTTGTTGTAAGTTAGGCAGCTTGAATTGCTTCACATGAGAATGGCTTGTTTTTAACGTCCCTAGACTTACATCTCGAACTTAGTCTGCACAGGGAGTGCTGAAGCCTCCAAGTTTATCATAACATTGTTAGGTGTTGTTCGGGCTGACTGCCTCATGCTCTAGACACAACATGCACGCAGCTGCAGCTAGTTGAAATCCTGGCGCCTTTAATATTGCACTGCGTACATGATTTCACACTCTCTGAAGAAAATCCGTTTCCAGAGAGACAGAGAGCTATTGTAGATCCTGATGTGATTCACTTCTGTTGATCTTGGAGGTATGGGGTTCCCCATTCAAGCCTAAGAGACCTTCTATATTTTATAAAACATAGCCCCTAGCTAGGGAGGGTGGAATACAAGGCACTATAGGACCTAGTTTCCACTATCATTATAATATGATTTCTCCCTTTGTGTTTTATTGAATTGTAACAATGCTGATCGTATTATTTTTAATGCTTTTGCCCGCAAAAATACTGCATCTTAGACTACGTCGTTAAAATAAATATTTTAAACTTTATCGTGTCTCTTTTTCACCCATGTTTTGGACTGGTATGAGAAAATAACGAAAGAGTGTTCTTGATTCCCACCATTCCTGAGCATAACCTAAGTCGCATGTTCTGGGTTGTCTAATCATTGGTACCTTTGTTATTGGACGAAGAGCTAATGTGACACTGATGCTAGTCGGTTAGGGGTTCTAGGTACTGAGGTGAGTTTTTTAATCCACCACAAATCACTGATGTCCTGGGTCTCTGTGCACAGTTCTGTGTATGAACAGAATCCCTGCAACAGTACTTTAATCACAGGTACTTCCAGTACACATTGTTTTCAGTACACACACATTTCCAGATAGTACTGCTCTCTCCTTGAGCACAGGGAAGTAAAACACCATATGCTGCAGAATGCCACCATTTAGGAGCAAGAAAGAGAGACTTTTAGAAATAGAAAAATCTGAGGAATTTATTTGGTTTGCATTGATTTGGAGGCAACAGTAGGGAGGAGATAGCAAATGTTAGAACTGGGGGTCTCTAGTTGGCAGAGGGAGGTACCACTGTCCAAATAGGGACCCCTGGTTCTAATCAGGGGAAGGAAGAAACACTCTTTAGATAACCTCTGCTCACCCCCTTGGTAGCTTGGCACAAGCAGTCAGGCTTATCAAAGGCAATGTGTAAAGTATTTGTACCAACACTCACAGTAAAGCAGTGAAAACACCACAAACTGACTCCACAACAGTTTAGAAAAATAAATGTATTTAATCTAAACTACACAAGACCAAAACAACAAAAATCGAACATACACAGTTCAAGAATATGGTTGCAAAGTGTTCTTAAGGTTAGCGATAAAATGATCCACAGTTGCGTCACGTTTTAGCCAGAGTCCCTTTGTTTGCGATAAAAAGTTCCAAGCACAGAAGCTGTAGCGGTAGAAAACAAGTCATGCTTTACTCCTGAGATCCTGGGGAGGCGTTAGCGACAGCCCCGCTGCAGCAGCGGGCGTGTTGTGACGAATCCGGTCTCTATGGGGAGGAAGGCGATGACTTGTATGGATTCCGGTGCGTAGGTTCCGTAGGAAGTTTTCTCTCGCAAAGGCACGATGCGACGATCTCCGGGGCTTAGCGACGATCTTCTCCTCGCGCAGCCCCCTTGAAGTGATGGCTCTGCGATGATGTTCGTAGCGACGTGAAACAGCTTGCAAAGCGGCGGTGCGACGATCTCACCCAATGATGATAGGCTCTGCGACGATACTCGCAGCAATGATATTTTTCCCGCTGGCGAAGGGTACGACGTCTCTGGCGCTGCGACGATCTTGACCTTCGCGACAGCGGAAATTTCCTCGCACTGACGGTGATGCGCTCCACAATCGAGCAATGCAATACATTTTCGGTAGCAAAGTCTCTCAAATCTTGGTTTCCAGCTTCCCAACACCGGTACCACTTCCAGAGGCGCCACAACCGGCCCAATCACTCTAGGAAGGACAGAGCTCTCTCAGCAGAGCTCAGGGAAGCTGGGGGTGCAGTCCTTTTGTTCCTGGGACTTCAACAGGGAGCCAGCTCACAACAGGCCCTTGGAGATTCCTTCAAGTCAGGGGACAAAGCCACAACAAAGTCCTTCCCCTCTCCTAGGCAGCAAAGCAACTGCAGTTCAGTCCAGCATCACACAGCAGGGCAGTCCTTCTTCTTCAGTCTTCCAGTTTTCTCCTTGGCAGAGGTTCCTTCTTGATTCCAGGATGATCTAATTTTCTGTAGTCAGGGGTCCTGTACTTATAACCCTAAAAGTCTTTGATCCCTTTGTGCAGGAGGGCTCTGAGCCCGGTCTGAACCAGTTCTGGGTGTTCCTTGAGCACTTTGGTTTCCTGGCCTCTCCTTTCCTTTCAGGGAGAGGGGCAGGATCGTCAGCCGCCCAGCAGGAGGTGGAGCTAGCATTGTGGAAGGCAATCCACAACTAATCCCAGATGATGAAGTTCTGCCATTTGGGTGGGCTGATGGGATGTCTTCCTAATGTTTAAACAGGTTGTTTTTTTGACTCAGTTCCCATTGTGTGTTTGCCTAACTCTGCCTCACTTCTGATAGACTGGTAGTTTCTTTGTGTTGTTACGTACTGTTGGTTTAGGGACAGAATACTACCTGGTCTCTAAATATTTTATCCCTTGGACCCTCTTGTCAAAAATGAGTGTATTGTAAGATATGCTGGTAGCCACTGTAGCCAGCATTCCCCATGATAGCCTATGGGGCAAGATAGCCTTACAATAGTGAAAAACGAAAATGGCTGTTATTCACTACCTGAGCATGTCACCTGCTCAAGTACATGCTCCACCTTTCACATACACTGCACCCTGCCCAAGGGGGTACCTTGGGCCTTCCATAGGGGTGACCAATGTGTACAGAAAGGGAAGGGTTAGGCCTGGCCAGTGGGGACACTGACCAGGAGGACATGGCAGTTCACAGACTGCACACATGCAGTGTGGTGGCAGCCCTGAGACACAATTTTAGGGCTACTCATGTGGGTGGCACAATCAGTGCTGCAAGCCCACTAGTAGCATTTGTTATCACCAGCCCTGGCACACTCAGTGCACTTTACTAGGGACTTCTTGGTGACCCAAATATGCCAATCATGGATAACCAATCATAATAACAATGTATACAGAGAACACTTGCACTTTGACACTGATCAGCAGTGGCAAAGTGCCCAAAGCATCTAAACCAGCAAAAACGAAATCCAGCAGAGCATCAAAAATACAGGAGGTAGTGGCAAAAAGATAGAGGGAAAACACGCCAAAGATGCCAGGTCTAACAGCAAAAATAAAGCTGTATGTGGTTTAAAAATCATGAATCACCCTACTGAGACAGGTGTGTTGGGACGTATGACATGGGTAGAAATGGAAGAGCATGCAAATATCCTTCAAGCACAGAATATTTTGGTAATGGGGTCTACATGCATAGGGGTGCTTTCTAGCACTGTAAGTGGGATACAAAGTTTGAGAGGGTACTCTAAAAAAGGCATAGGAAAGAAATGTAACTAGGAATATTTTATTTGAGGCACCGCCTTAGTAATACGAAACACCCTGCTTATATGATTATAAATAAGGCTCCCTGTTTTATGTTTTCACAGATGTTTACAGAAAACATTCATTTTCTTGTCTGTATTTATTTTTAAATGGAACTGAAATTGGGTTGCTTTGTGAATAATTTTAAATACTGTCTGCCAGGACAATAGATTTGTGGATTGATAGATAGGGATGTTAAAAACGTAAGGAATTTTAGTAAAGAGGCTTTAACAGCAGTAGATTGGCACACGGTTGATACGGAAATTTGCATATTTTCATATAAATGCATTGATTTACCTTCTGCGAGTGTTCACAGCACTGAAACCTGGCAGACTTCCAAACATGAGTGCATATTTATCGGTTAAATAAATGTGTAAATATACTAATTTCAGCTTAATTTTTCCACAAAACCCAAAATAAATATTGATAGATACAGATAAAATTTGCAAAAAATAAATATGGATAAATACAGACAGAAATGGCAAAAAACATAAATACCATAAAACTGGGAGCACTAATTATAATACCTTCATCAGCTTTATCCCATTTATTTTCAGGGAGAAAACTGCAAGTAATCCAGAGGCCGGGCTTACGACCCCCTCACCCTCCCAAAAAAAGTAACAGTGGGGAGTCAGGGGCAATGGCCAATGGGTCACGGGAGCCGCAGGGCAAACAAGTTTGGCAACCACTGCCCTATCGCCACAAGAACTTCACTTTTTCTGATGTTCCTGTGGCGATAGGGGCTTTGCCTTATTTCACGTGGCTTAATGCCTCCTTGTAAATAAGGCCCCTTTCATGTTATACTTAGCATGAAAAGGGTGGGCAATGGGTGTTGCGTTGGGCATTCTGCCTGAACACCCATTGATTTTGATGCTGCCCCCTATTTACAAGGATGGCGGTATTAGGAAGCAGGGCCACAGTTAAGATCATAGAAAACCTGTTCTTAACATGGCGAAACAAAGAGAAATGCTTAATTTCTCCTCGTATTTGCTGTTTCTATGTGTGATGCATTGTGCAGCACATATTAAAGCAGCAAAACACCATGAATGGTTGCTTATGTGCAGGAAGAGATACCTTCCTGCTCATAAACAATCATTAAAAAATTACACTTTGCAACTTCTATGTGTTCTGCACAAAGCAGCACACAATGCAGGCACCCTTGTACTCTGGTGCAAGGCAGCTTAATTTAAAGCCAGCGCTGGCGAAAACGCAGGGAAGCACCATATCGTTGTAAATACAGTGCATTCCTCCGTTTTCAGAATGGCGGAGAGTGACGTTAGCATTTTGTACTTAACACCATGCTTCGCCCTTCCCTTGTACAAAGTTCACCACACAATGTCCTTGCGTGCTGTAGAAGCAAAACTGCTCAACACAATTATGTGATATCCTGGACATCCAATGCTTCCTGTAAGATCTACCTCAAGCATTAGACAGACAATGGTCTTTATGACCTACTTACGGTAAAAGTTCAGCATTCCTTTAAGGACTTAAGTTATGTTGTGTTCTACAGCACTGTACTTTATGCTTTTTGAAGGTTCCACGTAGGAAGCTACTAGTAAGTACGAGAAATGTGCTGTGGCGGTATTACCATTACCAGCTGGCAGCTACTCCAGATTTAGTAGCTAGGCCATCACATTCGTGAATACCCTGTGGTAACATTATTTCATGAATTTCCCCCTTAGAGCATCCGTTCCAGTAATTATAAGGAAATGGGCAGAATTACTGTAAATACAAGTTTACAATTCCCATACAGACATGTTACCACGCCAGCATCGGTTGAAGTTTTTTAATGAAAATAACTTTAAAATAAATAGTTAATGGAATTCTGCTACATTTTACATTTTTAAAATATATGTTTAAGAAAAACTTTCAAAAAAACAATTCGTTAAGTATACCATTTCCACTTTTGCACACCATGTGAGGTAACAGGTCTCGTTCAATCAAGAGGTGGAAAGCAGCAACGGGGCTAACAATCTTGTCAAACAAAGATGATGCTGACGAGCTCGTGCATTCATGCAGCTGCCATGGTGTTTTATTGAGTTTTGTTCAGTTTAATAATGCATGAGAATGACCAGAGGGAATGTTGTCAATGTGGGAATATGGACGTGAAAGGCATGCACGAGCGAAGGCTCATGTACATGAATATCATTATTTAGTCGTTTCATTTATGACCGTATTGTTTAATGATCTCAAAACATCTTCGAACACTGCGGATGTCGGGGGCAATACTAATTCCAAAGGCGTTTCCTTCGTAACATGAATATGGATATACCCGACTGCAATAATGGCAAAGTGTTGCCAGAGCCTTTAAATTCCAACCTAATTTCGAGCCTATTAAGGAAAGTATCTTCCTGACGTACATCAAAGATTGCTGTGCGGCTATATTTTTCCTTGGTAATTGTGATAACTAATTTTAGAATTCAGAATAAAAAAGTATTATGAATTTGTTTGGGTGCTGGCTCAATTAGACAGCACATATAAGCCTGGCTTATGGTTGTAATTGATGGCAAAGAAAGGATCATTGAAGTTTCATTTTTACCAAAGACTTTGATGCTTATCCTGTTATTAACGTGTTAATACTATACATTTTAATACTATACATTTTAATACTATACATTTTCAGAAGGCTGTACAGACAGGCCTTCATTACGTGATCTCGTTAATCTTGCGGATCTGATGTTCTCCACCCAGCTTAAAGCGAGTGGAGTCTGTAGGAGAACTAGCAGAAAAAATTCAAAGTAACCATGGGAATAGGGACCGGAAAAACCAATTCATATTGGTATTGGCAAATCGGGATAGAAGAGGTGAGAAGAGGAGTTACCAGGTTCTGCTAAGGACTCTTGTAATGGGGTCCGAAGCTGCAAGCATATGATGTTAGCCCTACATTGTTTAAAAAAAACAAGGACTAGCAAAAATAAATGTAGAATTTCTTCAGCATTGATGGACAGAAAATCTGGATTTTTTTAACCTCTTACACACGGGGCTAATTACTCCACGGTGCGGGGGAGGGGCCACACGTGGCGCTGCGGTACACATGACGAGTCCAGCTCGTCATGCTGCACAGGGGAGCTGTGCTCGTGACGAGCTGGACTCCTCATGACTTCGCCCACTGCAATAGAACCCCTGCACAGGAGGGGAATTAGCCACGTGTGGGAGTGCTGCTGTTGTTATGACGAGCTGAGCTCGTCATAAGCACAGCTCCACTGTGCCTCATGACAAGCGGAACTCGTCATAAGCATAGAAGGGGTTAAAGACACAGAGGCTAATATTATTGCAATCTCCTTTATTGCACCACCCATAGCAGCTCCTTTAAAGAATACAGAATTGTAACAAAAATTTCAAGTCCAACAAAGGGCCAGAACCTCCAGCCATTTAATTTTTTTAATTTAATTTTAATTTAAAAAGTATTTGTTGAGCGCAACGTTCACCATGCGGTTTCTTGGCGCTATGGAGGCAAACTTTAGCAGTGACACAAACAAGACTAGAGATGACAGGGAGGGGAAGGAATTACATTGGGAAAGCTTGGGTAAAAAGAAAAGTCTTGAGCTCTTTTCGGAAGGCAGGGTAGTGAGTAGCCGAACGTAAATGGTCAGGAAGGGAGTTCCAAAAGGAGGGTGCCAAAACAGAAAAATTGGATCCACCCCATTTCTTACGTCTGTATCTGGGGACTTGTAGGAGTGATTGGGTAGATGACCGCAACTCGCGAACAGGGGTGTATTCTTTGAGTAAAGAAGAAATGAAAGCCGGAGCAGTCCCTTGGCGTGCCTGGAAGACCATGCAGCCAGTCTTAAATAAGGTTCGCTCCTTTACA
The DNA here is from genome assembly GCF_964263255.1 of Lissotriton vulgaris. Classification (NCBI taxonomy): domain Eukaryota; kingdom Metazoa; phylum Chordata; class Amphibia; order Caudata; family Salamandridae; genus Lissotriton; species Lissotriton vulgaris. The sequence goes on from NC_141689.1 coordinate 1,946,376,571, forward strand.
GGCAGCCAGTGCAGTGCTTTCAGCAGGGGGGTGGAATGATGGAAACGAGAAAGTCCATGGATCAATCTGGCCGCCTGGTTTTGAACCAGCTGGAGCTTCTGGAGACTGTAAGCCGGGATGCCGTTGTAGAGGGCATTGGCGTAGTCCAGCCGGGAAACAACCAGGGCGGACATGATTAACCTGAGGGCAGAAGGAGAAAAGAAACGGGAGACAGAGCGGATGGTGCGGAGAACAAGAAAGCAAGAAGATACAACAGAACTGATTTGTGAGTGGAGGTTGAGATGGTTATTGAGTTTGATACCCAGGGTTTTAACTGAGGAAGAGGGTGTGGGAGGGGGTCCCAAAGAGGAGGACCAGAAGAGGGAGTTCCAGGGACTGGATGAACCACCTGTAAGGAGCAACTCTGTTTTATCAGGATTCAACTTCAGATGATTGTGGTTCATCCAGTCCCTGATAAAAATCATAATAGACTGAAAGTTAGAGATAGAATGAGGAGAAGAGGAAAGGTTGAAGATAAGCTGGAGGTCATCTGCGTAGTTAAACACAGTGACCTCCAGCTGTTGAAGGGCAAAAATCAAAGGATAGATATAGAGATTGAATAGGAGGGGAGAAAGGGAAGAGCCCTGAGGGACACCACAAGTGAGTTGGAGTTGAGTGGCCGAGAAATCCCCCAGCCGAACCGCCTGGGTTCGGTCCCTCAGGAAGGACGCTAACCACACCAGGGCTGGGCCCTCGACCCCCGCCGCTCCGACACGGGACAGTAGGATGGTATGGTCAACCGTGTCGAAGGCGGCGGAGAGGTCGAGGAGCACCAAGGCCTGGTTGTTGTCATGGTCCATGCCCTCCCTGAGATGGTTCAGGACCGACACCACGACGGACTCGGTGGAGTGCCTAGGCCGAAAGCCCGCCTGGCTGGACGCAAGGCCACCATTTGCTTCCACATGGGCACTGAGGACTGATGTAACGTGTCGCTCTAGTACCTTGCCCAGATAGGGCAGGAGGGAGATGGGGCGGTAGTTGGCTGGGATAGAAGGGTCCAGCCCAGGCTTCTTAAGAATAGGGACTACGGTGGCAGATTTCAAGGCTGGAATTACTACACCCTGAGCCAGCGAGCTGTTAAGAAGGGATAAAGGTGGTTTGGGGCAGGCCGAGTAGATTTGTTGGAGGATATAGGCAGGGCAGGTATCCGCCGGGGAACCAGATTTTATTTTGGGGAGTGTTGCAAGGAATGCCTCCTCAGTGAGCGGAGGGAAGGAGGAAAGAAAGCAATGAACAGTCGGAGGAGTAGGCTCCACAAAAGCGTGGGAAGGAGGTGGGATGTTAGCTCTGATATTGACAATTTTTTCCAAAAAATAGATGTTCAATGAGTCGCAGAGGGACTGGGAAGGGGGAGGTTTGGGGAAAGCTCTGTCTGAATACGCCAGGTCCTGGACAATGGAGAAGATCTCCCTGGACTTGTTCTCTGCTGCCAATATTTTCGCTGAGAAATGAGCTGTTTTAGCGCTCAATATAGCTTTTTTATAGTCATTCAGCAAAAATAAATAGGACTTTTTTAATAAGGGGCAGTAGTCCATTCTCCAGTGCCTTTCTGCACGCCGAAGAGTCAGCTTCTTTGCCTATAGATCGTCACCAAACCAGCGATTGGATTCCTTAGGTCTTTGAGTGGATATCCGTCGTAGTGGGGCTACCTTATCACAGCCTCCCGCAAGCCAGGTGTCAATGGCGGCGGCTTGGGAGGTGGAAGATAGGCCCTCAAGGTTAGGTGCGGAGGTTAGCAGCGAAGATGACAGGGCGGTAAAGTCCACCCTATTCCAATTGCGTGCCCAGATATTTTTGGCAGGTGGAGTCTTAGTTGCCAACCTAGGGTCGAGAGAAAAGGATACCGTGGCGTGGTCTGACCAAGGACATGGGGACACGGTCATGGAAGAGACCGATACATTAAGGGACCAGACCTGGTCAAGTACATGACCGTGAGTGTGGGTGGGAGTGTGTAAGTGAGAGGCAAAGTTAAGGGAAGTGAGTGAGTCGGAAAATTGTTTGGAAGCTAAGCTTTCCTGAGGGTCTGAGGGCCAGTAATTAAAATCCCCCAGTACCAAAATAGAGGCATGATTTATAGCTAAGGTGGCTAACAGGTCCTGAAAAGCCGGCAGGAATGACTGGGTAGGTTGGGGTGGGCGGTACATCAGTAGGCAAGTGAGCGGGGGAGAGAAAGCCAGAGAACGAGCTACCAGGTGCTCGGTGGAGTTGATAGTGAGGGAAGGAAGGAGTTGAAAATTATACTCGGCTCTAGAAATAAGGGCTACTCCACCTCCTAACTTACCCCCTGATCGATCGGCACGAAGGGCCACATAAGAGGTAGGGAGAGCAGCCAACAGAGAGGGCAATGTGGTTTCACAGAACCATGTTTCTGTTAGAAATAACATATCAGGCCGGTGGGTGTCCAACAGCACAAATAGCTCTTGATGGTGCTTGACGGCCGACCTGGTATTAAGTAAAATAAGAGATAAAGGAAGGGGAGGAGGTGCAGGGGAAGGGTCAAGTGGGTGGGACGAGGAGAGTGAGAAGGTGGGGGATACCGGATAATGGGGATTAAGATACAGGCCAGACTCAGTGATGTGTCTGATGGTAGAAGCTGCTAAGGGCCAAGGGCCACGAAGAGCGATGAGAGCCGAGGAGGAATAGGGAGGTACATATGGCCGCGCCCCTAGCCCTGTCCGGCCGCGGACGGGCGCAGACGGGCAGGACTTTGGCTTGACTTTGGCGCGCCTTCGTCGTGCCCGCTGCGCTCGTCCGCTGCGCTCCCTCATTAGGGGACGACTAAATAGCCATCTTCCTTCTTTTTTGCTGTTGCTTACACAGATAAGTTTATGTGTTCTGTTGTCTTTTGAAAGAATGCTTTTAAAGAAGGTGAATGTTTGGATGAATGTTGTCTAAATCAAGTCTGTTGCTGGCAGTGTGCGAGGGTTAATGGTATTTTGGTTATTAACTTAGCGAAAATGTGTTAAAGCACTAACATGCACATGAATTTCGAGTAAAACAGATCTGTCAATGTTTGACAAGCAAATGGTGCTTTTAAGATAGCATTAAACGATGTTCATCATGCTTTTACGAGCCCTAAGTTCAACCTTTTGGATATGTCTCAATATCAAGCGTAAGAGCAGTTTGGGCTTCGAGAAGCTAGATCAGGTGAACTAGATTGAACGTTTACATCATTGCTGTGGATTCATTTTCTGTAGTAGGTATGAAGGCGAAGTCATTCTTACCATTAGCGGTATCTGTTGTCGGCAAAGAGACGCACAGGACAGAAGGCGTCATAATAGAAAAGACAGCACGCGTTGTAGAGGCCATCTTGAGTGTAGTCGAGATGACAAACTGTGTCTTTGCGCTGCGGTAGCGGGAGAGATGGCGTGTGATGCATACATATTGGGGCTATTTTGCGCGTGTACTTTCCTGTCAGTTACCGCATTGAAATCTGACAGAGAAGGAGAAATAAAGAGTGTTGTTTATCCGTGTATATTGTGAGAGGTACAAAGGTTATTTTTGCCATTCTGGCTGTGGTGCAGTTATTGAGTGAAAATTAAATTGAGGAGATGTATCATTTATAAGGTTGTTGCTAGTTTTTAGAGGACATTCAGTTTGGGTGAATTAGAGTTTCAGAAATGATTATTTGATATTTATGAAAATGTTAATAGAAAGTCAGACATCTCAACAGATTTAGATAAGAAAATGGTGAATAAATTGGATGAACTCTGACAGAATAAGGGTATTCATCTCAGGAAGAGCATTTTTTGTCAGTCGGTGAGGGACCAGTAATTAAAAAGGGAGGAAAAGTTAGTAGAAAACATAAAAATGTGAAAATTGATGGAATTTAAAGTAAGACATCTTAAACTGCTTTGGCAGATGGTGGTTTTTTCAGCAGAACAAAAGATGGTTGTGTCGTGAATACATAAGGGGGCCATTGTAAGGGTCCGTTTAGGACAGACTCAAGAGCAAAAGGAAGTAAATGGCATATTTCTATCATTAGGGAGCTCACAAATTAAGTTGAGTTGCTCCGCAGATTTTTAATCTGAGGAAGAGGTTGTTGAGAAGGTTAAGACCATTGACAACAAGAATGGTGATGAGGTATATGGCCATGGTTCAGTGACTGACCCTCTTGGAGAGTCAATGTTTGATCCGATGCTCCTGAAAAACCCACCCTCTTTCTCCAGAATGAAGTCCTGCCCCGCATGTTGCATTATATGTTGAGATGTGGTTGCGGAAGCAAATTCTGAAAGATGTGAGGATGAGGTTACGATCTCAGTGTGCTCGTCCAAATTTGGCAAATAAAATAGTCATGACCCCGATCTTGATGAAAAGATTCTGGCATTCACTGGGAAAGATCATCGTGATACGAGAAAAGGTCTGGATAAAGGTCTAAGAATTTACCAGGATAGGATGTTAGATTTAACTGGAACACTCACAAAACATTTTCACATGACCGAAGGAGATTACATGAGAAAGACGAACTTGGATGTGGAGGAATTGAAAGAGTGGGTTCAGATGGTAGTTTGTTTGCTGGGTAAAGCAAATACCGCTATTTTGGTAGAGAGAAGGACAGGGATCCTTCTTAAAATAGATCCAAAATTAGCAGAATTGGCTTATAATGGAGGTGGCATGTAGGCCAATGGAATGTTATTTGGTGAGACATTTATCAAAGAGATGTCTAAGTATGTCTGAGCATTCAGTTCCTTGCAGAAGTCCAAGAGAGAGATCAAAAAGGTTTTTGATTCACATGTTTTTGGTGGGGCCGGGAAATTTGAGGTTGATTCCTCAGCCGCGGACAAGGAATCACAAGGATCTCTTTTTCAAGAGGGTTCAGACCCCATCATTATCAGGCACAGAGTCGATACCAACCAGGAAACTTTTTTTCCGCAAAGACAAAGAGCTGGTATCAGAGAAAATAGACAAACCAGAGGAGCAGGTCAAGTCAAGGCCCTTTTATTATCCAAGTAAAGTTGGGCAGCATACTTGCTCAATTTTATCAAAATTGGACTGCGATAATAAAGAACCCATGGGTTTCGTCAGATCGTCTTGGCCTACCATATAGATTTTATAGAGGAGCCAGTACAGTGTTGGTATCCAGAGAGGATAAGATGAGATGCAACATTAACAGAATTAGTAGATACGGAAGTGAGGGAATTAGAAAAGAAAGGTGCCATTGTAGAAGAAATGGACAGCCGAGCAGGTTTTGCGAGCAATATTTTCCTTGTGGAAAAGAAAGGGAAAGGAATTAGACCAGTCATAAACTTAAAACAATTAAACAATTGGGTAAAGTACCATCATTTCAAGATGGAAGGAATGCACATGCTGATGGATGTGTTACAGTAAGGGGATTGGATGGCGCGCTTAGACTAGAAAGATGCTCACTTTACAATTCCAATTTGGAAAGAGCATCAGAGATTCCTAAGATTCAGGTGGGCAGGAAAGTTATGGAAGTTTATTTGTCTCCCCTTTGGATTATCCTCGACTCTTGGTGCTTCACAAAAATGCTTAGACTAGTAGCAGCCTTCTTGTGGGAGAAAGGAATATGTCTGATTATATATTTGGATAACATTTTATTTATGGATCAGGACAGGTAGAGAAAAGAGGATCATACAAGGTTGGCGACAAATCTGGTGGAAAAGCGTTGTTTTGTGGTAAACAGAGAAACATCCTGCCTAATGCAAAATCAAGAGAAGCAATTTCTGGGTTTTCTTGTAAATACCGTACAGGGTCAACTGAGATTACCTGCGGAGAAACTGAAGAGGATAAGAAAGGAAATTTGAACAGTTTTGTTGATGGAAAAGATTTCTCTGAGAAAGTTGGAAAGGATAGTTGGTCTGTTGTCTTCAACAATTCAGTCAATTTTTCCAGGACCTTTGAATTATAGTGCCCTTCAAAGGTTGAAGGGCAGACACTTATGATGTGGCATGAAATATTCAGAGGAAATTGTGCTTGCAAGCATATGATGTTAGCCCTGCATTGTTTTAAAAAACCAATGACTTGCAAATATAAATCAAGGAAGCTTACCATAAATGTATACAATCCCATTGTAGATATATTGCGACATCATTGCTATCTGCCACCAGAGTCAGCAGTGCAAATGCCAAGTCATTAAGCAGAATTTCAAATGCTGACTAGCAATGAAAGGTAGAACTAGCTTTCCACCTCTGTTTGGGCTACAGGGCAAGCAGGAGGTTGTGGATGAGGCCTTGTACCCCTGATGTCCCTGGCCCAATTTACTACAAGTTCTGACCAACTAAGCCAAGTAGTAATTATCTCTCAGCACTTAACTCTCAGTGGTATCATGAGTTGAGCTGTGTAATGCTTCTCAGGGAGGATATATGTCAAGGGTGACTGCAGGGTCACACCTCAAAATACACCCAGCAATCATCACCAATAAATCATTATACAGTCAACACTTTTTTTCTATAGAAGTCAGTATTTATATCGAAACACAAAGAATAATACAGTACATGACAAAAAATGCACTTAGGTCCTAACTAAAAGTTGGTTGGTGGATTTTTACCCATGTTTAACCCCCTGTTTATGCACTGGTCAGAATTACAAATTGGTAGGCATGGTAAGCATTCCATACATTTCTCAACCATTCTTAAATTTCAGCAGGTCAAATTTGCTGAAATGTAATGGGGGAAAAGCATATGGTATTTACTGTATTATGTGGATTTTGGTGTGTTAAACAACAAAATCTGCCTGTTTTTCCTCACTAACTCATAATAGGTGTATTTTATTGCACCCAATAAATAAAATACCCTGTGGTATAGTTATTTATCAGGTAGAATAAATAGCACCTAAACTTGTAATCAGGCCCACAGTCTTTTCAAGCCAGACTCACCAGCATTCCACAGGTCAGCTTCCCAAGTCCCACCTCCTCATCTTAAATGCTCTGCTATTAATCAGTTACTTCGTTCATATCCACTCTTACTTGAGTTTCAGGGTAGAGTGTCCAAGTGCGCATCTGAGGCCAGGTGATGAGCTGTGGTCAGAGTGGATGACTTCCATGGTGCTCCTTCAGTCACGTGGTAAGTCTTCCTGAATCTACAGAGAGTACTTCTAGATTCGGATAATTGAAATATTGCTCTTCTTTTGCGGGTCACGACCCATCCCTTTATGGCTGCATGCTGCTTCGGTGTGACAGTCCTTTCACTTTACTACAGCCCCCCTCCTGGCATACTGGGTGTCCTGGCCTTCAGTACACAGGGTCATAGCCCCTTCTGATTAAAGTAATCCACAGGGTGACAGACCTCCTCTCGTCACAGCAATGCAAGAGGGAAATGGCACTAAATCGTCTCTTGTGCCCCACCTAGCGTATGATTTGCATGCAATAACAATAAAGCAGCAACCTTCCTCCAGCATGGTGCTGCACAGGGTTAAGCCCCTTCTCTCATGACATCACCAAGATTGATTGCCCTAATTCTTCACTGGAGCCCTTACCTGGCATATGGGAGTAGCAATAGGGCACATGGGCAAACCTTTGGTCTTGTGTATACAAACTGGACCTTGTTCCTTTGAAGCGATCTGAATCTCCTCATAGGGTCCTCTGGTCTTTCACCAGGCAGAAGTTGGTGCTCCATGCTCCAAACAGTTTTTATTGATTATCCTGAGTGATGTTCCCTCACCCAGCATAGGAGACTGGCAGACCTTTAGTCTCTGGTCCTGGTCACAAAAGGCAGAACTTCTCCAAACTTATGTATAGCTTCAGTTTGATAATTGGGTAGTCTCATGCTTTCCTTTTTAGGTCTTGCACCTGGAGAATACAGCGCGAAGTGCTGTCTCACTGCAAGACCTTTTTTCACCGGCTATGCTTTCAAGGAGACAGGAGATGGGCACGCGCAGCATGCCGGAATCGGATCAGGTCGCGAGCGTGAACACGCGCTCCGATTCTGGCATGCTGTTCACAGTCACAATGGATCAGAATGCACGCACACACACACACACACACACAGACACACGCCCGCACACACACATGCACACACACACACAGACACAGACACACCCACACACACACACGTGCACACACAGACATGCTCGCACACACACACACGCACACACACACACGTGCACACACCCGCTCCCCTCCCCCCACTCACCGGGCTCTTTCCGCGTGTCCCTCTCTCCCTCGGCAGAGGGTCAATCTCGGCAGCAGGCAGGGCTCTCCACAAGCACCGCTAGCTCACACGCTCACTTCCCGCTGGCATCACGGGCACAGGAGCGCGGGTAGGCTCCAGTCTGCTTCCTGTCTTTTTGCGACCCTGCCCCCATCCCAACACAGGTTGCCTGGCTTCCTGTCCAAGCCAGGCTGCGGCGGTGAGTTTCTCAATACATGACTTGTTATACTCTATCTTCAGGCACAAATTTGATTAAGTGTCTCTGGCTGTGAAGTTTTTGTTATCTAGGGGTTGATCACTTTGAAATACCAAATTATCTTTTGTTTTCTTCCTCTAAAGAGCAGTCTAGCACAGCAGAACACGTTTCAATTTGGATAGCCCCAAACAGAGGCTGCGGGAGTGACTAGAGGGTCACACCTGCATGTTAGCCTCAGTGACATATGCATCAAAATGTTACTGGAGACCTGCTTTTTATGATTACCTTATCAGCCTCATCTCCTTCCTGAGATGAGCCCAGACCCCTTTTCACCAATGACCTTTTTCAGAATCAATGTTTTGAAGTATACTTCTCCCTCATGTATGTCCCTACCAAATCTCAGAAAATCAGCAATCCACTAATCTGTCTTTTTGATTGCTGAAGAATTATTGGGTGTAGTGGAGGATGTCACACATTTAGTTGAGCGCCTGTCAGACCATTCGGCTGTCTCTCTAGCGTTAAAGTTGTCTAAGCAACAGGGTATTAAAAAATTGACTCTCGATTGAACTATTTTGCTCAAAGATGAAGTGGTAATAAAATTGTTAGATGAGTCAGAGAGGTTCTTTGAGCTTAGTTTAGGTACCTCTTCAATAGAAATCGTTTGGGACTCTTATAAAGTGTATTTGAGAGGGATGATCACTGCTATTCAATTCACAAGGCAAAAAAAGTTCAGGGCTATGATAGCTGAAATTGAGGCAAAAATTACAGAGTTAGAACATAAACTTACAGTCCAGAGTCATCTATCCAAGGCTAATATTCAGGGGGAGCTCAGAGCCTGCAAAGTACAACTGGTAGAGTTAATAGATGCTAGAGTAAGGAGGCGATGGCAGGCTAGTACTCTTGCACATATCGAATATGGAGAAGCCAGTGGGAAGCTCCTAGCCTGGAAGACAAGGAGCAAAGTAGGAACAGGATTGAAGGAGTTTTGTCTGGAACTTCGGGTGAGTTTTTAGAGAATGCAATTGATATTGAGACAGCTTTTTCGAAACACTTTGAGCATGTATATAAAGAAGATCTATCACCGCAGGATAGCTTAATTCAAGCATGGCTTGAGCAATATGCTCTGCTAAGAATTGACGACGAGGCATCCAATAATTTAAATAGAAACATTAGTTTGAATGAGGTGGTAATTGCAGTAGAGTCGGGCAAGAGAGGCAAAGCACCAGGTCCAGACGCGTTGCCAGCAGAATTATATAAGAGCTTAGCACCAGTTATTGCTCCCGTGTTTCATAGGCTTTTTTCCTCTATTTTTGAGGAGGGGGGATAATACCGCTGTCATGGAATGAGGCAACTGTGGTCCTTATTCTCAAACCCTCTAAACCAGCGGGGTAATGCGATTCCTACAGACCTATCTCTCTGCTTAATCTTGACTATAAGATTCTTGCCAAGATTTTAGCAGAGAGATTAAACGGTGTAGTGGGCAATCTTTTGCGTTGCGATCAGAAGGGGGTTTTCAAAGGACGGAGCATACAAGATCTGACCTATGCCTTAGTAGGAGCTATAGACCTAGCATTTTTAAATAAACTGCCAATGGCTATAATTACACTTGACGCTACTAAGGCGTTTGACCTCGTAAACTGGGCCTACTTAGCTAGAGTGCTGGAAAGGTGTAATCTGAGTAGGAACTTTTGCAGAGTTATTTCATCTTTCTACCATCAGCCTACAGCAAGTGTACGCCGATGACCTCCTGCTGTTTCTTGAAAATGACGCAGCAGAGCTGGAGGGTGCAGAAGGAATGCTAGGACGATTTGGTGAGCTCTCGGGACTGATGGTTAATTGGGCCAAGACGAGCCTGTTCCCGATGCGAGAGGGCACCGCCCGGCCAGACCACCGACCAACGCTTACTTGGGAACCGACTTGTCTCCAATATCTCGGAGTTCACATTTATCATTCAGCCGCGGACCTGTTCAAGGGTAACGTAGGGCGATGCGCGCGGGGGCTGAAGGGCAGTATGGCCTTTTGGGGCACGCTTCCGCTCTCTATTGCTGGCCGGATAGCCCTCTTGAAGATGGTGGCGCTGCCGCGTTTGTCATATTACTTCCGCACGCTTCCGATCTGGATTCCCAGCTCCTTTTTCCGACAACTCAGATCCCAGCTATCCACATTCCTGTGGGGAGCGGGCAGATGCAGGGTGGCATGGGCAACACTCGCCCGCCCGAAAGAGGAGGGGGGACTTGCAGTCCCGGACTACGAGCTCTACTATCTCGCTGCCCAATTGCAGATCTTCACGCAGGAGGTGGCATGAGTGTACCGAGGTCCGGAGGACGACAGGCTGCGAGGCACGCCACGACACGTACTGGCCTATATCGCCTTGCAGCAGAAAATCGCTGTTCGGGACTTGACCCTTGAGCAAAGCACGTTTCGGCAGTGCTGGAATCGGGCGCAGCGGCGAGCGGGAGTACGACACCCATATGCCCCGGAAATACCGCTGGGCATGCTGACGGCGCTGCCGTACGGGGGCGACTGGTCGCGCCTGCAGCAATGGGAGGAGGCGGGGATACAGGTAGTAGGAGATCTGTTTGAAAACGGAGCGCTCCTCCCATTTCCAGCCCTTCAGGAACGCTTCGACCTCCCACGGGGGGGCTAACTCCTTCACGCAGCGGTAATAGGAGCGATTCAGAAGCATTGGGGAATGGGGCTAGCGGAGCCTGAGACGTCTATGGCTTGCCAGTACACCATGATGTCAGCGGGAACATTCAAGGCGGTGACTTGTTTGTATAACAGAATGCTTCGTGAACATTTGCCACCCCTCGAAACGTTGAAGGCCAAGTGGGAAACTGATTTGGGCAAGGACATCCCTGACGCGACGTTGGCACAGCTCGTACGCCGGGCTCGTAACAGTACGAGGAACGCGAGATTTCAGATCATCCACTATTATATATTGCACAGAGCATACATGACCCCCGGGAGGATTAAGAGGTATTTTGACGTGGCAGAGGCGGCATGCCCCCGCTGTACTGAAGAGGGAGCTGAGCTTGTGCATATGTTATGGTCTTGTCCGGCCCTCCGAGACTACTGGCAGGACATAGGAGAGACCCTGAATGAGGTGACGGAACGAACCGTCGAATTCGACGCGGCGGCGTGTCTCCTGCATTGGTTCCCTTATACCCCCAAAAACAAACTCTCAACCAAATTCATTGACATGGGATTGATGGTAGCCAAACAGGAGATAACCAGAAATTGGAAGGCAAAAACCGGTCCAACTTATAGGCGGGGGCACAACGCATTTTTGAAATGGGCGGTTTGTGATAGCACACATAGATATCAGATGACGCGCAGTGTAGGAAGGTGGATATCTGACTATGGTTACCCCCAAACTTTTTGCCTGGTGTTTAGCTGGTTTTTGACTTAGTTGGCCTGGGATCCTGCTATTCAGGGCCCCAGGCCGATTGCTCTCTCCTTAAAATGGACTCCATGTACCTTAGGTGCATAAAACAATTGGAATTGGTTCACCTTATAGGCCCCTGTAACAGTGTACCATAGGTACCCAGGGCATAGGTGTAGCCAAGGCCTACCAGGGGCTGCAGCATGTATTGTGCCACCCCTGGCCTGGCCTCCATATTTGACACAACTGGCTGATCACTCAGCTGGGGTAAGTTGGTGTAATCACCTCTTACTTAGGTACAGTATGTCTGTGCCTAACCCTAAACTGGACACATATGTTCCTATCAGCCACTCCTATGGAAGGCCTCATCAATCCTGGAGGCAGAGTGCTTGGAAATATGTGAGATGGTGCTCTAGCATGAGCTGAGCCTGTCTGCAAGCTGTCGGGAACCACTCCCTAAGCTGTTCCGGGATATTGCCATACCATATACTCTTAAGTGCATTATAATCCTCGCGGTTATTTGCTATCTTTGGTTTGGCTTTATCAAAACATGTCGAGTAAGGTGTCATACGAATTGGAATACTATCCCCTCGCCAATTCTGGCGACGGGGATAGCATTCCACCCTTCTAGAGGGACATGACATGTGTGTAGCCTTAACCCCGGTTAAAGTTAAACAGAGCCTCAGCATCACAAAATGGATGCTGCCACCACAGACACGAGTCTGGCCTCCTGCTGCTGACCGAAACTCGGCAGATGGTGGCCTGGACAAAGGGTTTCCTGCCTTGGGAGGTGCGAGCACCTCCCCAGACAGGGTTTTGTGTATTGGGTAGGACAGGGCTGAATAGAATCAGACATGCCCGGGGCACACAAGGTGTCCCCGTGCATAGGCCAGTCCAAACCGGTCCTGGGACTTTCCAGACCCAGGCTTGGCGCGGAACTGGACAAAGGAAAGGGGGTGTAACCGCCCCCCTTCCTGGTTCCTCCCAGAGGAGGGACCTAGTAGGTGATCCACCCCTCAGATTGGGAATAAGAGTGGGAGCAGTGCCATTGCACAGCAGATCATCCTGAATCAACTTTACACGAAGAAGAAGACTGGACTTCGACATTCTGCTGCACAGAAGACTGAAGAGAATCTCCCTTGTGGCCTAGGAGTGGCCACCCTGTGAACACAGGTACCAACCAGCAACTCGACGTCTGCTTTGCCGCCGCCTCCCGCCGGAGCCCGAGCCCATAGCCCGACAAGAACCAGACTCCCAGACCTCTCAGAGCCCGATCCACAGTCCCTGCAAAGAAGGGACCCGTGGAGGCACCGAGTGACGTGGGACCGGACCTCTTGGAAGACACTCGAAAAGCTGACTGCGCAGCTTCTGAGGCATCCTCGACGTTGTGCTTTGGGGACTGAGAACCCCCACCACCGAGCAGCCCTTGCACCGAAGAACAGCCCTCCAGCATCTCCACGATCTGCGTGGGGCCCTTTTGCATTGTGCCACTCGATGCGCCATCCCGGCCACTAGCCACGTGGTCAGCGGCCATCTTGGCGACGAAACCGACGATTTACACAGCAGGTCTGGTTGCTCCAGACTTACCCAAGCTCCTGTAAAAAGGAGCACCCGCTCTGACCTTGTTGGTCCGAGTGATAAGCATCTTTCAACTTCTGCGTGGCTTGCATTTGCCAAGGCCTGTTTGCTCTGATCAGGTCGCCGACACCGCCAACAGCGAGAAGCCTACGTGGGACAGCTCGTGACCGACTCCTGAACATCCTCGACCCCGGGTATCCACGTGGCTGCAGAAAGAAGCTACCTGACAACGCCTGTTTGCACCCGACATCGCCTGGTTCCAATCTGGTTCCACGGTAGTCACTGGCTAGTGACTTTGAACACTGTCCCCTCTGCTTTCAGGTCTTCACATCTTCAGATCCACCCTTGGATCCACCGGAACTCTTCACATCGAGCCGCCTGCAGCATCTTCAGCTCCAAGCACCATCGACCAGCGTGACGAAACATGACACTACTTCGACCCTGTGCACCCGCTTCCTGTGGGTGAGGTAACTCAGCTCCGCCAGTGCTCCTGCACTGGTACACATCTCAAGGGCCTGTGTCTTAAGTTTCAGCTCCCTAGGTCACTCGGAAGGTTCCTAACTTTCTAACTTTGTACTTTTTACGCACCATAGACTTTGCATTGGAAAGTGCGTGCACTTTGAACACTGCACCCGAGTCCCGTGGGCCTTTCCCGACTTAATCATTGCTAGTCTCGAACAGCTCCAGCGATTCCCAAGGCCCTAGGCCTGTTCCCTTTCCTATTGGTATCTCTTATACCACTTTCTTAGTATATGGTTTAGGTGGCCCCTAGGGCTCATCCATATTGTGCAACTTTTGTGTATTTTAAACTGTCTTGTGATTTAACGCTTGTGCTTCTGTGCTCATAAAGAGTCCAGGGGATTTTATAGTTAATAAATCAATATATATTTTCAATATATATCTGTGTGGTGTCCCTTTCATTTGGTATTCAAGGGGGTTGTGTATGGTATAACAGCTGGCTTCACATGCCTTTCAGAGTTTAGCCTAAGACTGCTTTGTCCACGTTACCACTAGGATAACTGGTCTACAAGGTTGAATTACAACCATCATCATAAGGGTTGCTTGGCACGGTACAAAGTGATCACTAAGAATTAGTGAGCATTATATACCAGGCCAACTTCTCACATTGGTGAGCAGCGGATTGGGATCTGAGCTTGCTGTTGTTTTACCATTACAATCTTTGAGATTATCATTTGAAAGATCATACAGGTACCTTCTAGGTACATATAAAACAAGACTAGTATACATAAGTTCTACTGAACTTAGTTGTTGTAGAGTAAAGGGAGTAGCACACCCTAGCTACAACTACTAGATAGGTTTAGTAGGTAAACACCAGTGTAGGTAGATTGCAACACATCCACCCACACTAGAGCAATGTCTGGAGCAGAGGGTTCCACTGGGAACATCCCTGTTGAGAGTGACCCTCCAAGGGCACTATCCAAATTTGCTATTTTTTCCTTTAAGGAATTAAGACAGCTTTGTGTCTTAAGGGGTCTGAGGACAGGGCCTTCCCCTACCACAGACCACCTAAGAGAGCTCTTGGATCAGTCTGAGACTCTAAAGACCTCTAAGGCAGACCCCACAGGGGATGCTGAAGGAGGCCATCCTTCAGAGGATGACACTGTAGACACCCCTGCCCCTATCATCCTGGTAGATGAGGAAGCCCCCATCACTGGAGCTCCTCAGGTAGACCCAGAGGAGGAAGAGGAAGAAGAGACAGAAGGGGGGAGCAGTGAGTCAGATGATGACAGAAATAGTCAGGTGCTGGTCAGTAGACTGAACCAGGCTAACTTAAGCCTATTTGGGACTGAATCGGGGAACAACCCATTCAGACCCCCAGGTGGACTTAACCAGAAGCCTAGGAGGAGAAGGACTCACTCAGGTGACTCTAACAACTCCCATGCTTCTAGAGGTTCTCATGGTCACTCCAGAAGGGAGATGACTAGCCCTCAGAGAAGGGAACATGAGGCCAAAATGAGAGAGGCTGAATTGAGGATCCAGAGACAAGAGTTAGAGGTTGCCCTGGCCCAAGAGAAACTTGCTAGAGCAAGACAGCCTAGAGAGAGTGGATTAGGATCCACTGGTGGCAGCACTATCCCTAAGGATAAAGACAGGTCTTTTGATACAAGAAACCTGAGTAAGATTGTGCCCCCCTACAAAGCTGGGGATGATATCCACAAATGGATGACTGCACTTGAGAGAGCCTGCATGGTACAGCAGATCCCTCAGGAGCAGTGGGCAGCAATCTTGTGGCTCTCCTTTGAAGGTAGAGGCCGAGACAGACTCCTCACAGTTAGTGATGGGGATTCTAGAAACTACCTGGTCCTGAAGAGTGCTCTGATTGATGGGTTGGGCTTAACCACTGAACAGTACAGGTTAATGTTCAGAGACACCCAGAAGACACAGACTCAGGACTGGTCTGAATTTGTTGAATGTGCCACTAAGGCTCTGGAGGGCTGGTTGCTGGGAAGTAAGGTTACTGACTATACAGGATTGTATAATTTAATTATGAGAGAGCAAATCTTAAGTAATTGTCAAAATCAGCTTCTACATCAGCACCTGGTTGACTCTGATCTGACCTCCCCACAAGAATTGGGTAGGAGGGCAGACAAATGGGTCAGAACCAGGATCAGGCCTAAGAACCAGGGTGGTGACCAAAAGAAAGAGACTACCAAGCCTCAAGAGAAGGGTGGGGATAAAAGTAAGGAAAAAGACTTCCCCAGGGCCCCAAAACTCCAATAATGGGGGTGGGTCCCAAGACACTTCTACAACCCAGAAAAAGCCTTATTGTCATACCTGTAAACAGGTGGGGCATTACAAAACAGATAGCTGTTGTCCCAAGAATGGCAATAAAGAGAATATACCTCCAGGTAAGGCTCCAACACCTCCTGTCACTGTTAGCAGTGGTACCCCAGGTGGTGGGAGCACCCCCAAGAATTTGGGTGGGTTTACTTTTGAAGGACAGGTGGACTCTGGCCTATCCAGGTCCCCTAACTCAGATACTCTTGTCTATGAGACTGGCATGGGGTTTGCCAATTTCACTGCTTGCCCAAACACTTTGAGCAAGTATAGACAGGAGCCCCTCATCAATGGCTTGAAAGTTGAGGCCTTCAGAGACACAGGGGCTAGCATCACCATGGTGGCTGAATGTCTAGTCCCCTCAAGGCAACTTTTACCTGATGCCAAATATCAGGTGACAAACATTGATGGCATAGAAACCAGTCATCCCATGGCAGTAGTCAATCTTAGCTGGGGAGGTGTCACTGGCCCAAAAAGAGTGGCAGTGTCAGCCAACTTGCCTGTAGATTGCCTACTGGGTAATGATTTGGAAATCTCAGCCTGGGCTGAGGTTGAACAGCAAACCCATTCTAGAATGGTAAATCTCCATGGAAAGGTTAGTGGGGCTGTAATGGCTACAGCCCCAATTCAAGATGTCCTTCCTGAAAAGGTTGGGAGGGCTGAGCAAACCTCATCCCCATCTTTAGATAACTTCCCTCCTGAAAAGAGTAGCAGGGCTGTACTAGTAACAGCCCATACCCAAACTGAGTCTCCCCCTGAAAAGGTTGGTGGGGCTGTGATGGCCACAGCCCAAACTCGAACTGATACATGGGTAGTGAAGCCTGAAATGATGGATCACTCCACCCAAACAGAGAGCATTGAGGAGGAAGAGAAATCTCCCTCCCACCAGACTTTAGGAAAGGATCAGCCTCCTCAGGGAACTGATCTTACCCCTGATGAATGAACTGCCCCAGAGGTTGTTAGGCCTGGCCTGACAGAGCCTCTGATGGCAGTGGACCCTTCTCAGGAGGGACCCAGTCTGGAGCAGGTAACCTGCCCCTCTCTACCTTGCCTTACTCAGCCCAGGGCTGCAGAGGACAAGAAGGACAGTGAGACCCAAAGGGCCCCCTGTCAAATAAAGCACCCCCATCAACAGATTAGGGGCACCGAAATTAGTAGCCCTAGTGAGGTGAAAACTTTAAAAACTCCTGAGGGATCCCCCTTAAAAGTAGTTAGGGACCTCCCCCAGATGGATATTGTTGGGCACAGCCAAACCTGGGACCAAAAGGCCCCAAACCTGACCTGTCCCTCCAGTAAGCCAAACAGAGGGACCCAGCCTCCAGCTTTAGGTAGCCAGAGGTTGACCCTGAGAGCACAGTGCAACTCAGTCAGAGAAAGAAAGGCACACATGGTGGAGAGTGATTGGAGGAAGCTGAGCCCTACAGAGGAAACTCACTTCAGTACTCCATCTCAACACCAGCCTTTGACTTTGCAAAGACACACCACAGGTAGAGATTCCCTATGGTGGAGACCCTCAGATACCCTTAGGGTGAGGGATTGCTTAGTGGACCATGAGACAGGGGGTTACCAAGCCAGAGCTGGTACTTCCTTATATGGCCACTTAGGCAATATAGGCTTACCTGGTCAAGGATGGCCTTATCTCCTTTCGTTTGGGGGGGGTTATGTAGGAAGGTGGATATCTGACTATGGTTACCCCCAAACTTTTTGCCTGGTGTTTAGCTGGTTTTTGACTTAGTTGGCCTGGGATCCTGCTATTCAGGGCCCCAGGCCGATTGCTCTCTCCTTAAAATGGACTCCATGTACCTTAGGTGCATAAAACAATTGGAATTGGTTCACCTTATAGGCCCCTGTAACAGTGTACCATAGGTACCCAGGGCATAGGTGTAGCCAAGGCCTACCAGGGGCTGCAGCATGTATTGTGCCACCCCTGGCCTGGCCTCCATATTTGACACAACTGGCTGATCACTCAGCTGGGGTAAGTTGGTGTAATCACCTCTTACTTAGGTACAGTATGTCTGTGCCTAACCCTAAACTGGACACATATGTTCCTATCAGCCACTCCTATGGAAGGCCTCATCAATCCTGGAGGCAGAGTGCTTGGAAATATGTGAGATGGTGCTCTAGCATGAGCTGAGCCTGTCTGCAAGCTGTCGGGAACCACTCCCTAAGCTGTTCCGGGATATTGCCATACCATATACTCTTAAGTGCATTATAATCCTCGTGGTTATTTGCTATCTTTGGTTTGGCTTTATCAAAACATGTCGAGTAAGGTGTCATACGAATTGGAATACTATCCCCTCGCCAATTCTGGCGACGGGGATAGCATTCCACCCTTCTAGAGGGACACGACATGTGTGTAGCCTTAACCCCGGTTATAGTTAAACAGAGCCTCAGCATCACAAAATGGATGCTGCCACCACAGACACGAGTCTGGCCTCCTGCTGCAGACCAAAACTCGGCAGATGGTGGCCTGGACAAAGGGTTTCCTGCCTTGGGAGGTGCGAGCAACTCCCCAGACAGGGTTTTGTGTATTGGGTAGGACAGGGCTGAATAGAATCAGACATGCCCGGGGCACACAAGGTGTCCCCGTGCATAGGCCAGTCCAAACCGGTCCTGGGACTTTCCAGACCCAGGCTTGGCGCGGAACTGGACAAAGGAAAGGGGGTGTAACCGCCCCCCTTCCTGGTTCCTCCCAGAGGAGGGACCTAGTAGGTGATCCACCCCTCAGATTGGGAATAAGAGTGGGAGCAGTGCCATTGCACAGCAGATCATCCTGAATCAACTTTACAGGAAGAAGAAGACTGGACTTCGACATTCTGCTGCACAGAAGACTGAAGAGAATCTCCCTTGTGGCTTAGGAGTGGCCACCCTGTGAACACAGGTACCAACCAGCAACTCGACGTCTGCTTTGCTGCCGCCTCCCGCCGGAGCCCGAGCCCAGAGCCCGACAAGAACCAGACTCCCAGACCTCTCAGAGCCCGATCCACAGTCCCTGCAAAGAAAGGACCCGTGGAGGCACCGAGTGACGTGGGACCGGACCTCTGGGAAGACACTCGAAAAGCTGACTGCGCAACTTCTGAGGCATCCTAGACGTTGTGCTTTGGGGACTGAGAACCCCCACTACGGAGCAGCCCTTGCACCGAAGAGCAGCCCTCCAGCATCTCCACGATCTGCGTGGGGCCCTTTTGCATTGTGCCACTCGACGCGCCATTCCGGCCACTAGCCACGTGGTCAGCGGTCATCTTGGCGACGAAACCGACGATTTACACAGCAGGTCTGGTTGCTCCAGACCTACCCAAGCTCCTGTAAAAAGGAGCACCCGCTCTGACCTTGCTGGTCCGAGTGATAAGCATCTTTCAACTTCTGTGTGGCTTGCATTTGCCAAGGCCTGTTTGCTCCGGTCAGGTCGCCGACACCGCCAACAGCGAGAACCCTACGTGGGACAGCTTGTGACCGACTCCTGGACGTCCTCAACCCCGGGTATCCACGTGGCTGCAGAAAGAAGCTACCCAACAACGCCTGTTTGCACCCGACATCGCCTGGTTCCAATCTGGTTCCACGGTAGTCACTGGCTAGTGACTTTGAACACTGTCCCCTCTGCTTTCAGGTCTTCACATCTTCAGATCCACCCTTGGATCCACCGGAACTCTTCACATCGAGCCGCCTGCAGCATCTTCAGCTCCAAGCACCATCGACCAGCGTGACGAAACCCGACACTACTTCGACCCTGTGCACCCGCTTCCTGTGGGTGAGGTAACTCAGCTCCGCCGGTGCTCCTGCACTGGTACACATCTCAAGGGCCTGTGTCTTAAGTTTCAGCTCCCTAGGTCACTCGGAAGGTTCCTAACTTTCTAACTTTGTACTTTTTACGCACCATAGACTTTGCATTGGAAAGTGCGTGCACTTTGAACACTGCACCCGAGTCCCGTGGGCCTTTCCCGACTTAATCATTGCTAGTCTCGAACAGCTCCATCGATTCCCAAGGCCCTAGGCCTGTTCCCTTTCCTATTGGTATCTCTTATACCACTTTCTTAGTATATGGTTTAGGTGGCCCCTAGGGCTCATCCATATTGTGCAACTTTTGTGTATTTTAAACTGTCTTGTGATTTAACGCTTGTGCTTCTGTGCTCATAAAGAGTCCAGGGGATTTTATAGTTAATAAATCAATATATATTTTCAATATATATCTGTGTGGTGTCCCTTTCATTTGGTATTCAAGGGGGTTGTGTATGGTATAACAGCTGGCTTCACATGCCTTTCAGAGTTTATCCTAAGACTGCTTTGTCCACGTTACCACTAGGATAACTGGTCTACAAGGTTGAATTACAACCATCATCATAAGGGTTGCTTGGCACGGTACAAAGTGATCACTAAGAATTAGTGAGCATTATATACCAGGCCAACTTCTCACACGCAGGACCACTAATACAAGGGCTTTAGAACTGGCAACGGCCTGGGAGGTACTAGTGCAGGCCCTCAGGGATAGCGGGATGGTAGACGAGATGGAGACCCTTAGCGCGGACAGGGGCAGCAACTTCAACTAATCGAGAGAGAGTAGAGTCAGTAGTCGCAGGTGAACTGAGATCATGCCTAGGCGCAAACACCAAGAGACCCTTTGAGCGGATGGTGGGGTGGGGGAGGGGGCGTTTCACGAGTAAAGGGGAGGGGGTTAAGGGGGGGTTTTATAGGCCAGTTAGGAGAGGGATTAAAAAGTAGCCACACACACTACTGCGGAACGTTATTCCTGAAGCACGAACATCAGGCATGGGGGAGCTGAGGAATTGCTGCCGCCCGGCCTCCGGGATGTGGGCTTGCAGGCTGTGTAAAATGGGATGAGAAACAACGTGCAACAGCACCCTGAATAATACTGTATATGCTTGAGCAATGGCCTGTGAAATGTGTGACTACAATAAAAATTACTTAAAAAAAAAAATCAGCCTACAGCAAGATTGTTGGTGAATGGCAACCTCTCTGCACCCCTCACTATTAAAAGAGGGACGCGGCAGGGATGTCCTCTCTCACCTCTACTATTCAATTTATATATTGAACCCTTTGCAGAGAAAATATGGCAGGATATGAATATATCACCCTTCAAATGCAGAAACTGGGAAAAAAGGTGTCACTCTATGCCGATGATATGATGATTTATACCTCAGATCCGAAATGAGCAATACCATTAATTTATAGTGCCGCCTCACAGTTTGGCCAGATTTCTGGATATGAGATCACCCAATCTACGTCAGAGTGTATGGCTTGGAACATAAATGCCCACTTTCCAATTCTGAAACTAGAGATAAGATATTTGGGAATTCAAATTACCCAGGACATCGACCAGATTTCGGACAGAAATCTTGCCGAGATAGATAAGGAAATTATAGATTCTTTAAAAAGTTGGTCCCTTTTGCCACTCACGGTAATAGGAAGAGTGAACATTGTTAAAATGATGCTCCTGCCTAAACTAATATTGTTGTTTCAGAATATTCCTTTAATATTTAATGAAGGCAAGTTACAAAAAATCCAATCTAAACTGAATTCTTTTGTATGGGCCTCTAAAGGTATAAGGATTTCATGGAGGAAATTGTGGAGGAAAAAACCAAAGGGGGCTTGTGTGCCCCAGACCTGAAGCTGTATGCTTGGGCACTATTACTCAAGGCAGGGAAAATGCTTTTTGATCAGCCTGACAGATCAGAGATGGGTGCAATGTTCAAGATTATGTTGTCGGAAATTAAAGGGGGAAACTACAGCTTTTTGTACAAGTTTGGAGATCCGTATTTCTTCAAAAAGGTTCGACTAAAGGTGCTGAGAGACATGTCCCCTACATGAGCAAGACTAAGGAAATCTTTGAATATTGGATATTATAGTGCTTTGGCCCCCATTTGGGAGTCGCCAGGCTCTCCTGAGTGGACTAAGGATGTCCTAGCAAAACCGCTTCTGTAAGCCAATATAAAGCATTGGTCTCAGTTAATGCCCGAGCGTTTGTTATTAGGATGGGATGAGATTTCCATTCTGACTGAGAGAAACCTATCCAAGCTTAAATATATACAACTCACCAGATGGAGTCAGGCTATGGGCTCAGTAGTGGCAGCAACAAACGATGTGGAGAAACTGCTTCAAGAAAAGAGCAATAAGGTGAAGACGGCAACTTTGTACTGCACTATTTTGGAAGCCGAGGATGGTAACTTCATTTTGCCAGCCCAGCTCTGGGGAGACCATGTGCCTGACAAGGATATAGAAGAAATATGGCAAGTATCCTATGATTTATTATATACTACAGTATCTCCCGCAAATTTAAAACGGAACCATTTGTTCTCTCTTCACAGAGTATACTGGTCTCCAGCTAAGCTTTCAAAATGTTCGAAACATACTACTCCATGCTGCCCAAACTGTCAGCAGGATAAAGCAGATGATCTTGACATGTTTTAATGTGCCCTGTTTTGCATAACTTCTGGAGGGCGGTATGTGAAGGTATGAAAGCCTTGATTAAATGGGATATTCAGGTGAGCGCAATCCTAATCTTTTTTGGCATTTTTTCTAAATATGAAGTATTTCCTCGAGATATTAATAAGTTTTCATTATATTTGATCATCCTTGCCTGTAGAAAAAATTGTAAACTATGGTTAAAATATATAGCACCAACCTATCTAGATTGGATCAATGCATTTAAATATACAATGAACATAGATAGGCTAAATTGGAAAAGAAAAAAGCACTTCTGGACCCCCTGTATTGACTGGCTGGATAGGCTCTGAGAAATGGCCTAGTCTGTCCAATGATTATGCCTTTCTGCAGGACAATATACCCACAGGATCAGTCCGATGGCTGGTTAGTTAGAAGAACTGAACTGACTATGTTTGTGGGTCACTGCGGAAAGTGCTACCATTAAGATCTTCAGAGTACATGATAGGCGAAGATCTACAGCTGCTGCGTAGTGGATGGCTTTGACAAATGCACTCTGAGCATATTTTTGGCATATGAGGACAAAAAATAAAAAAATTAAAAATCCACTAATCTGTCTGGGGTAACCATCTCTTTTGATTGTTCCATGGGTTAGCCAATCAGGACTTCAAAGCTTCATGCACTGTACCGCTCCAAGGCACTCAGACATCTTAGCACTACATGCAGAACTGTGTGTAACTTTCCATGTAGTACTGTCATAGGCAAACATATATACCAGAGCAGCGTGTCAAAACATGCACTCAGGTCTCCATGCACTGCTGCCACAGTCACCCATACATAAGTGTGCACCATGTAAAAATATGTGCAGGCCTCCATACACTGCTGCTATGGACAAACATACATTACAGTATGCTGTGTAAAAACACATGTGCAGGCCTCAGGTCACTGCTGCACACATACATATCAGCGCAGTGTCATGATAATGCTTTTCAAGTCTTCCTTCCATCCTGATGGAGGCCAAGGTCAAATTAAGCAAACAGCAATGGGACTTCACTTGAATGGGATAGTAAGCTCCACTCCTATGGTACAGATACATGAACCTAGCCATGCTACTGAATACTCATTTTTTTTTTAAACGGTGCACTGCCTTCATCATGTTTGGCCTACTTAGCCTCTAGTCAGTGTTGTAGTTCTTCACTACTACAACAGTAGTGCACTGTGCGTCCCTCACTGTCTAACCAGACTGCAATCCACAAGACAGACCTAAGTCCTTTTCCACATGCATGATCCAAATTGCCCATGATTACAATTTGCTAACAAGGATACAGATATCTGGGCACTCAGGACATGTTGACACATTTATTAACATGCAAGGGACTTTTTCATCCCAACAAACACTAAACTACCCTGACATTAGCATTTATTACCAGATATTAGGCATTCATGGCAGTATGTCTTTTATTGAGAAAACGTTTATTACATGAATACTGAAATCTTTCTGCATTTTACCACACATTTTTATTTGCGGACTTTTTTTAAAGTGAGTTACATTTATTTTTATTTAAAAATATTGGCATTTATTTTTTTCCATTACTTTGAAACAATACACAGTGAGACAACCCCATCAACACCATTTCAAGCTCCTTAGTTTGTTATCCATAATTTACAACCAACACAATTTGGACTGAAGGACTGGGTTTTTCTAAGACCCAGCGGTGCCAGGGACAACACCTGAAACCTTCGTGGGTTACCTGTTCCGGCGTACAAATGACAGAGACACGGGACACTTCCTTCGGCGTCAAAGATTCGAGGTTTATTTACTGCAGGGAACACAGAAGTCACAAGAAGTACATAGCATGTAGGTTTAAGGAGACTGCTTCCAATTGTATCTGTGGATCGCTCCTTTTATACAGTTTTTCGTCATACGACAAACAAAAGGTTACAACCCGGTTCCCACAGTAAATTTCATAGGGGGTCGTTTTCATGTATTCAGGGTCCCGGAACATAATTACAGTAGCATTGCCGGTTCCCAACTGTAAAAGTACATCTTCTCACCATTAGTGCATTCCATTCCGGCAGTAAACGAATCAAGGAAGAGTCAGAAACAGGTGCAGAGGAAGACGAGGACAACGAACAGATTGAAAAGAGTGTAAGGGGGTGCTATCGGAAACACGATTGCAGGGATCAAAGGAGACGTGCCTAATGAATGTACAACTGAGACAATAGACCAGCACGGCAAGATGAGCCTCGAGGGGGGCCATCTGCCTTGCAGTGTCATCCCCCTCGTCATAAAGACACCCTCAAAGGAACACGTGTTTTCCGCAAGAGTTTGGGAATCCCAGGGTCAAGAAGCGGACAGTGTCCGTTCGCTGGCTACTTGAGGGCAAGAAACAAAATGGATGCCGTATCTAAAATGGAACCCGTGGGTTCAGATGAAGAAACCCACGAAACAGACGAACGGTTTAGGTTAGCACAGCGAAAACGCGTACACCCACTAAACTCGTCATTTGCGGTTCATAGATACCAGACTCGACCATTTTCGAGCGAGTCGAAAACACCACTTACAATTGTCACGGAACCTCAGACGCTCCTTTTGCCCTCATGTAGGCAAGCACTAGTCGGAATCAGAATCGATCTTGATATTCATCAGACCATCCAGATGTTGCTGCAACATTATTCTATCCATCAGTGCTTCCTTGGTAACAGGTGGCCGTCTTATACAGTCGTAGCACAGAGGCCACATAAGGCGAGACCACACTGCACACAAAAACAACACGTGAACAGAAATGCTACAACAACCCCAATGATCATCAGAATTTTCCAACCCCACGTCGACATCAGGCCCCAAAACCACCCTAGTAGCGTCCAATCCCCTACGTCCACGTGTATGGACTCGAAGATCTTATGCAACTTCAAGATGGCTTGATAGACAGTTGGAGCGTTGTCAGGAATGAAAACGCAGCAACTCGAATGGATCACCTTACATACTCCACCTCTATCTGCAAGGACAACGTCTAAAACCATACGATTTTGTAACGTCATAAGCCTGTCAGCCTGAAGCTCTGCTGTGATGTTACCAAGGGCGCTCGCAGTGATGTTAGCGGTTGATTCCACCACTCGAGTCAACTGTCTCAGGTTCCTACTATTGATCATAGGTCCCCAAAACGGTAAGAAACCCTTAAAGAAGTCTCCTGCTTCTTGACCAGCAGTGTCCTCTTCGCTAATCACGCCTCTCACAACTCTGGTCTTGTGATAATCCGACCCAACAGTAAAGGTTGGCGGCAACAGATTCGCAATATAACATGTGCCTGAGAAGTCACGAGGCAACCATGTATATGCGCGATCGTAACAAACAAAGTAAGTACCCTTGGCAGTCAAAAGAACAGGGGAAGAGGCAGTCGGCAAAACATACGTTTCAGTACAGGCACTCCTCCCAAGCTGAGCTTGCGGGCTTCGGCCAAGGCCTTTCAGACAGAAATTACCGAGATGGGGTACGATCCAGATCGGAGACGAGCTTTTAAGCTGCCGATCACCCACTGACATGCTATACTCAGCCTCAGTCAGATCTCTGTATGCTCGCACCTCTTCCTCTGGGATAAGCGATGCGTCAAAGATATCCCTATCTAAATCGGCAATCGCTCTTGCCAAAGGCTTGTGGTACGGGCCAGGACCATGATCTGCAGTGTGTGGCTCTCGATGGGGGTAGGAATCTAGTGCGCTACGAAACATAGTTTGGAATGCTCGAGCTGAACCCTGGGAACTGTAAGGAAGGACCAAGTACGGAATTCCCCTATCCGTGGTATGTGGCATTAACCCACACACCCAACAGTTAGTAGTGTTCATCACCAACTGATGTTGATGAAGGAGCTGAACGAAGGAATTGTTCATGAATTCCGCACGTGTAACCTGCTCGTGTTGGGGTAAGATGTGAAAGGAATGAGGAGAAACAGTAGAAGTAGGTTTGGGTTCAAAGGAAGGGGTAGGTGAAGCAGAAGGCAATAATGATTGTATCGCATAGTATACTCCACCCACCAGTAACGAAGAAACAGTTAGGAACAGTAGGAACACCTGAAACATAAAACATTTGGTACGTACAACCCTATGCAATTCGAATCTTTGCGCTTGAGTCTTCTCCACTTCCGACAACCTTGAGAAAGCCATCCTCTAAAACCGTCCGCAACGTTCTTGACGCACTTCGTTCTGTGTAGTAATTGTCAATCCCCAGGAGTTCCTAGGAATCAACGGCCCCCGACCTAGTGTCAGGACCTACTAAACAGAAGGAAGTACCCGCACGGCCCTACGGTCAACCCGGATGTAAGGTTCTTTTGATCAAACAATATATACAAAAATCTCCTAGCTGTGGAAAAACACACATATGTGGAAAAGAACTCAGAATTTGATAAGAACCACAGTTGTTCAAAAATGTTCAATAGGATAATGGGGGTAACGTGAATTTCAAAAAGGAAAAGCAAAAATAATTTTATTTGTCTCTGGTATTGGAACGAAGAAAATATCTGCTTCTTCCAGGACGAGTCTGCTCTTCAAACAATTGGTCGGATTGTGGAGCAGAGTCCTGTCGGTCAGACGATAGTTCAGATCTTGAAGACTCCAATGGCAAAGATTCAACAAAGTTATCTGGCTGCACTGAAGTATCTCTCACAGGCTGAGCGTCACTGAACGGCACAAAGTTCGGCAAAGCTTCTGTTTCTGTTGCAGCGATGCCAGTCCTCACCCACGAGTCCGCTGGTAAAGGTATTGGTACCTTTTTGGTGTGGGTGGCGTGCACCCAATGCTTACGGCCCTCCAAACGAACAGCGGTCCCCGTGGCGAGTAGGACTTGGAAGGGTCCAATAAACCTCGGCTCGAGGTTTCGCTTCCGGCCAAAGTTTCTGGTAACCACCCAGTCTCCGGGTTGGAGCTGGTGGCCTGGACCCTCCGTCTGCGCTGGCAGTGCTTCAAAGACCTGTTGATGAATTAACCTCAGTTTAGCAGTCAGATCATGAAGGTAATCAATCAGCATTGGATATTCAAGATTTGTGAATGCACTGGGTCTAGGAACCCCCCAAATATTTGCAGGACGACCAAACACAATCTCATATGGGCTGAGCCCTACTCAAGAGTGTACAGTCGCCTTAGTTGACAGAAGAGCCAGAGGCAAAGCATCGGGCCACGAGAGACCAGTCGTAGCCTGAATCTTTGCGAGTTTTAGTTTTAGAGTACCATTGTACCCCTCAACCAAACCTGCTGACTGGGGATGATTGGCGCTATGGAATTTTTGTGTAATTCCAAGGCCCTTACACACACTCTTCATCACACTCCCCACAAACTCACTTCCGTTATCAGACCATACAATCCGTGGCATTCCATACCGAGGGAAGTATTCCTTCAGTAGGACTTTCACTGTGGACTGGGCAGTATTGTCTTTGAGAGGATAAGCTTCGATCCATCGGGAGAATGCGCAAACCACAACTAAAACGTATTTCAGGTTATTGCATCGCTCCATATGGATGAAATCCAGTTGTATTACCTCAAAGGGACATGTAGGAGGAGCGAAATGGCCAGGGGGTGTAGGAATGCCCTTGCCAGGATTGTACATCATACATACCATGCAATTCTTGACCAATCTCTCAGCACACTTAGCGATACCATCATTCTTCCATACAGGGGACAACAACTTGCAGATACCCTTCGTGCTAATATGTGACAAACCGTGTGCCATGGTCACAACAGCTAGCACATATGCATCCGGCAACATCCATCTTTGATTCTCCGGCAAATCAATCCAACATCCATTCGCATCCAACTTTCCTGTGCTCTCCTTCCACTTGGTCTTTTCAGTTTCGGTGGCCTCATTCTGAATCGCTTTCACACTTTCGACGGTATCCTCACACATACCAGTTTCTGCAGGCCATCTTACCGAACTTGTCACATACATTCTAGTTGCAAGGTTTCTCGCAGTCTGCTTAGCGATCTCATCAGCAAACGCATTGCCACGACCAACATCATCCGTCACCTTACGGTGCGCACTGCATTTAATAATCGCCACCTGCTTAGGCAATGTGAGTGCGTCTAAAAGATCATTCACAAGCTGTCCGTGCTGGATCTTCGTACCATGCGATGTCATAAAACCTCTCTCTCGCCACAATCGTCCAAAGCTATGAGCAACACCAAAAGCATACTGGCTGTCGGTAAACACATTCACCCGCTTCCCTTTCGACAAAACACACGCTCTCGTCAAGGCAATTAGCTCTGCCGCCTGTGCAGAATTCTGATTCAATCTCGCAGTTTCCACAACCGTACTCAACGTTACCACAGCATACGCAGTCGTCACATCACCATTCGGCAACTTAAAACATGAACCGTCCACATACAAAGTACCATCGGGGTCTTCCAATGGAGTGTTTTTTAGGTCAACACGACCCTTTGTTTCTTCCTCAGTTCGCAAATAACAATCATGTGGTAATATCTCGTCTGATTCCATATTGATGGGCAACAACGTCGCCGGGTTTAGAACTTTGCAGCGCTTTATTTGAATGTGACTTGCAAAAGCGTCAACTCATAACCAGACAACCTTGCGCTCGTCAGATGTTGGGTTTTCGTACGATTCAGGAGAGTGTCAACTGCATGCGGAACCATCACCGTAAGCATATTATCCATGACCAATCCTGCAGATTGTCGGATGGACACCGCAGCTGCCGCTGTCGCTCTTAGACAACTCGGCAATGCTCTAGCTACTGGGTCCAAGGTCGAGGAAAAATATGCACATGGACGCTGCTTACCGCCAAATTGCTGCGTCAAAACACTCAATGCGCAACCTTCCCTCTCAAGAACGTATAGTGTGAACGGCTTACTGTAGTCAGGAGTACCTAACACAGGGGCCGAACACAACGCATCACGCAGTTCAGAAAAACTTTTCTGACACTCTTCCGTCCATGGCAAAGGAGTTGGAACATCCTTGCACGTGAGGGCTACCAATGGTTTCGCTAGCAATGAAAAATTTGGAATCCATTGCCTGCAGTATGACGTGATACCTAGAAAGGCACGCACATCTCTCTGAGTTGTTGGCACAGTCATTCGAGCGATCGCTGCAATTCTCTCTGGGGTCAACCTTCTTCCCTCCTTTGACAATAAGTGACCTAGATCGGTTACTTCTTGGCAACAATATTGCAGTTTAGAAGGTGACACCTTGTGATGTAAGTCACAGAGATGCTGCAACAAAGACACCGTAGCTGTTTTGCAAATTTCTCGTGTGTCCGCAGCCACCAATAAGTCGTCAACATATTGGATCAAGGCCGCACCAGCCGGTAACACAAACGCGTCAAGTTGACTCTTCAGGGCTTGGCTATATATCGATGGACTCTCACAATAGCCCTGAGGAGCGCGTTTAAACCTAAAGCTGCGGCCACCTAACGAGAAACCGAATAGGTCCCTGCTTTCCTCAGCAATCGGAATGCTAAAGAAAGCATTCTTCAGGTCGATCACTGAGAACCAAGAAGTAGATGCTGTAATCAGAGTCAGTAAAGCCGTAATGTCAGGCACCACAGGGAACTGAGGAACCACAATTTTATTCACCTCCCGTAAATCAATGACAAAACAATAAACAGGAGGCTTAGATGGATCAGTGCGTTTCAGAATAGGTAACACAGGACTATTACACACGTTTCCCCGGGTCTCCTCGATAACATCTTTCTCGATCAAATCATAGATGATCGCTAACAACGCTCGCTCACCATCAAGGGAGATACGATACTGGGGAATACGTGGTAATCGCACATTCGATTTCAATTGGACAACATAAGGGGAGATGTCAAGCAGGCCCACGTCATTGGGACCTGTTGCCCACAAAGATGCAGGAAGAGAACTTAATTCCGGTGGGAGCTTATCAATGGACAAGTACATAGGAGAGATTACTCTCTCACCAAATGTAAGTTTTACTCCCGCAGGAGAACAATACAAAGTCGCATACAAACGCTTCAGCAAATCCAGGCCCAAAAGATTTTCACCACAACCAGTAGTGAAAATCAAAGGAGCTTTCAGCTCACGAGGCCCAATTGTAAGGGGCAAAGGGCGAGAAACTGGATTGCTAACAGGGGCGCCGGAGAATCCAATGGAAACATTTGTTAAGCCAGACAAAGGTGCGCCAGGGAGTTTCGAATGTATGATGGAACTTTTCGCTGCACCAGTGTCCAACAGAAAAGGCTCAACTACGCCCGATGCGGCAACTGCGACGTAAGGCCCTCTCTGATCAACCGGAACTGATACTAGTCCCTCTCCTTGTCTATGGCTGACCTAGTAATTACCGTCATCAGTACCCTGGTCGATATAATAATCGTCCACATTGTACTGTGCGGATCTACCTGACGATGATCCACGCTGATCAAAACAATTATTGGAATCAGAGGAATTATTAGAACGCTCATTTTGATTCTGAGTAACACCACGACCTCTACCTCGTGAAGCCTGTTGAGGACCACTACGACCTCCTCTAGATAAATTGCCATTATTCCGATCGCGCAGAACCGGACAATCAAATTTCAAATGACCCTCACCTCGACAATAGGCACATTGATTGTACCCAAGCATAGATCTCTGCGAAGAAGAGTCATTCCGCGACTGCGACCTAGCGAGCTGCGATTGCGATCTATTCCGCTGTTGAGAATCGTTTTGATTTGAGCGCGGAGGATACGCTTGTTGTAACAAAACTTTCGTTTTTAGCTCTTTCGTCTTTTTGTCTGCACGGTCATTTTCCTCCTTCTCTCTATGTTCATAATATTGGGCCGTAGCCAATATCTGAGCAGAAGTAGAAACAGCCCACGCACTTTCTGAATTTCTTAATTTATTGCTAAGTTCAGGCAACAAATTTGATACAAATTTATCCACAAACAATCTCTGACCTCCCTCAGTGCCCATATCCTGACCACTATGATCGATGAATGCCTCCTCAAATCTCGTAAAGAAATCGGAGACACTCTCGTCCTTCTTTTACATACAAGCAGACAGTTTATCCCAGTTAACTTTCATGGATGGCATAAGTGTCTTCATAAGGGTAATTATTCTTTGGGGAAGATCAGTAATGAGCTGTTCAGGTTTAGCCCCACCAACTTGTCGTACATCAGCCGCTGTAAGCGCAGCCCAATCACCACCTAATTCAGCTGCATGATCTTCATGACGTATTTTCGCCCATACCGGTTGAGGTACGACATTGCCGAACAACATATCAATGTCAGCAAGATTCATTATCGTTGCATCCACTAGCTGGGACAATTCTTTATAGTACCCTGCAGGATTTTTGCGAGGGTCAGGCAAGGTTTGCTTAACCTGCAAAACTTCCGATCGTTTCCATGGAAGGTGTATCCATACTCTCTGGAAGTGCGGCAGAATAGCAGGATTAGCAGCAGGATTACCTGGCATCCACACTGGTGGAACTTCTCGCATGGGATACTGACCAGGCGTCGACATCCATTCCTCATGTTCGTCTTTAAACAGTGCACGAGGCATCAAAGCGGGACGAAAAGATATTAGATGCTCGACAGCGCGTCGAACATTGCTACCCACAATCATACCACTCGAAAACTGAAGCTGAAGTTCAGTTAAAGCGGCCAGTACATCATCTGCCGCGTCAACTGATATCTCATCGTGTAAGAGTTTGCACATTTCTTCAAACACGAATCTTTGTGTTGGCTCATTGAATTGAGAGAAAGTGTCAACAACTATACGTGGAGGATTCTTAAGGGGATATCTAATCCAATTTTTCGCCATTTTAAATAGCGTATCACGTTCTCTACCACCAGGAAGCTGACTTCGTCTTTGGGGAGCATCAGAATCAGCAGACCCAAGAATCGGTCCAAGAGGAGAGTAAAAGTTGGCAACAATATTAGGAATACGTCGCAGAACAGACGGCGAAGAGGAGAGAAGTAAAGGGGTAACAATAGGAGGACCAAAAACAGGAGGAGCAAGAGCAGTAGGAGTAGCCACAAGAGTGGAAGTAGCGGGAACAGTAGCTTGAGAAGGTATAGACGGTGGAGCAGTAGGGACAGTAGCTGGTAGAGGAATAGGGACCAAAGGATTCGCAAGAACAGGACCAGCGACAGGCTGATTAACAGCCGCCAGAACAGCAGGTTGAAGAACAGGAGGAACCACAGGAGCTGTGGTATCCTGTGCATATGGAGGTTGCGACTTCAGTAGATAGGACAACAAAGGGTCCTCTACTGCTTCCTCTCCCTTCTTATCAGTACCCGTCGGTAAAGCGGGATAACATTTATCCACTGTCATACGTTGTAACCTATCAAAGATTTCCTTTTCCTTCTCTTCTTTGTCTCGCTGAAACTGCTCTGCATTTCTCATCGTTGTAACGATACCTTCTCTCTTATTACGTTTAAGCTGTTTGATTTCTTTTTGCTTGGCTTCTTTACGCCATAACCGAAAGGAATCAAACATGGCCGGCCTTGCTTTTCTTTGGAACAATTTAGCTTCAAGATTATCTAAAATTGGGGTCTCAAAACTACCATGAGGTGGCCAAATAAGGACACCGTCATTTTTAGTATAACGGACCCAGCAATCATTGAACGTGATAGGACCCACACCATGGCGACTATATAATTCATAAATTGGAGTTCCAACCGGAGGTATCGGACATGAGTCCTCCAATCGGGAATCCGCACCACAACCTCTAAAGCAACTGAACAAAGTACTACGGCCAGGCATCGTGCACACTAACCGAGTTTCACAAACGTCAAGGGTTATTGGATTACAATGTCCC
Source organism: Lissotriton vulgaris (assembly GCF_964263255.1). NCBI lineage: Eukaryota > Metazoa > Chordata > Amphibia > Caudata > Salamandridae > Lissotriton > Lissotriton vulgaris. The sequence continues at coordinate 1,946,409,831 of NC_141689.1, forward strand.
TGCAAAAGTGCAAAAACCCTAGGTTTTTGGCGACTGCAGTCGTCAAATAGAACAACTAAGAACAAAATACGAAGGACCACAAATGCAATGGAACCATGCAGCAACTAAGCACCCACAACAACTAAGGACTCTGGGAGCGACCCACAAATACTTAACTCAAAGAACAATGGCGTCACCAGGAAGGCCCGTCAATCGTCTCGCTGTACCAAGGTCTACGCCAGGCGCCAAAACAGGTCGACAGTCAGGGCAGCAGTCCGTCGCAGCCGTCCGGAGGCGGGGATCTTCGCGGGAAAAGTCTTCGGGCCACTTGTTTTGACAACTAGATCGATGAAGCGGGGTGCACCTTCCCTCGACGATTTCACACGAAGTTCCTCACGATCGTCGGGCTTTGGACCGGTACCGCTGATGCCGCCCCACGTTGGGCGCCAACTGAAGGACTGGGTTTTTCTAAGACCCAGCGGTGCCAGGGACAACACCTGAAACCTTCGTGGGTTACCTGTTCCGGCGTACAAATGACAGAGACACGGGACACTTCCTTCGGCGTCAAAGATTCGAGGTTTATTTACTGCAGGGAAAACAGAAGTCACAAGAAGTACATAGCATGTAGGTTCAAGGAGACTGCTTCCAATTGTATCTGTGGATCGCTCCTTTTATACAGTTTTTCGTCATACGACAACATGGCAAACAAAAGGTTACAACCCGGTTCCCACAGTAAATTTCATAGGGGGTCGCTTTCATGTATTCAGGGTCCCGGAACATAATTACAGTAGCATTGCCGGTTCCCAACTGTAAAAGTGCATCTTCTCACCATTAGTGCATTCCATTCCGGCAGTAAACGAATCAAGGAAGAGTCAGAAACAGGTGCAGAGGAAGACGAGGACAACAAACAGATTGAAAAGAGTGTAAGGGGGTGCTATCGGAAACACGATTGCAGGGATCAAAGGAGACGTGCCTAATGAATGCACAACTGAGACAATAGATCGGCACGGCAAGATGAGCCTCGAGCGGGTCCATCTGCCTTGCAGTGTCATCCCCCTCGTCATAAAGACACCCTCAAAGGAACACGTGTCTTCCGCAAGAGTTTGGGAATCCCAGGGTCACGAAGCGGACAGTGTCCGTTCGCTGGCTACTTGAGGGCAAGAAATAAAATGGATGCCGTATCTAAAATTGAACCCGTGGGTTCAGATGAAGAAACCCACGAAACAGACGAATGGTTTAGGTTAGCACAGCGAAAACGCGTACACCCACTAAACTCGTCATTTGCGGTTCATAGATACCAGACTCGACCATTTTCGAGCGAGTCGAAAACACCACTTACAATTGTCACAGAACCTCAGGACCTTTCCTGGTCTGCACAGCAAAGTAACTTCACTCAGCACTCCTGTCCTACCCAAAGGTGACTTTCCTTCACTCTTTTAAGAATCCCTGAGTGTTCTCTTGCTACAGATGGCAAATATTTGACTTGTACACCTGTTTCTCTGCAAGCATGAAGCAGTCCATGTGCATTTTCCCTTCTTGTTATCTGGTGATTAGCTTACCCACTATCTTCTGGATATATACCTTTTTGCAACCATCATACCCAATAATAATAGCAATTTAACATATTTTGGAGGACCCCTTAACTCCATATATCGAGCCGGAATACTTTTGCTTTCTCCTCAATTTGAACTACTCTCGCTGACTCTAAACACTCCTTTATATGGCCCTTATATTTCATTATTGCTGTGCTCTGTTTGTCAGTACCTACATTTACCATTTTTGAAACATGATTCTCATGTAATACAAGTATGTAAAATGGGTATCTGGATCAACAGAATTCTTGGCCCTATTGCCACTTCATGATGGGACTTTAAAACGTCCCCCCACTCCTCTTCTATCTCCCCTACATCTGTTTCCCAGTCAATGTTTAATTTTACGTGGATGTCTGACATATTCTAGAGATTTATTATGCTGTATTTGTGATACACCTATTGCTGTAGAGGTTCATTTAGTATTCTATCCTCCAGTGGGGAGGAATCTTTTTTTTATACCCACTCTTAATATGTACAGAAAGATCAAACTGGACTTGCATTTATCTGAACATTTCTTTGTCTGGTAGTTGGTGTTCCTACTGAAGTTTTACCATCAAGATTATTGCCCTATTTTCCCAAACGCCCCATCTTAATTATGCCTACATGGTCCCAAATGAGAAACCCTGCGGTTTGGAAACCTCGGCTAAATCATCACTGTCCCATAGTTGCATTTTCATCATGATCGTCCCTTCCCATCCTAGGAATTTTGTTGCTTCCTCCCAGAAGGAAATTACTGACTGAGTAAGTGCCGGCAGTGAATGATCCATCCTTTTCTTATAGCGAGCTGGCAGGCATCCCTTTGTTCCCATGACATACCAGTCAACTCCAAAAGCTGGTTCTTCCAGTGATATAAAAGTCCAACCATGAACCATAGTCAAATGTGTAGCCCAATATTATTTTTGAGTATCTGGAAATACTATAACCCCATCATAAATTACTCTCATTATTTTTTACGGCATTTTGTGGTGTCTTCCTATTACATTTGAAAAGTCTGCTCTCTGCATCCATCTCTTTGAAAAAGGCCAAGAGGATCTTATATGAAATGTGTTGAAGGCGAGGGGAAATAAGTCAGTGTCACCATTTTGAACAGGGCCGTACTTCCAAGCTGTGATAGTGGAAATGCACTCCAGTGTTTCACATCCACTTTAAATTTGGCCATTAGTGCATATGCATTTTCTTGTAAAGAATCTATCTAAATTTCTTGTTACATAGATGCCAAAGTATTGATAGCCCTAACTTGAAATTCGCAGCAGGCAGTCCCCTGGAACCATTAGCAGTTGTTTAGATAATGAATAGAGTTAGAAACAACGCCAGTTTATAAAGTACCCCCGTATTTACTGAATATCTGAAAGATTTGTAGGAGTCTGTGAATTGTTGTTTCCAGTTGTGCTACATAGATTAGCATGTCATCAGATTACAGATAGATTCTTTCCTTCCATGACCCTTCCCACCATACCTCTCTCACCATGCAATTTTACCTAAATAAGGCCATCAAAGATTGGAGTGCCATGGTAAATTTCATTGGCGTGAGCAGACATTTCTGCCTAGTCTCTCGTCCACCTGGATGGCACCAGTTTCTGGGCCATTAACCCTTGCCATAGGCTGCTTTTAGAGTAGTCCCACCCATTTCGGAAAGTTGAGATCCATGCACATTCATTCTACCACTACAAATATATATGTCCATTCGAAAGGTTCAAATGCTATTGTGGCCTCTAGTGACAATACCACTGTCGGCTCAAGTCACTTGGTCCATATAGCCTAGACATTTTTACATCCTGCAGAGATTGAGCCAAGTGCTTCTGTTTGGCACAATGCCTGATTAAACAAGATGAATATGAATCTTTATTGCTCCTCTCAACCTAGTTGCCAGTACCTTGGTGAGGACCTTTATCTCTACATTAAGCACTGATATTGTCCTGCTTGTTGTACTTTTCTCAGGTGGCTTGCTCTTTTAATATTTTTACTATTGATGCTGATCGTTGGTTGGAGGGAAGTCATCTGCAGCAGGTGTGGGGACAATTTAAGGTCCACACTTCTCTGGAGCTCTATTGGCAGACCATTTTGTTCATTTGAATTGCCAACTTGTAGGTCTGTCATTGGTGCCTGAATTTCATGTCCTTCTATTTTAGCCTCAAGTGCCTGCCTAGTCAGTGCAGAAGCTTAATGTTTTTTATTATTTGTCACAATTCCTCTACTCTTTATGTATTTGAAGGTTTCTACAGTTGCATATAATATTTAGTTAACACCTTTACCACCTCTTGAATACCCTATTTACAATGTTCTGATGTTGATTTCACCTCAGGGACACAGTACCTATTCCAATCATTCTGCCCCAGCCATGTTAGCAGTTTTCCAGATGTCTTTCCCCAGCCATACAGCCTACATTGGGAGACTATTGAGTTAGCTAGTGCACTCTTCTCACATAGGACTTGATATTCCTGTTGTTTGAGTTTCAATTGGTGAGCCTACAATGCATCCTCTAAGGGATGTGAGGTTAGTTGTATTATAATGATTTCTTATTCCACTATGTCCATCTGATTCATTTTCGTTTTCTTTTCCCTGCAATTAAAAGATCGCTTATCCTCTGACCCGCATGGTGTATGTCTCCTAGAGTGTAATAGATGATATCACTGGGGCCTTATGTTGAACCAAGTATTGTTCAGTACTGTTTCTTAGGTTATTAACCAAATCTCTGTTCTTGAGATACCACAGTTTTATGAACCATCTTTCTCCATGCCCTTTGTTTCTGCCTCTAATTTCAACCCATCGAGGGAAGTGGTCTGAAATGCCTCTTGGCGTTATCTGGGCCCCCTCAAAGCACTGCTTATGACCACAAATAAGCAGTTTCCTCATCAATAATTTCATTGGAAATGATTCATTTATATCAATGATGGTATCAGACACACGATCGGGACGAATACGCAGCGACAGTACGATACTTTCAGGTACCGGGCTTTCTCGGATGTAGTGAGTCATAACCGACTCCCTCAGCACTCAACAGCGCAAACACTTGCAAGACTTAATATTCTTATATGCTGAACAGACAACGTTTTCATGAGTTCCGATTGATTGGATCAGCATAGGATATCTTTTCAACGGATTTGCCCCGCATATAGGGGTCTGCAGTATCTTCACTGGTTTCTACTTATCCAAGGTCAAGGGCCCGGCTGGGTCGGAAGTATCACCAGCTAAGCGACCTCCCGGTGTAATACCGCCTCAATTAGCCCTGAGGATTCGCAATCAGCAATGAAACACGTGTCGGTTGGCTGTTATACTTAATAAAGGACTCCATCAGACCATTCCTCCACTGGAGATTCCTACATCTCTCTGTCGCCTTGCGCATTATTATTTTTGTTGTCTTTAATATTACTTACTGACGTGATAACATTTGAGTGCATTGGGTATATTTTCAATTTATGTATTTGGTAGTTCCCCTACCAAACATTGAGTGGTCCAAGGGATCCCCACTCACCCAGGTGCACCATCTATTGTTCTTCTCCATTACCAGTGTGTTCACTTCTGGTTGTGCACCCACTGTCCTTTTCTGACTTGAAGCCTTTTAGGTATTTTCTTGATATCAATGATGGATCACTGACATAATATCGATTAAACTAATATAGAATTACACAAATATCGAGGATAACATTTTGAAAACAAAAATATTGAATTCCTATCTACAAACAGGTAAGTACAAAAATATTGAATCAAAAATATTGTTTAAAAAAATATCGATTTTTTTAAATGTCTTAAAAATAATTTAAAATTAATGAAATATTAAAAATAATTAACTAAAATATACTTAAAAATACTTAAATAACCTTAAAATTATTAAATAATAATTCAAGTTATAAAAAAATACAGTTTTATTTTTTAAAACATATATATATTAACATAATATTAATAAAAACAATATGCAATATTTTTACCGTAGGATAGCGGGAGGATAAAATTTACTATTACCACTCCAGTGAGTGCAACAGTAGGGAAAGCGTTGGATACCGTAGGGGTAAAAATGACTATTCCAACTCCAGTGAGTGCAACAGTAGGGAAAGCGTTGGATAGCGTAGGGGTGAAAATTACTATTCCCAGTCCAGTGAATGCAACAGTAGGGAAAGCGTTGGATAGCGTACGGGTAAAAGTTACTATTCCCACTCCAGTGAGTGCAACAGTAGGGAAAGCGTTGGATAGTGTAGGGGTAACAATTACTATTCCCACTCCAGAGAGTGAACAGTAGGGAAAGCGTTGGATAGCGTAGGGGTAAAAAATACTATCCCTACTCCAGGGAGTGCAACAGTCGGGAAAGCGTTAGATAGCGTAGGGGTAAATATTACTATTCCCACTCCAGTGAGTGCAACAGTAGGGAAAGTAAATACTTCATATATTAATACAAATAAATTAAATAGTAATACCAATAAAAAACGTAATTTAAGGTAATTACCAATTTAATATAATGTAATATTTAATCAATTAAAAATACAAAATAAAAATTATTACAATTCATTACCTATTAATACAAATTAATTATCAATTACCAATTAATTAGAAATTAAAAATATTAACAAATAATTCAAAATAAATACCAATAAATACATTAAAATATTTAATTAATTACAATAAAATTACTTTCCACCCTATTCCCCTATAAACCCACAACCCGCTACGGGAAATACATTCATAAAATTAACATAATTATCAATTAATCAATTAATGAGAATTAATTACCAATTAAAATTTAATTAATTACCAATTAACAATCAATTAACAATTATTTCAAGATAAACACCAATAAATACATTAAAATATTTAATGAATTATAATTAAATTACTTCCCACCCTATTCCCCTATAAACCCACAATCTGCTACAGAAAGTAAATTAATAACATTAACATATTTGTCAATTAAGTAAAATTAATTGGCAATTAAAATGTAATTAATTACCAATTAAAAATTAATTAACAAATAATTCAAAATAAATACCAATAAATACATTTAAATATTTAATTAATTATAATTAAATTACTTCCCACCCTATTCCCCTATAAACCAACAACCTGCTACAGAATTAAATTAGGCAACAATTAAATAACATAAAATTCACTACTTAAAATAAATTATAAAATAAATATACACTTTTCACACATATACTAACATACAAAACACTTAAAAAAATTCGATATTATTAAAAATTTGATGTATTTAATAAATATATCATATACTTCGATATTTTGACTTTCTATATTTATGAAAATCGATATTAAATTAATTACCTTAAATTCGATGTGTTTGTTGACTATATTCTGTCCATTTGATATTTTGTCCATTCTATATTTTGACTTCGATATTAGTGCTATTCTTTATTTTTGATTAGATATTTTGTCTGTATACCATCAATGATGTATTAGAAGATGTCATGAATGATGTGATATGTGGGGTAATTAGTAGTGCATAGTGAGGGTGTGAGTTATAGTTGCCTTAGCAGTACAAAAGGGGGTGGTAATGGACGGAGCATCTGAACCCTCAAACACTCAAAAGTCAAAAGGTCTGGATTTAATCCATCACCGTTCTTTAGCCCACTCTGCCACCCCATTACTTACGCTGTGCCTCATGGGAACAGTCCAGCCCGAACTGCCAAGCCATGCCTTCCCTGGACCGGAAACAAGCTTCTGAGGACCAGTTTCTGGCATTCCAGCTGTCTTCAGCCCGGCTTGCTTGAATCCAGTGGCAAAGTGAGCAAGGGACTCACGTCTGAGCATACCCTGCCACACTTATGGTGGCCAAAAGCGGTACAAAAGGGTGTGGTAATGGACGGAGCATCGGAACCAATCAAAAACTCACACCCAGTCAAAAGATCTGGGTTTAATCCATCACCGTTCTTTAGCCCACTCTGCCACCCCAGTTCAGACATGGCTATATGCAAATCAGACTGACCTTGTGCCTCATGGGAACAGTCCAGCCCGGACTGCCGAGCCATGCCTTCCCTAGACCGAAACAAACTTCCGAGGACCGGTTTCTGGCATTTCAGCCGTCTTCAGCCCGGCTTGCTTGAATCCAGTGGCAAAGTGAGCAAGGGACTCACGTCAGAGCATACCCTGCCACACTTAGGGCACAAGTCATAGTTACTTGAGATAACTAAAACTATAACTGGTACATTTCTGTGGTTTTTAAAGTTTAAAATGTTATGTTTTTACAGAACATTTCACCTAACTATAATTTTACTTTAACCTTTGTGTTTTTTTCCTAAGTTTATTTAAGTAAAGAAATATTTAATTACCATCTGTAAATCCAACCCCACAGTGTGAATCACCCTTCTGTGTCCAACAGAGGTTTGACTGTAGGGCCTGGCATATGGCCAGAACCTGCGGCATATACCCCGCATGCAGCCAACCCAACGCTGTGCACAACCTTCAGCTGTGTGCAGTGGTGGGGGGTTGGTCACAGGACCTGGCCTGCATGTTGGCGCTGTACCAAACTGCCTTTGGCCGTGCACTGGGGGCTTGGCCACAGGCCAGGCCATGTACTTAATCCTCCAAAGGCACTCAACCCCATGCTGTACATTACGGGGGGTCAGCTACAGAGAATGACCCTGGCTATCCAATCCTCCCGAGCCTTTTTGATTTTTTAAAAGGGAGATGGCCATGGGCCCCCCTTCCAAAGACATTAGAGTCCCAAGGGAGTCCACCCTGGGGCCAAAATTTACAAAAAGGGAGAGGGTCCCAACCAGCCCTCCTCTCGAGTCTCTTTAAACCCATGGTACCCTATCCCCCAGGTCCATTTTTTTAATGAAGGGTTGGGCCCACCTCCCCAAACCTTAGTTGTTCCTGGGGGCCCATCCCTCAGGGCCCCCAGGACCCCAGCATTTGTTGGGGACAATGGGGAGCTCAAGGGCTCCCACGGCCCTTGGTGGATCCCTGCATGCTGCAAAGCAAGCATTGCTTCCGCCCCCAGGGAGCAGCTGATTATACTGCTCCCTTTGGGCAGGGGCAATCTGTTGATCTGTTTCCATGCTCATATCAGGGCGGTCAGGGAAACTGATCAAAGTATATTCCCAGCTGGCAGGAGCCTTTTCAAACATCATGCCAGCTGGGAGCAGACTTTGTGTTTGGTCCAATTTTGTGGAAGATTTGAAATACCCCCACCAAGACCGAGCAGAGACAGCTTTCCTTGCCTGTGTCAGTGAGGTCAGGGAAACCGCTGTGCTCCAGTAGTGGGCTTCCCAGCACACAGCATGTGGGCCTCCCCTGGGTAATGTGGTCCTCGGGCCATTCATGAATCTGGGAGAGGGGCCATGTGATTTACTTCCCTTTAACTTGGTTTAGTGCCATTTCCCCTGAAAAAATTCAGCAGGCCTTGGGGAATGGGGCCCCAGGGCCGAATACAGCCTCAGATTGAGAGCTGCATATCCACCTCCCCTAAAAGATACATTGGGCCCCAGGGACTGGGATCCCTGGGGCCACAAGCAGCCCAGGGAGAGGTCCACTCACTCACCTCCCTTTAAACCATATTTCAGGCCTTGGGGATGGGGTCCTCAGGGCTGAAAACAGCCCAGGAAGGAGCTGCGTGCCTCCTCCCCCTAAAAACTATGTCGGATAGGGCCCCCAGGTCAAAATTTACCTCGTAAGGAGGGCCACATGTGGCCCATCTCCAAAAAAAAAGAATAGTGTCATCGCCCATACCTTGCCCCACCCTGGAGTGATTGAAATGGTACACAGACAAAATATCGAGTTTTAAATATCGATATACAATAATATCGAAGTTTAAATATCGATGGGACAAAATATCAAAGGTAAGTAATATCGACAATCTTAATATCGATATTAGTATGATATCAGTAATATCGAAGTTTTAAATATCGATGTCAATAATATCGAAATAAATAACTTCGATGTTACTAATATCAATTTTTAAATAAATTTAGTGTATATTATATTGTATTTACTATGTTTTATTATTTATTTTTAATGTAATTTAATTAAATATTGTCTTTTACTACTGTAGCGGGTTGTGGGTTTATAGGGGAATAGGGTGGGAAGTAATTTAATTATGTTAAACTTAATTATTAATTAGTAGGAATTATTAATTAATTAATTGAGAAATAATGTTTTATTAATTTTAATTAATTGATTAATTGATAAATATGTTCTGTAGCGGGTTATGAGTTTATAGGGGGAATAGGGTGGGAAGTAATTTAATAATAATTAATTAATTAATATATGTTTGTACATATTTTAATTAATAATTAATTGGAAATTAATTCATATTAATTAGTTAATTAATTATTATAATTTTGTACATATTTTTAATTATTAATTCGTTGGTAATTAATTAAAATTAATTAGTTAATTACATTAATTATAGTAATTTTTTTATATATAATTTTTTGTTCTTCTTAATTAATTAATTGGGAAAAATATTATTAATTATTAAATTAAATTAATTACAGCTAATGTGCTAATATATTTACTTTATTGTTATTGTTAATTAATAATTAATTGGTAATTAAATAATATTAATACATTTTGGGTAAAGGAGTATTTTTAGGGTTCAGGGTCAGTTTTCAGTTTTTGGGTAAAGGGGTATTTTTAGGGTTCAGGGTCAGTTTTCAGTTCTTGAGTAAAGGGGTATTTTTAGGGTTCTGGGTCAGTTTTCAGTTTTTGGGTAAAGGGGTATTTTTAGGGTTCAGGGTCAGTTTTCAGTTTTTGGGTAAAGGGGTATGTTTACGGTTCAGGGTCAGTTTTCAGTTCTTGGGTAAAGGGGTATTTTTAGGGTTCAGGGTCAGTTTTCAGTTTGTGGGTAAAGGGGTATTTTTAGGGTTCAGGGTCAGTTTTCAGTTTTTGGGTAAAGGGGTATTGTTAGGGATAAGGGTCAGTTTTCAGTTCATGGGTAAAGGGGTATTTTTAGGGTTCAGGGTCAGTTTTCAGTTTTTGGGTAAAGGAGTATTTTTAGGGTTCAGGGTCAGTTTTCAGTTTGTGGGTAAACGGGTATTTTTAGGGTTCAGGGTCAGTTTTCAGTTTTTGGGTAAAGGGGTATTTTTAGGGATAAGGGTCAGTTTTCAGTTCATGGGTAAAGGGATATTTTTAGGGTTCAGGGTCAGTTTTCAGTTTTTGGGTAAAGGAGTATTTTTAGGGTTCAGGGTCAGTTTTCAGTTTTTGGGTAAAGGGGTATTTTTAGGGTTCAGGGTCAGTTTTGGGTTTTTGGGGTACAGGGATATTTTTAGGGTTCAGGGACAGTTTTGGGTTTTTGGGGTACAGGCGTACAGGGTAAAAACAAAAACATATTACATTAAATCAATTAAATAACATTAAAAAAAAAATTACATTAAAATATTAAGTGTTTTATTTATTTTAAATGTATATGTATTAGTTTTAATTTTGTTTTAATATTTTTATTTAATATTTGTAAAATTATATGTATTTTAAAATTATTTTTACATTATTATTAATACATTTAAAAAAACGATATTTTTTTTCTCGATATTTTTGTACTTACCTTTATGAAGATAGGATTCCGATATTTTTGATGTCGATATTTTTGTTCCGATATTTTTGTAGTTCGATATTCTGTCTGTCGATATTATGTCAGACATTCATTGAAATAAGAAGCATAAGATACCCTGCTCCTTTTTTTTGATTTGTAATGGATTCTCCTCAAATTCATAGCAAAATGTTTAAAGGCAAACATTTTTGCCCCCAGGTGCGTCCTTTTTAGACCCCATAACCAGACCTAGGGGTCAGGGTAACCCTACCCTGCCCTCTTGTGTAATTTTTATGTCTCTGGACTGAGTCCCACGTCCTAAGATGGCTGTCACCACTTCCTTGTTGAGGTGGAGTGAGCCAATCAGATATCACTTTGAGATGATGTAGACTTTGCAGATTTTCTGTGGTGTGAAATATCCACATGTTATACCTTTATTTCTTGAAAACTACTTAACAGATGTACACCAAAATACAAAAAGCACTCTTTCTGAGCCAAATCCTAGCTTACTGTCATATTTGTGTGTAAATCCATTCACTGGTTTGGTCTGTAGTGGTGTCTAATGTTCCTATAGGTTAGTGAGTGGGTAAGTGAGTATCTCTATAGTTGTGTGAGCGGGTTTGTGAGTGTCTGCATTAGTTAGTGAGTGGATGTATACGTTGCTGCATGGGTGAGTGAGTGGGTGTGTGAGTGGCTGTTTGGGTCTGTGAGTAGATATGTGAGTGTCTATATTGGTGAATAAGTGGCTGTGTGAGTAGCTGTATGGGTGAATGAATACATGTGCAAGTTTCAGTATGGATGACTGAGTTGGTATTTGGTTAACTGATTGGTTGTCTGAGTGGCTGTATTGAAGAGTGAGTATCTTTGTGAATGGCTATATGGGGGAGTGAGTATGTGTGTGAGTGTTCACATGGGTGAGTTGGGTAAGTGTTTGAGTGGTTATATGAGTGAGTGAGTGGCTCTGTTGAGATGCTGTTTGGGTGAGTGACTGGGTGTATGAGTGGTAGTATGGTAAATAAGTAGGTGTGTGAGCTGCTTTATGGGTGAGTGAGAGTCTGTGTGTCTGACTGTATGGGTAGGTGAGAGGCTGTGTGAGCAGGTATATGGGAAGTGAGTGGCTATATGGGTGAGTGAGTGAGTAGGTATGTGAGTAGTTCCATGGATCAGTGAGTGGTTGTATGGGTTTGAAAGTAGGTATATTAGTGGTTTTGTGGGTGTTTGAGTAGATGTGTGAATGGTTTTGTGGACGATGTCATCAGTGATGTAATTTGAGATATCACCATTGATGTCACTGACCATGTCACGACCAATACAGTGTGCAAGGTCATAAGCAGTGGACTGCAGTAGTGTAAGGTATAGTTAGCTCATTAAACTCTAACTTTTGAATTCCTCTGGTTTTGTATGAGTGAAATCTGAGCCTAACAATAATGTGCAAGTGATCTTTGTCTCTTTCAGTGATATTGTAAGGTTTTTTATTCTATTTCCTAACTATAATGTCCCTGTAACCATTGTTCTTTTCAGTGAAAAATATATTATATATATTTAAACTAAAAATGTTCTGCGATCTAACAAAGAAAGCACTCCAGCTATTCTCACGCCGATTGATTTATTACACCAGCTGATGCGTTTTGACTAGCACGGTCTTTATCAAAGCCACAATGGTGAATTGGGTCAATTTCCTTAAAAAAACTGTTAAAAACAATTCCCTCAAGTGACATAGTAGACAGACTGGGGTAATACCTTTTCCAACAGTTAGCATATATTTGTTTAAAACAATCATTGCTTAGTACAAGCCATAACATAATTTGATCATTAGTGCCAGATAAATACATTTGAATAAATCATGCCATGATTCAACTTAAAGTATTTTGTAGATTGATTAAACAAATCTTTAAAATGCACACAAAATATATATATATATGGAATAACTGTCAAGTGACCATAATTGCATTGGGGAAAAAGTCCAGGGAATCCCAAGTGGGTTACCATTCACTAACTCTAAGATTTGAAGAATCCCTGCTCTTTTTCATATGCAATGCAATGCTTATGACCTTGCTTATTACATTACTCATGACATGGTCACTGACATCATTGATGACATCACGAATGACATAACTGACGACTTGATCCAGTGACTGTGATTGTTTCTAAAATGTTTATAAGTCTTAAATATATATATATATATCAGAAAAGAGACTGCTGGCAATTCAACACTCTTTGCCAGCAGCAGCCACCCACCACAATTGGTCAACAGCATTCCCTACGGAGAGCTCTTGAGACTCCGTAGGAACTGTTCCAGGGATTCGGATTTCGAGGCGGCTGCCTCTGAATGCATATCCCGTTTCATGATAAGGGGATATGGTGAAGACCTATTACAGGATACACTGAGAAGGGTTAAAAAGACATCTAGAAGGAGTTTGCTCACCGCCAGACCGGCTGGTTCAGGCCGTGACGCAAACAAAGACACCAATGTCAATAAATTCAGAATGATCACCCCCTACTCCACTGGGGCCAATGACCTAAAAAGAATGCTTAAAAAGAACTGGCATATCTTACAAACAGACACTGTACTGAAGGACGACCTTCCCCCCAACCCGCTGGTGACATTCAGCAAAGCGAGGTCTGTAGGTAACATGCTCGTTACAAGCCATCTGGAGAAACCCCCTCCAAGGGTAAATACCTTGAAGGACCAAAAAGGGTTCTTCCCTTGTGGAAGATGTAAAGCCTGTGCAAACAGCAAAAGGGTTCTCTCATACATCATACCAGACACAGGCAAGAGCATGCCCATAAGAAAGTTCATTACCTGCAGCACACAATATGCTGTTTATTGCCTACACTGCCCGTGTGGCTTGCGCTACATAGGCAGCACGATCAAAGAACTGAAACTGAGGGTCATGGAGCACCTGAGAGCCATCGACAAAGCTGACCCCAGTTATCCAGTGGCCCGCCACTTCGCGGAGGTACATGGACGGGACCGTAAATTACTTCAGTATTACGGTCTAGACACCATACCCATAAATGCGAGGGGCGGAGATCGCTTGAGACGACTCCGCAGACTGGAATCTAGGTTCATTATAGACCTTTCCACGAAGCATCCCAGGGGTCTGAATGCGGGGGAGGAGATGGCGTTCCATCTGGGAAAATAGAACCAAGTACAGTGTATATAGGCCATAGGTAGGACACACCCTTTCCCTGTTAGATTATAACGTCTTGGGAAGATTGGAGTAGATATTCCGGATGATCTAAGAATATACACAGGGTCCTCATTGTGGCTGGAATGAGAAGTTGTACATGACGTATGCGGACACATGTACCTGTTTGTTTGTTTGTTTACAGTGTTAGATACAATTACCCTGTGATAATGTACGATTTATCTCATAGATTTCTGCACTGTCTGGAGGCACAGGTTGTCCCTGTGTCTGGATTTTTTCCATGCATAGGTGTCAACACTGTTGTTTCTCATGGCATGCATGAATGCACTTATACAACAATGTATACAATTATTATTTGAGATTTGGATTTGTACAGCAAAATGATTTTGTGATCTCTTTTTTCGGTAACATATGATGGCATTTTCGTGCAGTATATTGGTGGATTGTTATTTGATGCACTAGATAGAGGACCCTAGCCGATCCACGGCTTAATTTCCTACTCTGTTTATGCCTTGAACAGTATGATTTTTGTGTATACCCACTTTCTGTATGGACTTGCCCATCTGTGGGCTACATTGCAAAACCTATGCAACATCTTTAGGTTGCGCACATTAACATTCAAAGATGGCGCCGACAGCAACCACAGTGGGGTTGTCCTCTGTCGTTTTCTATTATTGGAATTAGAAACTGAGAATGTCTTATTTAAATCCACCGAGCAATGCAAAACGTTGTTACCACACTGACGAAGGCAGCACGCCGAAACGCGTTTGTGGAGGGTGCCTGCAAGGAATAAATAAATCTGCACTTTTCAAAGAGTAACCCCCGAGTGCTGTCATCTTTCTCGTATCAGAGGAGGAATTGGAGCGTGATAAATATATATATATATATATATATATATATATTCACTTAAAAAACCATAGGTTTCAGGCCTTATATAGGGGGTCATTAGGATGGCGGACGGAAGTGCCTCCGCAGCCCTGGAGTATACGGAACATGCCTGATCTGCGTCCGCCTGTCGCGGTCACTCCGTCCGCCATATCAGGATAGGAAAGATTGCCCAAATTCCGTCCGCGACGGAAGAGCACGCTCCGCGAGCCATCTACATCCGACCACGCGGCGGACGTAACCAATCCAGAGACTCCGCCGTACGGACTGACGCGTAGGACCGTCCTCCAAATCAAGATGGCGGAATGGCGGAAAATACACATAAAAGCGCTGCGGAAAAACAACCTGCCTGAACACTGCGGATGCCCCACAGCGAACATACCCACCACGAGCTGCTCGCCGACATGGACCCAGCACTACACGCTTACCCGATACTCTTCGCGATCCACCACGTCCTACTCCTGACCCACTACCGAGGACGACGCAGGTACGCTACAAACCATTCGCTGTCTGGAGGGGAGTACCTGCAAGGGTCGTGACGTCGGAAGGGGGAGTGTCAGGTATCTGAACCCACTGATTAGAAGCAAATTCAAAAACACACCTGTATCACACACGCAGGAACAACTCCGACAAAGCACGACACATGATTTAATGGCTTTATTACACATAATCGGGGTATAATCACAGTGTATGCATGAGCATGGGCATGGTGGCCACCACAGCTGGTACAACAGAGGCAGTACATGAGAGGGCAGACTACAGTATCAGGACACCAACAGGCCATAGTCGACATCAGAGCAGGTACATCAGAGGCAGTACATGAGAGGGCAGACTACAGTATCAGACACCAACAGGGCATAGTCGACATCAGAGCAGGTACATCAGAGGCAGTACATGAGAGGGCAGACTGCAGTATCAGAACTCCAACAGGGCATAGTCGACATCAGAGCAGGTACATCAGAGGCAGTACATGAGAGGGTAGACTGCAGTATCAGAACTCCAACAGGGCATAGTCGACATCAGAGCAGGTACATCAGAGGCAGCACAAGTACGTATTCAAAGCAACCCGTCCCAAGGACCACAACAGTGGAAGTCTGAACACAATGGACAATGTACACACCATGTTCCATGACATGTGAGTGAACTGAACAGCACCTCACATCACACTATCATGTGGATTGCGTGAGGTACCTGCATCGGACAGACTGCCAGCACCAGAAACTGGAGTGTGAGACACATCCACAGCTCGAGTGACTGACACATGGGCCACAGACCCAGACACACTGCCAGCACCAGAAACAGGAGTGTGACACACAGCCACAGATGCAGTGAATGACACGTGAGCTACAGACCCAGACACACTGCCAGCACCAGATACAGGAGTGTGAGACACAGCCACAGCTTGAGTGACTGACACATGGGCCACAGACCCAGACACACTGCCAGCCCCAGATACAGGAGTGTGAGACACAGCCACAGCTCGAGTGACTGACACTTGGGCCACAGACCCAGACACACTGCCAGCACCAGATACAGGAGTGTGAGACACAGCCACAGCTCGAGTGACTGACACATGCGCCACAGACCCAGACACACTGCCAGCACCAGCTACAGGAGAGGGCACAGCTGATACAGTGCTACTACATGATGCATGACAGCAAACAACAGACACAGTGCCACTATCTGACACATGAGACCCAACTGCAGCTGCGCCACTGGGACCACTGAAATGATGAGCCACAGGGCTGTATGGGCCAGGAGGCAGGGTGGCTCTGGGAGCTGGTGATAGTTGGACTTGACCGACATCGGGGTGGGCATGTGTCAATGGTGTGTGTCTACGTCTCTTGGGGATATGTAAGTGCGCCCTGGACAGGACAGGACTGGCAAGTGGTTCGGACGGAAATTAAATGTCACCCACCATGGGTGGTGCATCTGCTGCCGGGGGTATGCTCTCTGGGGACGTGCTGGAGCATGCATGTCGTTTGCTGTGTGGCTGCCTTCTGGCCTCTGCAACATGTGTCGTGGGGGATGCTACAACAGGGCCCACATTCCTCTGATCCTGGCGGGCCCTGATGGGAGTGGAGGTAAGGGGCGACTCCACCGCGGAAACATCTGTATTCCGTTCCCTCAACAACATTAACCTTAGTGCAGCAAGGGGTGATGTATGCCTGTCCTTGACAGTGCCAGTGTCCATGGGAGAAGCCTTGTCCCTTGGATGTTCCTTTTCCGTAGGAGGAATGCTGTCTCTGGACTTTCCCTGTTCACTGGATGGTGCCCTGTTCCTGGCAGCAGACTTGTCGTCTCTGGTGTACCTGTCTCCTGAACACACCTTCTCCCTGTGTGTGTCCATGCCCTTGGGAGAGTCCCTGCTCTTCTTAGGTGCCTTTGTCTTTTGACTGACCTTCTCCATGCCCTTGGGAGTGTTCCTGCTCTTATGAGGTGCCTTTGTCTCCTGTCTGTGCTTGTCCCTGCCCTTGGGAGTGCCCCTTCCTTACTAGTGTCCCTGCCCTTGGGAGTGTCCCTGCTCTTATGAGGTGCCTTTGTCTCCTGACTGTCCTTGTCCCTGCCCTTGGGAGTGGCCCCTTCCTTACTAGTGTCCCTGCCCTTGGGAGTGTCCCTGCTCTTATGAGGTGCCTTTGTCTCCTGACTGCCCTTGTCCCTGCCCTTGGGAGTGGCCCCTTCCTTACTAGTGTCCCTGCCCTTGGGAGTGTCCCTGTTCTTATGAGGTGCCTTTGTCTCCTGACTGTCCTTGTCCCTGCCCTTGGGAGTGGCCCCTTCCTTACTAGTGTCCCTGCCCTTGGGAGTGTCCCTGCTCTTATGAGGTGCCTTTGTCTCCTGACTGTCCTTGTCACTGCCCTTGAGAGTGGCCCCTTCCTTACTAGTGTCCCTGCCCTTGGGAGTGTCCATGCTCTTATGAGGTGGCTTTGTCTTCTGACTGTCCTTGTCCAAGGTAGTGTCCATGGAACAGGGAGTAACCCTTGTCTTGGGAGTACCTTTTGTGTGGGATGCCTGTGTAGCATGTGGAGGCATGTCCCCCAACACCACTTGTGGATCCTGTGTGTGTACTCCAGTGTATCTGACATTGTCTTTGTGAACAGATTTTGCTGCCCTAGGGGATGGTTGTTGAGCCCTCCGTGACCTGACGTGCTGGCTGACGCTGCTTCTAGTGCAATAGCCTGTATTGGAGTCCTGATCAGAATGTACACTCCCCCTTGACATTTCCAGTGTGGTAGATGGGGAAACAGAAGTAGCACCCAGTCCATGCGACTGTACAATGGCAGACGACACACTGCTAGCCAATGACTGAACTATCCTGTGTAGACTAGCAAGATCTCCATGCATCCCTTCCATGAATGCCACCACCTGCCCCAACTTCCTATCGTGGTCTTGGAATGCATTTATCATATTGGTCTGCCCCACACACAGCTGTCGCAGCAGATCAACAGCCTCAGCACAAAGTGCATTTTGGCTCACCGAGGCTGGGGCAGCGGTGCCGACACCGAACGCCACTCTGCTCCCCCTACTCCTGCGTGCACGAACAGTACATGGTGCATTTGGCGGCAGTGTGGGCCCTGTGTGCTGTGTCCCGACCGAAGGTGTTGATTGGCCACTCCCAGTCTGTGACAACAGTGCAGACTCACCAACACTGTCGGAAGATGAGGACGATGTTGTCTCCACATGCGAGTCCTCAGGGACGGTCCTGTCCCCCTCACCGGCGCTGACCTCTTCTGTGTCAGTCTGCGTGTGCGTGAAGTCTGATCTGGATGCATTGCCTCCAATCATCTCCGCCGTCTGTGGCTGAGTGGCCTCTGCCAAAGCTGAAAAGCACAGAAAAGAGGTGTAAGTCATGGGCACACTCACGTACAGTAGGCCAAGGAATCCCTAATGCAATAGCTGACAAAGTACATGTAGCCCCCAACCTGCACACGGCCCACCCCTACCAGTCATCGTCACATGAAATAAGCGCTGTTGGCCGTGTAACCTGTACAGCATGCGGACAGGGCAGGAGCACGTACATCTTCACACATGTCTTGCCATGGGGAGACGGACCCCTACAGCATGTGCATCAACACTCAACTGCTTAGCGAGTGGCGTATCAACATGCCAGACCTGGAAGTGACCTTTGACTCTGCCAATGGCACCCACATGGCATTGCAACGATACATACGCTACACTGGAGTCACTAATGTGTCTGGCCAACAATACATGCATTGCACTACCATGCAACATACACAGACAGTATGCTTACCGCTACTTTGCTGTTGATGCACACGCAGCCGGTCGGACAGGTCAGGATGCGTCACAGCAATGATACGATGCACGAGAGGGGTCATTGAGCGTCGGGCCAGACGTGGCGTTCTTGGAATCATCCCTAGTGTCACTTCCGCTACATTCTTGCTCAGCCTGGAAATGTCGTCCCAGCGTTTGTGGCAGTGTGTATGTCGTCTATTGGACACCCCCACTGCCCGTACATCACGTGCAATGCTCCTCCACACGTCCTTGCGAAGGTGCAGCTTCACCTACCATGAAGGGAGACAAAAGGGTGCAAGTCAGTGGACAGTTGTCCAGTCACACAGATAGGGACCACACGTATCTCTCAGCAGACATGCACATTCCGACAATCACGTTGGGCCCATAGCACACCGCCAAGATTGCAGAGGCCAGGTGTAATGGTCCACCTCATGCACACCAACATGTCCCCCACTGCACTTACCACCTGTCCGGGTGCGCCGTACAGCCGTCCGAAGTTGCGGAGCACACCGTCCACGAGGACATCCAGCTCCGCGGCGGTGAAGGGACGAGACCGGATCTCTTTGACTCTCGACATGGCAAGTTCACGGAGTATGGCACTAGAGCAGCATTCGGTGGTCAGCTCCGCAGCAGCAGGTCGAGGTGATGGTCACAGGCAGCAGTCGGTGGTCAGCTCCGCAGCAGCAGGTCGAGGTGATGGTCACAGGCAGCAGTCGGTGGTCAGCTCCGCAGCAGCAGGTCGAGGTGATGGTCACAGGCAGCAGTCTGTGGTCATCGTAGAATGTGTGCTTTTGCAAATCACACATATATAGGGCCCTGAGGCAATGTCAGTGGCATACGTCGCCAGCCATTGGTCAGCCCTGGATGCGTGTTTGGAAAAGGGCCAATTACTGGCCCTGGTGTTGCGGTGCACAGCATACGCTACATTCGATTGGGCATACGCGGGCCTTGTTCACACTTCCCATTGGCTGCACGTGTACAGACCGTCACGGTCACACACCGGCACCCGCATGTGGTAGCCTCCGGGACGGATGCTTCACTTGCAACAATGTTCAATCACTGGTGCCAACATGGCGGAGCACGTATTCGGCGGGGGAGGTGCAGGCCAACACATCCTTTAGCTGATGTCAATGGACATGGCAGGTCATGACCCCCCTTACAGTCACATTGCATCATCCACCGTACACCGGCCGGCCCAGCCCGGCCCAGGACCGCCGTGCCATGCCCCGTCCACTACCGCCGTGCCAGGCCCCGTCCACTACCGCCGTGCCAGGGCCGGCCCAGGACCGGTGTCCCGGCCATGTCAACCACCGCCGTGCCGGGCCCCGTCCACTACCGCCGTGCCAGGCACCGTCCACTACCGCCGTGCCAGGGCCGGCCCAGGACCGGCGTCCCGGCCATGTCAACCACCGCAGTGCCAGGCCCCAGTGATGTCATCAGTGATGTCATTTGAGATGTCATCAGTGATGTCATTAGTGATGTCACTGACCATGTCATGAATGATGTAATATGTGACATCATCAGCAGTGGATTGCGGGTGCGCGAAATATAGTTAGTACAACTAACTGTATAGGAGCAATTTCAATGGTTTTTTAAATGCTAATTCCTAACTATATAAGGCCTGAAACCTATGGTTTTTTAAGTGAATTTACAAGGTTTTTAAAATGCTAATTCCTAACTATATAAGGCCTGAAACCTATGGTTTTTTAAGTGAATGTGCAAGGTTTTTTAAATGCTAATTCCTAACTATATAAGGCCTGAAACCTATGGTTTTTTTAAGTGAATTTGCAATGTTTTTTTATGTTTTTTTATTTCTGTAATTTTTTATGGTATAAAAATATATATTTACATGGAGCATAGAATATACATGGGTGGAGGAAGAGGGAAAAAGAAAAGAAAAGAAAAAGGGGGTGAAAGAGAAATGAGGGGGAGAGAAGAGGATAAGAAGAAAACGCCGGGGGGGGGGGGGAGTTCGCTACCAGCTTCCAGTCTTATTGGGGTTAGTCCGATTGCCAGTCTTTCATGTTCTGCTTGTCGATGTCGTCCTCCACCCCTTTGCGTTGCTTGGTTGACATCCTTGGTCCCACGCCCAGGAGGATAGAGAGGATAGAGAAAGGTCGAAGAAGAAAACAGAAAGGAGCGTTGCAGGTTACATTCCTGTTGTATGCACAGAGACCGGCGAGGTGTACCGCTTCGCTGATTGCCTAGCTTCGCCGCCTATGGGGGTTTATGCGATGATAGGTAGTTGTCTAGGGAGCCCCACATATTCGACTGCCTGTGTGTTTTCGGTGAATGTATCGCTGTAATGTTGTCAGCCCCTCGTAGGAAGGTGATCCAGTTAAGCCATGCTTTAGGCGTGGCTTTCGCTGTGTCTTTCCAGTTGTTTAGGACTGTTTTGACTGCCGCAGTCAGCAGTAGGTCGATGAGGTCGCGGTCTTCTATAGTTGTGATTGATGGGGATGTGAAACCCAGGACCAGGCTGTGGAAGTCTATGTGTATGGTTACCCCTGTGATATCGTTAATTAGTGTTCCAATTTTGTTCCAGAATTCCCTAACCTTAGAACAGCTGAAGAGTAGGTGTTCCAGGTCTCCCTTCCCCTTGTCACAGTTCCAGCAGGAATCACTCTCTTGGATTCCCATGGATGCTAGACGGGCTGGTGTCCAGTATGCCTTATGTACTAGCCAGAATTTGGTCTGGTTTAGAGTTGCCGTTACCTTTTTCCTGGAGGTGGATCTCCATAGCTCGGCTCTCTCATCCTCACTTAGCACCCTACCCGCTATTGTTCCCCAAAAATTCATGACTTTGTCGTTGAGTTTGGTAGATTTGGGGCATAGGGCTTTGTAAAGGTGTGCCACTTGGTGTCCCAGAATGTCGAGGTTGGCCATGTGTTGTATGAGTGATGGTGTTAGACCGTTAAGGTTTGCCTTTCTTATTGCTACCTTGATCTTCAGAAAGTTGTACAGTTCTATGCTCTGTAGGTTGTGCTCTTCCTTAAGGGCGTCAAACGTTAGGTGCGTGCCTTGTTTCTGAAGGTCGTTGGCAGTGGAGATGCCGTGTCTATACCATGAATGCATGTTCAGAGTCTTATCCCTGTACTTTATTGTGGGGTTGTGCCAAATGGACTCAAATTGACTTTTCCTTATGCTTGTTCCCATTAGTTTGTCAACACTTAGGAGCGCTGTTCTTGTGTTCTTTAGGACGGGGTTGTCCTTGATTGCTGGGTGTCGGGTGGCGGTGAGAAGGGTGATAGGGTTCATACCTTTTAGTAGTCCCCGCTCAAGTGTCAGCCATGCGGGGGTGTATTCCGGTCTCGGGTCGAGCCAGTGGAGCCCTTGTCTGGCTATGCATGCCTTCTGGAATCTTATGAAATTGGTTAGGTTAAGGCCTCCCAGGTCTTTTGACAGTCTAAGCTTGTGTAGGCTTTTTCTGGGCTTTTTCTCCCTCCACAGAAAGTTGTTCAGCATTTTGTCTAGTCTCTTGTGGAAGTCTTCTGTGTTTATTAATGGCAGCATGCTCAGCATGTAATTAACCATTGGTGTGAGCATCATTTTAATCGCTTCCACTCTCCCCACCACGTTGTGAATTTGGGAGACCACCCTTCTACTCTATCCTTAATTTTCTGGAGAGTGGCTTGCTCGTTGTGTTCCAGTGTGGCTCTTAGGTCCCTCTCGAAGAGAAGGCCTAAATATTTTATGGGTTTCTGTTGCCATGTTAGGCCTGACGTGCCTAACACCGTTTTTGTTGTGTGAACGTTCAGCGGTTTGCATTCGGATTTGTCCCTGTTCAGTTTGTACCCCGAAACCTGGGCATATTGTTCTATCGTATCCATCAGTGCTTTGATGGATCTCTCTGGGTCTTCTGTGACTAATAGTACGTCGTCCGCATATGCCGCTAACTTGAAAGTTTCTCCCTCTACAGGTATTCCTGCGATGTCTTTGTTGGTTCTGATCATGGTTAGGAGTGGTTCTATTGTTAGTAGGAATAGGGCTGGTGATAGCGGGCACCCTTGTCTGGTCCCCCGTCCTAGGTGAAGTATTTCTGATGTACCTCCGTTTACTACCACCCGTGCTTTAGGGTCGTTGTAGAGGGCCATTACCATCTTCCTATAGTTGGGTCCTAGCCCAAATTTTTCCATGCATTGGTCTAGTAATGGCCATGACACCCTATCAAACGCTTTCTCAGCGTCCAAGGCTATCATGACTGCTGCGTTGCTACTTTTGGAGGAGTGGTTAATTATGTGGCATAGCAGCCTTGTGTTGTCATGGGACATACGGTTTTTAAGGTAGCCTACTTGGGAGCTGTGTATAAGCTTAGGTAGGTATGCATTGAGTCTGGTTGCTAGTATTTTTGCGTAGATTTTACAATCTACGTTTATGAGTGAGATTGGTCTAACATTCTTTGCCTGGTTTGTGTCCTTTCCTTCCTTTGGTATTACTATTATGTTTGCTTCCGCCATTGACTGTGTCATGCGTCCATTCTGGACACACTTCGTGAAGACTTCTTTCATGGTGGGTTTGAGAATGTGCAAGTACTGCTTGTAAAATCCGGCCGTGAAGCCGTCTGGCCCTGGTGCCTTGTTGTCTTTCAGGCTTGCCATGGCTCTCCCTATTTCGTCCTCCGTTATGGTTAGTTCGAGGATGTCTCGTTCCTTGTCTGCTAGCGTCAGTGTGGATATGCTTCCTAATAGTTCTTTGCCCCCATCATCTTTTAGTGTTTCGTCTCTCATATATAGACCCTCATAGAAGTCCCTGAAGACCTCCAAAATGTCTTTGTTTGCCGTCTGGGACTTGTTATATCTGTCTTTGATGGCCCCTATCGAGTACTTTTCTGTTTCCCCTTAAGGTAGGATGCTAGGTTTTTCACTGCTTTGTTTGCGGTGCACAGGTTAATAGATTTGTATTTATTAATCCAGGTCCCTGCTCAGTATTCTGTTGAGTTCATACTTCTGTTTAGTTAGGCTAGTGAGGGTGTTCTTATCTTCTAGGTTGGCTATGTGGCCGTTCTCTAGGTTTTTAATTTCTTTTTCTAGGTCTGCAATTTTTTTGTTTCTTTCTTTGTTCAGCCTGCACTTGATTGTCATAATGGTCCCCCTGATGGTGGATTTTAAGGCATCCCATAGCAGTTCTCTGTCTGTCTCGGGGGTGTCGTTAATTGTCATGTACTCTTTTATTGCCGCTTCTATCTCTGCTTTCGCTGAGATGTTAGTGAGCAGATTATCATCAAAACGCCATCTTCGAGTTGGCTTTTCATTGTGCTTCCCTGATAGGGTTAGGCTTTGGCAGATTTACAAGCCCCTTGGGCTTCTGTCTTGTTCTATTGTGTCACATTTTTAGTGCTGCTCCTCATACCACCCTCTTAACAATTCTCCAGTCAGTATACATCGACTGCTGCATACACTCTTGGGAGATTTAGAAGCCCTTTGGGCCTCTTTCTTGTTCTATTGTGTCACATTTTTGGATGTAATGGGGGCAAAACATAATGCAGCTAATTAGAAATGTATTTGGAAAATGAGTCAGGGCTGTCCACTGAAATGTAATATTTATATATGTGGAATGTGTTCAGTTACTTAATCGTTTTAGTGTAGTAAATGTGTTTTGTAAAAATGTATGGTTTTAAATATTTTGTCTAGAATCACACTGATTGTCTGTGTACATTAAGGAATTATAGTTGCCCCTTAATCAATAATCACTCCTGTCTCTCCTCACAGTCTACCTCTTTCTGCTTATAGTGTCCCCTCTCTTCTGATGTTTCCCCTCTTTCCTTATTCTCACTTGTCTTTACTCATAGTGCTGCTTCTTTTCATAGTTCCCCCTGTCCTCTTAGTACTTCTCTGTCCTCATTGTCTCCTCTGTCTCCTAATACTCCCCCTTCTTTTTATGCTCCCTCCTCTGACCTCTTAATCTTCACTCTCTCCTCATACCTCCCTCTTAACAATTCCCCAGTCAGTGTACATAGACTGCGCCATACACTCTTGGGCAGATTTACAACCCCTTTGGGCCTCTTTCCTGTTCTATTGTGTCCCCTATCTTCTGATGTTTCCCCTCTTTCCTTATTCTCACTTGTCTTTCGTCATAGTGCTGCTTGTTCTCATAGTCCTTCCTGTCCTCTTAGTCCCCCTCTGTCCTCATTGTCTCCTCTGTATCCTAATGCTTCTGCTTCTTTTTATACTCCCTCCTCTGACCTCAATCCCCCCTCTCTACTCATATCTCCCTCTTAACAATTCTCCAGTCAGTATACATAGACAGCTGCCTACCCTCTTGGGCAGATTTACAAGCCCTTTGAGCCAGTTTCTTGTTCTAATATGTCACATTTTTGGATGTAATGTTGGCAAAAAATAATGTAGCCAATTGCAAATGTATTTGGAAAATGAGTCAGGGCTGTCCACCGAAATGTAATAGTTATATACGTGGAATGTGTTCAGTCACTTAAACGTTTTAGTGTAGTAAATGTGTTTTGGTAAAATGTATGGTTTTAAATATTTTGTCTAGAATCACACTGAGTGTCTGTGTACATTAAGGAATTATACTTCCCCCTTTCTCTACAATCTCTCCTGCCTCTCCTCACAGTCTACCTCTCTCTGCTTATATTGTCCCCTCTCTTCAGATATTTCCCCTCTTTCCTTACTCTCACTTGTCTTTCCTTATAGTGCTGCTTGTTCTCATAGTCCCTCCTGTCCTCTTACTCCCTCTTTGTCCTCTGTCTCCTAATGGTCCCCCTTCTTTTTATACTCCCTCCACAGTCTTCTTAATACTCCCTATGATATAGTAGTAAATAGTAATATGCATGGTGTCATATTTTTTGTCTAATATCACACTGTCTCTCTGTGTACATTAAGGAATTATATTTGCCCGTTTTCATATTTTGTACACTCTCTTATTATACTCCCTCTTCTATCCTCTCACTGCTTCCTCTCTGATTATACTACCTCCTTTTTCTTATATTTCCCTCTCTCCTTATACTTCTATTTTCTCTTCATATTTGCCTTTCTTTTTGCATAGTTCCCCTACTCTTCATAATATCTCCTGTCTTAATATTCATCCCTGTCATCATAGTTTTTACTGTCCCCTCATAGTACTCTCCCTCTCCTTATACACTCAGTCTTCTCTTATATTTCTTTTTCTCCACATTTTTGTCTCTGTCTCTCTTTATATTCCTTCTTCTTTTCTCATATATACTCTTTTTTCCTTATATTCTCCCTTTTTTCTTATTCTCGCTCTTCTTTGCACATGCTATACATTCTTTTCTCTTATTTTTGTATTTCTTCTCCTACTCTCCTCTCTCTGCTCAAACTTCCTGTCTCTTTTCCTATACATCCAACTCTGTCCTGATATTCTTCTCTTTTCTTATTGTCATATTCCTCTTATCTATCTACTATCTGTTTCTACTCCTTCCTTTGTCCTTATACTAGTGCCAGTTTCACATATTTCTTGTTTTCTGTATATAGTCCTTGTCTCTCTTATTATACTGCTCCCCTGTCTCCTCACAGTCTGTTTCTTTCTTCTTATACTGTCCCTTCTCTCATCATACTGCCACCTTTGTCCTCATACTCCTTATCTCTTCATACTTTCCAGTCTTTTCATAGTCTCTTTATGCCCTTATACTGCAGTGTCTGTTAATATTCTTTTTTCTATTTAAATTTCTCGTTGTCTCATAGTCCTCTTTCTCTTGTTGTAACTCTTTCTATTTTCATACTCCCACGTTTGTTGTGATAATTTCCCTTCTCTTCTTATAAGTAATATAATAGTGTATTTCATATATGTATTTTTCTAAATTGATATGCATTTTTTATAATAGATTCTTTTGATCAACACTGAAAAAAAGTCATCATGCCTACAAAAACTGAAAAGAGGAAAGAACGAAAGAAAGCAGTTTATTTAAAGAGAAGTCATCTACAAGATTTACCTGAACAAGAATGTGTTAATAACAACTGATAAGAAAACTAACACTTTTCTGCGAAAATTGTTAAACACTAAGAGTAGTGTGCACATAGTCAAAAATAGTATTACTGTATCTGCATATAAGAGAAAAGAGAAGAACCATGGAAAATCATCTGTTGAAAAAAATGTGTATAGGAAAAGGAGGAAAAACCAATATAAGGAAATAAGGAAGAAGATGTTCTATAATAGAGTATTGACTAATTTGACTTAAGTAGTAAAGAATTGTAAAAAAAAAACCTGTATTTTACAAGAAAAAGAAATGTATTGAAAAAGTTGTTGAGAAAGCTTTTGAATTGAAAAAAAAACTTTTTGTTTTAGTCATCAATAGAATTCGATAACTAGATAAGCCAATCCATTTAATGAAGGCCAACAGTAAGTGGAGAAGAGTAATTAACAAAAGTAATTTTTCTGAGGTTTTTTGGGTGTATGGAAACATAGTTCAAGTTCTGAGCCTTTTTTTAATGAAGAGAGTTATTTTCAGAGTAATGATGTGTTGCATGCAGTTGCCACTACTCTTCGTGCTTATGAGGTTAAAAATGGTTGTCCTATTGCGAAAGAGAAAATTGTTTTTAGAAATGTAGAAGAGGTGTTAGCTGATGAAATTTTAGGGAGACGTCCTAAAGGTTCAGTGTACACTTGGAATTGCAGTAGTATTTGTAGTGTACGGTAGGAATCAATTGATTTTTTATGCAATTTCTTATGTAACTATACTAGGAAAAGTGTTAAACAAAAGATTAAGATGTTGCAAGGACTAGACCCTTGCAGAGTGAGAGAAAATACTGGTTTGCAAGGTCATTCTCTGGCTTGTCTTTCTAAAAAAGTATGTCGAAGTATTTTTCACCATTTCAGGATGTTAGCAGTGCATCATACTGAAATGAGGAAATTGGTGAGAACGTTGTATTATGCAAAAAGTCCAGCACTAATGTTAAAAAAGTTGAACAGTGCTCTTTTGTGTGGATCTGTATCAGATGTAACGAACGTGTGTGATAAAATTCAGGTTAGTTACGTTGGTCCTGAGGAACACAGTGCAGAAATAGATATGTTAATAGAAAGAAATGTTGAAGAGAATGTGCAACATTGTAGTACAGAAAAATTTGAGCAAGAAATTTCAAAGTTCAAGGTGATTTCCGGTGAAACACCAAATTATTCTTGTATTTGTTGTCGACGTACTCATTATAAAAATCAGACCAGGACTGTTGATCTGTATTTAAAATGTGAAAAGGAAAATAATAAGGAGTGGATGGAATTTGCAACTTATTTGTTGGTAGAGAATTGTTTTGATTTGGGTTCTGATCAGCGTATTTGTAAATATTGTTATAACAAGTTAGACGAGAATAAAATGCCTGCTAGAGCTGTGCATAATAATTTTGAGTTGGTGAATATTCCTTCTGAACTGATGGATTTAAATACTTTTGAGTCTATTCTTATTCAATGTGTGCATCCTTTTCAGGCTATTGTTCGTATGGAGCACAGGGAAATTGCCTCCTTCTGATTCACAGAGAGGATTAAAGGGAAGAGTTGTATATTTGCCACTAGATTTAAAGAAAAATATTGAAACAATTGGTGTAGAAAATGTAGAAGATTGACCTTTAGTTATTCTTTTTAATGGCGGTCCTACTAAGAGTAAGAAAATCTGGCAGGAATTAGTGGATGTTAGGAAAGTGAAAAAGGCAACGTTGTATCTGGTAAAAAATAATCAGTACTATAAAAATGTTATTTGGGAGAAGAACAAATACGTCTAGAAGAAGATACTGACTCGTGTACTGGACAAATTGAAAAAGTGGGTGTGTCCAGAACTGAAGATATCTACGAACATTACAGTGTTCATCCACTGCATTCTAAAGAAGTGATGGGGAATACTATAGAGTTATTCCAAATGAAAGAAGCAAAGTGAAGTCCCATTAGTGTATGGGAAAAAAGCTTGGAAGCTCGCTGTTTCCCGATATAATGACCGACCTGTGCAGATTCCTGCATCTGAATACCAAACATTAAGATTGTATGCAGAAGATCCAAGATTTCGACAATGTATTCCGTATTTGTTTCATCTTTTGTTTGAGAGTGATTTGTCTGGACTTTCTTATGCAGTAAATCATATATTGAAAACAGGTGGACATCTGCAGAATGTTTCGGCAAAGGAATTGATGGATAAAGTATACCAGAATGATAATGTTTTGGAATTAATTGCTAATTAATCTCATGGCATGTCAGCGTGGTACTAATGAGTACTGGCACCGTCGTCATGGAGAACTTAAATGTATGCTAAGAAACTTAGGAACTCCTTCATAGTTCCTTACTCTAAGCTGTGCTGAATATGCTTGGGATGATTTACTTCAAATTCTTCGAGAGGCAAATCCAAATATACTAAATATTGAATACAAGACACCTGGAAAAGTGTGCTCTTTAGCTCCAGTTAATGTATGCAGATATTTCAATCATAGATTTGAAGCTATGATGTCTTTTATCACCAATAAAAAAATCCACCTCTTGGAGAGGTTCTGGACTTCTTTTGGAGAAAGGAGTATGAAGCAAGAGGTGCTCCTCACATACTTATGCTGATGTGGATCAAAGATGCTCCGAAATTTGGAACAGACTCAGATGATACTGTGTTGTCATTTATTGAAGAATATGCTACATGTGATGTACCCAAAAGTACACAAGATAAGGACTTAAGACAACAAGTCTTACGATTCCAAAGCCATCGTTGTGGGAAATACTGTTGTTGAAAATACAAATCTAAGGACAAATTCTGCACCAAATGCAGTTTTGCATTTCCACAACCTGTAATATCGAAAGGAAGAGTGAACAGTTTTATGTCATCTTTACGACATACTATCACAAGAACGTCTTCAAAAAATACCTACAACTTAAGAAGAAATGTAGAATTAAAATATATAAATGACTATAACCCTGTCATTTTATCCATGTGGAATGCTAATATGGATATTCAATATATTGTGGACAATTCCATTGCTGTTGCTCGATATGTAACATCGTACATAACGAAATCAGAAAAGACTGAATTGAAGGAAATGTGGGAAGAGATTTTTCACGAGAAGAGTTAAAGTAAGAAATTATGGGCCAGATGTAGGTAGCACAATACCGGTCGGCAACGGACGAAAATCGGTATTTTCGGCCGTTACCGACCGGTATTGAGCATTTGGGATGTAGGAGTCCAAAAATCGTCCAAATCGGTAAATTTACCGATTCGGTAAAGTTACCGAATCGGTAAAATACCGAATCGGATAATTTACTGAATCTGTAAATTTACCGAATCGCAATTGTTTGCGAATCGGTAAATTTACCAAATCGGTATATCTACTGAAACGGTAAATTTACAGAATCGGTAAAATACCGAATCGGTAAATAAGATGTGGTAAAATTGAATTATGAGATGTAGGTAAGCTCTGAAATACCGAATTTGCTTCAATTTCGGTATTTAAGAGTAGGCATTTACCATGGATTGAAATTAGGTGGTAACCATGTGCAACCTATAAAAATGGACCCAAAATGCAATTCTTCTTGCACAATGGCGGCATTTTATGTCATTGCAAGACAGCTACGGGTACAGGAGGAAGGAGAGAGGGAATGGCAGGGACAGGAGCAGGTCTACAGGCAGAGGATCACCTTGTTCATGCTGACAGAGGCAAAGATTCTCCAGAGGTACAGGTTGGAACCAGACACCATCTTGGACCTCATCAGGGACCTCCAACCACTGTTGGAGCACCCTACCCCAAGGGCACATGCCATTCCACCCCACGTGCAGGTGCTGTGCAGCCTACACCTTCTTGCGTCAGGGAGCTGCCAGAGTCTTGTTGCTGCGGTAGGTGGTGTGACCCAGAGCAGCCTGTCCCGCTTTTTCAAAAAATTCCTTGACGCCATGTTAGAGAGGATGGACCATTATATATCTTTCCCTGCAACGCATGGCGAACTGCTCCAAACTAAAATTGACTTTTACCAGATGGCGCATTTCCCCAACATAATTGGCTGCATTGATGGCAGCCACATTCCCATTTATCCCCCTTCTGCCACAGAATACATCTATCGGAATTGTAAGTCCACCCACACCATCAATGTGCAGGTGATCTGCAATGGCAAGTGCGTCATCACTGACCTGGTGGCCAAATTTCCTAGGAGTACCCATGACTCCTACATATTCCAAAACAGCGGCTGACAGCAGGGGAATTTGGCGAAGGATATCTCCTAAGTAAGACACATTGTGTGACCCCATTAACACCAATTGCAGTAAGATGTACATGTATGCATGTGAGTAATCTATTCCCATTTCCTTGTAGGGGACAGTGCCTATGCCCTACGCTCCTTCATCCTCACCCCCTACCTCAACCCCTCAACACCCAGCCAAAGGAGATATAACAGGGCCCACAAGAGCACAAGAAATGTTGTTGAGCGTACCTTTGGCATGTGGAAGAGCAGGTTCAGGTGCCTGCACAAGAGTGGAGGTGCCCGGCAGTATACCCCCTGACCTGCTGCAAAATCATTGCTGCCTGTGCTGTTACTCAACCTTGCTGTGAAGAAGAGCACAGAGTTGGAGTTGTCAGACTTTGAGGATCATGACGACGAGACTGCTGTGCCTGAAACACAACCTGCTGGAGTATCAACACCAAGTGATGGCAGATACAGACGTGAGAAGATTACACGCAACTATTTCTGAGTGAGTAATGAGACACAGACAGGTTGTGTTTGGGAACAACGTATTTTAATGTTGCCACAACGTTCAAGCACTTCAGTGCAACAAAATAAACATCATACACGTGGGGACTGTATGCCCCGGGTTACTTCACCCATGACCGGTAATGTCACTTGCGCCCGCGCTTCCCAGAGCCACTAGGGTGTTGGTCGCTTGGTTCAGTGTGCCCTGCAACATTAGCTTGGCGCCTGCTACTCCTCTGCGGCTCACCAACAGTGCTAGCCATGCTGCTCCGGCTACTAGTGTCCTCAGCCTCTGCCACGTCCAGGGCAGGATTCTGTGCTGTTTGTGAAATCAACAGTGCCTTTAGTGCACTCGTACTTCTGGCCATGTCCCTGGTGACCTCTGCTGTATTTTGTGTTAAGGCCTCCTGCATATTTATGCCCCTCCTGCATAGCAGGGATGTGGCAGTGGCCAATTGATTGATGGCCGTATTGTGGGCACGGGTATCCCTGCGCCTTGTGTGAGACTGACTTTCAAGTTTGGAGCATAGCTGGTTAATAGAGTTGCTCATCTGCTGCATCCCTGCTGCAATGTCTGTGTTTGTTTTAGCTATCTCTTTATTTGTGTCCGCAATGTCTCTCATGCCCTTCCCCATGTCTCCTATTTGCACATTCAGGGCTAGGAGTTGACTTTGGCAGGCTTGGATGGATTTGCCCTGCATCCGTTGAATGCGCTCCATGCTCCCCTCCAGCCCACAGAACACAGTACCCTCACCACGTCCACCTGCACTGCTGGGTCTGCGTTGTCCTCTGCGACCAGTGACTGTCTCACTTGTGGACTGCAGTGCTTCTGACCCGACTTCTACGGTGACTTGATCCTCACCCTCTGCTGCCCCCATTAATAGTAGTGGAGCCACGACATGCCTCCTGGCTGGTGGGCTTGCAGGAGTGGACTGAAGATGTGATGGTGAAGTTTCTCGAGAAAATACCAAGGTAGGGGATTGGGAAAGCTGTGGGGAGTGCAGCAACTCTGGGGTCTGTACAGTCTCATCTTCATGGGAGATGGCAATCGTGTCTCCTTCCTCCTGCGAGGCTTGCACTTGGCTTGGACCTGCATCCTCACTCTCCTCCCTCGCTGGTGCAGTCCCTTCTGTCTCAGTGGGTCGACTGCCTGATTTGGCCCCTAGGTATAAATAAGCGTATATCAACTGAGTGCTACTGTGTCACAATCACTACAATAAATGCTTTACACATTTCACTTTCTTTTATCGGCATTCAGTTCACTGACTTGCTGATGTCTAAGCTGTTGCACATGGTCTTACATTTGCTGACTACATTTCCCATCATGCATTGTTCCTGTATAGTGATAGCAGTACTGGAGTGGGGTTTGCTTGTACATAAAAGGGTATTGGGAAGCAGGTTGGTATGGGGTGTTATGCAGCGCATGCGTCTTACCTTTTTTTGCAGCAGCTCTGGCTGAGCTGTCCACATTTCCCAGTCCGCGGACGCTGTCTGCCTCATTGGTTGAGGCCACCAACTCCTCCAGGTCAGTCGGGGGGCGCTGTGTTCCTGCCTCCACCAGTTAGGCCTGCCTCCTTGTGGATATCTGACATTTTTTTCTTGGTGAGGCTCCTGAGGTCATAGAACCTTTTTTTCAGATCCTCTGTATTACTGTTGGTGACTCCACTGCATTCAATTTTTCTGCAATTACCAGCTTCTTTTTGCTGACTCTGGAACAGTGAGGGAGTGTCTGCCAAAAAGTTTGTTGTGCACCCTCACAACCTCCTCCACAAGTACCTGCAGCTCCGTGCTGCTGAACTTTATTTTACTCTTTCTTTCTGCCTTCTAGCGTTCACTGCTGCTTGCCATGTTTAAGTTGAAAAGGTTTCAAAAACTCTCCCTGCTGCTCTGTGACTCTGCTCAGCTCTGACTGCCTCTCCAGAACCTTCTAATTAGTTGCAGCTGCCTGGGTAGCCACTTCCTGGTAGGGAGGGGGATGGTGGTAGCACCTGATTGGCTGTTTTATTAAGTTTCACTTTTGCTTGCTTTCCATTTCGGTATTTACCGAATCGGTATTTACCGATTCGGTATTTCCCATTCATTCCTATGGGCCTTTTGGCCCATAGGAATGAAGGGGAAATACTGATTCGGTAAATACCGATTCGGTAAATACCGATTCGGTATTTTCCGAAAGTCAGATTCGATTTTTACCGATTCAGTAAAAAATACCACATTTTTATCTACATATCATTTACCGATTCATGAATACCGAATCGGTAAAATTCGGTATTTAAGAATCGGTAAATTGGATTTACCTACATCTGGCCCTATATACTTACAGTTGGAAGATGTTATCTCATTGAGCAATCGGAGCATATGCATGCTCAGATCGTTTCTCATCTGCAAGTCTGTACTCCAAATCTAGAAGAATCATTGGGTGAGTCTAGGTCTTGCTGCAACTCAAAACCGAGTACTTAAATCTGTACAAGAAATTGAATATTTAGCCGAAAAAGAGCCAGAAAGTACAGATATTGTGAAAACAAATATGTTGGATACATATTATCCAAATATAAGTCATCATCTTGAGTATGTTTGTCTCTATGAAGTTTTGCAAAACTATATTTTTAAACAAAATAAAACAGAAAACATCAATAATGGTATATATGCTGTGATTGGTTCTGAAGTTTGTTTGATGAAACAAAGAAAAGGACATTTGAATAATCACCGTAAACTGAGTTGCGAAACACCTGACTAAACGAAATTTTACTATTTAGCTTTTTTGCAACTTTTCAAGTCATGGCGTTCAGACTAGAATTACTTGGAGATTTCGAGAGCTATGAAGATTCCTTAAACGCTTGTAAAGATACTATAGAATGTCCTGTTTTTGCTAATTATGTGAAAATGTTGAACGACGAAATTGAACAAGAAACTATAATTGTAGCTGAGATTGTTAGAGACAGTTCTCAAAACAGTCAAACTTCTGCTCCGTTGAGTCAGGATCCATTAGGAGAACCAATTGTTTAAAATGAAGCAGCAACTGCTATGGAAGAGGTGGAAACAGCAATGTATCAAGCTCAAGGAGATGTAACAAACTTAGGAAACATGGAAGAACAACTAAATGTTGAGCAGAAACAAATATATGAGCAAGTGAGAGAACAGATTCACCATGGATTACTTCATTAGAAAAAAGAGTGCTCTTGCTCATCATTTGAACCTATCCGAATGTGCGTGAGTGGACAAGCTGGAACAGGGATTTATTTTTTAATTAAAGTAATTTAAACTTTTCTACACAAAACAACTGAGTCGCATTTGTCTTGTGTTGTCACTGCTCCAACTGAGTTGGCGGCACACTATATTAAAGGAATTACTTTACATCGTTTATTAATGCTACCAGTAGAGCATGAAAACAAATTGGAATACTACAAGCTATCTGGAGAAGCTTGTTGTGAAGTTTCAAGAGTGTTGAAGAAAATGAAACTTCTCATTATTGATGAGGTAAGCATGGTATTAAACGTAATGCTTGCCTTTGTGCATTTAAGAATGCAGCAAATTCTTAAAACAGAGTACGACGTGTTATTTGGAGGAAAACATGTCATAGTTTTTGGTGATCTACTACAGCTTTCTTCTAAAAAGGGATAACCAGTGTTTAAAACAGTGGCGCATGAAGATAAAAGAAAGTCTTTGGGGAGCATTGGAAATGTTAACCTTTGGTCATATTTTGAGTATAAGGAACTTATTAAAAATATGAGACAGGCAAATGATGCTGATTATGGAATTATTCTTCAGGATATAAGAATTGGAAAAGTGACAGAACATGGCAAACAAGCTTTACAGAGACGATTATTTCCCAATTTGTTTCCAAATTAAAATATTGTTCCTGAGAAAACATATATGATAATTGCAGAAAAAAAATCTGTAATCTCCTTAATGCAAACACTGCGTGAATGTTCTATAATCAATGAAGAAATGTTAAAGTTGGAAAAATTAAGAAATTATAAAATTGGAAGCTATAAAATGGAACATGAAGGAATCACTATTATTTTGAATGAAAAGTTGAAGATGAAATTGGATTCTTTAGAGAAATCGATAAGTAAAACTTCTGGTTTAGAAAAGAATTTGTATGCATGTGTGAACTGTAGGGTAATTTTACGTCGTAATTTGCATGTGGAAAAAGGTTTAGTAAAAGGAGCAATGAGTAAAATTGTTGAATTTGTTAATTATGTAAATAGAGATGGGATTGAATTTTTGAAAATCTAATTTGATGAAATTGCTGAAGTACAAGAATGTAGTCGTTGTTCAGCTTGGTGTTTGCTTGTAAAAGATTTGTATGTACGCAGGAAACAGTTTCCTATTTTTTTGGCATATGCGGTGACTATTCATAAATCTCAAGGTAGATAATGCTTGAGTGAATATTGGACGTACCGTGTTTAAAGAGGGTATGGCATATGTTGCTTTGTCTCGAGTGAGAACTTTATCTGGATTGTACTTGATTGACTTTGATGAGACAAAGGTTACTGCAGATGCAAATTGTGTGAAAGAGTATAATAGGTTAAGAAAAAAATATGCACCCTATTTAGGTCACTATCCAGTATTTGAAAAGCGTATGGTAGGTAGAAAAAGAAGATTTGAGAATACCTGTAGTGAAACTGTAGCGAAAGGAAAAAAACAAGATGAAGTTGTGACTGCAAGGAAAAAGAAAAAGGACAGTGTTGAAGAGAATATTGGTTATCGGTTTGAAAATAGTTGTGGTGTCAACTGCTATACTAATGTAGTTGTTAATGTTGTTTTTTTCTTGAAAGTTTGAAACAGCAAATTGTTGAAAACCGGTACGAGAGATTCTGTTCATTGTTGTATTCTGTTTATGAGAAATGTAGTAGTAACAAAAGTAAAATACAAAGTGTTTCTGATATTCGAAATGTTTTGGACATATGTTCTGGTTCTACTCAATTTACATTGAATATTCAGCAAGATTGTCAGGAATTTCTAATGTTTATGCTTCATGTATTAGAAGATGAAGGTATAGATATTGAAAAACCTTTTGGCCTTTCTTGTAAATGGCAACATGACCGTGAAAATTGTTTGTTTACATATACCACTAACATAGACACTGAAATATTCATATATTTGACTTTACCAGACTTTGAATCAGTGACTTTTAACAATCTAGTTAGAGGAGCAAGTCAAAACATGGAGCTAATGTAAATCAGAAATGTCATCAACATTATTAATACAAATATATGGACAGTATGTAATTGTAATGCTGCAACATTGTAGAGCTGATGGAAGAAAATTGGAAACTTTAAATAAAAATGTTGCAACTACTCAAGTATCAATATCAGGAAGAACTTTTGTAGCTGTTGCAATTATTTTTCATGATGGACCTTCTACAACATCTGGACATTACACTGTTTATTTAAAATGTGTAAAAGGTTGGATACATTGTAATGATAGTCAATTAATTTTTAAGCAACGTTTGCCTAAGAGTTACCAAATTCTTACCTAATATTTTTAAAGCCAAAATTTTAAGAACAAAATTTGGAATTTCAGGATTACTGCTGTTAAGGTAGATTAATCTGGTGTTGTAGAGTATTTTGTAAGTGAGGGTGAGGCGCTTGAAGGTGATTCTCTTGTTAATGTTAAGGCAGTGTAGGTGCATCAGGTCATGGGTGATGAGGCTGCAGCAGGGGGCATTTTAGATCAGTCAGGTGGAGGTGTTTTGGATTTGTTGTAGTCGTTGTAGGTGTTTGGCTGGAATTCTTGTGTAGAGTGTGTTGCCACAGTGTAGTCTGCTGCTAATGAGGGGCTGTGTTACTGTTCTTCTTCTTTTGGTTAGCATCTACTTCTAAATGTTGCGGAGCATGTGGAGGGTTTTATAGCAGTATGAGGAAATGCTGTAGACTTGTTTACACATGTAGAGGGAGGAGTTGAGGATGAATCGTAGGTTGTGTACATGGTCATTAGGTGTTGGTTCTTCTCACAGTGTAGTTGGCCAGCAGGACTCATCTGAAGCTGAGGGGGTTAGGCTGAGGATGAGTACCTTCATGTTGTGCGAGATCAGGTTTAGAGAGCTGCTCCTTATCCAGTTGGTGACATCCTTAATTGCGTTGTGGAGATTGTTATTTGTGGTATGTGGATCCTTGGTGAGGAAAAGGATGAGCTGGGTGTCGTCGGCGTAGGAGATGAGGTTGTGATGGGGGCCACTTATGTGAGGGTGGCCATGGAGATATTGAATAGCGTTGGGCTGAGGGATGAGCAGTGGGGGACGGTGCAAATTATGTCAGGGGTTTTGGATCAGAAGGCTGGAAGGCAGACGCTCAGTGTTACTTTTGAACAACTTTCAAACTAAGAATTTCACACATACTATTTGGTCATGAGGGAAAGTATCTGAAACCATTATGGACTTTTTGTTGTATATTTTGTCAGCATATATTTGTAAGTAACATTCTTTATAATGGAAAAAAATGAATGACAGTGTTTTGTTATTTTAAGTCTGTTTGACATACTTATAGTTACGTAAGAAATTGGTCTTAGAAAAAAACATTTACTTTATGTTTTATTTCTATTTTTTAGATTGTTATTGAGATTGTTGTTTCGTTTTTTTAAAGATAATCTTATTGATTGTCTTTTTTTTGCCCGCTGTTATGTGATGAGTACTATTGACCTCACTGTTTCTAGTGAAATTCAATATATTCTGAGAACAGCAAAAAAGGCAAATAAAATTTTATACAAATTATTTTGTGTTATAAAAGATGAATTGTAAGTATATTTTTTGTCTTCTACAGATGCTAATTTTATATATTTTTTTATTTTGAAGGTAAGTATAAGTAACTGTTAAAAATGATCAATGGGATGTACTTCTACAAGCTGAAGTAAGATAACATGGATGGAGAACAAAAGTATGTATAGATGGTTTGTATCTTTTAAACACATTTGAAGAAATTAAAAAATATATATTATGAGTGTACCTATATTGTTTGCATTTTACTACAACACATCTACTACTTTGGAACTGGTAAGGTGAATCGATATATTGTACTTTTTATAGTACTGCATTTTATTATAATAGCCTTAGTTTTTTCCTGTAGTGAGAAGGAGTGACTGGTTTGAAAATGTAAGAACATTTTATATCTAAAAATTCATATAAGCAATGTTATTGATATAATCTTATAACATAGTTGTGAATGCTATTTGCATAATATTTTTTAAAGGGCAAAATAGTTGATAAAGTTAGTTTTGTATTATGTAGTAGGAAAAACGATAAAATGAAGTGTTTATGTTTTTCTACAAGGAACAACAACATAAAAAAATTCATTATTGAAGAAGAACAGAACAATATAGAAGACAGTTTCGAAATTTCTAACACTCTAATAGAGGAGCTAAATAAACCTTTAATGGGTGGCGAGAATGAAGATGAAAATATTGATGCAGATATCAGCTGCGATTTTTTAGATGAAACATTGGATGATGATTTTGTGCAAGCGTTAGAGGACATCAAGTTTCATGATATGACTTTTGAAATTGATAATCAAGAAAGTAAAATATAAGATGAAATCATGTTAGAAGCTCTATTAAATTATGAAATGTAACAAGAATAAATTTCTGATTAAAAATAAAAAATGGTTTGAGAGACTCTTCCTGCAGAACTGTAATCATTCAGCTAGTATCCAAGTACTCATGGTGTAAAGTGGGCCTTAGGGCATAGACTGCTTCAAACCTCTATAGATTATATATGCACTCTTCTATGCATCAGCATACTTGTCTTTAATAGCTTTTATTTCCAGGTCTATATCCATTCACTTCCAGCAAAGTCTTTGTGATTGTTGATTCCATATTTTACTGAGCTATTCGGCAGAATGTACTTATCTACGCACTGTGCTAAAAATGAACCTATTTTAAATTCAGTCGGGCATTCTCCTTGCAGAACTGTAATTAGCCAGTCAGTACCCAAATAATCATGGAGGAAAGTAGACCTTAGGCCATGGACTGCTTTAAACCTTTATAGACTATGCATGCAGTCTTCTTTGTACTTGCAAACTAGTCCTTTATACATTGAATTCCACAGTCTATATCCTTACACTTCCAGCAAACACTATCACAGTACTGTTTCAGTATTGTACTGAGCCATATAGAAATATATGCTTGTCTATACACTGTAGAAAAAGCGAAGCAGTTATACATTTAGATACATTCAGCTACACACACTCCTTGCTGAATTGTAATCATTCAGGGCCTCATTTATTAGGCTCCTTGCGCCAATGGAACGTCACTTTTTGTGATGATCTGTGGCGCATCTGCGTGATATTTATCAGGCAGCACTAATAAATATCAGCCCCTTTAACACAGTGTTCTGCGTTAAAGGGGCGTGCAATGGGTGTTGCTGGGGGCGTTCCCAGCAACACCCATGGTCTTTTGACACTGCTCCACATTTACAAGAAAACGTAAGTCTGAGACAGTGCCAAAAGTGTATCCCTCCCCAGCAAAGGCGTAAGGAAGGCGCAATGGGGAAAAATAGTTTTATTTCTCCTCGTTTTTTCTTTTTCTATGTATGCTGCATTCTGAAGCACACATAGAAAAAGGAAAAGTGTCTTGTGATTATTTTTGTACAGAAAGGTTTCCCTACCTGTACAAAAATAATAATCCTTGCAACGCAGGCACCCTTGCACCATTGTGCAGAGGTGTCTGAATTGGTGCAGGCAGACCTTTGTGTGCCAGCGCAAGGGAAAAGGACAGGAATGTGCTGTATCTTATAGATATGGTGCATTCCTGCCTTTTTCTTTTGCCGTAGGGAAACGCAGCAGGAAGCTTCATGCACTTCCCTACGGCAAAATCTCATAAATGAGGCCTATGTCAGTAGCCAAGTAGTCATGGTGCAAAGTGGGCCTTAGGGCATGGAGTCCTTCAAACCCTTATAGACTATGCATACACTGTTCTGTGCACCTGCAAATTTGCCTTTTATATGTTGAATTCCACAGTCTATATCTTTACACTTCCACCAAACACTCTGTTACTCTTGGTATAGTTTTGTAGTGACTCATTGATCAGTGTGTAGTAAGGCATTCACTACATTAAAATAGTAATT
This sequence comes from Lissotriton vulgaris, assembly GCF_964263255.1. Classification (NCBI taxonomy): domain Eukaryota; kingdom Metazoa; phylum Chordata; class Amphibia; order Caudata; family Salamandridae; genus Lissotriton; species Lissotriton vulgaris. The sequence goes on from NC_141689.1 coordinate 1,946,450,826, forward strand.
AGTAGATGTACAATAAGTGGTACACCCCCAGAGATATGCCAGTTATTGTGCATTGTGACATCACCACCATGGATGCACCGTATTTACAATGTGGTGCACTATGGGGCAAAAATAGCACGGATGTGTGATGTATCTGTGCTGAGAAGATGAAGCATTGCTTGACTTGCATTGGAAGCGCAATGCAGCTCCAGCAATGCTCTGTGGGCCCAATGCTCATAATGCTGTGTTAATCCTTACACATGCTTCAAGCAGGTGCAGGGTTTTGACGCAGTATAAGTCCAAAAGTGACTGAATTAAATCATATAGATCTCACTTAGTCACTTTTAGGAGGCGTTCCTGCGGCAAAACACCCCCCACCTGCGCAGGAAAGCCTCCTTCTGGCGCAGGGCTTTACAATGTGTTGCTCCTTCCAAATGCGTCACATTGTAAATACCACACACCATGGCACATCTTTTGCACCACGGCTGTGTCACAAAAGTAATACAGCAGCTGTGTAAAAGAAGCACAAGGGGGTTGTAAATCCACCCTAACACATGCAAACTCATCCAGGCAGTTTCACTAGCAGTGCAAATTGAAGCATAGACTTGTAACATATTTATGTGCATATGTTACATTCAAGTGCTTCGGAGGTACTACACTATACTATAGGTATACAATAGTTAAACACCTTACAGATTTATGCTGTAGCACTTCCTTATAGTTCTGCACTTTCACATTCATCATACACTACTAATGTATTCATTCATTCATTTATGAACTACACATTCATTCTGACAAACTTTTACACACTAACATAGAAATATAGTTCTTTCTTCGACCAGTGAAGGTAGTTCTAAAAAGAACAGTTTTTTGTCTTTTAAGTTTTTTGATTTTTTTTTAAACTAAAAAAATGGAACTTTTTAAACAAAAAAACGGTAGAACTGGAACAAAAAGGTCAAAAAATAAAAAAAGTTTAGGGCAACTGTGCTCTTCTTGCCTCTTTATAATGAGGTCAACAGATTGCTCACCATAACAAAGCAACTCTTTGCAATATTTGCAATGAAAAGTGAGCTCTGAAAACTGTGGAACAATGATGGGATGCGGACTACTTGGAGGTGGTGGTGGTGCAATTGAGGTGCTAGCCACTGCAGGTGGAGGATTGTCTTGCAAGCTTCGAGTTGCCACCCTTGCATAATTGTTAGGATGCAAGTTTTTTATATGGCAATCCATGCTTGCAGTCCTGAATTAATACTTTTTAGACGGGTCACCTCTGGATAGTGTAACGTCACATATTTTGCACGTTACTTTTGCTGCATTTACAGTGCTCTTACGATGCGAGTGCGTACGATGTACCGCCACGATTTGCGTAATTGCTTTTCAAAGTAATATACGCTTATTAAAAAATTAAAAAACACTATTTTCATGATTATCCCAGATAAATGTCTACCTTCAAAATTTACATTAAATACATAGATAAACCATTTTAAACATTATAAAAATTCATGGGGTATGCGTACAGGGCACCGTACAAGCGTACATGACGTCACGCGGAAGCGTTGATGCGCCGTGTGACGTCAAAACGTATTCTTGACGTATGCGCGCCTGCCCGCTGAGTACGATTTACCGTACAAAGGGCTGTGTGTTCACCATAAGTGTACGGCTCAATTATCCCCCAAAAAAAGAATGAAAAAGGAATTATATAGAATTTAATTTTAATATTTTGTCATTATTTTACATTAAAATATGAAATATAAATAAATAAATATACATATATATATATATATATAAATATTTATAATAAACCTGAAGACAATTAGTATAAAAAAATATATAAAAATTAATACATTTACAATTATCATTTACAAAACCTTTGAAATTCACTGAAAAAAAATTAGGTTTCACACACGTTATAGTTAGGAATTAGCATTTAAAAAACCTTAGAAATCTACTGAAAAAAACATAGGTTTCACACATGTTATAGTTAGTTGGATATTTCACTCATACAAAACCTTTGAATTTCCCCCGTTATAGTTAGTTCAGCTAACTATAACTCGCGCGCCCGCAATGCACTGCTGATGACGTCACATAATACATCACTCATGATATGGTCAGTGACATCACTCATGACATCACTCATGACATCTCAAATGACATCACTGATGACATCGCCGCCACAGAAAGGCAACTGAAACAGCCCATCCTAATATGGCTGGTGGTGTCTATTTGACACCACCACCATATTAAACCTTTTTTGCCCTGGTCGCAAGACGACTGGGTCGGTAAAGCGGTGGACGGTCTTTCCATCCGCCGCGGTCCCCCCATCATACTAATAAGGCGGGGGGTCATTTAGGTGCGGATGGCGGGCAAATTGCCCCTGCCAGGCCGGTGGTGGCTACCGTCAGCCTAGCGGGGGCATTCTGCCCGCCATCCTAAAGGGCCCCTTAGTGTATAAGGAGAGAAAGAGTACTATGAGGAGACAGTAAAAATTATGATGACAGGGATAAATATAAAGACAAGACAGATTATGAAGAATAGGGGAACAATGCAAAAACAAAGGCAAATATGAAGAGAAAAGAGAAGTATAAGGAGAGAGGTAAATATAAGAAAATGGAGGTAGTATAATCAGGGAGGAATGAGTAAGAGGATGAAGGAGGGAGTATGATAAGAGAGTGTAGAAAATATGGAAAAAGGGGCAAATATAATTCCTTAATGTACACAGAGACACAGTGAGATAGTAGACAAAAAAATATGACACCATGCATATTACTATTTACTACTATATCCTAGGGAGTATTAAGAAGACAGAGGAGGAAGTATAAAAAGAAGGGGGACTATTAGGAGACAGAGCAGACAATGAGGACAGAGGGGGACTAAGAAGACAGGAGGGACTATGAGAACAAGCAGCACTATGAGGAAAGACAAGTAAAAATAAGGAAAGAAGGGAAATATCAGAAGAGAGAGTACAGTATAAGCAGAGAGAGGTAGACTGTGAGGAGAGACAGTGGAGATTATGGAAAAAGGTGCAAGTATAATTCCTTAATTTACACAGACGCTCAGTGTGATTCAAGACAAAAAATGTAAAACCATACATTTTACCAAAACACATATACCACGCTAAAACGTTTATTTGACTGAACACATTTCATGTATATAACCACTACATTTAAGTGGACAATCCTGACTCATTTTGCAAATACATTTCCAATTTCCTGCATTATTTTTTTTGCCAACATTACATCCAAAAATGAGACACAATAGAACAAGAAAGAGGCCCAAGGGGCTTTTAAATCTTCCCAAGAGTATATGCAGCACTCTATGTATACTGACTGGGGAATAATTAAGAAGGAGATATGATGAGAGAGGGAGGAGTAAGATGTCAGAAGAGGAAGTATAAAAAGAAGGGGGACTATTAGGAGACAGAGCAGACAATGAGGACAGAGGGGGACTAAGAAGACAGGAGGGACTATGAGAACAAGCAGCACTATGAGGAAAGACAAGTAAAAATAAGGAAAGAAGGGAAATATCAGAAGAGAAAGTACAGTATAAGCAGAGAGAGGTTGACTGTAAGGAGAGACAGCGGAGATTATGGAAAAAGGTGCGAGTATAATTCCTTAATTTACACAGATGCTCAGTGTGATTCTAGACAAAACATTTTAAACCATCCATTGTACCAAAACACATTTACCACACTAAAACATTTAATTGACTGAACACATTCCATGTATATAACCACTGCATTTCAGTGGACAATCCTGACTCATTTTGCAAATTAATTTCCAATTTGCTGCATTATTTTTTTGCCAACATTACATCCAAAAATTAGATACAATGGAACAAGAAAGAGGCCCAAGGGGCTGGTAAATCTGCCCAAGGGTGTATGCAGCACTCTGTATACTGACTGGAGAATTATTAACAGGGAGATATGATGAGAGAGGGAGGATTAAGAGGTCAGAGGAGGGAGTATAAAAAAAGGGGGTCTATTAGGAGCCAGAGGACACAATGAGGACAGAGGGGTACTAAGAGGACAGGAGGGACTATGAGAACAAGCAACACTATGAGGAAAGACATGTGAAAATAAGGAAAGAAGGGAAATATCAGAAGAGAGGGGACACTATAAGCAGAGAGAGGTTGACTGTGAGAGAGACAGCAGAGATTATGGAAAAAGGTGCAAGTAAAATTCCTTAATTTACACAGACGCTCAGTGTGATTCTAGACAAAAAATGTTAAACCATACATTTTACCAAAATATATTTAACACACTAAAACGTTTAAGTGACTGAACAGATTCCATGTAAATAATCACTACATTCCAGTGGACAATCCTGACTCATTTTGCAAATACATTTCCAATTTACTGCATTATTTTGAGACACAATAGAACAAGAAAGAGGCCCAAGAGGCATGAAAATCTGTCCAAACGTGTATGCAGCAGTCTATGTATACTGACTACAAAATTGTAGATTTAGAATACAAGCCTAATTCTAAACAAGCAACACTATTAAGTATTCTACAACTAAAAAAGTGTCTGCACACATTCTAATTTTTTTAGTACTGCACATTATTGCACAAAGGTGACTAACTATACACATTAACTTACCAAATGATTTTATCACAATAGTTATCCAAATGCAGACAAACTCAGAATATGATTCTACAAACTTTACAAGAATAAACACATTACTGTTACTACAAACAAAATCACCACATACAGTCCCTTACAAGTTATCAACTCACCTTTCAAACTGATTGGTAGATTAAGAAGAATGCCACTCAAACAGCAGATAGTCTTACACAGAATCTCTCTGCTTCAGTGTTTGCAGCAGAACCAACAAATGGCACATTTTCCCTCTCAATTTACACATATATACACATTAATAACAAATCAAATTCCTTCACACAATAATTCAAAACCAAACACACATTTGTATTGGTTCAACATGTCAAACCTTTCCAACTGACATAACTTTTCACCCTACCCCCAACAGATCATACAACAGTCAACTGTCAACAGTGGTCGAAAGGTCAGAAAGCTATAAAAAAACGCTCCTCAATAACTTTAGACTATGCATAAGTACTTACTTATAAGTACTAATAAAGAGAAAAGGTTTCATTAGAACCAACCAACACATAAACACATAAACTTGATGGATATTTGTAAAACATATTTTTTTTATTGAGTTTTTCTTGATTAGGTACGCTCACGGGACGACTTGCAGATTTCGTACCATACGTCGTACGTACAAGCATGGTACGCACACGGTATATCCATTGTAAAAAAAATAAATAGCCGGTGTTACAAATTTTTTATAATCCCCGGGGACCCCACCCCCCGGAGCTAAAATATAACGTTGGGGACCATGGGGGGAGCCCCAAAGCTCCCACAGTCCCAGCCGGCTCCCCGCATCCTTCGGGAGCCGGCATTGCCTTTCTGCTTGGGGTGCAGCTAACATACTGCTCCCCATGCAAAAAAGCAATACGCTTTGATTTTTGAAAGAGAGAGCAGGTTTCCAAGCAGTTTGCTGTGGTAGGGTGGGAGCCGCGAGTCTTCCGCCCTACCATAGCAAACAGCAGTGTCCCGGGGGTAGGCACCCCGGGACACTGCAGGAGCCGGCCCAGGGAGGTGGTGGTCCCCAGGGACATGGAGGGCTCCAGGAGGAGGGCCGCGCGGCCCCCCTCCCAACAATTGTAAAGCCCCAGGAGCTGGTGGTCCCTGGGGCTGGGGGGTCCATCACCCCCCTATTTTAAATATTAGAGCCCCGGGCAGGTGACGTCCCCGGGCATGTGGGGGGACTTCAGACCCCCACATGTTTTTTGTTTTTGTTTTTATTAAAGCCCGGGGGTGGCGGTCCCCGGGGCTGCGGGGGGGCCATAAGCCCCTCCACAAACATACAGTTAAAGCCCTGGGGGATGGGGTCCCCGGGGATTATAAAAAATTACTAATAGAGGCTATTGTATTTTTTTACGATAGATTTACCGTGCCCGTACCATGCTCGTACATACGACGTCCGGTGCGAAGTCTGTAAGTCGTCCCGTGAGCATAACTAAGCAAGAAAAGAAAAAATTGACATTGGTGATCATTGTAAAACCCCCTAAGCAACTCTAGGGGGTAAGGAAGTCCAATAGCAAACAGCAAATATTTCCCATCAATCTACACACTCAATCTACACACATATACAAATAAATAACAAATCATATATATTCCCACATTAAATCAAAATGAAACACACGTTTCTATTACTTGAACTTTTGAACCCTTTCCACCTGACAAAACTTTCAACCCATCCCCCATTCTGCATTCTGCCAGTTACCATAGCAACACTTCAGAGAACACCTAACTGAGCACACAGGTGAAAAGTTCATCATACATTGTTGCAAATCAAAACAGCCAGTGTGCTTGACTTTTCAATATACCAGCTTATCTTAAGTAATGTTCTTTTCTATCACTTTCTCTTAACCAATAAATAACAGGCTTTTAAAAAAGTGAAAATTGCACCCTAGTTTTATAGCTAAAAACATTTCAAACAGCCAATCACTTCTTTGCTTTTTTTGAAAACTCCACTTATCCACCATTTTAGAAAAAAAAATCTAAAAAGACTGCCCTTTCATTTACAGAGACCATCTGAGTGTATCAGGACCTCTCTTCAAGATGCTGAGAGTGTGGATTGTGGGACACAGCTATATTTTCTGTAGTGAAAGGTACGCACAACAGAAAGGAATTCACAAATACCTAGATTTTCCAAATGTAGACATTAAATGAATTGGACAGAGAGGGTTAAAGTGGCACCAATTGACGCCAATGGTGAAATCCTTTATGCATCTCCAACACCCTCACCTCAACATTGTGCACTGCGGTGGCAATGACCTAGGCACTTTGACTGGGGTAGGTCTGGAAATGTTTATGAAGGACACCTTTACCGAACTGATATCACTTTTCCCTCAAACTACCTTTGTCTATTCTAATATATGTCAAAGGCAAAAATGGAACTGCTCCAATAACTTTTGTCCACAGATTGAGAAAGCTAGGAAGCATGTGAATAAATCTGTTTCTGCGTTTCCCTGAGACTATAGAATGGGGTCCATCTACCATAACAATCTGCGCTTCAATATGCATGGCATCTATAGGAGAGATGGTGTACATTTTACAGATGAGGGAAACAGAGTCTTCCTCTTGAACTTTAGACTCTGCATCGGTAATTACTTGTCGGTACTAAAATATCCCAATAAACACAAGAGCTCTTCTAAAAATAAAAAATATTTTTATTTTTCTTGCTTAGGTACGCTCATGGGATGACTTACAGATTTTGCTCTGTACTTCGTACGTACAAGCATGGTACGTGCACGGTAAATCTATCATAAAAAAAAATTGCTGGTATTACTCATTTTTCATAATCCCTGGGGACCCCATCCCCCGTGGCTAAAATATAATGTTGGGGATAGTGGGGGGAGCCCCAAAGCCCCCATGGTCCCAGCCGGCTACCCGCGTCCTTCGGGAGCCGGCATTGCCTTTCTGCTTTCTGCAGAAAAGCAATACGCTTTCTGCAGAAAAGCAATACGCTTTAATTTTTGAAAGAGAGAGCAGGTTTTCTGCTCTCTCTTTCAAAAATCAAAGCAGTTTGCTGTGGTGGGGTGGAAGCTGGGAGGCTCCCGCCCTACCATAGCAAACAGCAGTGTCCCGGGGGTAGGCACCCCGGGACACTGCAGGAGCAGGCCCTGAGAGGTGGCGGTCCCCAGGGCTATCGAGGGCTCCAGGAGAAGGGCTGAGCGGTCCCCCTCCCAAAAATTGTAAAGTCCCGGGGTGGTGGTTCCCGGGGTGTGTGGGGGGACTTCAGCCCCCCACTAAGGGGTGGGCGTAAAATCTGTTTCGCGGGCGAATTTGCGGATTTTCCGCGATTTCGCGATCCGCGAATCTCGCTAAAATCGCGGTAAAATCCGCGAATCAGCGGGGACGAATTTTCAGCCAAGCAAGGGTTACAGCAGCAGGTGCAAAAGGGTTACAAACAAATTAATTTCAACTTGGACACCTGCTGCTAATTGCTTCCTGGCGCCTCGTTGCCTACTTGCAACTATTCTCTGACCCTGCTCTGACCCTTGAAGCAGGGTCAGAGAATAGTTACAAGTAGGCAACGAGGCACCTGTCCAAGGAATTAAACCTCATCAGGAAGCACTTACAGATATAAAAAACAGGAAGAAGGGAGAGGATGGCAAATACACCCATTTTGAGTTGTCAGGAGGGGTTAAACTGAAAGAGACCTTTACAGCACAATTTTCATATGCATTTTGCTAAAAATAAAAAGCTGTATGTTCTGTAGGGGCAACTCAGGAATCTGGCCCTTCAGAGATCCGGCCACTCTTTCTTTCTCTCGTTCTCTCTCTCCCTCTCTCTTGCCCTCTCTTTCTCTATCTATCTATCTATCTATCTATCTATCTATCTATCTATCTATCTATCTATCTATCTATCTATCTATCTATCTATCTCTCCCTCCCTCTCCCATAAACGACTGCATGGGTAACTTCGCTATGCAAGCGGCTCGCGAAGATGCAAAAATCCCCGCGAACACGCAAAAAACCCCGCGAACACGAAAAAAACCCAAAAATCCGCAAATTCGCACAAATTCGCGAATTTTGCGGATCGTGAATTCGCAAATCCGCAAATTCGCGGATCGTGAATTCGCAAAATTCGCCCATGCTTACCCCCCACATGTTTTTTTTGTTTGTTTTTTTAAAAGCGCCGGGGGGTGGCAGTCCCCGGGGCTGCGGGGGTCTGTGTGCCCCCGCTAATATAATTACTTTGCCCCGGGGGTGGCGTCCCCGGGGCAGTGTGGGGGGATTGGGGCCCCCCACACTTTTTGATTATTATGGCCCCTGGGATTTGGTCCCCCCTGGGGCTAATTAAAAAAAATCAGACCAGGTTTTTTTTTTTAACCATGGGGTACGCGCACCTACGTGTACCACGCAATTTAAAAAATCCTTTTGGGACCCCCTGAGCAGGCCAAGGGGGTCAGGGTGTTTCTACCCTGCCCCCTTTGCGTGTTTTACACGTTTGTTTCACAGCTTTCTTGTGCCTCGGTTGTACCGAGGCACAAGATGGCTGCCAACACTTCCTGATTTGGAGTGTTGACAGACAGTTGACAGCCAATAAACATGCAGCCCGTGCTCGTAATGGTATGCTTTACTGTATGCTTACAGTACGCGTATGGTAAGCGCCTATAGATATATCTATGATTTTACTTTTAATTTTCTCAACTACTGAACAGATTTGCACCATTTAACAAAAAGGGTAATCTACGTACCGAACTCTACCTTTTTGCCAAATTTGGTGTAATTCCGTTCAGCCGTAGGCCTATGGAAAACTGCATGGGGAAACCACATTTTGGGACCCCCCTTTTTTCTCAGCCCCCACTTGATGAATCACCCCCAAACTTTCAGGGAAGGAACGGAGTGGAGCAGGCCATTTTCTTGCAGAAATTGCGAAGATTCATCCACCGGCGCCAAAGTTATTCCAAATAAAATGTTGCAGATTTTCTATGGAAACTAGGTCCTAACTATAACTACCTACTGGCGACGGCCAGTAGGTAATACCAATGTGTATTGATTATTCAGTGAGGGCATGGGTGCTTGTATGGATGATTCAGTGGGTATGTGACTGACTGTATAAGTGAGTGATTAGGTGTCTCAGTGAATGAATGTCTGAGTGACTAGATTTTGAGAATGTCTGTATCAGTGTCAGATGGTGTCTAAGTGGCTCTATTGGTTTGCGAGTGAATACATGAGTGGATGTATGGGTGATTGGTTGTCTGAGTACCTAAATGGGTGTATAAAAGTCTATGTGAGTAGGTGAGAGGGTGTGTGCCTGCCTGCATAGATGAGTGAATGGGTAAGTCAGTGCCTGCATGGGTAATGAGTAAGTGAGTGAGGAGTTGTATAAGTGACTGAGTGTGTATATGGCTTTGTCAGTGAGTGAATGGTATATGGGTGAGTAACTGGATATGTGAAATGCACTATAGGTGAGTGTTGGAGTATATGAGTGATTGTATGTGTGAGTGAGGAATTGTGATAGTGGCTGTATGATTGTGTGTGTGCTTGTGTGAGTATCTGTATAGGTGAGTGTTTATGTGTTAGTATCTGTATGAATAAGTGAATGTATGTGTGTATAAGTGTATAGGTGAGTAAGTGGCTATGTGATTGACTTTATAGGTGATTGAGTAGGTGTGTGAGTTGCTCTATGAGTGACTTACAGTGTGTGGGTGGTTGTATGGGTGTATGAGTGAATATATCAGTGGCTCTATTAGTGAGAGAGTTGCTGCATTAGTACCTGTATGGGTAACCGAGTGGATGTGTATGTAGACCTATGAATCAGTGAGTGGGTGTGTTGGTACTGGTATGGATATGTCAACGGGTTTGGGAATGTTAGTGTAGAAGTTGGAGCGGGTGTATGAAATGGTATATGGGGAATGAGTGGGTGCCTCAATAGTGATGTCATCAGTGATGTCACTGACCATGCCATGAGTGATGTAATATGTGTGGTCATAAGCAGTACATTACAGGGGCATGAGTAATAGTTAGCTCAGCTAACAATAACTGCTGAATTTCACTTGTTTTGTATGAGTGGAACCTGAGCCTAACTATAACGTATGTTTACCCTTTGTTTTATTCAGTGAATTTCTAAGGTCTTCTTTATTCCACTTCCTTACTATAATGTCCCTGTAATCTTCTGTCTTATTGGTGAATCTCTAATGTTTTTTAAATGCTAATTTCTAACCATACCGTCTCTGTAACATTTTACAAAAACAAACACCCTCATATTATGAATAAATGCATTACTCCAAACTCAGCTTGCAATAAGAGGAAGTAGAACTGTACAGAATAACAATTGCTGTCAAGAGAATTTAACACTAGGCATGGAGCCTTGTTAATGCTTGTGCTGCTAATCAGCTTCAGAAAGAAATAAGGCAATTGATCTTACTGTGTGGAATATATGTGCCATTCATTCATTCATTCAAAGCCAGGTAGTACCAGGTAAGAGACAGGGCAACATAGCAATTTGTATGTGTACGAAGGTGTCCCTTCCTGCGCATAAACAATTCTAAAATGCCATCCTGTCACTTTCATGTGTGCTGCTTAATGCAGGACACATGAAAGTGACAAAATGTTTTTTTTAAAGGTTAGTTTATGTGCATGAAGGGACACCTTCCTACACAGAAACAAACCATGGCATTTTGCTTTTTTAATGTGTGCTGCACAAGGCAGCACACATGGAAAAAGCAAAACGAGGAGAAATAAACCATTTATCCTCATTTCGCTAACTTAAGACCAGGGTTTACCTGGTCTTAATTTTGGCTCTCCCTCCTATGTACCCCACACTTGTACATATGGGGCATTGTCATTAACAATGGATGTTGCTGTGGAACGGCCTCCAAAACACCCACTGCACGCCCCTTTCAAGCTAACCATAGCGTGAAAGGGGGCCTTAAGTACAAGGCAGCCTTAAGCTACGTTAAGTGACTTAATACTGCCTTGTACATAAGGCGCAGCCCCTATCACCACCACAACGTTACTTTAGGTGACGTTGTGGTGGTGATAGGGGCTTGTACATATTCCCCTACGTGTTTTTGAGAGTGTTACCCTTTACAACTGTGGTCACGCTCCCATGGTATACACGATCGCCTGCTTGGACGGTCCACATTCCATGCTATAAAGGAAGATGGCGGTCCCTCACAAACACTTTTGTGCATATACGCAAGAAGCTTGAAGGTGGCATAACTTACCTGTGCATTTTTAACAATGCTGTTCAAAATGTCATCATTTTTAACGTCTGGCATGTCAGCAGAAAGTGTTGTGCGAAATACCTATTTGAAATATCAATAATAGAGCGTCTGTTGTAATGCATATAATACACCCTTGAAAAGTACAAAGATTATATCAGTTTTTAAGATGTATGAGGTAACAGAGAAGCAAAATTGTATGCGCATGTCATCTCAAGCAATAGTTATTTTTAAACTATTGTGGCAGATTCAGGTCTGTTGATAACAGTTGTTCTTCTAGCGAAATGCAAATAGCCATATTTCTAACGTGTAAATATTTCTGACAGCTGACAGATGGCTAGAGCTTTAAAGATTCTTTATTTCTTCAAATGAGTATTATTTTAACAATCGGAATAGCTGATTTTATGTGCTTCACTGCAATGTAGTTGTTCTTACCATTAAAGCGCATATTTGTATTTAAAAAGATCATCCTTGATTGAAGAAAGAACTAATAGGAAAATTACAGAATCTTAAGAGTTTAATGGAGGCACGCTAACTTTATAGTACAACATTGGTTAAGGCAGGTGAATGTTTCAGAATAAACATGTTTTCTATGTTATGTATTCATAGTTAAATGACAATGTTTTTGTTTTCTGAAAAGGTAAATAAAGCTCATATTCCTGTTTTTGATACAATTTCTATCCTGCTTATTGAAAATATTAGTACTGCATACAAATGTTTAATTTTATACTTTTCATAGTATACTGTCCTGCTTTTTCACTTCATTCACATTTTTGAACAATTAGCTATTAATGTGCAGTGATCACGTTCCCTAAAATTCAAATTTGAGCAGTCATTTTGCAGCATGTGGTGCTTAATTTGTGACAGTGGTGGTTTCTGGTTCTCCTAACTAGCACTTATTTTACAGGGCCGGTATATAACGTTTTATCACTTGGCCAGCGGTGGTGCAGATAATCTTTCTAAAATAAATGAACATGGATGTGCAGTTGTTATTTCCACATGTCATATTCCAAGCTGTTCTTACTTTGATCCATTTGTCAATATGTTTACATCCTGCCTGAGCTTACCATTGGATTATTATAGTGATGGAGCATGATTATTTAAGAATTATTTTGCTTGGTCAAATCCCGCTTATTGCGTGTGAATTACTAAAAACATACTTAAAGAATCATGACTAACGTGTCTCATTGAACACAGAGGGGCAGATTTATGACGGAGTTGCGCCACGTTTACGCCGCCGTTGCGTGACGCAACGGCGCGGAAACGTGGGGCATCCCTGCGACCTATTTACAACGTGACGCATCTAGGCAGATGCGTCACGTTATAAAGCCCTGCGCCACATGAAACCTGCGTCAGGTTTCATGTGGGCGTTCTGTCGCAGGGTGGGCGTTCCCTCATAGGAAAGCCCCGTAAAACTGACGCAGTGAAATCTACAAGATTTCACTGAGTCAGTTTTACGAGGCTGCTGCGTCAAATCCTTACGCCTGCTTGAAGCAGGCGTAAGGAGTGACGCACCACGTTATGTATGGGTGGCCTCTGTACATTGCAAGAGTTGCGTTGCACTTGCGACGCTACTCCAGCAATGCGCCGCCCGTACACCACAAGATGAGTCACGCATCTGCCCTTCCTTGCACCATGGTGCGCCGCCTTGTAAATGCAGCGCATCTGTGGTGCCGCAAGGAGGGAATTGCGTGATGCATCAGTTCTGGCGCATCCCTGCTGATTTGCAGAGATGCGCCAGAACTCATAAATCTGCCCCAGAGTTTTTTAAAACTGCATCGTAAAAGCTTGCAGAAGGGCCACAAACTGGTGAAACTAAGAGATCTACGACAGAGGGAGGAAAACTGTTAATGTGTTATGATAATAATGTGAAAATATAATAATACAGTTGGTGGGTTGTTAGCAAAATATGATCTGAAAGGATTGCTCTATTGAAATGAGACTTGCTATGTTTTTTCAAAAGTAAAAATGAGAGGGCAAAGAAAAACGGACTGATTTATTAATAAAATATGATTAGACTAGGTTTATGAAAATAGTGAAATGATGTCTATATATTAGTCTTCTTATGCGTTTATGTTTCTCAAATGATTTAATGTTACCACGTTGTCTAACGAAAATGTAAATTTTTTACTTTTCATTGTAGGCCTCTGAGAAATGTATTTTGTCCTTCATTATTTAATTTGAATAAGAATAAAATGCTGCCTTGATTGCTCTAGTTATAAGTATTATCTTCGAAGTTTCTTTCTTATAATTTGAATATCCTCTCTCTATGGATAAAAATGTGTCAACTTTGTTGCAAGCTAACTCAGAAGTGAGCATGTGGGCATGTTGAGTTGCAAGTGTGCTTCCTCTTTTCTAAGGCGTTTTGATATGGACATTCTTAGTAACACAGCTAACAATGAACAAAGATATTACATGAGGGTTCTGGATGTTTTGGGCTGGAAAAATAATCATTCCACTATCACACCATGGATCTCAACCAATAGAAATTGTAAAAAACTGTGCAAAAGATACTTTGTGGTAAGGAAATGGGAACATTTTGAGGTATAATTGCCCCGTGGGAAAAGGATGTGTTAGGCTATTTTCCTTGCAATTCTTGGGCATGATATGCTGTCGGTCCAGACTCTGATTATCCTGGACTGAACTTTCCTAATGTTTCCCCTGTACTTCATCAGGTGGTGAGCTTGGTCAGGCTCTACCTTTCGACTGAAAGGTTAGCTATTCAGGCTACTGCACGCTGTGCTTAGCCCATTTCGTGCGTCTCGATCCTGATAATCTACAACTGAACTTCGGTTTGTATGATTCCTGAAGTTGCATACTAAAATTGTAATGCATATTCTTTCTCTTTTACTCTCTCTGCTCATGCCAGTTATTTGAGTTATGATGTATCACTTTGAACTGTAATTGCGTTGTGATTTTACGTGTGTCCAATTGATTAACCAAGTAACAAAAATGTTAATGTGCTTTTGTGTATTTGATCATTCACCTTAGGTTTAGATAAAAGTGCTTTGATAAATATTCTGAGTTTGTAATTTTTATTGATGATATTATTTATAGGATATGGTTATTGATTACTATTGTTACATAGGTATTTCTTCATTACAGGTCTTCATGAAGGAATATCTTCTGTCTCCAATTATCTGAGTCCCTATTAGCTCTTACAAAGATCTACCGGAGGACCTCAAGATTTTTAGGTAGTTATAGAGTTTCCATGGGCCCAAACTCTTAGTTATAGTAAATTGTTTGATAGTTTTTTAATTTTTATTGTATGGTGGGTAACTTGTATATATGCCCATAACTCTACACAGCTTCCGCTGGATCAATAGCTAGGGGCAGGCTCACAGTTGAGCAAGGGCGAAACAGGCCTAGAAACTGCAGGCCTAGGACCAACTTGAGAATGAAGAAACATAAGAAGTAAACAAAGTGTGGACTTTACATCGCCTCTTTGCCTGGCTCCCTGTTGCTGTTAAAGGTCTTCTCCGTGCTGTCAGAACCCAGCAACACTTTCATGCTGGTTGTTATGGTAACAGGATATTACGACCTGGCCTAACATTGTGTCTCCCCAGCAAAGCCGGCACTAGGGGCAGCGCTAGGCATGGGCACTGTGGGAAACCGCCAAGGGCCCCACACTGAGCCCACCAAAATGGAGCCCCACACCAGTATGCCATAGCCAGGCCACAGCAAACTGATCCTCTGTGCTACCTGCTCATCTAATTGAGAGAAAGGTGTCTTGTTGCAATTGTACCCAGAGTAGGCAGGAGTCCTCCCCTGGGCCTTGCTGTTATGTTGTGGGGAGAACTAGGACAGGTGGTCCTCCCTCCTCTGGTCTCATTTCCAAGGAGACACATTCTACACGTTTGCCCAGACATCACAAGACACCTTTTGTCCCACAGTTTATTCCCCCTGCACTTTCAACCCACTCAGCCTACAAGGAAGTCTCAAGCTTTCAACCCATTATGAACGGTAAAAGAGGTGCTTGTAGCTGGCTGAGAGGTAGAGGCTGCAGCACAGGAGAGGTTTGTAGTAAGCAGCTTTGGAAGCAGTGCCCTCTGTTGAGATGCAGGCAGCCCTGGATGTGTCATGGTGTATGCAAATTCAAGTGGCCCGCACCTTCCCTTTTTGCAATCCTACATCTGCCCCAGCACAGTGCTCTTCTTCCATCGGAAGCTGAAATTACTGCCTGCTGCAGAGAGGTACGTAATTAGGGTGGCTGAGGAGGAAGGTGAATGAATGTCTGTATGTCATCTTTTTTCAGTTCGAAAATAACATTTAAACTTTAGACAGCTTTTTGCCCCCACCCTTAGGTTACAGAGGTGCCATTGTGCGCATCACATTGCCTCAGACAGCTACGTTGCACTCTGTTGCCTGGTGATGTGCTCAGCAGGACAGCTTGGATGGACTTCAGTGCTAATCTGCCAGTGAGTGGCTCTCTTTCTTTCTCATACCATACCAGAACTTATTCGACAGGCTGGCAGGCAGGAATGTTGTGGTGCAGGACATGGTCCCCAGCCCCCTTTGATCGCACTCTGATCAGCTACAATCTCAATACTGTACAAGTGATATTGCATCACACACTGCTTTTCTATGCAGGTAACAAGTGTGACATAACTGCGTGCATACAGATACTGATTACAGAGATGTTTGTGTTGGGGTTATTACTTGGGCCCTGCAAGACCGACAAACAATGGTGGCTGGCAACCTTTGAAAGTTTTGGGGCAATGGAAGTGCTCCACCACTTCCCAAAAAAGCTAAAAAAAAACCACCCCCTCCCTCCAAACGCCAATAGTCGTGTAGTTCCTATGAATCTATATAGGATCTGCGCGTTTAGACAACATAAACTGTAGGAGTGGTATCCAGACTGATTCTAGACACCCCCACCGGATATGCTTGCCTGTATACCAGCTAGTTCACAGTGCCACTGTGAACCACTCTTACCAAGGAGTAAATAGTTTCTGGCAACTATAAAACATGACAACCCCGACCCCTCAGAGATCGTGGAAACAGTAGAGTACTTTACAGTACAGTATTTTTCGCTGTGTTGACTTTGTCTCAGAGAGATACACAGAATAAACCATGGGGACGTTTTCAAAAAGCATTTATTGAGCCAGCGTTATTCTAGTGTAAAATATGTGTGCTGCAACATCCATAAGACAGAAACAGATATAAATGATTGTAAGCACCAACAGAGTAAATGGATGGTAGATTTCTACCATAGTGCTAAGACAATGGATATGTGCAGGTATATAGATATATGACAATAATAATGTGTGTTCCTAAGATGAAACCCTAACTACATGTGCCTAAGTGTACATAGGTATATAGTCAAGAATTCCCCTAGGAGAAAACCCAACCCCATTACCTGCTGTGAGAGAACATAGGACTCCGTCTTGGTTTCGAGAAGGATACACCGTGGGGGATGTCTGACTACCGCGTGCTAGAGTGTCTGCGTGCAGGACACTCCAGCATCTCGCATCAGGGTGTCAGCATGGAAATCTTTTCTCCTCTGCCCGTCCCAGCAAGATATAGTGTTTATATACCCAAAAGGTATACTCAGGGGTTTTACCTTGCTGTGTCATGTCAGCCAAGGATGACAAACGGAATGAGCCTTATACATAGTTATTATGCAGAAGATGGTAATTCTGCTGTGATTCTGAGAATCCTCATGCATAGTAAAGGAGGCTAGTGTTCTGGGAAAAATACACATTTATGCAGCACCCAACTAGGTAAAAGGTCAATACCAAAAACCGTTTTGCAGTACAATGGCAGGGAAAATGTAGGTGAAAGATTAGGTGACTACCCAGGCCTATATTGGGGCACATTACAAATCATAACACCCACTCCTCATCCAACCGTACGAGATACTAAAAGGGTGAATGTCCTTCTAATCAATCGTAAAACATCGTTAAAAAAAATCAGAATAAGAATGTCCAAAAGTATATAAAAAGTGCCTACAAATCCCTATAAGTCCTTTCAAATATGTTCATATATATAGTTTGAGCAACTGTGAGCGTCTGAAAGCCATGTTGCTAGGTAATAGTGTAGAAGGAAGGAGAAAAAAACATTTTGTTTAAAATTCCAATTTCGGTTGTTTTGGAAAAAAGGCTGAATTATTCCTAGCACACGGATAGCCAAATGTTTATGTGTCCTGTCTGGGAGAATCAACATCACTGCTGCTTGCGTTCACAGACAACAATCCCTGTAACACCTCACAGATCAGGTCAATTGAGCAAAGATGATCTTCTTCAGTTCCCACAGCCGATGCTGGGGAAACATTTGAAACATACAAAGCCTGTGTGCCTGTAGTAGAGCTGTTATCCAATCCAACAGATGCTTAAACATCCTGTGGTGGCTTTAAGAATGCCAACATTAACATGGGAATACGCTGAGGACACTGCACTACGTGTGCCTTTAACGGGTTCAGCAACACATCCACGTCCGGTGGAAAACCGATGGAGGTGTTAGGCAGACATCCAACACGCATTCGTGTCCACAGAGCAAGCAGCGGAGAACAGGAAAAACACAGTCAATCTAGACTGGTCGGAATGATAGGAACCAAGACTCAATTACACCTGGAAGGCAAAGTATGCCTAGATGGAGTACCATACGTTCACGGTAATGTCGCTCCAAGAGCACTTTTTTCTTATGCTTGGTGACTGGGACATCCATTGCTTAGTTGAAAAATTAGAATCCTAATTCCCACTACCAGAATTAGCTGAAGCCATTCAAAAAAGCTTCTAAATACAGAGTGTTTTAAAGCTGGAATCACTCCAAAGACTGTCTAAATGGTGGTTAAAAGTCCAGGTGCTCAACAGTCCTAAATAAGTGTACTATACCCTTCATATCAGACATGTTAATGATACGCTGTACCATTTCTCAGAAATGGAAACAGCAAATATTTCATACCAGTGCCTGTATCTCAGCTAAGGACCCTGCAACCTGAAGATCAAAGGTTTCCCGGGCTGAGGTTAAGGGCACCTATTTCTGTAAAAGCATGGCTTTCATTCGACTTAGAGTATCAAACTGTATAAAGGAAACATTCAGTAAAGGCCATAACAGCATCTCCTTGACTGTGTGGATCAGTGGAAACAATACTTGCATACAATATGTAACCCAGGGACTTACTGTGACTAGGATTACGATAGCTGGAAGCATCCCACAACAACCTTGATCATTCAGCATTAAATAACTCCCATTTGAAAGCAGCCTGACACTGGATTGATCACAACAGATGGGGATCATCTGTCTGTCTTTAAAGAACAGGATAAAATTGCAAATGAACCATTGCAGGTCCCATGAATCATAATATCTTGGCAAATGAGAGATCCACTCAATACATTCTTGCAGTCCGTGCCACTGAAAAACATTTCACTGTCCCTATTCCTGCATCTGAATCTAGTTGGTAATTCCCAAGATTCATGGATGAAGTCCTTATCCAATGCTTCATATCTGCCTACCTTGTGGTGTTCTAGGCAATATTGAAATTGGAAAGTTGTTACCCGCAGTGTTATACAGACATGAATTAACCATTCTGGGATGGTGACTCTGCCACGGTGAAAGGTTATTGGTCCAATTTCTCAGTGTGCAGCATTGTATACTTTGCATTTCTTTGTGCCATTCTTTTCTGTCTCTCTGATAGGTTATATGCGTAGAGTAGAGACGTACTGTTAATAATATCTCCAGGGCACATGACCAGAGCGCAATGATTGTAGCATCCAAATTAATCATCAAATGGATTGCAACAGTGACTGGCCATGCTGTAAGATGGACAGATCCTGTTCCATTTTATCTGTAGCAGAAGATACAATGTTGTCCAGTAAATAAATCCTGGATGTCAGTATGGTCATACCATTGTCACCCACACCCAAAACCTTTTCTAGTTTAACTCTGACGTAATCTCTCTGCAGCTTCTTGTTCAGAGATTTTCTAAGTTTCATTATAAGCAGCGTATAGGAAGCGTTTCCAATGCAGTTTCCAGGGACCTAGGAAGAAATCCCTTGAATCCATGTCATCTGAGCATAAGGATAAGTGTTGTTTCACCTTTGACAGTGTTGAGGTTCTTAGCCAATAGAGGCATAACTTCCCAACACTGTATGATGTCACAACCCCCGGATGTTCTCTTTGTTTGTAGCGCAAGTCATACATTTGGATACTAAACCCTTCAGTGGTATGCCTGAATCTTAACGGACACCTATTTGAGTCAATAGGCCAAACCAACCCTCCCTTGCAATTGGGGTCTGTTGATTTGTATGTAGTACCATGAATGATATCATCTAGTGTACCCTCACCAGTTTCTTTATAGTTTTGCCATCCCTCCAAGTATGAAAACAGTGAATACAAGGTGTGTTCAAGTCCTTAATCTTGGCTAATCCAAGCCGGAAGTCTGTTGCACAGTGTCGTTCAGAAAAATAATCTGGCATGGTATCAGGAATGCTCTAAATAGTTCTTCAGTTCCCTGAACCTGCCATTTCTTTGTACCCTAGACTTATTTTATGTCTATAATGTCTTTCCATGAGTGGAAACTCTATTCAGGGCAATAAAGGATGCAGATTATATCTTGTATTAGTAAACATATTTTTCTTTGCAGATGTAGGTGCAAGCTTGTAATAATATGAGTGCTGATCTGATGTATTAAACCCAGAAAAATAGCCAAAATTTTGGGCAAACATCTTTGAACTTCCTTTCATGGTGTGGGGCAATGTTCCCATTGGTGGGATGCGAAAACATTACGTGGTGCACTTGTTTTATGCAGAAAATGATGACAAAAGTATTGGTAACAATACATGGTGTCAAAATCAGATGACCCATCAAACATTTCATTTTTTGAAAATGCTGCAGACAGTTCCAAATCAGACGGCATAGTATTTACAGTTCGGAAATCTCAATCGTCAGAGTTTGTGCTGGAGGTGATTATATAATTTAAACACATTTTAAATATGTACAGTATTTTAAAAGGTTCTGTGGGACCAAATACATCATATGAAACTCTGTCCCAAACTATTCCATCAGGAACTGGAACTGCTATAATGTTGACATAGGACAGGTCTCTCTGGTCACGATCAGATGACATATGAGGTTTCAGTACCAAGTTCTGGAAGACAATGTCCATTTATAAGCAACAAAAAGACCGTCACAAAACCAATTCAGTAAAGTAGGAACAGTATTCTAGTTAAACTCCAGAGCTTTATCCATGGTGAGACTAGGTATGTTTTTTCAGCCAAAGGCAGAAATCGTTAATTTGATTTTTGTTGGAAACTTGGAGCTGACGGTGTCTCAGGTTCACTTGGATACAGTGGAAATGTGTTTTAATCGATGAATTAGCCAGATGCAGATCAATCTATCTTAGGTAGCTCTGCAGGTTTTGTTGAACTTGTGGATGACTCCTGTATAGGCATATTGATGTAGATGTTGGTGATTAGTTGAATTAATATCTGTGTTTCATTTGTGTTTTGATGTTCAATTTCAATAGCAGCGAGTTCCATTTCATTTTTGGGAACTCCATTACTACGTATAGAAGACTCTTCAAATGTTAGCAGTCTTTCTGTCTGAACTTCCTGTATGGTTGCAACAGGAGAACAGCGGCTACCCAGGAGCCCATGTGGCCTGCTATTCAGTATCGGCCACATAGTGTGGTTTGATCAGATCAATGGAGATGAATCTCTTTTCTTTCTTGCTGGTAAGAGGCGGAAGAAGTACTGTTTTTTTCCCTTCGACAGCCAGGACAGGTACAGACTTTCTGTAGGATGGCCCAAATCCACTCTATTCCACTATCTTTTCTCTGACCTGAACCCCAACTTTTGGGATCCAGGCAGGTCTTGCTGTTACTGATTTTACTCCCCCAGTGGCAGTGTGTTTTACTTGGATGTTGCTTTTTAGTGCCCGGAACTCATTGAGTTCCTGTAAAACAGTCAAACGGTTATCGATGTCAAATGTTTTTTCACCCGCCAATGTGCTGCCACAATCTAGGTCAGTTACCCACATTCTCATCCGAAATAGGACTTCATAAGGAGTATGGTCTCCTAGGGAACTTCTTAGCATGCTATTAAGTGCCCTGTGGACCCTATATAGTCCCAGTTTTTCCTCTCCATAATTCCTATTCCCTCTGGATGATACGGAGATGAGTACAGAAATGCTATACCCAAACTTCTCGTGGCTTCCTTGTAAGCCCTAGAGCTAAATGTGGGGCCATGGTTAGAATATAATGTGCCAATTGTGTATGCCCCATGAAGAATCGCAAATCCTTTATAACAGTTCGAGCATCAGCCGAGCACTGAGGACAAACCCACAGGAATCTAGAGTATGAATACACTGCCACCAAGATGTAATTGTAGGCCCCATCAGATTGTAAGGGCCTGCAGTGGTCCTAAGAGACACAAGCAAAAGGTCTGTCTGATATTAGTAGTGATGTTTGCGCTGGACATGCTACGGTGGAACACTGTATCTGCTGACAGATGTCGCAGTTAAGGACAAATGCTTTTGTCTGTTTTGGTAAATCTGGCCACCAATAGTGTTGTTTCAGTTGTGAAACTGTTGTGGTAATCCCTGCGTGTGCCGAACCCAGAACCTCGTGTGCAGATAGAATTAAACCTAATCTGCGATCCATGTTTGAATTACTCTATCCCCCGCCCCTGGAATTTGAGCATACAGAATATTTTTTACATCTAACTTGTAGGAGAACTTGAGTGGAAATCCTTTTGGCACGGCTGAGCTGTTTTTGGGTGAAGCAATGAAAGCTACCATTATCTGTCAGTCTATTCTCATGCTAGAACAAGTAATTGCAGCTACTGCAGCATTTGGCACTGTCACCTTTATTATTATTATAATTATGTTTGAGCTTGTAAAGCGCACTGTTACCTGGAGGTTTCCTGGCGCTGTGTAATGCTGGGGAACCCATCCTGGCTTTCCCTGTGGGATGGTCCCGGCTGGGAGTCCCCAAGGTGGAGCCAAGCATCCCCGGCGTTGGAGGGGCCGTTGTGGAGATTAGGCAAGCTAGTGCCCAGAGTTGCCGAGTGGGACCCCTGATTAGAGTGGGCACCGAAGCGAGAATTATCGAGTCCGCTGACCAAAGTCCACGACCCTGCCGCGTCGGCAATTGAACCCCGGTCCCGGTCGACTTCTGCTCCCAGGTCGGCCGCCTCTAACCAGTGAGCCACACCAATCCTTTGCGGTTTCATCAGCCAATGAATTGCCTTCAACATGAACGCCATCATGTTGATGACTCAGCGTGAGTATCACGTTGATGACTCAGTTCTGCCACTTGTTCCCATATTAATTTGCGCTTTATTGTACAACCTTTCAAGTCTTTAATCCCATTCTGACCCCAGTAGTGTAGATATTCATTATAAGACTGTTCGCAGTACATGAATTGCACAAAATAAGTGTGGGGAATTCTCAATCTGTATTTATTAGAGCCACTAATAGTGCTTTTAATTCTGCCAGCTGTGCCATGCAGTCTCCCAGAGACTGTGTCTTTGTACTGCTAGGATGTAACTTTCCTTCCTGCATACGTCCTTTTACAATCGCACAAGCTGTGCTGTATTCCTGTTTACTTCCCATGGCAGGCTGAGCAGAACCGTCAGTGTAAACTATGTATTCATACTGATCCAGAGGAATTATTTCCTTTGGGAGAGTATATTCTGGTTCGGACTGCAGAAATGCTTGTGTTTTATTGCAGAATCAAATTTGTAATCTACATCTGTTGCAGTGAGATAATTAGTCCATGGTATCCATCTTAGATGTAGCGCTTTTGCATTTGGAGCACTTGCCTTTGTAATAACCTCTAAGGCCAGTAATGCAGTACAATTATTCAGTTCCCCTGAGCCAGTGCTCTTTCTCTCACTATGGCAGCCTGTACTGCTGTCTTATACCCTTGGGGCAGGCTTCAAAGTTTACGCTGGGGGCCTAAAGCTGAGGATCTGTCAAGTACCTCCTTTTTGGTGCTATATTTTGGCAGAAGAATCCTTTTCAAATATTTGGTGTTGTTTTATATTTTATCCACACAATGTTATTTAATAATGCTGCACTGTGTGCATTCTGTACTGAAAATGTCTTTGTGCATGTATTTAAATGTCTGTAGTCTAAAACTAGACGGTATGAATTATCGGGTTTCTTTACGGGAAACAAAGGATTATTCATTGGAGAAGTGCAATTTTCTGTTCTCCCTTGGTATTCAAGTTGATGTAAGAGCTCCCTGACTTGTTTCTTTGCTTCTTTATAAAGCTCATAGCTGTCCCGGCAATGGAACGTCCCAGAGTTAAACAGCGAGGAGAGGTGATTGAGTGGAAGAGACTAACGGTAAGCAAAAGAGCCAGGTCTTCACCGCCCTTCTGAAGGCCAACTGTTTTGGGATATTTCTAATGGAGAGAGGCAAGGAATTCCGAAGGGCCAGCGTAATCAGCTTGAATGAGCACCCTCCGGCACTGGTTCTACGAAACCGGGGGACCTGAACCAGATGAAGGTTGTCCGAAAGTAGAGCACATGTGGGGGCATAAGGGATGCACAAATTACTTAGAATTATTGGGCAAATGCCAGAGAGAATATCATGAGTGAGGCAAAGGGCTTTAAATTGGATTCACTGCTTTATGGGCAACCAAGGAAGTCAGTGCAATTGACCAGAAACTGTGCCGTGCCTAGAGAGGGAAAACAGCAAACGGGCTACGGTGTTCTGGGTAGATCTGACTTATTAGAGCTGAAGAGCAGCGCGTTACAATAGTCCTGGCTAGGACAATCAGCTGGCGGGTGTGGGAGTCAAAGAGTCCTAATATAGGTTTTAGGCCTCAGAGCAGGCCGAAGCAGGTACCTGCTATTGATTTTGCATAGGAGTCAAAGAAGAAGACGATATCCACCCAGACGACAAGATTCTCGACCACAGTTTTCGGCATGGGGGATTCAGCAATCTCTGGAGGCCACCAATTGCTACCCCACAGCTGGGCGTCTCTTCCTAATAGAAGGATCTCTGATTTAGTAGAGTTTAGTTGATGACAATTGGCCACCATCCTAGCAGAGATTGCGATCAGGTTCTCCTGAAATTTTACGGAGTGTTGCTAGGGTCATTGGTGAAAGAAAGCACCAGCTGTGTGTCATCCACATATGACACCAAGGAGATAATTCAAGCTTTAGCTAAGAGGTCCAGCAGCCAGGTGTAAACATTGAACAAGGTAGGGCTCAATATTGTACCCTGGGGGATGTCACAGCGGAGAGAATGTGTGAGGGAGTGAAAAGGGGAGCAATAACTTGACAGGTTCTGTCGCTCAAAAAAGAAGAGAACCAGGTGAGGGCTTTGCAGGCAATACCGATCTCCTGCAATCAATATATCAGGATATCATGGGCGATTTTAAGGAAAGCTCCACTGAGATCAAGTAGAAACAGTGCTGAGTTTCTGCCCTCATCCAGGGTGCTCGAAGATGCTCAGTGACCACCAATAGAGCTGACTCAGTGCTATGACGAGGCTTAGAGCCATTTTGGGAGGTGTTTAATATGGAGTGAGATTCCACGTCCTTAGTTAGGATGGTATTACATGAGATTCTGTTATTTTGACTAAGAATGGGAGCAAGGAGATCGGGCAGAAAAGTTCTGGCCTTGTGGCATCTAGTGAAAGTTTTTTCAACAGGGGGACGACTTTAGCATGTTTCCAGGATACCGGGGTCACTGCTGAGGATAGGGATAGGTCAATGAATTCCAAGCAGCTAGGTAGAAGAAAATCTTGGAACTTTATAAAGAGGTCGGGTATTGAACGGTCATCTGGGGATCCAGTCCTTATCTTGGTAAACAAGGCCTGAAGGACTTCAGTGGTGATTGAAGGGACCTAAGGGCTAGCTACAGGGGTTATGCAGCCCTTTGTGTGGTGTATGTGATCCTAGGCCCAGCTTCTCCCTCCCATTCTGCCAGTGATGGCCTATCCAGTCATACCTAAGCTTCCATTGTGTGTGTCTGTCGAAGAAGAATACTTAAAGTTCAACTGCCAACTACACCGATTCATGTGACCAGATATAGATTGCAGGTACCAAATGTCTAAAGCAATAATATTCCAACTTTCTAAAATTAGCATTTTCAAAATGGCAATTTAAAGTCCAACTTCACTGCAAGTTAGGATTTTAAATTGTGATTCCAGAGACACCAGACTTATCTGGTTATCTCTTCCAATTTAGATTTTACACTTATAAAATGTTGAAAATGAGGTATCTAGTTGGCAATAGATTGCACCTTTGTCCATGCAGGGTCCCTTGCTTCTAGGGTTGCTTCCCTTGGACAACCCCTGCTCGACCCGTGGCAGCTTATCACAAGCAAACAGGCTTATCTCAGAGGCAGTGTATAAAGCATTTGTGCACACATACAGTAACACAGTGAATACACTCCAAATGGACACCAGACCAGTTTATAAAAATAAGTTATCTGTATCTAAACCAAACAAGACCCCCAACGGCAAAAATCCAACATATAGGTATCAATATATGACTTTTAAAAGGACTATAGATGCGACCCTTTCTGTACAAAGTACCTTGGATGCGTCAAAATCATAAGCAGAAACAGCAGCAGGGAGGGATGCGTTGGTTCTTTGTTCCAGGAGAGGTGATGCATGGGTTCCTTACTGCCACGCAGGGGTGGCGATGTTTCTATTCCTCACTGAAGAGGAGGTAATGCTCCGGTTTCCTAATGTGTGGGGAGGTGATGCATCAGTTTCTTACTGCGACCCTGGCATTACTGTAGACTTGGCGCCCTGGTGATGCATGGGGATTCAAGGAGGCATTGGCTCTTGATGGGGCTGCAGCAACAATGCTGCGTCAATCTCTCCAGTCGTGGTCCCACAATGCGTCAGCTCTTGCAGCCACACAGCAGTGTCTGCGTCAGAGTCGGTGCATTGGTCTTGGACTGCAGAGAGCTGTGCATGAGAGTCAGTGTGTAGCGATTTCTCCAGCTGTCGGCAGGTGCTGCATCTGTTTTTTCAGCAGCACATCTGTTATGCATGGATATTTTTCCAGAACAGCGGTGTTGTATCGGAAACAGGGACGTATGTGTCACGCTTCTTTGGTTGCTTCAAGATTTCTCAGCTCCGAGCACCAGGATCCACCTTCTGAGGCCATACACAATACAGGCACCTCTTGGTAGGTCAGAACTCCCAGCAATGGAGTTCAGGGGAGCTGGTAGTGAAGTCTTTGTGTCCCTTGGACTTCAGACTTAGTGGCCAGCTCTACTTCAAGCCCTTGGAGATTTTCTTCAAGCAGTATACACAGAACACTTTTGTGTAGTTCCTATGTACCCTATACAGGATCTGTGCATTTTGCTAACATAAACTGTGGAATTGGTGGCAGACTGGTTCGAGCACCCTCACTGAATATGTTATCCTGTCAGTATCAGCTAGCCACTAGGATCTTCTCTTATCGGGGAGAGAATAGTTTCTGGCAACCTCGGGACATGACAACCCTGATCACTCAGAATCGTGGAAACAATATACTACCTTTAGATCAGACACTCGTGCTCATTAGTTTCTCTCAGGGATCACAGAATAAACAGTCTGGGCGTTTCAATAAGACTTTATTGAACAGTTGTTATTCTAGTGTAGAATAGATGTGCTGTAACAACCATTAGACAGTAGCACAGATATATGATTATCAGTACTACTAAAGTGAAGGGGTGGTACAGTTATACCATTTTGCAGTAATCATGAATATATACAAGTACATAAAATACATGATAATAAATGCGTACTCCTACAATGCCTCCGTAACTAGATGTACCTAAATGTATCTAGCATCTGTGTAGGTGTTATGCCAAGAATCCATCTAGGATCAGTCAACGCCATTAAGTGAGAATGAGAGAATATTGGACCCCGTCCTGGTCTCGAGTTGGACACCCCGCGAGGGATGTTAGACTACTGCTAGCTGGAGCATCTGCATGCAGGAACCTCAGTGTCTCTGGTAAGTGTGTCAGCAGGGAAGTCACAGTCTCCTCTGTCTTTCTAAGCAATGCATAATGTATATATACCCACAGGTCTCCCCAGGGATCCTACCTTGCTGTGTTACTGTGTCGGCCTAAAAGATGAAGTTGGGCCTGAACTTTATACAGAGATATTATACAGGAGATGGTAGTCCTGCTGTGCTTCCAAGAAACCTCATGCATATTGCATGAGATTCGATCTAAGGAAAACCCATGTTCTGAATGCGATGTTGTATCTAGGTAAATGGTGAGCCAGTCTCTATGAACTGTTTTTTAAGTAATGTAGGGAAGGATATAGGTGAAAGGTTGCAGTGTTATCTGCGCCGATATTGGGTACCTATATCGAATATAACACCCACTCCTCTTCCGACTGGACAATATATGTAACCTACCATTCAAACTAGACATTGGTACGCACAAAGTGTTAAAAACATTTATTTAGCTAAAATGTTTTAAAACTTTTAAATATTCAAAAAGTCTGAAAAATGTTTAAAATGTATATGCAAGCCATAGATCTAAAAAGTGGTAACTAGACATAATATTGAATCCAAAATATAAAATAGCCATAATATTGAAGTCCAAATATTGAATGGACAAAATTTCGAATGGACAGAATATACTGGTGAAAAATATCGAATTGAAGGTAAGTAATATAATATTGATTTTTAAAATATATAAAGTCAAAATATCTAAGTATATAATATAGGTATTAAAATATATCACATTTTTAATAATAGCACATTTTTTAAAGTGTTTTGTATGTTTGTATGTGTGTAAAAAGTGAATATTATTTTTGCAATTTATTATAAGTAATTAATGGTATGTTATTTAATTTGTGCATAATTTAATTCTGTAGCGGGTTGTGGGTTTATAGGGTAATAGGGTGGGAAGTAATTTAATTTTATTAAATTAAATATTAATTTTTAGAAATTACAAATTATGTTTTATTTAATTTTGGTTTCAGTTCTGTAGCGGGTTTTGGGTTTATTGGGGAATAGGGTGGGAAGTAATTTAATTGTAATTCAGTAAATATTTTTTATTTATTTATTGGTATTGATTTTTTATTTATTTTTAAGTAATTGTTAATTGGCAATTCATTTTTATTAATTGGTAATTCATTTGTATTAATTCATTAATTGATAATTACGATAATTGTATTAATCTATTTTATGTAGCGGATTGTTGGTTTATAGGGGAATATGGTGGGAAGTAATTTAATTGTAATTAATTACATATTAAAATACTTTTGTGTATTGATAATTAATTTACTGTTAATTAATTATTAATTGGTATAAAGTTTTATTATTAATTAGTTTTTGTTATTGAAAATTAATTAGTTGTTAATTGATTATGAATAGATAAATAATTTCAATAAGTCATATTCATTTGTATTTCTAATTGATAAATTATTACATAATATTAAATTGGTAATATATTATTTATTGGTACTGATATTTATTTTATATTTATTAATATATTAAATCATTACTTTCCCTACTGTTGCACTCACTGAAGTGGGAATAGTAATTTTTACACCTACGCTATCCAGGGGTCTTATTGTCCCTTAATGGGTGCTTGCTTCTGGCATCAATGGAGTTCATCATGGGCTTTTTGTCTTGCTGGGTATGGATACGGGATTGGTATTGTGTGGCTCTGGTAGCTCCTGGTGTTCCAAAGCTTGGTAGTGAGACATATCTAACCCTCTGAAGCTGGGTACCACTTTTGGTATGGGTGTTCCATTGAAGTCATCGGGGAGCAGCACATTGACAAACTAGATTCAGCGGGATCCATGCCTGTGGTGTACAGGGGAGTGATACCTTCGCTCCAAGGGAGGTTCATTGTCATTTTTTAAAGTCATTTTAAACAGTTACAGATTACAGCAATCTACCGTAAGTCAACAGACTGTCCAATGGGCAATAAAGACATACCCCAATTAATAATCAATCATTAACAGTCTCATCAGAAATAACATCATGTCTACACAATTGTTGCTAACAGGAGGTACCGCCTTTCTTTTACAAATGGGGTGTTGATTGTGTTGTGTAATGTAAGGGCATATGAAATTATCATAGAGCTAGCCAATAGTATAACATATTAACGAAAAAGTGGAGATATAAATAAACAAAGCAAACACGTACTAGTGAATGAACCAGCTGTGCCTGCGCTACTAGTCGTTGTTATAGGCAAATGGTAAATACAGGTTATCGAGTGGGTGGATGGGAGGGTGAATCTGGAGAGCACCCCAAGCCGTCCCCTTGGACACTTCAATAGATAACCACACCAGCCAGAATCTCATCCCCAGTCCCGCACAAAAGGCAGAAGGAAGCACTCTCACCTGACTACGGCACTAGGATGGCAAACCAGGGTAATAGTGTCCAGGACCTTCCCAATTCAGCGCTCATCTATCTCTCTTGTCTAGTCTCCCAGTGTATCCACTTCCCCTCCCTCAAGTGAACCGTCACTAGCCTCCAGGTCTCTCCGAGTCAAAATCAAGGTGCTCCCAGTCCACCAGCACCTTGGTCCATATGTCTGCTATGGGGTGCCCTCTCACTCCTCTAGCCGCCTCTCTGACCAATTCCCTCTCTTACAGCCTTGCCCACTGAGTCACGTCAGATCTCAAGGTTTCAACTACTGGGCCAGTCACTGATTTCCAGGCAATGGCTATGTGCCTTTTGGCTAACGCAAGTGCCAGATCTATAAACCACTTTCCAATCCTTCGTGTGTTAGTTCTCAGGAATAGCCATAAAATACAGGTCTCCAATGAGTAAGGGAGGGAGTGTCTAAGCATAGAGTTCAGGGTGGCAATCACCCGTCCCAGAAACTAAGCAAACAGAAACAATATTAAACCATATGGGCAAAATCCTCAGATAAGTGTCTGTATCTTGGACAAGGATGAGACTCACCCCCATGAACCACCAGGATTTTGTGCAATTTCATATGTGTTATGTTATGCTATGTTGTATTATAGAATTTCTGAAGTGCATGGCTGCCTCAGCAACACGGCATCCCAGAACTAGTCTCAAAAGACTAGCTCTACGCCCTTACTCTTCTAAATCGTGGCACGCAGGCTAAGTTAAGATCAGCTGAGAGCAAGGACAATGTAGGGGGAGGTACAGCATCATCATAGGTACAGCATCACCAAATTGTACAGATTGGGGACGCCCTGGGAAAAAGTATCTTATGGGCCATGCACAGAGCCTCAAACTGAACATGTTTGTCCACCTGAAGGCAGTGCAATCTGCGAATATAGTCCGCAGCCAGGCAGTGCTTTGGGGGTTTATGTCATGTGAACATAGATAAACTGGCTGTATTTTAACGTGTTGCAAGAGATTTTTTCAAGGGGAAACCAATATCTTACATCATTCAGGGTCCATTATATCACATTGTAGGATCCTCTCCCATCTATCCCATAGAGTGGATATGGGGCCACGGGCCATTGCTGAGAAGGATTGGTAGAACCATGTTACTAGGGTTCTGGTATCGCCCAATAAGTTCAATAACTGCAGAACTGCATGAGTTGTGGATTCTTTCCGTTCACTGGCTCAGAGGTCCCATAATGCCGGAGTCATTGCCTTATACATGAGGAATTAGCCCAACGACAAGTCAGTATGAGCCATCGGGCCCTCCAGAGGTAGTAATGTGCCCTGCTGATAACAGTCCCCATTTGTCACCAGCCTGGTGTCTGCCCATGTCAATAGTTGACCCGATGTAAAAAAGGAAAGGGTTTCACCTTGGGGAAGTCCCACTAATGGAAGCGCTGGCACATACAGATGCATTTAAGCAGTCCTCAAATCAAATTGGTACCAGTATTTCAGCACCAGTGACAGTAGAATC
Organism: Lissotriton vulgaris; assembly: GCF_964263255.1. Lineage (NCBI taxonomy): Eukaryota > Metazoa > Chordata > Amphibia > Caudata > Salamandridae > Lissotriton > Lissotriton vulgaris. The sequence goes on from NC_141689.1 coordinate 1,946,482,331, forward strand.
TATGTGCGAGGGACCACCACTGCCGAGAAAATCAGTTTTGCTAGTAAGGTTCCCATGTGGGCTGACTGTCCCAATGCTCCCAGCTCATCCTGATTAGCCCCATCAAGCCACAGTGCTATCCACTGAAGTTGGGAAGCCAGATACTACATATCAAAATCTGGGTCACCCAGACATCCCTCCTCAGGGTTGGAGGGGGCGCCAGACGACAGTGACACCTGATGATGACCTCTCTCCCATATCAAGTCACACAACAGAGTGTCCAGTTGCTTATACCAAAGAGACCGGCACCCCCACCAGTAGGTTAGCAAAAAAAAGGAATAACATCGGGAGCATGACTGTTTTAGATACCGAGATCCGAGCTACAATGGGCAATTTAAGAGATTGCCAAAAGGGAACGCAGGACCTCAAAGATCGGAAAGCCCTCTCGAAATTACCCTCTCACTGGTGTTCCATCGAATGGAAAATCTGGAGTATCGAAAGGAAGTGGATGACCACCCCAAGTCCTGAGGAAGTCCCAGTGGTCTCACCACACCAGTGGCCACAGGGAATACATGTGTCTTGGCTTTATTTTCCCAGAGATCCGACACCCTCTCAAGATGCTGTAGAAGTTCTAATTCTCTCGCAATGCCAGAGGAACGGTCTCTCAAGTAGAGGAGGATATCATCTGTGTAAAGTGAAATGATGAGTTCCAGTCCCTCAAGCCCTATAAAAGAACCTCTGCACAGCTGTCTAAAGAGCTCTGTGAGAGGCTCAATGGCCTGGTGAATATAAGGGGGGCAGTGGAGATTTTTGTCTTGTGCCCTAACATACCCTCTATTGTAGGGAGAGTGTGGCACCAGTCTTAACCTGAGCAGCTGAGGCTGTGTAGTGCAGTTTGACCAATTTGACACACCTCTCCCCTAGGCCATCTGTAACATCACCTCAAACAGAGTCTCCGGATCGTGGGGCTCTCGGTTTGATCCACAGCACTGGCGGCACCTCAGCTCAGCATCATGTGACTCTGGGCAATAGCTCACTTAATCAGCCCAACAGTCCAACAAGTGCCTGGATACCCTTAAAATTTGATAAGTTTGCACTATACAAACGTTGAATTATCATTAATATTACTGTGTTAAATGTTTTTTGGGGTCTACAGACATAAGCATGGCATCCTCGCAAGCTCAGGCCTCAGGGTGGTACATTACATGATACAATCATACAAGATTCAGAAAAGTGCTATAAGCTGGGTTGAAGTCGCTCTGGTCCATGTGTATCAATGCTGGCAAGTCCAAACCTCAGCATGGAGAGGGGGCGGAACTCAGTGACTCAGACTCCGTTTGTCTTAAGGAGATGGATAACAACTGCATCATTAGTGGACTTGAGAAGTGTTCTGAGCTTCAAGGAGTCAGGGTATAGTTTTTCCAACTGTGGGGCCAAAGTCCCAGCATATGCTGCATAAAACTCTGCAGGAAGGCTGTCGAGGCCAAAAGTTTTGCCTGTTGCTATCTCCTTATTAGGTATTTAATCTTCTGCACAGACATGGGACCCCACAGACTCTTGCACTGTTCTTTGGGTAGCTTATTCAGTGGTAGGTTAACTAGTAAGGCAGATTGTGCTTCCTTCTGAAGAGGCTTAGGGGCAGCATACAAAGTCTCATAGTTTTCACAGTGTTGCTAAGTGGATTATTAGTAGGGGCAAATGTATATCTGCTGCAGGGAATAAAGCCACTAACACAGTATAGGGCTCAGGATAGGTCTTAGAAAATTGGTAGCTTGGCTGCGAGCAGGCAGCCTTAACTTCCAAGACAGGTATGTAAAGCATTTAAAAACACTAATTCAGTAAATAATTACGACACAATGCACAATTAAAATCTAACACAAATTTATAGCAATAGGAAATATTTTTATTTTTAAAATAAAACCTACACAACAACAGAGATAGGATTTTTTAAAGATTTTGCATTATGTAGCACATAGAAACGGTGCACAGACAAAATATCGACTCCAAAATATCGACTGGACATAATATCAAGTTTTAAATATAGACTGGACAAAATATCGACTGGACATAATATCGACTACAAAAATATTGTTTTTCAGGTAAGTGAAGTAATATCGACTGTATAAAATATAGATAGCAAAAATATCGAATTTTTAATAATATATAATATTTTATAGTGTATTTTTATGTAATAATATGTGTGAAAAGTGTGTATTAATGTTATAAAATATTTTATTAAATGAATTTTGTTTTTATAATAATTGCGTAATGTAATTCTGTAGCGGGTTGTGGGTTTATAGGGGAATAGGGTGGGAAGTAATTTAATAATAATTAATTAATTAATATATGTTTGTAAATATTTATAATTAATAATTAATTGATAATTAATTAATAATAATTAGTTAATTAATTAATATAATTTTGTACATATTTTGTATTAGTAATTAATTGGTAATTAATTAATTGTAATTAGTTAATTACATTAATTAGAGTACATTTTAATATATATAATTTTGTGTTATTGTTAAGTAATTAATTGGGAAAAAATAATATTAATTATTAAAATAATTACAGCTAATGTGCTAATATATTTACTTTATTGTTATTGTTAATTAATAATTATTTGGTAATTAAATAATATTGATAAATTTTGGGTAAAGGAGTATTTTTAGGGTTCAGGGTCAGTTTTCAGTTTTTGGGTAAAGGGGCATTTTTAGGGTTTTGGGTCAGTTTTCAGTTTTAGGGTAAAGGGGTATTTTTAGGGTTCAGGGTCAGTTTTTAGTTTTTGGGTAAAGGGGCATTTTTAGGGTTCAGGGTCAGTTTTCAGTTTTTGGGTAAAGGGGTATTTTTAGGGTTCAGGGTCAGTTTTCAGTTTTTGGGTAAAGGGGCATTTTTAGGGTTCAGGGTCAGTTTTCAGTTTCTGGGTAAAGGGGCATTTTTAGGGTTCAGGGTCAGTTTTCAGTTTTAGGGTAAAGGGGTATTTTTAGGGTTCAGGGTCAGTTTGGGGTTTTTGGGTAAAGGTGTATTTTTAGGGTTCAGGGTCAGTTTTTAGCTTTTGGGTAAAGGGGTATTTTTAGGGTTCAGGGTCAGTTTTGGGTTTTTGGGTAAAGGGGTATATTTTAGGGTTCAGGGTCAGTTTTCAGTTTTTAAACGATATTTTTGCTAATCGATAATGTGACCGTCGATACTCTTTGGAGTGGGAATAGTATTTTTTACACTTCTGGTATTGTACGGTAATATAATAGTATCTTAATTAATTATAGTATGTTACTATATATATATGTTTTAACAAATAAGATTGTAAAAAATTATTTTTATTTTTTTCATTTATTATTTAATTATTATAATTTAATTTAAGTATTTTTAAGTATATTTTAGTAATTAAAATTTAATAATAATTTAATTTAACACTGTTTTTAATAAAGTCGATATTTTTTACATCTATATTATTGTAAACGATATTTTGTACTCAATATTTTTGTACTTACCTGTTCGTAGATACAAACTCGATATTTTGACTGTCGATATTTTGTCCACGATATTTTGGCAAGTCGATATTTTGTCCCTCGATATTATTTCAGTGATCCCATAGAAACCTATAGCGCCTTATCTGGACATCTGGTCATGATAGACTGATTCAAATTCAAAGCTTCAGGTCGACCGCAATGGAGCCCTGCGCGGCCACCCCTCGAGGTAGGTCGCTCAAAGTTTTTACCGTCTGGCTTAGAAATCTTTCTGGAGCTTTTCTTCCAGGGGTCTCTCGAAGCTCTCGGCCAGCCCGGATTCCGTGAGGGTTCACCGGATTGCCTTGCAACAAGATCCCAGTCGAACTCAAGGAAATCTGACCTCCGGAGCGATACGAGGATCCAGGCTGACTCGCGGTTAAGGCAGGCGTCTTGACTCTCACGGTTGCTCCCCGTCCCCTTTTCTTTTTACAGACTTTTACGCAGCTTTTTCCTGCTGGGTCCCTTGATGCTCTTCCCCAGTCCAGATTCGCCGAGGGTTTGCCGGCCTCGAATTTCGCCTACTCCGGGTCAAATTCTAAAATTATGACCTAGAGAGCTTTTCAGCGGGATGAACCTGGACGGCAGGCCGACTTGCGGTTGAAGGCAGGCGGGTTTCCTGGCTAGGATGAGTCGGTCCATTTAAGGAGCTTTTCCCCAAAGTTGCTCCAAACTTTTCCAATCTTCTGGAACTTCTTCTTGAATTTCCTCAAAGGGTCCCAAAGTTAATCAAACTTACTCCAAGGATCTGGAAGCTCCAAGATGGTCCTTGAAAGTTGAGGAGTTCAGTTTGCACAATCCATTTGGACAAAACCCTTACAAATCCATTGAGAGTGCTTCAGGTTGAGGATTATTGGTGGTGATGTTCCAGGTGAGCTCTGTTAACCTTTAGCCTGCAGGGAGTCCACTTTTTTATCCTTTTACAGCAAGGTAGTCTACAAGGCTGTAGTTCCAGATGATACAGAAGGCCCAATCTTCAGAGTGCAGGCCTTAGTGATTGCACATCAAATTCATCAGCATGGCCCTTTTTGCTCTCTTAAGTTTCAAGCAGCAGATCTGAGATTCTCTGCCACTCTCAGATACATATTCCCAGTTCTCTAGGTCAAGCCACAAGGCACTCCTGTCCAATGGGAGGCAGGGTAATCCTTCAGAGTGTAGCACTATTTTGTCCCAGAGTACGCCAATTCTTCCTAATTCATCATGGCTGATTCTATTCCCTTGCATCTGCTCATTCCTCCCTTAAGCCTGGCATCTGGATGAGTTTAAAAGAGTAGAGTTGTAAATGGCACTGGTGTCTTCCTCTTCCATTGAAGTCCATTGTTTACAAAACCTCGCCCTGCCCTGGCATTCCAGTGTAACAGAACGTTGCCCCCCCCCCTCCCAGCAGAGTTGGTTAACCACAGGGGCTCTTTATCAACTCCTCAAAGGAGCTTGGATAATCCACTTAACTCTGACCAATCAGGACAGACCACTGGTAGGCTGAATCTGGCCTTAAAGACAAGCAAGTCTTATAACTTCTTGTCTGCACATTTCAGGAGAAATTCAACAATATCATATTGTTGGATTCATCAATACCATTCTGGGAAGTCCTTGAATGCTATTTTTATCAGTCTCCTAACTTAGTTAATTACTTCTTGTGATGTTAACCTATGTGGAAGGGGATTTGCAATGGTAAAAAATTACTTGGGCCATTTTTCCAGCACCAGGGCTTATACAATCATATTTTATAAGTACTCTGTCTATATATACAGGTCATTCCCACACTTGGAACACCTAGGGGAGACTTTAGGGGTTCTGAATAGGTAAGAATATTGCAGATCCTCCCTCCTTAGTGATCCTAGCACCAAAGTTGATTTTGGGCATCACTTTATAGCAATGTGGGGAATGAAATGTGCAATTTTACTTAACCCAGGGCATATTAAACTCATTTTATAAGGGTCCTCCATGTATATACCTGACCCCCCACTCCTGAGAAACGTAGGGGAGTCCTTGGGGGTACCTAATATGCCCAAATATTGTAGGCTATCCATTTTGTAAGTACCCCAAACACTAAAGTCTAATTTGGGCACAATTTAGTTTCTAAAATCAGTCCTACAACACAGAGCTACTTTTAAACTAACCTCTGGCTTCAGCAGTGCACACATGCAAAGGCAGTAAGGGCTGCTGGCATGGCATCAAAACTACTTTGCCCTATTATATACTAGGGACTTAGAGGTAGTTTTTTTAATATCCCTGCCCTATTATGTACTAGTACATTATAGGATAGGTAATGCCAATCACAGGGGTACTCCAACCCATAGTGTACCTTAGTGTATGTAAGTGTTTTCACTGCATTCTAAATGTTTCTTTCAGCATAGTACTGGCCCTGGGCCTAGTTAGGCAGAGCCTAGGGTCAGTCAGTCAGTTATCACCAGTACCAGTTAGCAAAAAGTTAGAGGGTGCCCAGGGCACAAGATGAGATGAGTTTGCAACACACCTAACTCAGCATTATCGGAATTGGGAAAGTACAGCGACAGTCCAGCCCCTTGTTGGATATGAGTGATGCGGGTCCATCTTTATTTGGGTCTGATAGGTCACACTAATAACCTGCCAGATCTCCCCCTTCTTTCTGATCTCTGGCAATGCCATATTTGTTATGATGACTGCGCAGTCTCTCCAGGGTAGCTTTATATTGTTCTTGCATCTCCTACATCTTAATCAAAACATCTGGTCCAGTACCAAGGACTAATGTGATGCCTACCTCTCTCATAGGATAATATTAGGTAAGCTTATTACATTTTATAAGTGCTAACTTTTTTTTCGAGTCAAGTAAAAATATCATTTCTTCTGAATTGTAATTTAAAAAGTCATCTTTAGTAAAAAGTCAGATTTTAAATGACAACTCTTTTAGAAAGTTGACATTTGCTTGTTCTAACCATTTGGTGCCCGAAGCCTGTGCCTGTGTCACATGACTAAGTGTAATTGGCCTTTGTGTATTTGTCATACCTGGGATATTTTTGAGTGGCTTCCCCTGACTTTTTGCCTTCTGACCTCCTGTTTTTGTCTCTGTGCTGAGCTTCGTTTTTGCTGGGGTTTTTCACTGCTGACCAGTGCCAAAGTGCATGTGGTCTGTGTCTAAAATGTTATGCCATTTGTTTTCCCTATAATTGGCATATTGGAGTAACTGTTAAGTCCCTAGTACAGTTTATTATATGTGCCTGGGGCCTGTAAATTAAATGCTGCTAAGTGGGCTGCAACAGTGATTGTGCCACGCACATGATTAGCCCTTCAGATATGTCTCAGGCCTCCCACTGCGAAGCCTGCATGTGCAGTTCTAAACTGCCATTTTGACCTGGCATGGGAAGTTCACCTACTTGTCAGGCCCAAACCTTCCCTTTTATTACATATAAGTCACCCCAGTGGTAGGCCCTAGGTAGCTCCTTGAGCAGGTGCATAGTATTTAAATGGTAGGACCTGTGCCTTTTAGTTTTATATGCCCTGGTAGTGAAATACCCTCAAATGCATATTTTAAAACAGCAAGGCCTATCTATCTCATACATTGGCATTGGAGCTGCCTTATATCACTTTACTGGTGTAACTTCCAATTGGGAAAAGATAGGAAGAATACAGGTGCTGTCTCTGCATTCACAATTTGAAAACACATGTTTTAGTGAAGTTGGTTTTTAAATTGCAGGTCTGAAAATGAAATGCAACGTTTAGAAAGTTGTCATTTTCCTACTTTTACCATTCTGTGTCTCTACCTGTCGCTTGAATACACAGCTGTGCTTGAGTTCCCTCTGGATAGTCACACACAAAGGGAGATGAGGTGTGCCATGTTTATCCTCATGGCCCATCACTAGGCTGATGAGTCTTCTTGAGCTTGAATGGAGGAGATGAAACTTGCATCTGAAGAGGACAGTGTCTGGCCCCACACACAGAGTTGATCTGTTATGTTATGTTAAAATGATTTGTAGAGCGTGCAGTGTCCCGGCACTGAGACAGAAAGATGCAGAGGCCAGAAAGGGAGAAACTCCGATATCAGGGTGGATGGCCATTTTGCTATTTGTTGGAACAGCCAGGTTTTCAGTTGTTTCCTGAATGCCAGTATGTTCATAGCCTGTCTGAGCAGAAGAGGTAGCTTGTTCCAGAATCTAGCCAATAGCACCTATAAAGAACGTCCATTCCAGCAGTTTCTGAGACAGTTTGGAGTAACAATTAGGTGTTGGTGTGCTGACCTAAGGGGTCTGCCAAGCACGTAATGTGAGACTCTCCTGCGGACGTAATGTGCCCCCATGCCATGCTTAGCTTTGAAAGCCAGGACCAGAGCTTTGAAGACTATTCTACATTGGACAGGCAGCCAATGCAGATTCTTCAGATGATGGCAGAACCGATCTCTAGGTCCGAGACTCAAGACTGCCCTGGCCGCCGCGTTCTGTACGACTTGCAGTCTGTTCAGTAAGAACTCTGGAAGGCCCAGGTAAAGGACATTGGCATAGTCCAACCTGGAGGTGATAAAGGCCTGAACGACCGTCTTTCTGTGAGAGGTTGGTAATAGAACGAGAAACCTACGGAGCATTTTCAGGAGACCAAAACACGTACCTGCCACCGATTGTACTTGAGATGTCATAGATAAGGCGTCCTCCATTTTTACTTCCAGGTTTCTTACCATCTTAACTGCTGACTGAGGGGGGAGACATATCAGTAGGCCAACACTGTTTCCAGGCGGGCAGAGGTGGGGTGCCAAAAAAGATAATTTCGGACTTTTCCGGGTTACATTTAAGATGGTTGTGTCTTAACCAGGCAAAGATTTCTCTCAGACATTTATTTATCTTCACCCCGTTGAACTCCTCCCCCTTCTTACAAGTGAACAGCAGTTGAGTGTTGTCGGTGTATGATATAATCATAGATTCACCCACTTCTGCCAAGGTAGCCAGAGGAGCCAGTACTGGGCTCAAGATAGATCCCTGTGGCACGCCAATGTTCAATGGCAAACGGCTGCAAACGGGGGCGACCAGACGTCTTGGTTTCTATCCTCCAAAAATGAGGAGAACACTGTGCCTCCAAGTCCACACTCCTACAACCTCTGCAGGAGGTGACCGTGGGGCACTGTGTTGAAGGCCACAGAGAGGTCTAAAAAGACAAGAACTGCCTTGCTTCCTTTATCAAGGGTCTCTTGGATAGATTCAGAGAACTCCAGTAGCGCCGTCTCGGTACTAAGGTTCTGCCTGAAACCAGACTGACTCGGGTGGAGAAAGTTATTGACTTCAGCAAAGTCGCTAATCACAGAGTATTTCTTAATTGTCTTTGCAAAGAAAGAAAACAGAGAGATGAGTATGTAATTAAGTAATTCCATGGGATCAGCGGTAGATTTTTTTGAAACGGGGAATTATTTTCGCACTGTTCCCGCTTACCAGGACCTGACCGATATGAAGAGACACATTCAAAATGCTATTCTCAGTGGGATTCAAAATCTCCACCATTGATGCCAGAAATTTAGCAGCGCAGGGGTCCGCAGATGAGCCAGACTTTAGGCCCTTCATTATTGACAAGGACGTCTGTAAGTACAGGGGAGAAAAAAGGGAAAGGGAGGCACTGCCCACCTGATTCTGGGGGGCAGTCGGTGGCGAGGCCTGCACATCTTTTCCAACCGAGGCATCGAAAGAAGATTGAATTGTTAGGATCTTCGTATGGAAGAAATTTGCAAACTTTCCAGTCCAATCGGCTGTGGGAAAGGAGTGCCTTGTCCCAGCACTGAAAATTCTCTGCTTTTGTTCCCTGCGGACTCAATTTTAGATGCAAAGAAGCTCTTCTTAGCTTCCTGTATCCTTTTATGGTAGTCTCTTAAGGCTTCTTTATAATTCCTTTTCTTTTCCTCCTTAAAATCTTTCCTTCATACTCTTTCCTGACGTGTACAATCCTGTCTACACTGTCACAGGATATCGTTGAACCAGGGGGCTGAGCATCTTGCAATTTTACAAGGGTGAGAGATCGAAGGGGGGACGAACAAGGTCCCTTGCGAGACCCACTTTGCTAGTTGCATAACCCCCTGTAGTGGGTCTGGAGCCAGGGCAAGGAAGGGCAGGGCCTTGCGCACTACAAAGACCTTTCTATGAATTCTCCCTACTTCAAAGGCCAAAATGGGTATAAGTAATGAACCTCTGATACCATTTACTCAAAACACTTTCTACAAGGAAGAAGAGCTGTTGTGCTGCCAGGAGGTAAAGACACTTTGCTGCTTACTTTGTTGTGTATGCCTGCTGCTTCTTGCCTGGCAGTGAGAGGACTGGACTAGACTCTCTACATCTGCATCTCTAAAGGTTCTTCAAGAGCTTGTTAGGCTTGAGTCTTGTTTCTGAAGTCTCAGGCATATCAGAGACTTCTCCTGTATCTTGCTACCATCAACTGGGCTCCTCTGCTCACTCCTGCTCTGCCAAGTGGTGCCACACCCAGTCCTGGGCTCTTATTTATTTATTTATCTATAGGCTTATATAGTGCTAGACTCGACTCCCGAAGGAGTATCTCTGCGCTTTGCTCACCCAGCAGGTAGTAGACATATGCTCACCAAATCTGAAACAGGGGATATATTAAAACAAAAAGGTCTTCAGCATTTTTCTAAAGGCTAAGTGATTGGTGCACAGTCGGAGAGTGAGGGGCAATTTATTCCATAAGGTGGAGCCCAGAAAAGAAAGGGCTCTTCCACCCAGTCTTGACCTTCTTACAGAGGGAATCTGGTGAAGAAGTTGATTGCTGGAGCGGAGAGTGCGTGCTGGGTTGTGGGGAACAAATTTCTCCGCCAGGTACACAGGGCAAGAACCATAAATACATTTATGGATTATGCAGCATGTTTTAAATTTTACCCGTTGATGAATCGATAACCAGTGTAACTTATCCAGAAGAGGACGAGAGTGAGTTCTGGGAAGGGCATTAAGGACCAACCTTGCTGCGGTGTTTTGAACCACCTGAATCCTGCTTAACGTGTTATCAGTAGCTGATATCAATAACCCATTGCAGTAGTCCAGGCGACTAAGCACTATGGCCTGGACATGGGTCTTTCTAGATGTATCTGGCAGTAGGGGAAACACTCATCTCAGGAGTCGAATTACATGAAGGCAGGACCCCGCTACTTGATTAACGTGCTCCTTCAATGATAAGCCCCGATCTAGTCGAACACCCAGATTCTTTACAATCTGTTTGGGAATCGGGACGGGGCCCAAGTCTAATGGCCACCAATCCGGTGACCACAGCAATGGCGCTTCTCCAAATAACATGACCTCAGTCTTACCCACATTACATTGTAGGAAATTTGCGGCCATTCACTGGGATACAGCCCTCATCCCCTCAGAAAATGAGTGTTTAACTGCAGATGTCAAGGTTTTAAAGGGAAAAGGCAACTGGGTATCATCTGCGTACGACACAGGAATAAAACCATATGATCTCATCAGATCCGCTAGGGGGGCCACATACACATTAAAAAGTGTGGGGCTTAGGCTTGAGCCCTGCGGTACCCCCTTAGTGAGCTCTGTTGGTGCCGAACGAAAGGAACCCAGATTGACACTCTGTGAGCGGCCAGATAAAAAGCTCTTCAGCCAGGACAGAGCCAAGCCCCTAACTCCTATCTCCTGCAATCGACTGAGCAAGATTTCATGTGATACCGTGTCGAAAGCCGCGGATAGGTCCAACAGCACTAGAACCATAAAACTCCCATTATCCTGAGACATTCTGATGGTATCTGTCATAGAAAGGAGTGCCGATTCCGTACTGTAATTGGGCCTAAATCCGGACTGGGAACAATCTAAACCTCCAGTCAGCTCGATGAAACTCGACAGGTGGGTGTTAATATGCTTTTCTGTTATCTTACTCCGGGAGGGAAGGAGAGATATGGGGCGGAGGTTGGATAAATCCGTCCAAAGGAGAGCGGAGTTCTTCCGGATTGGGTTTACAAAAGCCTTTTTCCAATCTCGAGGCACCTGGCCCTCAGTGATAAAGCGATTCACCAGATTCTGGATCATAGGGAAAAGAAAGTTGCCCAGAGTGGAAACAATTCTAGCCGGGACAAGATCAGACGGGGACCCTGTCTTGACGTTACCAATAAAAGTCTCAATTTCACTTTGACTGGCAACTGGGAAGACAGTAAGTATATCCACACTACCGACTTGAAGATGAAAGGGGGCTATGAGAGGAGAGTCCATAGGATTAATTGTCTTAGTGATTTTATCATATATCAGCTCTATCTTATCTTTAAAAAAGAGAGAAATATCATCACATAATGACTGTGAGGAAACGTCCAGACTTTCACAGGCCGAAGGTTTAGTGAAGGTCTGCAAGATCTGATAAAGGGCCTTCGATGAGTTACCCCCCTCCACTAGTTGCGAGGCAATGTGATTTTTCCTGGCTGACCTGATGTTTTTATGGTATGTGGCCAAAGCAGTGTAATAGCCCTTTTTGTCTTGTTCCTGGTGGGGTTTCCTCCAGGCTTTTTCTAATTTCCTGCAGGCCTGCTTATCTGACTGCAGTTGGTCATTATACCACACTTCTTGACGAGCAGTGGGGCGCTGCTCACATAATTTCATAGGGGCCAGAGAGTTAACTGCAGATGTAATAACTGAATTAAATGTAGCTAGGGCTGATTCGATGTTATCAGAGGCAGTAATAGAGGGCTCAACTATTACTTTCTGGAAGTCCTCTGGTGTCACTTAATGCCATTGTCTACACCAGAATGAAGAACGAAGCCTATCCAGCCCTAGTAAAGAAAAATCAATAACAAAATGGTCTGACCAGTTCACCTGGGTAGATGGGCGGCATACGATCTTAGAGGTATTAGAAAAGATCATATCCAAAGTGTGACCTGTTGAGTGGGTAGGGCCCTTGTTATGTTGTATAAGCCCTAACAAAAGTAGATCAGCAAGAAAAGATGCTGTCTCTGAGTTTTCTAAAAGCTCCCCGTGCACATTAAAATCCCCTAGGAGAAGAAAATCACCTCCAGCTTTAAAGTGCAGAGCCTGTACCTCCACTAGGGAGAGTGCGAGCTTGGCACTCGGTCCAGGTGGGCAGTAGACCATAGCTCCCCTCCAGTGGTTCTTGGATCCAATATTGATCCGAAAGATCATAATTTCCATCAGGGGGGTACTTCTTTGTTCAATTATTGAGACATTAATCCCCTCTCTATAAATGATGGCAATGTCACCACCAACTTTGATGGGGCGATCCAACCTTAACATTTTATATCCCACCGGAATACCCATAGTGATGGCAGGTACTGTGTGGGGTTTCAGCCAGGTTTCAGTCAGAAAGCCTATTTCAGGCTGAGCTGTGGCAATAAGATCCCAGATTTCCGTATGGTGTTTGGGTAGGGAGCGGACATTACATAGCAAGCTCTTCCAACCCCTCACCTGATGAGTTTCCCCCCTGTGATGCTTTACCAAAGTAAACAGGTGGGAAGCCTGGAAACGGCAGTATCTACATGGGAAGGGACCCTCTAAACTTGGCCAGGAGTCGCGCACACACCCTAATAAGGGAGCTGACTGAAAATTCAGTAATTCGTGTACGGAGTAGCTAATGCGTCTTTCAGCAACAGAGTATTTACTGGCCTGTGCAGAGTCCATAGCCCCTGGCCCCGTCCAGTTGCAGACGGGCGCAGGCGGGCTACTCTTTGGCTACTCTTCGGCGTATCTTCGGCGCTACCCTGCGCGCGACCGCTGCACGCTTGAAGGCAGGCGAGGGCTAAATAGCCCTAATGATCCAACAACTAGAGCGCTAACCACTCCAGTGGAAGGGCCGAAGTGCCTGGCTCTCCCTGACCGCCCTCCGCGCAACGGTACTGGCTACCACGTCGGACCGGGGCGGGCAGGAGTGATGACTGAGCCCAGGCTTTCTGAAAATGCCCCCTTTTAAGTTCTCCAATAGCCCAGGGAGTGATTTAAAATTACCAGCTTTCAAGCAAGATCACAACAATGTTTAATACAATTCGAATTTGCAATTTAAAAAAATTCAGTTTTCGGTTTTAAAATTCCAGTGTCAATGTGAGAAGCACTAATATAATACCTGTGGCACACAAGCGGCTCGGGAAAGACACTGCCACCGTCTTACCTACCGCAGCGCGCCCGCAGTCAGTCTCAGCCAAAATAGCCCTAAAGATCACCGCTCCAGTGGAAGGGAGTGCTTTGTACTGCAATCCAAGAAACTAACACATCAACACCAAAGCGTCAATATCGAACCAGCACATTTCCCTGTGAAATCGGTGCATTGCTGCTGCCTGAACAGAAGATGTGGACCCTGCTCGCTGACTGCATGACGCACTGACCTTTACTAACAATACAGCATTGTCTTTGCCGACCCAGTGCCTCCGAATCCCCGCTGCTGCGTAAGTCTCAGACAATGCATCTCCGATGCACATTTGCCAACTCTGATACATTCCCGGCCTTGTGCGCCTTCACACCAACAAATTGCCTACAGCCCAATGGTTCCATATTTACATCAACACCTCAGTACACATGCATGGCACTCTTGACATGGAAGCATCAACAACATTGGCCGATTTCATAAACAACGTATCACCTTCAACAGTGATGCATCCCCACCATTTTTCAACGCATCATCCGAGCTTCAATGCATTCAAGGTACTGTCAGTGGGTCTGCCTGACTCCTGTATCTGGCATGCACTCCATTGTTGTCGTACTGACCGTTTGGATTTGTCCTGGTCGAGTGTGACCAGATATCCCCAGTTGGAGCTATTGACTTCTATGCACTGCATTTTGATCGAATCTTGCAAAATTCTTATTGTGATTTGTGAATGTTGAATTTTTGTTTTTTGGTCTTGTTCTTCTCAGATAAAGATTAACATTTTCTATAAACTCCTTGATTTGCCTCATTTTCTTTTTCCACCTTTGCCTGGTTAGGTAGGCTGTGGTGTCAAAAAAAGACGTAGGTGAAGTTAAAAGGGTAGGTCTACATGTTTCAACCTTCGTGTGATTATAGAGGTTTTCATCAGGACCAGTGTATTTCAGGCTGGGTGGTCTACACACGCTAAGGTGTATCCTTCCCAAGCCTGGTGTTGTAAGTGAAATCACAAACCAGTGATTTCTAAAAAGTATTGTTCTCCGTGTAGTCTCGAAAAAAAACCTGTGGAGAAAAAAGAGGGGGAGGGTGAGGGCAAACTAATCCAGTGCAAACATACAGAGAAATTGTGATTTGTGCACTGTGTGGGAAAAAGCCAGTTTACGGACAGGAGCAATCATAACTGGAGCTGGCTTACGTGCTATTAGTGAAAGGAACACGCGTCTACTGCCATCCAGTTGTGTTGTGTCATGACTGATTGAAAAATGATTGCTGCTGTACCCGTGAGTGTCCGGAACATGAGTGGGTAAGGCTCATGAGGAGGTAACTTTATCCGTGTCTAAGCCCCGTTAACGGAGCGTGCCGTGATTTGTACGAACAATAAATATAGTAATGCGGCGAAAAACAGATCTATAGGATCTATTTAAAAAGACACACACACAACAACACTAGCATACAGGCAGCACAAACAGTCATACACATGCGAACAGGTATACAAAACGTTCTTACTCGAAGCACGCTGATTCAGGGCTTCATGAGCTCCCCCGACCCTGCTTTACCGTGCAACCACCATCTAGAACAGTTCCCCATTCACCAATGGCATAGTAGACTACATCTCTCACCACATCCTCACCTCCACGGATTACATACTGCTCGGAGACCAGAAATTCCACCTAGAAAATGTCAGCGATCCCAACACCACTGCCCTCCTGGAGAACCTCACCAACATTGGACCAAAGGAACTTGTCTACACCCCCACACAAACGGCAGAACACACTCTTAATCCCATCTTCACTCGAAGAAACAACATTGCTTCAGTCACACCATGGAATAGCTCTGGATGGACCACCACTGCATCCATTTCTCCTTCTCGAAAGCCACTGCACGCAAGCGCATGCCACTACTCCCATGCAGAAACTGGAACAAAATCATCACTGAACACCTCGCCTCCACCTCAGCTGCACTCCTTTCCCTACTACAACAGACACCAGCACAGCAGCAAACAACCCCCACCAATGGATCGCCACTCATGCCAAAACACTCACCCCCTCTTCAGAACTCCACTAGATGACACAAAGCGAAAGCCACCTGGGTCAGCGCTCTTGTCGATGAATGAAGAAAACGTGGAGAAACAGCAAACCCCGGAAGCACACTCCACCGACAAGGCCACCACCACTGCACACCACCAACTCATTAAATCAACAAAGAGAAACTTCATCAAAGACAAAATCCTCCCCTGCTCCCACAACTCCAAGGAACTCTTCACCATCATACAAGAATTCACCAGACCCAACAGCAAAACTACCAGCGTCCCTCCCTCCCAAGACCTCTGCAAAAGACTCCATTTCCACTACAAGATCAAGACGCTCTATGACAACTTCAACGACCAAGACCACAGCACCGACCCAACTCCCCCTACCGGCGATGTCATCCAGCAGACCCTTCTCACCTTGACTCCTCTCACCACAGAAGAAACCGCAAAGACTTCCCTTAGCCACCAAAGTCACTGAGAAAGTCAGCAACAGCCAGCTAGCGCTCTTCATAGAAATCAACAACATCCTCAACACCTCTCAAACAGGATTGCACAGCAACCAAAGCACCAAGACTGCCCTCATAGCCGTCAACAACAACATCCACTCCCTCCTGAACCAAGGCCACACAGCAGCCCTCATCCTCCTAGACTTCTCGGCAGCCTTCGACACTGTCTCCCACCGCACACTAGCCGGTAGACTCCATGGCACCGGCATCCAGGGAACAGCCTTAGACTAGATTCGCTCTTTTCTCGCAGGCAGAACACAACGAATAAGACTCCCACCCTTTATCTCTGAACCTACTGAGATCAGAAGCAGAGTACCACAAGGATCCTCCCTCAGCCCCACACTCTTCAATTATCATCAGACAACACAGACTCAACATAGTCTCATACTCTGATGGCACCCAGCTCATTCTCTCCCTCACCAAGGAACCCAACATCACCTGATGCAGTTTCCAAGAAGGGATAATGGATGTCCCAACCTGAATGAGCAGCAGATGCCAGTAGCTCAACTCAGAGAAAACAAAAGTGTTCATCCTCGGCTCCAGACCCTGTGCATTGGACAAAACCTGGTAGCCCCCCTCCCTCAGAAACCTACTCACCCCTACGGACCATGCTCGCATCCTCAGCATCATACTCAACTCTTCACTCACCATGAACTGCCAGATCAACACCATGTCCTCCAGATGCTTCAACACCTTATCAATACTCTGCAAGACCTTCAAATACATCCCCCTGACTTTAGGAAGACTGTCACCCATGCACTCATCACCAGTAGACTGGACCACGGAAACGCTCTCTGTGCCACAAAATCCAGACCGGTAAAAAGGCCCCAGCAGACTCGTCTTGACATCCCGACAACATGACCACATCACCCAACACCTCCATGACCTCCACTGGCTCCCCCTTGAAAAATGAATTACCTTCAAACTGCTTACATATGCCTACAAAGCCCACCAAACCACAGACCGCAATTCCTCAATGAACAAATTTCCTTACACATCCCCAAGAGAAACCTCTGCTGTGCCAACCTAGCCCTAGCCACGGTACCCGGCATCCTCAGGGCCAAAGATGGTTGTAGATCCTTCTCCTACATCATGGCCAAGACCTGCAACAAACTCCCCCTTTGCATCTGATGAAGCCCAACATTGCACTTATTCAGAAAGGATCTCAAGACCTGTCCCTTCCGATGACCTACGGAGCTGCTTGTACCCACCCCCCTGCACCTTCAGGCCCTCACGGGCAAGTAGCACGCTCCAAAAAATGGTTAATTGATTGATTGATTGACTTATATTCTGCTGAATTTATTGGAATCTTGAAAAGTTTGTTTCTAACTCCACAGAAATCCGCAGAGTGAAAATCTGCGAGTTCCACCTAGGCCTACTATTATCATCAACTTAACAAAAGTGGACGCACTCACTATGTTGGTATGGTACAATCACTAGTATGGTTAGTACATGGAACCATTAGGTTTGTTTAAAATACCCCTCAAACACCAACCTGGTTGGTGTCATGCTTCATCATTGGGGTCCCAACCGGGTGGCTGAATGCTCCCAGGCAGTGCTACGACGCCTGATTACAGCGGAGCTGGTGTGGTGTGAATGTGTGATGTGACGTGAAATATGCTTAAAAATATCCCTGAGAATCCTTGCCTGTAAACTTTATTAGTGGCGGCCCAGGATTTGGTTAAAAAATGTGTAGTGCAACTAGTAGGCTATTATAATCCTTATTTGACAGGTTGGTGTGTGAGGGATGTTTAACCAAAAACTTAATGGGTCCATGTACAAACCATACTAGTTATTGTACCATACCGACATAGTGGGTTTGTCCACTTTTGTTGAGTTTATCATTATACTGGGGATATGGACACACCCGCAAATCCCTTGTTCTCCCATTGTTTTTCTACTTTTATCATCCCCAGATAAGAATGGCCTCAGATTTAATCTGTAGGCCATGTCCAACCTGCCAGGCCAGTGGAAACACTGGGGGAAATCAGGCTGAAGGATCCCATGGTTCCCCTTCATGTTATTGGCACACCCTTTGAAAGGGTTGGTGTTACACCTGTCTGCCTTGGGATGGTCTTCCCCCAAACGTTTTGTCTTCATCCCTCCTATTTTTACTGACCTAATTTGTGCTTCTCATAGGACTCTGAGTATTCTTTACCACTGCTTACCAGTACTAAAATGCTTGTGCTCTCTCCTTTAAACATTGTATAATTGGATTTGACCCAACCGTTATATTTAATTTACTTGTATGTCCCTAGTAAAGTGGTACTATATGTAGCCAGGGCCACTAGTGGGACTGCATCACCTATTGTACCATCCACGTAAGTAGTCCATTAATCCTCTCAGGCCTGCCACTGCAGCATTTGTATACAATGTTAACTGCTAATTCGACTTGGCAAGATAAAACTTTGGACATCCCATCTTCCTTTTTAATACATGTCACTCCTGGGGTAGGCCCTTAACATCCCAGGGGGCAGGGGCAATTTATTTAATACATAGGACTTGTACTTTTATTTTTTACTCATGAATTCATTTTTTAATATTGCAAGTCCTACCTCTCCCACGGGTTACATTATTACATTTAGCAAGCTGTAACTTCCAAATGGGAACAGGTCAACAGGTCATGTTTGGTGCTTTTTGAATTATAAAGAAAAATCTTCTTTCGTGGTGAAGTCAGATTTCTGGTTACTATTTTGAAAATGACACTTTTAGAAAATTGGCAATACCCGATTCATACATTTACTGTATTTTACCTTTCTCTGGGTTACAGTAATGGGTGTAGTTGGCAGTGGGTTTTTCTGTATTCCTCCCAGACAACCATACAGAAAAGGATGGCTTGGTGAGAGGGTGGAGTTAGGCACAGTCCCACTTACACTTGAAAACTCTTTGTCCAGCCTTCACACAAAGGATTGCATACTACGTGTAGTTAGCCTGGAGCCTGTGCAGGGGATACAGGAAAAGTGTGACCTTCAAAGGGATACCTTCAGAAGCGTCTTCCACTTCAAAGGAGGCAACAGGAATAAATATTGATTCTTAGGCACCACCTCTTCAGTACACATCTTGACCTTTGGACTCTGCCAGGAAGAAAGACTGCTGAGTTGCTGAAATGACTGCCACTCTGCTAGACTGCTGCTTTGAAGGACTGTTCCTCTGAAGCACTGCTGACCTACTGTGCTGGCTTGCTACCCTTTTGCCTGGGTGACAAGAGATGAGGGCCTAATTTACGAGTATTTTGTACAGGGCAGAGTCCTACCCTGCATCAAAAGAAAATATACAATGCATTCCTGTTCTTTTCCTATGTGCTGGCACACAATGGGCTGCCATGCACCAATGCAGGCACCCTTGCAAGGGTGACTGCATTGCAGGGCTGATTGAGTTTGTGCAGGAAGGGACCCTTTTCTGCACAACAACAATCAATTGAGGCAATTTTCCCTTTCTATATGTGCTGCACAATGCAGCACTCATAAAAAGGCAAAAAAGTAGAAGAATTGAAAACATTTCTTCTTGTTGCACCTCCCTAATGCCACCCATGGAGTAGCATTTTAATCTGACACATTCTAAGGTTTATGATCCTTCGTAATCTGGGAATGCTTCAGATTCCATGGGTTTTGCATGGGAACACCCACAGCAACCCCCATGGAGTGTTCTGCTTGGAAGGAGCATATATTTACAAGGTCATGAAAAGTCACAAAGAGGGACGTTGTGTGGCCCTGTAAATATGCTGCTACACATTGCACCACCACAGCATCAAAAAAGTTCTGCACTGAGGTGCAAAAGTGCCACATGGTCCTCATAAATGAGGCCATGAGTTTTCATCTCAAAGGCCAGGATTCCAGAGTGATTCCAAGGGCGAGTTGGCTGGCCTCCTGATTAGAAACCTCAGGGACATAACAGGGTTCCCACAACACCTGGATTCCTACCCTGCCAAGTGATGCCACCCCAGGCCTGGGCCATTAGAAGTGACCTTTAAGATGCTCTTTCATTACTTCTGCAGAAGCTACAGAATCAACAGATGTCCTCTGTTGCGCAGTGCAATAATGGGCAGAACTGACGCATCACCTCTGCTACATGGACTTTGCCCATGCAAGAGCTTCACATTGCAGCTTGCAATACCACCAGAACTGCTGCTTCACAATGCATCCCTGATGTAGGCCCTCACATCAGAACACTCTTGCTGATGGGATCCTTGATGATGAATCAGGATCTCACATTGCAGGCTTGCAGCACCTCGGAACCGACGCATCCTTGATAATGAACTTTGCATCACAAGCCTCCATCGGCACAATCCTCAACTGCAATGCAAGATCTCACACCTCAACATAGCAGCTCCTTGCAACCAAAGCTGTGCGATGCATCCTTGACATGGTACTCTGCAACACTTTGCAACCAAGATTGAAGGTACTCTGCTTAGGTCTAGGTCCCATTAGCTAGCCTACACTCGTTTGTGGTCAGCCTGAACTTGTGAATTTGTTCTGGTCTAGCATGACCAGATATCCACATTTGGTGCTTTGAGCTTTTTGGCATCATTTTCACTTAAATCTTGAAAATTGTGGTCTTAACTTATTACATTTTACTTTATCTTTGTAAATTGGTGTGGCGTTTCTTATGTGTTGTGTGTCACTTTATTACTGTTTGAAGTACTACATAGATACTTTAGGCATTGCCTTAAAGCTAAGCTTGAATGCTCTGTGTAAAGCTAACACAGGGTGAGCACAATTTAATTTAGGGTTTGCTTGTAATTTCATACTGCCAATGATTGTGGTTTTTGCTGGAGTAGGGTTTCGCCCCCATCAACCAATGATCCAATTTCTGACAGCCAGCATTGACGTTATGCAGCCTCTTGACCCTAAGACAGTCTTCAGCAACAATTTCAACCTGGTCTTCGTGGGGCATGCCACCTGGTACCTGGAAGCCATACCTTTGAGAATAGTGACTACACCTGTTGTGGCCTTTACCCAAGTGGATTTTCAAAGGAGGTGTTACCTGACCGATGTGGTACAAGTGTGCAGTAACCTACAAGTTCTGCACACCATACCATCCACAAACCAATGGCCTTGTAAAGAGGTTTAACAAGAACCTAAACACCATGATAATGGGCCTATCAGAGCCCTTGAGGCGGAAGTGGGGTGTTCTCTTGCCAATCCTGTTGTTTGCTTACAGAGGGGTTCAGCCCTTTGTAGCTGTATGGCCACCATGTCAGAGGGCATCTCAGCTCTTTAAAGGAGGGATGATAGCAAGCTCCCAATAATCGTCCCTCAGGATGTAGTTAGCTACATATTGGCAATGCGATGCAGGATGAAGAGGTTTTGGAAGACCGCCAGTAAGTCATGAAACTCTGGTGGTACCAGATAGCCACTCTGTTTGAGTTTCAATGTAGTCAGAAAATGTGGTTGATGGATGCAGTGGAATTCCGAGCCTTGCAGGATCAGTGGACTGGCCAAAATGAGGTAACGGTGCACAAGGGGAAGTCTTTTACATGGTGGGTCTCCAGCCACTGAGAATCCCTTTAAAAGTCCTACAAGTTAACTGCCTCAAAATACACTTTGAGGGGTTCATGGTCACTATGCTCTTGGTGACAGATGGAGGTGAGGAGGAAGTGAATAAACCTCTCCTGGATCTCCTCTCCTCAAGGCAAATGTAAGGGATGATGTTCACAAATATATGCAGGTTGTGGATATTTAACTCTTAGATAATTCGGGGCAGATTTATGTTAACTGGCGCATCCCGAGGGATGCGCCAGTTAACATGCGCCACAGTGCGCCACAGCTACGCCACCCATGGTGCGCCGCATTTATGATGCGGCGCACCATGGGGCAAAACGGCACAGATGCGTCACGCATCTGTGCCGGAAATGTGGCGCATTGCTGGAGTTGCGTCGCAAGCGCGACGCAGCTCCAGCAATGCTCTGGGGGGGCCTATTCTTTCAATGCTGCCTCAAGCCTTACGCCTGCTTCAAGCAGGCGCAGGGTTTTGACGCAGCATTGCCCTGAAAGTGACTGAGTAAAATCTCATAGATTTCACTCAGCCACTTTCAAGAGGCGTTCCTGCGCAGGAACGCCCCCCCCTGCGCAGGAACGCCTCCTCATGGCGCAGTGCTGTACAACGTGATGCATCTCCTAGATGCGTCACGTTGTAAATAGGGCGCAGGGATGCGCCACGTTTCCGCGCCGTTGCGTCACGCAACGGCGGCGTAAACGTGGCGCAAGCCCTTCATAAATCTGCCCCTTCAACTTTAAGAATAATAAATACCTACGCACAACAACAAAAATGTGGCAGGATTTATTTAGCTTCTAAATGTATTAATGATGTGCTGCATCTGCCCGGTCAGACCATGGCTTTCACTTTAATTTGCGGTGACTTCAACTGTAAGATGGGAGATTGGGGAAATGATGTTTCGTAAGAAATATCCAAAGGTAAGCAATTGTCCATCTTCTACTACGCTGAACACATCATCTCAGCCTGTAATTCTTAGGAAAATAAAGACTATGCTGTGCCCACATAAAATGCCATAGAGCATAACTCCAATTGTCTCAAGAACGTATACATTTAAATAGGTAAAAACAAATTCTTGTAAAGATGGATGGCTCGATGAAGAATGCAAAGCCAGGTAAACAAAACAGCAATTTGCTCTGTGCAGCAAACTCCCTCAAGAGGTAATAAGAACCTTAAGAGTAAGCTATAAAGTACAAATAAAGAAGAAAAAGTCTGAATTATTGAGCAGAAAGAAGCTGGATTTAAGGCCCCGGAGAAGGATTCTCATTTGTTTGTGGTGCAAGATCACGGAAGGGGTTGGAGCAAGAAAAAATCATCTAGAATCCAATATCTCAGAAGAAGTTTGGTTAACACACTTTCATACAATCCTCAACTCCACGCATTACAGTGTGCAGAATATATGGCACCTGATTGCCACTCCACATGTTCGAACCTCGACCAGGTCTCCGAATGCAAATCTTCTGGATGCCCAGCAATCAAAATGCCCCCTTAAGTGGCATTTCTAGGTCCCAAGAAATCGACTCTGGGAAAAACTGACCATAATGGGCATTTATCTCAGACTCCTTGTACTAATCCAGTTGCTGTAGACTGAGAATTCTTCCCAGGAAGGGCATATCAACAAACAACTACATACTAACAGAGGGGTCAAGGAAGGGTGTCTCTTGGCCCCACTTTTGTTTTCTCTGTATTTTAATGATCTGTACAATGAATTTAGAAAAGTCAATGATGACATCCAGACAGTAAATCGCTTTGAGGTCCATACCCTACTTTATGCTACTGATTCCATTGCGATTGCTTTGATTGCTAAAACTCCTGAAGGCTTCCGAGCACAGTTAGTGTCAATGGGAGAATACTGTAAAATAAATAATGGAATCATCAATGCAGGAAGACTAAGATAACGACCTTTAGGATCAAGAATTAAATAAAGTAATGTTTTTATAAACACAGTAAAAGTGGAAGAAGTGGCATTATTCAAGTATCAAGGGGTGACAATGGATAGATCTACACGATGGAAAACTCACATACATTCAACTGTTGAGAATTCTAAAGTTGTTGTAATGCCATCCTACAATTAGCATGCAAGCATAGTCGCTGGTTCTCAAGCTTAATTCATAAAGCATTCCAGGCATAAGTCAAAAGCCAAATTGCATATGGAGCAGCTCCATGGGCAATGGATAGGCCTATGCAAGAACTGGTCAATTTGAAAGAAAATCAATGCTTAACTTGCCAACTAGCTTCCCAACAGTAGCATTAGAATCAGACATCGGCTTCTCCTCAATTGAGACCAAGTGCCAGATCGCTCCCATAAAGTATGGACTAAAAAGATTGAGATCATAAGGCACACATTTTGTGGACTATGCCTGGAAAGAACATTTCTCCATGAACATAAAAATCATCATATGTAATTCATTGACTAATGGCTAGACTGAAAATTCAAACTTGGAATATTGGGGGCCTATTGAATAGGGAAAAACAACGTCGATTATGTGAATTAATAAAACGTAATCCTGTAGACATTTTATGTCTACAAGAGACGCATGTTCCATGGGTAAAAAGATCACAACTGAGGCTTAGAGGATATAATTTGTTAGCCGTCTCTACCCAAACATCTAATATAAGAGGGGTGGCGATACTCGCTATCTTGGCCAACCTATATGTGCTGCTTCTGATCCACATGGTAGATGGGCAATAGTGAAATTAGCAAATGGCTTGATTATCTGCACAATTTATGGTTCTAATCAGGACGATCCGACAATATTCTCATTACTTGAAGCTGAGCTTGCAACCTGGCAAGGCTCGCTAGTAATCTGTGGGGACTTTCACATCTCTTTAAAAACACATCTATTTAACGATCAAAATAACCATAATTTGCAGAATTATGTAGGACGCAAACCTAAAGTATATAAGGCTATCAGGAGATTCACAAATCTCAGTGTTTTCGACTCGCAGATTGCTCTCCTGCGGAGGCTCTGTTCGCCTTGCTGTGCCTAGCCGTGCCGTGCTGTGCCTAACCACACCCCACCAGACCAAGTGCAGAGATCACCGAGATCACCGATCGCCGAAGCACAGTGTGGAGTGGAGCAAGGAGCGCGGGGACTTGGCGCAGGAGACACGGAGTAAGCCCGTGTTTGACGGACCCTTGCAGCAGGCGGACAAGCGGGACAGCCGACACAGACCTCCTCCCCAGCCGCGGATAGTGGCGGGGTCGGCGGGGAGGGGCAGAGAGAGACGAGGGGAGCGGGTGCGGGAGCCGTGCGAACAGGGAGACTCGCCGAGCGCGAT
Source organism: Lissotriton vulgaris (assembly GCF_964263255.1). Classification (NCBI taxonomy): domain Eukaryota; kingdom Metazoa; phylum Chordata; class Amphibia; order Caudata; family Salamandridae; genus Lissotriton; species Lissotriton vulgaris. Next base: position 1,946,507,158 of record NC_141689.1, read on the forward strand.
GTGCCATTGAGAAAACAACTGCTGCAGAGAACGCTACGGACCGCGAGCTCCCAATAGCCCCAAGCAGCCCCACCCTTGCAGACTCGGATAATAAGCTGGACCAGCTGAGTCTGTAAGACAGCCCATTGTGAAGCCTCGGAGCCGGAAGCAGGCAACAAAGGGAGTGGAATTTACGCTCCAGCCCACAAAAAGAAAGTTTAAATAACTTCAGAAAATACCTTCAGAGAAGACGGAGATTTTAAACCCGTCAGAAATATAAGCAGGGCAAGGCAGCAAGGCAGCAGGCGGAAGGCAACTAAGGCAGAACAGAGGTAAGTGAGCATCTTTTACTAAAAGTAATAATTAAGTGTACCACCTTAGTATAAACAGCTTTTTCCTAGAAATGGCACCCAAAAGAGGCCAAAAATTACCGGATGAACATGGAAGGAGTAAATCATTGGAAGGCTCAAAATCCCTGGATGAAAGTCAGGAAAGCCTTGCATCTTCTATGGAAAATAATAAAGGGTCACGAAAGAAAAGAAAAGTCAAAAGAGCAATGAAGACTGCCCAGAAGGTAAAAAAAGGAGGCAATCAAACAACCAATAAACAGAAAGAGAACACAGCAGCGTTAAAGTCTATAAAGGAATTCGTAGGCAAACACTATAAATCATTAAACCCAGCAATATCGTTAGATGAAGAAATATTGGAAATTGGCGGAAATTGGCGGAGAAATTGGTGAAAAATTAGGCTTGCCAGATGAAAATCAGAGACGGTCAAACAAAGGAGATCTCCAGGAAGAAGCCAATCCTGATAACGAGGAAGTCGGGGTGAACCGTAAATCCTTAAACCAGACACTGCAGAGCCAAAACCACCAAATCTCGGCGCCTCGCCTATCATCATCACCAAAGATGCTCTCTCTGTTGTCACTAGGGATGGAGGACCACAGGGGAAACGATGACCAGAACCTGAGCATCATCTGGGGAGGAGCACCTGACCAACTCCTACAACATCAACTACGGCAAAAATCCCCAACACAGCAAGAGTGTTTAAGGACAAGCTACCCAGCAATCCCAATCAGAAATACCACACAGGACTCGGTGCTCTCTGAAACTCCTACATCTTCACTGATGGAGTTAATCTTGTTAATGCAGAGAGCTCTCCAAGGAATCCTGGAAGTAACCCTCTCAAATAATGGAGTGATGAAGGCACAGAAACAACATCTAAAGAAAATAGAAGAAGAACTCGGAGAAATAAAGTGCCAATTGCCAAGCAGGGTAATGCCAACAGATATAGCCCCACCAAATGAGGAAAGCGACAGGATAGTATCGGAAGAAGAAAGCTTGGTAACACTCGAAAGGATGCCCAAACCTGCAGAACAAACAGCAAAGGAGGTAGCAGAACCTGTGAACAATGTGTATATATCAAGAAGACCCATGCTGATAAAAAGGCGAGGAGGGTATGTCACACTCGGGACCAGGAACAGGACTGGAAAAACCAGGAAAATGAACCATGCAGGAATGAGAAAAGAGAAGGAAACAATGAAGGGGAGGGTGGCCCCAGGATTAAATGCCTTAGCCCCAACATTTATAACACAAAGACCTGTACAGGTGGAGGCAAAAACCCCTATGCCCCCTAAAACCGCGAGAGCATCAAAGAAAAAGCAATCTCACAGGGAGGCAACTGAGAACCCCCCCTCCACCCGTATGACGAGACAAAGCGTAAGGCTAATGGATGATCGGGCCACTGAACAAAGGAGTATAAGACCACAGATACATGAAGAACCCAATATAAGAAACAAAAGCTGGAAAGAAGGAAGAACAATCACCAGCCATCAGATGAACGAAATAAACTTGAACTTATACGAGAGAGCTGACAACAAATGGTTATTCCTGGACCTGATACCAGCAGGGAGGAAAGAGAAGCCGATAAGAAATACTAACCCCCCGAAGAGGGCACAGGTTTTGTCGGCATTTGCAAAATGCATCAGTCTGAGGGGGATCGGTACTAAAGACCTCCAGCACGTTGGCTTCGTAGAAAACAGGCAGGGAAAGGAAATAACAAAAATCACACTATATTCAGACCTGGTAAAAAGGGCAATCCTGAAAGCCACAAAGGAGATAACGCAACAGGGACTAAGGATTATCCCAGAGAGAGATATAAAAACCGTGAAAGATAACAATTTCTTAAAACAACATGCCGGGCTTCAGAAGAGACAAGTGATCCTCTACAAAGAAACAAAAGGCGATCGAAGCTCTCTGAACATTGTAATTGAAAATACAGGCAATGACTCCTCATGGGGGAACTGGTCGTCACATAGCACCCCCGCGGAGGAAAGTATTGAAAGGAATACAGTGGTTACAGATGATGAAGGTGGGCTGAGTGACGTCGAATAGGATAGAGGGGGTTCGCAAGAACTAGGTCTCTTATCCTGGAACGTAAACGGGCTAGGCAATGAACAAAAATGGGAATACATAAAGGAATCCATAAATAAAGTAGACATTGCCTGCCTGCAAGAGACCTGGTTATGCGACGATACCCCAACCTTCGACGGTTATGCCCATATACATCAGCCTGCCATAAAGAAAAATCATGGGAGGCCCTCTGGGGGTCTGTTGACATTGGTATCAACAAAAGTAATGAGGGAAATAAAACTGTTGAATACAAAATGTAAATGGGTACAATCAAGTAGAATTGAACTCATGACGGTGGATCTAAAATATAAAATGTTGATTTTATTGAATGTATACATGCAGTGGGAAAATGGGGAAGAGTACGAAAGGGAAATTAGGTTTTTTAAAGAGGATGTAGACAGTACTTTAGAAAAGTATCCCGCAGACACAATAATGATATTGGGGGACTTCAACCACAAACTAAACCCAAGGAAGGCTGACCTTTATAATATGGAACAGTTAGAGGTATATGGAATAAACCCGGCAAGGTTCCCAGTTGGGGAAATTTCGAAACAAGACCGGGAATTAATACATACCTTAGGAGGCAGGGGTTTTCACTGTGTTAACGGAAGAATAGAGCCAGATACACCGGCAGGAAAAACGTTCATCCAAGGGCAACAGAACTGCCCAATTGACTATATATTCCTGCAGGCCTGGAATTTTCACCAGATTAGAACCTTCAGGTTAGATCAAAAAGAGATGAGTGATCACAAACTCCTTCACATAGTAATAACGGGGGGTAGGAAATTACAGAGAGAAACAGTGATTAACCAGGAGGTTGAGTACCCCAAACGAGTGACGACACGTCTAACTGAGGAATATTTGGAAAAACTGAAGGCCACGCAAACAAAAATGGCATCTGAAAACTTTGAGAATAAAAAACTGGAATGGTTTATTGTAAAACTAGAAGAATTGGTTCAATGCCTAAAGATAAAATTAAAATGGGAAAATCCCAAAAGGGTAAAACAAACAAACTATGGTAAAGGATTTTCTGTAGTATGCCAAAACAAGAAAAGGGAGTTAAGAGCAGCACAGAGGAAACAAAAAAAGAACTTTACACAAGAGAGACAGGATCACCTAGTAAAACTGAAAAAAGAATTCAAGCAAATGGTACTCTCTGCAAAAAGGTTACATAAAGAAAAATGCTGGTTAGAACTATTAGAAGCCATAGAGAATAAAAATCTAAGGCAATTCTGGCAACTAGTAAAGGCAGCAGCCGGAACACCAGAGGGTGAATTAAATTGTGTGGTGAGTGAGGCAGCATAGGATACGTACATAAGGGAATTGTACGGGGCAAGGACTCCCAGACAGGAGATGGAGATTAAAACATGGCAAGATATTTCTGAAGACCTCCTTGTCAAATTTAATGGAGAACAAGTTGAGCTCACAATAAAAGAACTTAAGCTAACCCGGGCAGCAGGCCCAGACAATCTGCCTGTAATAATTCTGAAGAACGAGGTTAAATGGTGGGCAAGATTCCTTGCTAAGATGTTCCAGGTAGTGCTAAAAGATGGAGTAATGCCTCCAACCTGGAAGGGGGCCATAATTAGGCCGATACACAAGAAAGGGAGCAAAGAGGAGCCAAAAAATTACCGGCTGATTAACCTCCTAGATATTGGAGAGAAAGTGTTTTCTAAAATTGTATTGAAACAACTGAATACATGGGTAGATGAGTGCCAAATAATCCCCACAGAACAGGGTGGATTTAGAGCAGGCCACTCGACAATAGACCACAGGTTTGCTCTATGGGCGATGGCGAGGAAGTCGACGGAACAGAATGGCAAGCTATGCTGCTGTTTCGTCGACTTCAAAGCAGTCTTTGATTCTGTAGATCGGGCCTGCCTATGGGAGACATTAAAAAGGCTAAATATCCCGAAAGATCTCCTGACTATAATAAAAGAACTACACAGGGAAAACTGGGGGCAAGTAATTAAAGATACGGGGGGCTCCCTAACTCCTAAAATACCCATATCTAATGGGTTAAGACAGGGCTGCGTGCTGGCCCCCCAGCTTTTCTCTATCTTTTTGTCAGATCTCCCAGCATATTTGGAGGTGGAGGGTAGTGCCAGTCCGAAAATGAATGGAAACAAGATCCCGTGCTTATTGTATGCGGATGATCTGGTGATAGTAGATCAGACCGAGAGAGGCCTCCAAAGGAAGCTTAATGCCTTCAATACTTACTGTGCTGGTAAATTCTTGACTATCAACTTGGATAAAACTAAAACCCTATGTTTCGGGAAAAAGTTAAGCAGATTCAGTTGGTACATAGGTGACCTTAAATTAGAGACAGTAAATGAGTACCGATACTTGGGTATTTGGTTCGATAGGACACTAAATTGGAACACCCATTTGGAAACGCAAAAAGCAAAGGCACTCTCCTCCATATGTGGCCTTAAAAGGTTCAATGGGGACTATGGTGAGTTGTCACACCGTCCAATGCTTAGAGCCTTTGAGGCAATGATCCCCCCCAAGTTTTATATGGCGCAGAGATCCTTTATTTGAGCGGTAAGGGATCCTGGGACGTGATAGAGGGAAATTGCATAAAAAGGCTCTTATCACTTCCTCAAACTGCTATGATACAAGCTATCAGAACAGAAATAGGCACAAAGTCCTGGGCGATATTAACCCAGATGGCTGTGATCAGATTCTGGAAGAGATTAGAAGACCCTGAAACAAAAAAAGTGGCATACTGGTGTCGCAAAGAAATTCAGAAAAGCGAGCTAAAATGGGCAAAGTCCAGTAGGGATAAATTGAAGGGAATCTGTAATACACTTGAGTTCGACTTGGACCTGAGTTCATATCAAATCACTAGTACCAAAGGTGATTTGAAGCAAAGGGGGAAAGAAGTCTCGAAAATGCTTGATAGAGGCTATTTAATAAAGAAAAAATCAGTGGCACATATGCTAAATGCGTGGTCCCTTGATAATTGGTTCCCCTACCTTGACAGATTACCCAATCGTGGATACAGGCAAGAGATCCTGAGACTCCGAATTGGGATCAATCCATGGCTAATAAACAGAGACCTTAATTTAAAAATGTTAGATCAGGAAGGTCACTGTAGGTGTAATTTGAGAACTAAGGGAGACCTGTTGCATATCTTGTTAGACTGTTTGACACTCCTAGAACATAGGAAACTTTTGTTGCGTCCAGTCTTTATAAAATATGATGTAAAAACAAGGTCACAGGCGGCTAGTCTCTTAACAGAAATCCCCTACATCGATATTGCAATTGCCCTTGGGAAATTCTTAAAGGTGTCCTTGAGTGCGCTGAGAGCCAAAGAATAACATGTAGTACTGTATGGTTTTTAGCAGAATGAAATTGTTCGGAGTAATAAGAACGTGAATATGTTTTATTAGATAAAATAAGTTTTAAGATAACTGTAATTTTTACTGATTTTTTGTACTTTTGATAATGGTGTGTATGAACTTTTTAAATGGACAAGTTTTTAAAAATAATAAGTCATACTCCATTCTGTGCTATGCTCACTGCATTGTTTAAAGACTATGGTCACAATAAACATATATTTTGACTTGACTTGACTATCAGGAGATTCACAAATAGTTTGGGACTAGTAGATATATGGAGTGTTAAGAATCAGCAGGACTCAGGATGTACATACTTTTCCCACCCACACCAAAAACATGTCCGTATAGATTATTTTTTCTCCACTAGGTATTTAGTGGCTAACGCAGCAATTACTAAATATCCTAAGATCATATCCAATCACAATGCTTTGGTTCTCACATTGACAGTTGGCGATCGAAAGCAGCCTCGACAATGGTCTTTTGATCGAAAACTGTTGGTCGATAATGAATACATTAGTCACATTAAAAAATGGACGGAGGTATTTTTTGATATCAACCGTTTTAGTGCCTCCAGAAACACTGTATGGGATTCCTACAAATCCGCCCTTAGGGGCGAGACCATTAGCTTCCAAGCTAGAGCGAGAGAGCTAAATAAGAATGACTTCAATGCTAAAGTAATAGCCTTGGCTAAGGCAGAGGAAGATCATACCACAGATATTTCCCAGGGGGCAGATGCTATACAGTTAATGTATTTAGTTACCCTATTAAAAAATGAGCTAAACAACAACCTTAGTCAAAAAGCAGCTCAGACCTACAGTGCTCACAGGAGAGATATCTATGAGAATGGGAAGAAAGTGGGGAGGCAGCTGGCGTTACACACCCGGCAAAGGAATGTTTCTAACCGATAATGGTAAATCGTATACGCAGCCAGATGAGATCACTTCGTTATTTCAGCAGTATTATCAGAATCTATATACGGAAGACTCTACCCCTCTATTAAATACAGAATATGATTTTCTGAATAATTTTATTAATAATACCGAGGGTCTAAAAAGATTAGAGGATACTACACGTCAGGATCTGGAAGGCAAAATCACCTTAGATGAGGCTTTACTATCTTTAACCTCGCTTGCTTCGGGCAAAGCAGCAGGTCCAGATAAGCTACCCATAGACCTATATAAAATTCTGTGTCCTCAGTTGGGTCCAATACTTCATGATCTTTTTTTAGGTATTCAATGGAACGGGATAACCCCGGACTCCTGGAATAATACAAATATAATTGTCTTCCCTAAAAAAGGAAAATCACCTCAACAATTAACGTCATACCGCTCCATATCATTAATTATTGTGAATTCCAAACTATATGCCAAGGTGTTAGCCACAAGACTTAGTAGTGTTATTGAGCAAATCGTCTCCCCGTGGCAGCATGGCTTTGTACCTGGCAAAGGAACAACGGACCATACTTCTAGGGTAATCGCTTTGTTTGATGCCATGACTGTCACGGGGGGCCGAATGTCAATGATACTATTAGATGCAGAGAAGGCGTTTGATCGCGTCTCGTGGAAATTCCTGTGGGCAATTATGCAGTTAAACAATTTCGGCCCTAAATTTATTAAAGCAATAAGATCAATGTACTTATCTCCCAAAGCTAAAGTACAATTGATGGGTTCTGATTCCGACGATATTAGTATAACTAGAGGTACGAGGCAAGGCTGTCCTTGCTCCCCCTTATTATTTGCTGTATATATTAATCCCCTGATATTGAAACTTATTGAGAGCCCTATTATCACTCCAATTGTTCTTTGCCCGTTTTCTACTAAAGTATTAGCATATGCTGATGATATCGCGGTCCTAACATCAAACCTGATTGAGGCTATGGGGGAAATTGAGGCTATAACTACAGAATTTGGCATCTATTCTGGATATTCTTTAAATAAAAGGAAGACAATTGTATTATGTACCGACAACATTGAGTATAATAATCAAAGGAAAGCGGCAAATGCTACTTATTTAGGAATTGTCATTACTCCCACTGTTAAATCCATAATTAATTATAACTTTAACCCACTGATTCAAAATATTACAAAAGATTTGGATAGAGTAAATGGGCTCCACTTGTCTATTATAGGGCGAGCTAATTTCCTTAAAATGAATATACTTCCTAAATGCCTTTACCTGTTTCGAGCAATTCCATTGGCTATTGATCCTAAAAATTCTTGAATCCCTTATGATTAAGTTTGTTTGGCAACATGGTAAAATTCGAAGGTCTCACAAGTTAATGTCTCTGCCTAGCGAAAGAGGTGGGTTGGCAATACCCAATACTAGTATGTACCACTGGGCCGCACTTCTTAAACAAATGACCCCACTGATTAGCTCTAACTTAAGGGTATTACCCCTGATAATAATATTCCACCCTCAACATATGAGCTATTACTAGGGGACAAGGCCAATGGATTGTTCTTACAACAGATTGAGGCACTGGGCTACACCTATGACCCGGAACTATGAAATTATAAACGGGGCATTAAAGGTTTGGGGCAAAGTTACTAAACACCTGCACATTAGTAAATTGAATAGGTATACCTCTTTATGGTATACAAAGGTGACCATGCCATTTTCAAACGATATTATAGCAAGGAAATGGCAGAGACTTGGAATCCTGTGTGTTAAAGATTTTCTGGTACATGGTCTAGAAACTACTTTTTTAGATGCTAAAGATTAATATCATCTTTCTAATGGGGATTACATCAAATATGTGCAAATATATACAAACCTTAAGGCTAAGGGACCTACCCTTGGGCTACAGAAAATAGATCTGTTGGAGGCTATTAATAGGTCTAATACACGTATTGGTGTTATATATAATCTTCTCCTTGTTAATGTACAAGATGATTTGGAAAAAACTGAATCTAGTTGGGCAGTCAAACTTAGTAATCCCAATGTTGACATATATAAAAGTCTTGAGCTGAGCCAACGACTTTTTAGGGCTAGCAACCTTAAAGCTCAAACTTATAAAACTATTTTTGGCCTCTATTACACACCCGCTAAACTGTATTCTTGGGGTAAAAGGGAAAATGATTTATGCCCAAGATGTACACAAGGACCAGCTAATTTAATACACATGCTAAGTAGCTGCCCCAAACTCACTCAAATCAAACATATGATTGCTGAATTTTGGGAGGTGCTGTTTTGTCATAACCTTCCAGAAACAGATTCACTGTTTATTTTAGGATATGATTCATTGATCGCTCTATCAAAGAATGAGCAAAATGTATTATTTATAGGTACGGCGGTACTTAGAATTATTTTGTCGGCCCGCTGGAAAGAAGCCGAACCACCAAGCTTCCAGATGTGGCTCGCTTGCTTTTTAGCTGTTTTCAGCTTCGAGAGAGCCAAATACTCTACAAGAGGATTTAAATGGAAAAGATTGGGTCTCCAGTTTCGAGATGGAAAGCAGGATTAAATCCATCTATCTAGATTTTCTTTGATGGGATAGAAGTCAGCATACAACCTATAATATATATAACTGAATACTATTAAAAAAAAAAGAAAAAAAAAATGCTTGCTATTTAATGTAATATACTTTATGAGTCATTAGGGGAAGTTTTTGGTTCTTCAAAGGCCCTGTATTACCTATTGTATCAAATATTGTTTTATTCTCTTATTCTTTCTTTCTTATCGAAGTGAAATCCTTGAAAATGAATATGAATATGACTATGATTATGATGCCTTATGATTTCAACTTGTACTCCTCTCTAATATGCTTTTTTACTTTTTGGTTTGTGTTCTTTATTGTCATTTCTTTGTTATGTACCTGTCTGGATTGAGTTCAATAAAAAAAAAAAAAGAGAAAAGGAAAGAGCCTTGGTTTGTTCATACCAACGAAAACGAACTTGTTGACACACAAGAGGGCAAATTACACCCTAAGCAAGCAATTTCTCATCTTAAAATACAAACAGAAAATAGCCACTCTAAGCTTTTTTTATCTGAGATCTGTTATTGGCCTGTTCGATCCTTCACTCAATGCTCTTCAGTATCGTTTTGTTCTAGAAAATAAAAGGAAAAGGAGATTGTATGCTTTGGCAAGAGAAGGTTGTTTTGGTATTGAATGCTATTAAGAACAGAAGAAACCCTGCATTCTCAGACAAGTATGATTGTGGGGAGGAAGAGGATATGGCACACTTTACGTTACATTGTCATCTGTATGTGAAGGTCAGATCATGCTCAATAACCAAGATTCTATACAAATAACAATTACAGAATACAGCAGATCAATATTCTTTTCTGTTAAGTGACATTTCAAGTGTTGCAACAAAAGCAACTGGTTTATAGCTAAGGATAAGTTGGGACATTCAGGCAAAGATTCAAGCTACATAACAAATCTGGCAAGAATTAGAAGCTATAGCGCTAGAAAAACACGTTTTATACAGCACTGTTTTACAGCATGACTACAAATAGAAGTGATTTTAACTGTATTTTTTTAATTGCACATTAGTGTTGGATTTTACATTGGACTTCCAGATCTTAGAGTTTTAATGAGAGTAATTTTAATTGTTTTTATACATACCTTGGATTGAGTTGTGGTTAATGACTGTTACCATTATGTTTCCTTTGTGAAACTAAAGCCTAAAGCACTTTACAATAAATCGAAATCTAATCCTCTCCTCATAAGAGCACTATTAACCAGTAGAGGGAGCGAACCTCTCCCCATCTCTGACCACTCAACAGGAAAAAGACTGCCACCAGCTGTTGCAACAGTTCTCTTCCCTGTACTCACTTACCCTTGGCTCAGCCATTGGGGCACTCTCAATATTAACACAGAGTTCAATATGCCTGTGAAGAATAAGATCTACAGACTGTCTGACAAAGTGAGGGCCAGCATCAAGAATGAGTTGTCAAAAATGCTGGAGCTAGGGGTGATTGAGCACTCCAACACCCCTTGGTCCAGCCCAGTGCGCCATGTACCCAAGGCCATCCCACCGGGCACCACCCCAGAAGCCCAGTTCTGTGTGGATTATAGATGGATCAATTCAGTCACTGAGCAGATGAGCTCATTGAATTGGTTGGGAGCTGCCAAGCTCCTGCATACCTTTGATTTGACATCAGTTGGCAGACTGCCTCAACCGATGGGGCTAAGGAGAGGACTGCATTCTTCAGCCCACAAGGCCACTTCCAGTTTGGGTTAAAGAATGGCCCTGTCACCTTCCAGAGGGTGGCCTACTGGTCCCTTGATGGGCCAGAGGGCTACAGTGCTGCTGCTCCAGGCCCTACAGATGGCAGGCCTGACTATCACCAGCCAGAAAGCAGCTGATTTGCCTGGGTGCCAAGGCTGCCTGGGTCAACAAGTCGGTGGGGTAAGTTGTAGCCCCTTCAACCCAAAATTCACTATATCATTGCTTGGGAAGCCTCCAAGACCCAAATAGAGGTGAGGACCTTCTTGTGCCTCAGCGGCTACAACAGGAGATTTGTCAAGGGTTATGGCACAATTGTTGCTCACTTGACTGAGCTGACTTCTAAAAAGGAGTCAAAGAAGGTGATCTAGACAGAGGTGTGCCAGAAAGTGTTTGACACCTTGTAGGAGGCCTTGTGCATAGCACCAGTGCTCACAGGAACTCTACTTTTTAGTATTAAATGCTTTTATTGGTGATAAAAAAAGGGAGCAAAGGAAGGGACCACTGTCCATTTCGCCTACAACCCAACGGGCCGGCATGGAAGGGACAGTGCCATATACTTCACAAATCAGGAGGGAGGGATCATGTTAAACACAGCAAGCCACCTACAACCCAGACCGGGCCGGCCGTGTCATAAGTAAGATGAAAATGCTAGAAGGCCCCGCCGTGGTGCCACAGCACTAATTCCACTAGACTGGGCAAAGGCCGATCGCTACCTCCTGACCCACAGAAACAGGTATAGAGTCAAAATATCGAGTTTTTATTATCGACTAGACATAATATCGAGTAAAAAATATAGAATGGACATAATATCGACTAGACATAGTATAGACTACCAAAATATCGACTAGAAAATTTTAATATCGAATAGAATGGACTTAATATCGAATCAAAAATATAGAATGGACATAATATCGACTAGACATTATATAGACAACAAAAATATCGAATTTAAGGTAAGTTAATATTAATTTTAAATTTTTGTGTAATATAAATCTGTAGCGGGTTGTGGGTTTATAGGGGAATAGGGTGGGAAGTAATTTAATTATAATTAAATAAATCCTTTATTTTATTTATTGGTATTTATTTAGAATTAATTGTTAATTAATTATTAATTGGTAATTAATTAAAATATAAATGGTAATTAATTTTAATTGATTAATTTAAAAATATGTTACTTTTATTACATTATTTTCTGTAGTGGGTTGTGTGTTTATAGGGTAATAGCTTGGGAAGTAATGTAATTGTAAGTAATTATATTTTTTAAATATTTTTTTGTCTAATTTTTATTTATTGTTATATTGTAAATTAATGTATTGGTAATTGGTAAATAATTAGTATTAGTAGGTAATTTTTATTAATAGTTAATTTTTATTTGTAATTTTAATTGATTAATTCATATATTTTATAAAATTATAAAATATTTTTATTATTTTGTAATTGGTATTAATATTTATGTTATTTATATTTATATATGAAGTATTTATTTTCCATACTATTGCACTTACTGGAGTGGGAATAGTAATTTTTACCCCTACGCTATCCAACGATCGCCCTACTGTTGCACTCACCGGAGTGGGAATAGTAATAATTACCCCTACGCTATCCAACGCTTTCCTTATTGTTGCATTCTCTGAAGTTGGAATAGTAATTTTTACCCCTAAGCTATCCAACGCTTTCCCTACTGTTGCACTCTCTGGAGTTGGAATAGCAATTTTTACGCCTACGCTATCCAACGCTTTCCCTACTGTTGCACTCACTGGAGTGGGAATAGTATTTTCTACCCCTACGCTATCCAACGCTTTCCCTACTGTTGCACTCACTGGAGTCGGAATAGTAATTTTTATCTCTACGCTATCCAACGCTTTCCCTACTGTTGCACTCTCTGGTTTATGAATAGTAATTTTTATCCCTATGCTATCCAACTCTTTCCCTACTGTTGCACTGCCTGGAGTAGGAATAGTAATTTTTACCCCTACGCTATCCAACGCTTTCCCTACTGTTGCACTCACTGGAGTGGGAATAGTAATTTTTATCCTCACGCTATCCAACGCTTTCCCTACTGTTGCACTCTCTGGAGTAGAAATAGTTTTTTTTATCCCTACGCTATCCAACGCTTTCCCTACGGTTGCACTCACTGGAGTGGGAATAGTAATTTTTATCCCTACGCTATCCAACGCTTTCCCTACAGTTGCACTCACTGGAGTGCGAATAGTAATTTTTACTCCTATGCTATCCAACTCTTTCCCTACTGTTGCACTCTCTGGAGTGGGAATAGTAATTTTTATCCCTACGCTATCCAACGCTTTCCCTACTGTTGCACTCACTGGAGTGGGAATAGTAATTTTTACTCCTATGCTATCCAACACTTTCCCTACTGTTGCACTCTCTGGAGTGGGAATAGTTATTTTTACCCCTACGCTATCCAATGCTTTCCCTACTGTTGCGCTCACTGGAGTGGGAATAGTAATTTTTAACCTTACGCTATCCAACGCTTTCCCTACTGTTGTGCTCTCTGGAGTGGGAATAGTAATTTTTATCCCTACGCTATCCAACGCTTTCCCTACTGTTGCACTCTCTGGAGTGTGAATAGTAAATATAACCCTCTCGCTATCCTACGGAAGAAATATTGTATATGTTTTGTTAATAATATGTATATATATATATATATATGTGTTTAAATTTTTTTTAAGATACATTAATTATTTATTAATTTTAAGTTTATTAAAGTATGGTTAAATTAATTATATTTATTATTATATTACTTTAAAATTACTTTTAAGATATTTTAAAAATTTGATATTTTGACTGTCTATATTTTTTCCTATCGGCATCGATATAGCAATTAGGCGACCCATAACGGACCGCAAAGGATAGGTCAGAGTATTAGGGAGGCCTAAAAGGACATACGAGGGAAAGCAAGGGATCCCTGTATCAAAGTGGGTGTCTACCTCCGTTAGGATATGGTCCCAATACTCCCGGAGCAGCTGGCACTCCCAGAGTAAATGAACCAGAATGCCCACCTGTCCGCAGCCTCGCCAACACAGGGGGTCATTAGTTCGGTCCATCTCGTACAGGCGCTCGTGGGTGTAGTACCAGTAGGTCGCTACCTTCGTGAGGGTGTCTGTAAGACCCATGTGGTATGCTGAGTGTCGTGCTCTATAATATATCCCCCCCATTCCTTGTGTGTAAGAGTCCTCCCCAGCTCCCGCTCCCATCGTGCTCTGCCTGAGTTGTATGTGTATGTGTGTTTTTGCGTGAGCATCTTGTAGAGATCTGATATCAGTTGTTTCTCCATTTTGCGAGTAATCAGCCAGCGTTCGTATGGTGTCAACGGTCTATCCGCCGAGTACCGTACACTATCATTGAGAGACCAATGCCTCACCTGTAGGTATCGGAGTCTTTCGGATTCTGGCAATCCGAACTCCTGACGAAATTGCAAAAAGGGGATGACGCCCTCCGGGGAGTACATATGTAATAGAGCTAGGCAGCCGGCAGGTTTCCAGCGTGCGAAGGCCCGTTCATCCATTCCCGGTTGGAAGTCCGGGTTCCCCACTATGGGGGTAAGGGGCGAGGGAAGGGTCGTGAGCTCTTGACTCACCCCAACACTGTCCCAGATCTCCAGAGGAACCCTCGTAATGAAGAAAGCATATAAATTAGGGGTCTATGTTCATTACGCATAAATGGGACCTCTTGCAGGGTCCTCCCTGCAACCGCCTGATCTTGGAATAACCAATGCTTCCCGGACTCCCACCTGCTCCACTCCACCAGGGTGCGCAGTTGAGCCGCCTTGAAATATGCAGTCAAGTCTGGGACTCCTATCCCACCCTGTTCCGGGGCCATCATCGCCACACGTAGTTTCAGCCGTAGTTTCTTCCCATTCCATAGAAACTGTGACAGCTCAGATTGCACCAGCTTTATCCAGCCCTGAGGGGGCCGAAGCGGGATCAAGCGGAAGAGATATAAGATTTGGGGGAGGACTGTCATTTTGACCGCCGCCACTCTGCCCAACCAAGACAGCGGATAGTATTTCCACTGCCCCAACTCGCGTCTGATTTTCTGTCTCAAGTGGTTGTAGTTTATGTCAACTGAGGCCAAGAGCGAAGGGGCCAGTTGTATTCCAAGATACGGCACTGCCTCCGAGGCCCATTGAATGGGAAACATCTCCTGCATGTGGGCAAGAGTGGACGCCAAGAGTGACAGGTCAAGGGCCACCGATTTGGCCATGTTTACTTTAAAGCTGGAGACCCGGACGAAATTTGTGAGGTCCTCAAAGCACGCCAGCAGAGAGTCCACGGGACTGGAAAGCGAGATCAGCACATCATCGGCATACAGGCTTATGGTGTGGACATCCCCCCCAAAGTTGATCCCCCCTACTTTTGGATCTAGTCGCAGCAGCTGTGCAAGAGGTTCCATATAAAGGGCGAATAACATGGGAGACAAAGGGCATCCCTGTCTCGTGCCCCGTTCAATCGTGAATCAAGGAGAAGTAAACCCATTGACCCGGACCGTGGCTGTGGGGAACCTGTAGCAGTTCATCACCCAAGTTCGGAACTTCGGGCCCATACCCGCTTTCTCTAGAACTTTCTCCAAATAGGGCCAATGGACCCTATTGAATGCCTTCTCAGCATCGATGGCTAGCAGCATATATTCGCCCTCCATGCGGGCGGCTTTTTCCAGGAGATGGAAGGCTCTTTTGGTATTGTCAGAGGTCTGGCGTTCCGGGATGAACCCGGCCTGGTCAGGCTCTACCAACCCCTCCATGTATGGGCTCACCCGTGAGGCTAAGATCCCGGTGTAGAGCTTAAGATCCACGTTTGGTAGAGAGATAGGTCTGTATGGCCCGTATTCAGTGTGATCCTTGCCTGACTTGGGAATCACAGTGATAGAGGCCTCCAGCAGATCTCCAGGTATCGTCCCCACTTCCGCGAAGGAGGTAAAGAGGCGCGCAAGTAGCGGAGCAACCTGGGCACAGAATGTCTTGTAGAAGCTAGCCGGAAAGCCGTCTGGCCCGAAGCTTTGGCTACTTTGAGGCGAGAGATGGCAGCTATAACCTCTTCTGAGCGGATATCTCTCTCAAGGCTCTCCATCTGCTCCTTTGTTAGTGCTGGCAGGGAAACAGAAGCCAGGAAATCCGCTTCCTCTATGGGCTTTGGCGGGTCTGCAGAGTATAAGTCTGCATAAAAAGAGCTGAAGGCGCTTGCTATATCGTGGTCCTCAGTAACTCGCGTGCCATCTCCCTTGCGTATCTCCCAAATCTCCCGCAGGTGTGCCACTTCTCGCAGTTTGTGTGCTAGTAGGCGCCCACATCTGTCCCCGCCGGTATAGTATGTGTGGCGTAGCCGCAGGGCCGCGAATTCCGCCCGGTCTAGGTCTAAAGACGCGAGCTGCTGACGCGCCGCCTTCAATTGTCTCCAAATTCTCGGGGCTCCCGTCCGCCTTTGTATTTGTTCTAGCTCTCTGGTCTTTTGTGTGAGCTCCTCTCTTTTAGAGCGACGCTCTACATTCTCCTCCGTCGAGATGGAGATGAACTTTCCTCTTAGAACTGCTTTCAATGCGGCCCATTGTGTAGCCAGCGACGTACCATTGTTGCTGTTATGGGAGAGATAGTCCGCTATTGCGCGCTGGATTTTAGAGACCACCTCCTTCCTGTACAGCTACGACTCCCGTAGCCGCCAAACCATGCGAGGACTCTGCGCCGCAGGCATAGAGAGGACAACTGTAACCGGCGCATGATCGGAGAGAGAGGCCGTACCAATATCAACCCTAGTGACATGTGCCTGAGTAGGTGTAGAAGCAAGCAGATAGTCTAGACGTGCATATGTTTTATGGGCATTAGAATAATAAGTGTAGTCTTTTTCCCCTGGATGGAACACACGCCACAAATCAAGGAGGCCCAGGTCCGTCAAGCAGGCCAAACCCTCCGCCATGAGAGCCCCCGGCTGCGTGGTGCGCTGACAAGACTTGTCTAACACATTGTCGAAAACTACGTTCAAGTCACCTCACAGCACTATATGGCGGTCAGTCATGTCTGTGCTCTCCGTGAGTGCCCTGTGCAGAAACCTTTCCTGTCCCTCATTGGGTCCATATATTGTGCCGACCGTAAAGGTAGCGTCTCCCATCGCAAATCTATACACCAACAAACTCCCCGCAATTTCTGCTGCCTTATGTAACACCTTGCCCCTGAACTTTTGGGCCACCAAGATGGCCACCCCCGCTTTTTTAGTAGGGCACGAAGAAAAAAAGTTGAAAGGGGAACATACGGGACCGAAGTCGATGACAATCCCCTGGGAGGAGGTGTGTCTCCTGCAGGAGGCAAATATCTGCTTGGGACTGCTCCAAACTAAGCAGGACCGCTTTGCGCTTGACTGGGTTATTCAGCCCACGTACGTTAAGCGTGAGCATGACAAGATCAGTTGCCGGCATCTACCCGATGCAACCTCGAACCAGCCATAATAGCATCTCAGAAGCCCTCTGCCACACATTCCCCAAACCCTGCCATCTCCATAAGTATTGAAGCAAAGAGCCAAACCCTGTTGTGTATTTTGGGCGGACCATGGACCATACCCCCCCTTCCTCCCCCACCCCGCCCCCAACCCCATCCCTGCAGAATAACCCCTAAAGACTCTCGGTAATGACGGAACGGGTTCCCCCCAACTGTGAACACAAAAGCAACAACTTTGTCCATAATCCTAAGGTGATTGGTAGAAAGCAACAATGGCATAGTCTGTCAAGTCGGAATATAGCCTCCCTCCGCCGACAGCATACTGCTTAGTGAACATGAGGCCCAGCCACATAGATTCTTCTCCAAACTCAGCTAGGATGCGGCCCCTCGGCACCCACAGAAACTGCCGCCACTGCAGCCCGTTGGCCGTCCTTGATCTCTGCAGCTGGTGGCCTCCGGATCCGTTGACGTCTTGACTGTTGCCACCAGCGGGGTTTATCGTCATCCACCCCCGTTTTGGGTCTCTCGGTTTCCTCCGGCTCAGCTAGTGGGTCCAGGCCCAGCAGGCGACAGGCTTCTTTGAAGGACCGGAGTTGGTGCAGTTTATTGTCCTTTTTGATAATCAAATGGAAGAGATGACCCAAACTCTAGGAAATGTTTTGTTGTTGGAGAAAAGACGTGACGGGTCTAAAACAGCGCCTGTTTTTGCAGAGTGAGAACGGACAGATCCTGATATAGAACAGGGGCCTGACCTTGAAAAGACAGTGGGTGCTTCTGTTGTGCCTTCAGTAGAATCTCTTCTTTAGTGCGGAAGTCCTGCACACATGCCAAGATGTCAGGTGGGGAGGCTGAGGTGGGGCGCGGGGGACCCACTCTGTGCACACGGTCTATCAGTATGTCCGTATCTGCTGGGCATCCCAAGATGTGCCGAAACAGGGTGCTGGTGAAGCCAAAGAGGTCCCTAGTGTCTTCCGACATGGTCACTCCCCGAATGCGGACGTTGTGTCGTCGTGAACGATTCTCCAGATCTTCCACGTGTGATTGTAGGTCTACCTGCTGATCGTGAATCCGGATTATCTCCTGTTGCAGCGCATCCATCTCAGCATCCCGGGAGTCACTCTTGGTCTCCAGGTCCGCCACACATTCCCCTATGCCATCCACATCCCTGCGGATGTCTCTGATCTCGTCTGCGGACTCCTTCTGCAGGGCGCGGATGTCTTCCCGCAGAGATGTGAAAAGTGACTTGAGGAATGCCTTAGTGATTGGTTCCGTACTCTCCGACCGGTCCGTCGCTGTCTGCGACGCGCTCTTTGCCCCATCCTTGGCCGGAGGAGTCGACTGGGCCTTAGCGAAAAGGTCCTTGACCGTTTTATCTTTCTTCACTCTTGCGGCTGCCATTCTTGGACACCAGTGGGACTGTGCACAGCAAAAGGCCCTCTAGCCGCCCAGGCTCAGTAGCTGCGGTGGACAACCGTCTACACTTCTCCAAGCACAGTGTATCTAATAAGAGTCCCACACTCAATCGCCAAGCAGGCCACTATGAGGCCGATCCGCCACAGCCGCCGATAGCCCAGTCTTTAATCCTCGCCACACACCGCGCCGGCTTCCATGGGTGACACACACAGCTCTATGCCGCTGCCACTCTCTTGGGTTACTCCGCTCGTTAGCCCTTGCCTGATGCGCCCACACCGCCGCCGTCTGTCGCCCCGGCCACCCGATGCACCGACCAGTCTGCCTCCGTGCCGCGAGGGAAGCAGTCCCGGCTCACCTCTCGCCTGTTGGGCTACCTCCTTGTCTCCGCGTTGCTGGTCCCACCGGGTCCCGGGCTCGTGGTCCGCAGCACTGCAGGAAACATCCTCTGTCGGCTGACAAGCCCCTCGCCGTCACAGCTGCTTGCCGGGTGGACCCCTCCGCTGATGGTTACTTGGCTTGGCGGACCACACCTCACTGCCGTCCGCACCAGTCCTCCTGCCTCGGTGATCCACCGCACCTGAGGAGCCGCCGTGACCTCCTCTCACCAGTCCCAAGCTAAGATGGCGGCACCTCTCTTGATCGTCACCGGCGGACCTGGAACTTGTACAGACGGCTCCCTGCTCCAGGGCAGCTGCCTCTGTCTGCCACCCGTCCAGCAATCCCCTCAGGCACAATGCCCCCGCAGCTGCTCCGAGGCGGTCCAGGGGGCCGAATGCCTCTCGCCCCTCATGCTGCCGCGACTCACACTCACAAAATGGCGGCCAGTCGGGCGATCACCACCACCTCGACAGCGGCCAGACTGGCCACCACTAGAAGCCCTTCCGGACACTTCCGAGCGACCCACCGCTCCCGTCGTCCTCACTGACCAGCCTCTCGGTCAGACGCCGTGATACTCGCCCTCCACTGTCTGCCAGCCTCTGTGCCTGACCCCGGCGACTGCCTGCACTCCGCTCTGCTCGGTTAATTCAGGCTCCGAGCCCCTCTGATCCGGCGTTCGCTGGCTTTTGCAACTCTTGGGGTCAGCAGCAGCAGTTTCCGCTGCTATCCGGGACCGACCACAACGATTAGGGCCGTGGGCCTGTGCTACAGAAGGCTGTCGGCGGGAGCTCCAGCAAAGTGCGACCGATCACATCGCCATCTTGGCCACGCCCCTCGGAACTCTACTTTTTGAAGGAATTCATAGGCCAAACTGTTGCCTTCTGAGTTTGACACAGGGGCTGTGCTCTCCCAACTAAATGAAGATGACCTAGGCCAACCTGTAGCCTTCAATAGCAGGGGTCTACTACCTAGGCGACAGAGGAAGAGTGCAAATAGAAATAGAGGCCTTTGAAATGGTGTTGAAACTGAAGAAGTAGAGACCATACTTGTTTTAAACTCATGTGTGGGTTAGACAAACCAGGCCTCTCAGCTGCCTCATGGAAATAAGTTGTGAGAATTCCAAACTGTTGAGGTAGTCCATCTCCCTACAGGGAATGGACTTTACGGTGGAACACCGTCCCAAGACTGACCACTTCAGTACTGATGGTCTTTCCAGGTTATTACGCCTTACTGATGAGAAATCCATTGAGGGTGTGTATCTCTTCCTATTGTCAGCTTGGAGGGCACATATAGTCGCAAAGTTATATAGGTCCTGGGCACAAACACTTCCATTTTACATATTCACATTTAAAGTCGACATCTTTTTACACTGTGGCCTTTGCAACACATCTTACATGCAAATCAGTGTACTCAGAAAATAATTGCTTACATGTAGATTTCCTCGTGGGCACATTATCATCTATTAGAACACTCTTTACAAGGTCACCGGTAGTCTATGTTATGGGTTGTTGTCTGTTAGGTGACAGCTCTGGATGGGTAGAATAAACAAGATGCGGGTGGTCGCAAGCTCAGGCATTGAATGTAGTGGTTTAGTTTAATATATAAACTGCATGAGCCCTTGCTTAGGCAGAGGAGCCTTTTAACAAGATTGTTGTGCTCACATTTGCCTGAATTCTGGCTGGTTGGATACCATCCCGATCCTAAGAAGGATAGTGGAGTGCTCTACATCAGACCTGGCTGTCAGATGATACACATACACAGGTAAGTGGGGAGCTAGATCACTCAGGGAGATTTGGCAGATTAGCACACTTATACTTATTAGGACAGGCATACTTAAGTAAGAGTACAATTATGTCTTCATATAATCTAATGAAATTGTACAATGGTTGAATTAATCATCCCATTTTCGTCATGCTTGTGACATTTGTTTGCTTCATACTATTAATCATTGCTGCGCATATATTTTACACAAGATTACAGTTGCTTCTATAAATATTTGAAACACCACTTGTGTATTTCTTGTGTATCTC
The DNA here is from genome assembly GCF_964263255.1 of Lissotriton vulgaris. Taxonomy (NCBI): domain Eukaryota; kingdom Metazoa; phylum Chordata; class Amphibia; order Caudata; family Salamandridae; genus Lissotriton; species Lissotriton vulgaris. The sequence goes on from NC_141689.1 coordinate 1,946,528,329, forward strand.
CTTGGGCATGCCTGAACGTCAAGCAAAAGGGCAAGATTTGTTTCTGCAATTTCCTTGGGGAATAAGGGTTGACATGTTCAGAGGTTGCAGGTGCCATCATGAACACTGTCAGATTTGGAGCATTGATGGTGCACTATGAGCAAGGCAAGAATTAGGTCAACATATTCTCTTGGTATGTGCAGACTCACATAGTTTTGAGGCTTATGTTGCCCAAAAACAGAGTCTTAGTGAGAAAGTAGGAACTGCGTGACAATGATAAGCCTGACACTTTTGGGTGGTAGTCCTCAAACAATTGCCTTCACACCTCATGTTTTGCTGAATTTAGTGTTTTTGTCCTTAGGACTCTGTGCACTTTACCACTAATAACCAGTAATGCAAGGGCTTGTGCTGACTCCCTAAAACATGGTAATATTGGCTTACACCTGATTGACATGTTTAATTTACTTACAAGCCTTTGCAAAAGGTCTATCCTATATATCCAAGGATGATAGATTAAATGTTACTAGTGGGCCTGTAGTACTGATTGTGCAACCCACTTAAGTAGCTCCACATTAAACTGGACATGTCTGTGACATGCTGCTAAAATCTGCTGGAGTGAGTCCTTATCCCTAAGAGGTGCCCCAGGTCCTAGACCCTTGGGTGACATCAGATTGTACTCCCCCTGTCCACCTTCAGCACTTACGCAGCACAATGCAACTCAATGCAGCAGGACACTCTAGTTGGCTATGGATGCAGTCCCATAAATGTGATTTTTGAGGGAACCTGCAGCTTTTGTGTCCACAAAGTTTAATGTTTGTGAATCAGATTATTCTGGCCTCCAGGTTTTTCTACTCTGTTTTATGTGATTGGACCTCGGATGATGGATTGAAAATGTTCCTCCTGGAAAGATAATTTAGCGGTCCATTTTTTTGCTCCCATGCGCATACAAAAAATCCTCATTCGATGTAATAGAGGCTATCATCTTACCCAGGTACTGAACATATTATTCACCAGTATGTTTCCCTAGGAAAGATAATTTAGCAGTCTATTTTTTTTATCTCATGCACATACAAGAAATCCTCAATCGATGTATTATCTAACATAGTACTCATCAGTAAATGTCCTTTCCCTCAGTCCAAGTCTTCCCCATCACAGTCCTTACAGAATGAGTTGCTCCCATGCATTCAAGACAGCTACCCCTTTCAAGATTCACCAAAATAAAACACTTTACAGTGCATTTCATCTGTTTCATCTGTGAGAGTCTGAAAAGTATCAGTGCTCTGTCCAAAATATCCTTGTGTTTGCTTTGTTCGCCCATAGTTGGCAGGGTATGCCCAGACATGGTTCTCTTGCTCACTTTGCCACTAGATTCAAGCTATTGCAGCAAACAAATGATGGATGGAATGCTGACAATGCAAACATTCTCCACCAGTCAAAAGATCTGGGTTAAATCCATCGTCCCGTTCCATGCCCAGACGTGGGTCCCTTGCTCACTTTGCCACTGGATTCAAGCTAGCCTGGCTGATTATGGCTGATTAGCCAGAAACCGGTCCCAGGATGCTTCTTTCCGGTCCATGGAAGACATGGCTTGGCAATTCGTACTGGACTGTTCCCATGAGGCACAGGGTCACACTGATTTGCATATGGCCATGTCTGAACTGGGGTGGTGGAGTGAGCTAAAGAGTGATGATGGATTAAACCCAGATCAGTTGACTGGGGGTGAATGCTTGCCATGCTCAACACTCCCTCCATCATCCTCTTTGGTTTTACTAGATGCAACCTAGCCTGTCTGAAGAGGGTTGTGACCCCGAAAATGGTCCCAGGATGCTTGTTTCCGGTCCAGGGAAGACATGGCTTGGCAGTTCAGACTGGACTGTTGACTTCCCATGAGGTACAGGGCCAAGATGATTTGCATATAGCTGTGTCTGAACTGGGGTGGCGAAGTGAGCTAAACAATGATGATGTATTAAACCCAAACCTGTGACTGGAGGTGAGTGTCTGAAAACTTTCAGTGCTCCGTCCATTATCTCCTTGTGTTTGAATAAAAGTCTCAAGGCCATCAAAGACTTCATCAACCTCTACATGGCTACCAGACTCTGCCATCCGTAAGTCCAGCAGCTGTGCCTGCTACGATTGGAGTGTGACCCTCAACAGGCAGAAGTTCTTGCCAGTGGAGCTCGGCGCTCACCACATCAAAAGACCTGTGCTTCATTGTCGAATGCGTCAGAGTCCTGATTAATGCATCAACAACTCTCATAAATAAATACCCGGCGGCTAAACCACAGAGGAAAACAAGAATCCAATAATCCAAAACTCCATGCCCCGCATTGGAACAATACTGCCCACTGAATAAAAGGAGAGCATGTGACTACGATTGGCCCACCAGTTATCAAGTATGCAACAAATATCATGTAGTAAGGGAAAGGGTAGGCCACACCGAATGTGCAACATATGATTAAAACCAGACCAATCATGCCCCAGACCATTGGACAGTCCCACCACTACATGCCAGCTCCCTCCACACCCAACAAGCGGAAACATTCCAGCTAAAAAAAAATAAAAAATATAATTCATAACATTAATGTATCTGTGTACGTACACGTGACAACATTTCTACTCTATATGGTAGCTACTCCTAAACCAAAAAGGTTTTTTGATTATATACATATATATAAAGTATACAAACAATACATATAAACTGAAAAGTATGTATACCCTCACTCCCACAGATACTCAACTACCTATATAGGAATGGCGGTTCAAAGATACCTAAGTTCTGTATTAGAAAGACCTACACTCTTAACAGATTATACAAGGGCCCACATTTCATTCTGATCGTTCAGTCCTTGGCTTGATGCGTGGTATCTTTCTATCAAGCGAGCTTGAAGGTGGTTCAATTAACTTTGTAAAACTGTTTTGTTTGGTGACTTTACCACCGCCAAGATAGACCATTCAAAATCATCTTCCCCATGGCCTTTTTCGATTTAGTGTCGGACCATAGGGGCCCCTTCAGTCTTGAACCGTAACCGTGACTTGTGCTGCAATATTCGCATTTTTGCGACCTGTGTTTTCTGTCCAATGTATGTTTTCTCACATGCACAGGTCACACAATAAATTAAGTTTTTTGTTTTACAATTAGAAAAACACAATTGTTTGTGCTGTTTTTTATGTATCACTACAAATGTGGACTCTTGAGTCTGTGGGCATGCCGCACAACTGCTGCATCTAAAATGCTCTATTATTGGCGGTAACCCTAACAGACCTCTCACATCTGTAGGGGTGGACTTCTGACTGATCGCTCTAACCAGATGATTCCTTAAATTTCTGCCTCTATCAAAGGCAGACAAAGGTTTCGGAATATTAAGATGTTCTATAAGCCTCAAATTCCTTAGAATAATCTGTTAAATGACCACAAAGCAATGACTGGTATGACGAAGATGGACGATGACGTAATGTCCAGATTACTTCCTTGAGTTCTTCATTACACAGACACTTATTCTTCCTTGTCCTAATCCTCTTTCCATCCTCCCTCCATTATTTTCTTCTCAGACCGCATTGAAGCCCGGATATGACTGCTGTTAACTTTTTAATATGTTTTTTGTATTGAGAGGGGAGGTTATAATGAGGTATGGTGGAGCAAAAAATAAAGGGAAGACAGGATCAAATTAAAAAAGACGAATTCCTTCTTCCTAGTCAAATCTATAAGGTAACTTGTCTCAGGGAGGCAGAACTCATCTCAAAGTAAGGACGGGAACAGCGAAGGCTAGGATTTGTAGTAATGACGATTACCGGCAAGTTATGCTGTCTCTCTCTCTCAAGAACTGCTATGAATATCTTCAAAATCAACTTCCAAACCCAGCAGCATCTTTCTATACATGCATATGCTGAATTTATGGGTAATCCCTTGGTGATTAACTCGAGAAGGTCCTGCGAATGTTTACAGCCCCTGTACCCCTGCACAAGCCACTTTGGTCCCGGTCCCTACTGGCGGGCGTAGAAACGCTATAAAACCGTGGGGAAATTGTAATACTGGTCTAGGTTCATTTCCAGGTGAACATCTCATAGACTGTTTAGCTGTCAGATTACAAGCACTCTTACCTGTAGGATGCTTGTAGGTTGATTTCGCAGAGACGTTATGGACCGACTTCCCCGAGTTCTAGACAACGCCCTGTGATCTAATTTTACACTAAGGCAATTAAATAGAATTTAGGGAGGAGGGCCGGATCGGGGACGCTACCTGTTCCATGGTTGTCGATCTGCAAAGCAATAAAGAAAACATTTGTAATTTAAACTCTCTTTTTAAATCCTGCTAACTATCTAGACCTACAGTAATTTTCTCTTGTTGAACTCTTAGAGAGCCTACCTGCGACTTTTAGAAGCTAGGCGTCGCGTCCGTGTTGTCATTGTGAAGAGTCTTGTATTTAGCGTTGGTTGTCTTCGGGATGTTTAAAGAGGCTTTCGGTAGTAACTGTGCTCCTAAGTAAATAATCAAATATAAGAATAAGTTACTGATTTTTTTCTATGTCAAGATGCACCACATGATAAGACTACCAGTACCCTGTGTCACTTACTCAGTATACTCTCTCTACTCTTTGAAGTTCTTCACAACCTGTGTACGAAAATGGCTAAACAAAAGGAACAACTATCTAAACATAACATTAAAATGTGCTTTCTCAAGATTTTCTTTGATTAAGTCTCAAAGTCTTCTTGTTTCTTTTTTAGGAAATCAAAATGTCAATGATCGTCTTTGCCAGGATTCTACCAAGATTCTTCGAATTATTTCAGGTAAGTTCTGTTTTCTCTATATTTTGTTGCTTGCTTGCGTTGGGCGCCTTTTGACAAAGTAAAAAAAAGGTTCACTTAGCTTAAAGCAGCAAGGAGATGAAGGTTTTTCGAATTCGGGATGACTTTGGGGCGTTGCCGGATCGTCGAGTCCTGTGGAGGCTGCGGAGGTGAGTCTTCTTGGCAGGCGGAGGAAGGCAAAGCGTCAGAAAGCGTCGGGTGTGGCTATTTATACTCGAGCCACACCCGAACGAACGATGATGCATCGCGCACCTTTTCTCTGTGTGCGTTTCCCGATTGTTTGTTTTTAGCCGGTCTGCTCGCAACAGTGCCTCCCCCAGTGCCGATCCTCAACCAAGAGTCAATACTCATGCTATAATAAATATACATAGACACGAACAATAGTTAAAATGAAAAAGTTATGTTGATACATCATCAATCATACTGTACTGTGAAAAAGTTACATTAACAAATCATCAAACATATTCTACTATGGCGTGCAGGGTGCACAGGACAGGGGTGGGTTTTTTGAAGGGTTTTACCTCATCTAGGTGCTATGGGCGCTACGGGGGTGCCACGGGGTCATGAATGTACCCCCCTCTTAAGAGCCCACCCAATACTTGAGGAACTGGTTTTGTTTTTTCTGGATACTGTAAATGAAACTGTTTTACTAATCGTGGAGCATTCTGTAGGTTAGCAAGAGGTTCCCAGGATCGCTCTTTGGGCCATAACCCTTCCAATGTATCAAATAAAACAATTTCCCACGGATTCTTTTTGAATCTGTAATTTTCTGAACCTCAAATTCTGGAACATTATCAAATTGTATAGCTGTGGGAGGTTTCTTAAATCTGGTCATAGGGTTAAATGGTTTAATCAATGACACATGAAATACTGGATGAAATCGATATTTGAGTGGTAAAGTCAACTTTACACTGACCGGATTTATTACCTTTTCTATATCAAATGGCCCGATAAAACGAGGACAGAATTTTTTACAAGTTCTTATCTTAAGATTCTTTTGTGGATAACCACACCTTGTCTCCAATGGAGTATTTTGGTTGCAGTCTTCTGTGTGAATCTGAGATACTTTTTTTGTCTTTCTTTTGCCTGTGCTAGATGATACTGGGCCTGATTTTGAATGTGAACTAGTTTTTTAAGGTGTTCATTCAAAGATGGAATTATAAAAGGAAACCTTATTGAACCAGGGATATTTTTAGGATGAAAACCATAGGTACTAAAAAATGGAGAGAAGCTAGTGGAGGAATTGTCCATGTTATTGTAAGCAAATTCCAATATCCACAGAACATCCAACCAATCTTTTTCTTCCTCTACTAATGCACATCGTAAGAATTGTTCTATGGTCTGGTTGGTTCTTTCAGTTAAACCATCAGTTTGAGGATGATAACCAGAAGATGTGCGAACATCCATGTCTAAAGTTTTTCCTAAATTTTGCCAGAAGTGAGAAATAAATTGAGGGTCTCTATCAGAAATTATTACTGAAGGAATACCATGTAAACGGATTATTTCTTTGGAGAATATTTGTGTTAACTCCTTAGCTGATGGGATCTTTTTTAATGGGCTGAAGTGGGCCATCCGAGAAAAAATGATCAACCACAGTTAGAATAGTGTTAAAACCATTCTTAGTCTTTGGAAGATCGACTATAAAATCAAGGGACAGTGTATGCCAGGGTTGAGGTGGTATTGGAAGTGGGAGGAGAAGACCACTAGGTGCTTGATGTTGTGATTTATTCTGGGTGCATACTACACAGGTTTCAATATAACTCTGAACATCTGTTAACATAGATGGCCACCAAAACTTTCTTTTAATTAAATGACTAGTTTTTGTTACTCCTGGATGTGCAGACATAAAAGTATCATGATGTAATTGTATCACTTTCTGTTGAAGTTCTTGTGTGGGTACCAAAATGTGTTCATTCATATACAATAATGTATTCTTAATTTGTAATAAAGGATACTGTTCTTGCCACTCTTGTGTTGTTTTTTCTTGAATTTCTTTTTTAATTTCCTCTACTACATCAATATACGTAACTCCAATCTTAAAACAGTGCTCTGATAATACAGGCTGGGTTTTATCAGGTAAACAATCTTTTTCTTCTGATATTCCAATACGTGACAAAGCATCAGCTTTTTGATTCTCTTTCCCTGCACGATAAGTGATTATAAAATTGTAATCATTAAAGAATAATGTCCATCGTAATTGTCTTGCGGTGAGAGCTTTTACAGATCGCAAACTTTGTAGATTTCTAAGGTCCGTATAAATTGTTACTGGATGTCTCCCTGAGCCCTTCCTCCTCGCACCGCTCCCGCCTCCCTGCTGCCCCTCCCACGCCCCTCCCCCCCCTCAAGGTGCTTAAATGACAGATGTGCCCACGCGCAGCCTCCACGCGCTACGGCCACGCCGAAGGTGCGCCAAAGTTAAGCCCGTCTACGCCCGTCCGCGCCTGGACCGCGCCCAGCGCCAGACCCCCTGGTCCTCGTAATGTCCACCCCCCCCCGCATTACTTACAATGCCACCACCCTCCTAGCCCTGAACCCCGGCCGTTCCCCCATCTGCGTCCCAGCCGCCCCTGGACAAACCCATGGACCCTTTTCCTGCAACTCCTGCAAGTTCGACGGCACCAAGAACAACTCCTCATCTACGAACACACAACAGATATCCGACCCCAACCACCTACAATGCATCCTGCTCAACACCCGCTCGGTCCACAGGCACGCCATCGACCTCTGGAATCTTCTAGACACCATCTCTCCGGACGTCGCCTTCCTAACAGAAACATGGATGAACGCCACATCAGCCCCAGACATCACCATTGCCATCCCGGAAGGCTACAAGATCATTCGCAAGGATCGTACCGGCCACACAGGAGGAGGCATCGCTATCGTCCATAAGAAATCCATCCGCATCTCAACCAGCTCAGACGTCAATCTCGCCAACTCTGAACACCTTCACTTCCAGATCCACACCGACCCCAAGACCACACTCAGAGGCACCCTCCTTTACAGGCCACCAGGACCCCGCACACAATTTAGCGAAGACATCACGGACTTCATCACTCCACACGCGCTCCCCTCCGAGGATTACATCCTTTTGGGAGACCTCAACTTTCACCTTGAAAAGAATAACGACCGCAACACCACCACCCTCGTGGACAACCTCACCAACCTCGGACTTAAACAACTTGTCCCTACCCCCACCCACATCGCAGGTCACACACTCGACCCTATCTTCACCTCCAGCAAACATGTCTCCTTCAGCCACACCACAGCTCTCCTTTGGACTGACCACAGCTGCGTTCACTTTACCTACAACAAGCACCCCCAACCCACTCTCCAAAGAAACTGGAACAAAATCACCATCGACCAGATCTCCTCATCGCTTCTTCAAAACTCCCAAGCCCACTCCTCTAAGCCAGACCAAGCAGCCACGAACCTCACCCAATGGTTATCCAACAGCGCCGACATCCTAGCACCACTGAAAAAACGACAAATCAAACTAGGCAGCAAGAAGGCCTCCTGGTTCAACGATGATCTTAAGAAATCCAAGAAACTATGTCGCTCCCTTGAGAAGACCTGGAAAAAAGACCCAACCACCAGCACCAAGGACGCCTTCAAAAACGCCACACGCATACACCACCAACTGATCCGGAATGCCAAGAAAGCCGCTTTCAAGGACCGACTTGATAACAACGCCCACAACAGCAAGGAATTATTCAACATCGTCAAGGAATTTACCAACCCCTCAGCCAACTCCAACGACATCACCCCCTCTCAAGCCCTCTGCGACTCCCTAGCCTCATTCTTCCACAACAAAATTGCAGACATCCACAACAGCTTCGACAACCGACCCAAAGACTAACCCACCCAACCCCCTGCAGGACCCCCACCTCCCCTGAACATCCTCAATGACTGGAAGCCAATCTCCACTGAGGACACCATCCGTCTGATGAACTCTATCCACTCAGGATCCCCCACAGACCCATGCCCTCACCACATCTTTAACAAAGCAGACTCCATTATAGCACCGCACCTCCGAGACGTCATCAACTGCTCCCTCAACTCCGCAACCTTCCCGGAAAGCTGGAAACATGCCGAACTCAGCGCCCTCCTGAAGAAACCCACAGCTGACCCCACCGAACTCAAAAACTACCGCCCTATCTCACTCCTTCCATTCCCTGCCAAAGTCATCGAGAAAGCGGTCAACAACCAGCTCGCCGCATTCCTCGAAACCAACAAATCCCTCGACTTCTCACAATCCGGCTTCCGAGCCAAGCACAGCACCGAAACCGCCCTCATCGTAGCAACAGACGACATTCGAACTCTTCTGGACAATGGAGACACAGTCGCCCTCATCCTCCTCGACCTCTCCGCAGCCTTCGACACGGTCTGTCATAGCACCCTTTTACAACGTCTCAGAAACATCGGAATCCAAGGAAAAGCACTGGAATGGATCACCTCGTTCCTCACCGGAAGAACCCAGAGAGTCCGCCTTCCACCATTCAAGTCAGAAGCCACTGAAGTCATCTGCGGCGTACCACAAGGATCTTCACTCAGCCCCACCCTCTTCAACATATACATGAGCCCCCTCGCGGTCATCGCACGCCAACACAACCTCAACATCATCTCCTACGCCGACGACACTCAACTGATCCTATCACTCACCAGAGACCCTAACACTGCCAAAACTAACCTGCATGAAGGAATGAAAGAAGTAGCCGAATGAATGAAGCACAGCCGTCTGAAACTGAACTCAGACAAAACAGAAGTCCTCATCCTAGGCACCTCCCCCTCCGCCTGGGATGACTCTTGGTGGCCAGAGGCCCTTGGAAAAGCACCCATCCCGACGGACCACGCACGGAACCTGGGCGTCATCCTGGATTCCTCACTCTCGATGAACAGACAAGTCAACGCTGTTTCTTCGTCTTGCTTCAACATTCTTCGCATGCTCAAAAAAACATTTCGCTGGATCCCCACCGAAACTAGAAAAACAGTCACCCACACTCTGGTCACAAGCCGACTGGACTACGGAAACACCCTCTACGCCGGTACCACCGCCAAACTCCAGAAAAAACTCCAACGCATCCAGAACGCTTCAGCCAGACTCATATTAGACATCCCGCGTAAAGAACACATCTCTGGTCACCTGAAAAACCTCCACTGGCTCCCCATCAACAAAAGGATTACTTTCCGCCTCCTAACCCACGCACACAAAGCACTCTACGAAATCGGACCCGAATGCCTCAACACACGACTGTCCTTTTACACTCCCCCCCGCCAGCTACGATCCTCCAACCAAGCCCTTGCCAATGTACCTCGCATCAACAAAACCACCATGGGAGGTAGATCCTTCTCCTACCTGGCGGCTAAAACTTGGAACTCACTTCCCACTCACCTTCGCCTTACTCAGAACCACCTAGCATTCAGAAAGCAACTTAAAACTTGGATATTTGACAAATAATTCCCCACCCTTCCCCTAGCGCCTTGAGACCCTCTGGGTATGTAGCGCGCTATATAAATTTACTGACTTGACTAGCACCTAACAAATAATGGCGCCATTCTTCAAAAACTGCTTTGATGGCTAACAATTCTTTGTCAGCAATAGCATAATTTTGTTCAGTAGGGGTAAGTTTTCTTGAATAATATGCTATGGGATGCATCTGACCGGTCTCCTTATGTCTTTGAGATAAAATGCCCCCAATTGCAAATTGTGAAGCATCTGCTTCGACTATGAAGGGAATGGAAGGATCTGGATGCATTAAAATAGGTGCAGAGGTAAATTGTTGTTTTAGATTTTGAAAGGCTTTTTCTGCCTCACTAGACCATTCAAATTTAAAAAAAATTCGTAATAACCTAGTTATTGGGGTTATGATTTGAGAAAAATTACAAATGAATCGCCTGTAAAAGTTGGCAAATCCTAGAAAACTCAGAATTTGTTTTACTGTGGACGGGCTGGACCAATCAAGAACTACCTGGATTTTCTTTGGATCCATCTCGACTCCTTTAGGACTTAAAACATACCCAAGGAATTCTACTCTTGTAGTATGAAAAGTGCTTTTTTCTAATTTTATGAATAAAGAATTGTCAAGAAGTTTTTGAAGAATAGCTCTTACTTGTTTTACATGTTCTGTGGTGTTCTTAGAATAGATGAGAATATCATCAATGTAAACTATGCAACAAATATCCAAAAATTCTCTTAAAACTTCATTTATAAAAAATTGAAAAGCTGCTGGAGCGTTACAGAGTCCGAATGGCATGACCGGATACTCATATAAGCCAAATTTGGTACGAAATGCAGTCTTCCATTCATCTCCACTTCGGACTTTTACCAAATGGTAGGCTCCTCGCAGGTCCAATTTAGTATAAATAGTACCATCTTTTAACTGGTCTAACAAAGTTGGAATTAGTGGAAGCGGATATCTATTCTTAATTATCACATTATTTAAGGCGCGGTAGTCAATACAAGCACGCAATTCACCTCCTTTTTTAGGGATAAAAAATAGTGGTGAAGATACAGGGGACTTAGAGTGTCGAATAAAACCGTTTGCAAGGTACTCATCTAGATATTCCCTCAGGTGTTCATTTTCTTTTTCAGTGAGGGCATATATCCGGCTACATGGTAAGGTAGCCCCTGGCATTATGTCTATTCGACAATCAAAATCCCTATGTGGAGGCAAAGTATTGGCCTTCTTTTTATCAAATACATCATGAAGATCCGAATATTCTTCTGGAACTCCTTCCAACAACAATACACTTTTAGAGTCCATGGGAAAATCATAACCCTGTGCTAACAGTTCTGAACTTTTGGGTTGTAAACAAGAAGAATGACAGAATTCTGAATTGAATAGTATTGTTTTCTTCACCGAATCGATCTTGGGATTATGTTTTACTAACCATGGAATTCCTAGAATTAAGCGAAATTGAGGGGCATCTATGATGTCAAATGTAACGTCTTCTTTATGGATGGATAAACAAGTCATTTGAAGAGTTTCAGTGTGATACTGTATGAGTCCAGAGGACAATTCCTTACCGTCGACTGCTCTAACTACCTCTGGGTGAAGTTTAGGTTCTGATTTAAATTCCAATTCTTGCAAAAAGTGTGTATCAATAAAATTACCTGTCGCACCCGAGTCAATTAAAGCGTCTACAGCCCAAACTTTTTCTTTTCTTAGATGAGACTGTAAGGAGATTTTAATACTGAGGTGATGAAAATTTAAATCTGGAGTTGTTGAGGCCAAGCTAGATAATGTACTCGACAAACTGACCTCTTGTTTTGTCGAGCATGTTAGTTTTCTGACTGCTGGACCAAACCTGCATCAGTATTTTTTCCTTTAGGCTTATTTGGGCGTTTTGGACATTCTTTAACAAAATGTCCTGATTTGCCACAATAAAGACATTGATTTAACTTTCTCCTTTTGTCTTTTTCTTCTTTAGTCAAAGGGCCTTTTATGGTACCTATCTGCATTGTTTCTCCTAGATCTAATTTAGTCGTAGGTTCAGTTTTGAAATTAACTCTGTCTTTGAAAGAGAACAACTTCTGTTCAGTTTTCCCTTTTTCCCCTCTGCGTTCAGATAACCGGTGATTTAATTTAACTACCAAATCCATGAACTCTTCTATATCATCTGGCGGATCCAAAATTTGTGTTATCATATCTTTTAACTCATCTTTTAGGCCCTTATAAAAAAATGTGAAACCCTCTTACCTTCCGGCCAATGAGCTTCTATTACTAATCTGTTGAACTGAGATATATAATGTAGTAAGTCTGATGAGCCTTGTTTTAAATTAAGTAGTTCATGATCTGCAGAATGAACAAAAACATGCTTAGCAAACAATTTTTTCATTGTATTCTTAAATCGTCTAAGGTTGTAAAGAATAGGGTCATCGCGTTCTACAATTAACACTGACCAAAGGGCAGCATCTCCTCCAAAATAGGATACTATGAATGCTATTTTAGAAGAATCATCAGGAAAAGCTGTGTGTTTAGCTATGAAATGTAGATGACATTGATTTAGGATGACTGTGAACTTATTACTGTCCCCATAAAACCTTTCAGGTTGTGCTAAGGGAACTGGCACCGGAGTAACCACCTGAATCTGAGTTGGTGCAGATGGGGAACTAGAATGTAAGGTTTGAAGTCCAGGTTGAAATGTTGGAGGCTTTAGCACCGACCTCTGAGTTGGTGAAAAACTCCAGGTACTAAGACCAGAAATATTTGCTCCTTGAATACTGCTTTGTAAGGCTGTAACCTCCCTTCGAAGGGCGGCATTTTCAGATTGTATATTAGACAGCCTGTTTGCTATGTCTTGCAAAGAAATCGAGGCTTCCGGATCCATAGCGTCTGGGCGAAATATTTTTCGTGGGCTTTGCCTTCTGTCAGATTACAAGCATTCTTACCTGTAGGATGCTTGTAGGTTGATTTCGCAGAGACGTTATGGACTGACTTCCCCGAGTTCTAGACAACGCCCTGTGATCTAATTTTACACTAAGGCAATTAAATAGAATTTAGGGAGGAGGGCCGGATCCGAGACGCTACCTGTTCCTTGGTTGTCGACCTGCGAAGCAACAAAGAAAACTTCTGTAATTTAAACTCTCTTTTTAAAACCTGCTAACTATCTAGACCTACTGTAATTCTCTCTTGTTGAACTCTAAGAGAGCCTACCTGCGACTTTTAGAAGCTAGGCGTCGCGTCCGTGTTGTCGTTGTGAAGAGTCTTGTATTTAGCGTTTGTTGTCTTCGGGAAGTTTAAGGAAGCATTCGGTAGTAACTGTGCTCCTAAGTAAATAATCAAATATAAGAATAAGTTACTGATTTTTTTCTATGTCAAGATGCACCACATGATAAGACTACCAGTACCCTGTGTCACTTACTCAGTATACTCTCTCAACTATCTAAACATAACATTAAAATGTGCTTTCTCAAGATTTTCTTTGATTAAGTCTCAAAGTCTTCTTGTTTCTTTTTTAGGAATCAAAATGTCAATGATTGTCTTTGCCAGGATTCTACCAAGATTCTTTGAATTATTTCAGGTAAGTTCTGTTTTCTCTATAACTTGTTGCTTGCATGCGTTGGGCGCCTTTTGACAAAGTTAAAAAAAGGTTCGCTTAGCTTAAAGACTTCTTTCCTTTTCTTGCAGCAAAGAGATGAAGGTTTCTCGAATTCGGGATGACTTTGGGGCATTGTCGGATCGTCGAGTCCTGTGGAGGCTGCGGAGGTGAGTCTTCTTGGCAGGCGGAGGAAGGCAATGCACCAGAAAGCGTCGGGTGTGGGTATTTATACTCGAGCCACACCCGAACGAACGATGACGCATCGCGCACCTTTTCTCTGCGTGCGTTTCCCAATTGTTCGTTTTTAGCCGGTCTGCTCGCAACAATGCCTCCCCCAGTGCCGATCCTCAACCAAGAGTCAATATTCATGCTATAATAATTATACATAGACACGAACAATAGCTAAATTGAAAAAGTTATGTTGACACATCATCAATCATACTGTACTGTGAAAAAGCTACATTAACAAATCATCAAACATATTCTACTATGGCCTGCAGGGTGCACGGGACAGGGGTGGGTTTTCTGAAGGGTTTTACCTCGTCTTGGCGCTATGGGTGCTACGGGGGTGCCACGGGGTCATGATATTAGCATGATGGGCAAAAGGAAAGCGACGAACAGTAAACCAAGCAGTCTAAAACTGTTGGGGGACCACATTTGACTCTGCTGAATTATTCAAGGGGAGCATTAGGGTCCATTGAGCAGCACAATATTTGGGTTGAAGAGTCTATGAATCCAGAAACAGCTGGCGTGGCAACAGCTGATTGTATTGGTACTAACATAGCTCTGTTGACCCATGGGTTGGTATCTGCAGTTCCCAATACTGAGACGAATTTAAATGGTTATGTTCAGAACGTGTATGATCACATCTCAGTAACTGATCAGGAGAGTGACACCCAACTCCCTTTGAAGCGACCAAGGTCCCAGAAATAGTTGAAAATGTATCAGAGCACAGACTTGTCTCCCCTAAACCCCGTAAAACACCGACCAAACAAGGTAAATCCCTAACATGATTAACATCAGGTGGAAAGGCCAGTAACTCAGTCAATAAAAGCCCAAAAAACAGCCTGATTTTTGTAACTTAAGTGCTAAACTGGACACATTAGAAGCTTTCCTGAGAGATGCCATAAGTAAATTAGTAAATAGAGTGGGCGATATAGAAAAAACAATAAATAGGTGCTGGGACAATTTGCAATAAAATGCTAAGAAGTTAGCCCCTCTTGAAATTAATGGAGCAGTTGGAACAGTACAACTAGAATGTAGCAGTCAGGGACAGTCTTTTCCTCCTGCTACAGTTATCTCAACAGGGTCCTACCGGGGCTTCCTCAAATATAGTTCACCAGCTATAAGACCCGAAACCTACTAGCTTATACGCCCTACCAATCTTATTACTCACAAGGCCTGCATGCAACTACTTACCATATAATGGCAACATAGGACCATTAAGGGAGGGTAACAATATGAGAGGTTACACGCAGGGTGATTTAAGGGTCAACACATCGAATAAATCTATAGCACCTAACAGTGATGAGACCGAGATGATAAAGCTGGACTTACCACCAGCTTCTAAACCCTATACTGTAGTTCTAGTTAACATGATATGAAACCGGATGCCATCTAACCTCTTTTTAATCTGCTTTATGAATACATATGTATCACTGTATTGTTATTTATCAATTATGACCAATGCACTGAATTTTAATATTTTCTTTTAATCAAATTAAAAAATGTATTTTTTCTAAACCGAACTAGTTTGTTTGTTAAGTCTATTGTGTAATTTCTCCAGTGTACGCCTGGGAGTGTTATTTTTCATATATTGTTTACCCTGTCCCAGGATACCTATCCGTACCAGGGGGTCCTTGTTACCTACAAAGTTCTAGTTAACATGTTCAGACTTTCTCCCCGGGTGTCAGAGTCATGGGATAACCTAAGGAATAAATCTCTGTTTTGGTTGGGCACTAAAATGGACTTAACAGAAGCTCTTTTCTCTGAGTTTAAAATGGCGAGAAGAGTGAGTTGGATTGGTAGAGGTAGTAAGCACTTCCATGGGGACTCTGTGGTACTAACTTTTAAAGCCACTCTGCTGGTACAAACTATCCTGAATATAGCATGAAGTCATCATATCTCTACAGAGGGTATTAATTTAGTCCCCTTGGGATATTTTTACCAGCCACCAAAGATTACACACATTGGCTCACTTAGCAGGGAGTACAAATCAAACACTCACTTTTCATACAATGTACCCGTTCACAACCATTTCGATAGGCTCCCAAACCTAGAGAAGGTTGATTGACCACCAACTCTCAAACCTTAGTTTGTACATAGAAAAGAGTATAGCCTATCCACTGATCTAACAAGCTACGCAGATATGTAGGCCCTGGAAATATCTAATAATCCAGATAACATTTCAGTTATCCCATCTGGTCTCCCAATAATTAACTGCCCGGTCCCTGATATCACTCTCTTAACCACTGATACAAAGGCTAACAAGGTTACTTCCCAACTCCCTGTTACTGCCCCTATTTCTTGTGCTTCACCCACTCATGTTAGGGTTGAGAATAATTCTGGTACAAGAGGAACGATTTGTGCTAGTTATTATTTTGTAATAGCCGGCTTAAAAACCAAGATGAGTAACCAGCTGTGGTCTGATTTTATTTGTGAGTTTGAAATATTATCTTTACGAGAAACGTGGGTAGAGGAACCCATACATATTAATGGTTAGAAGACCTTCCATACCCCGGCAGTAGCGTCGCTCATGGAAGATCAAAGGGTGGTCTCTGTACTTTTGTGCCTAACCATGTGAATGTGAGTAGCATTGTAATGAAAGTTACTGATAGATGTTACCACTTCATCACAATTGATATTGCTAAATGATTCCGTATTGCTGTATTTAATTTTTATAATAATGTAATGTCTGATCTGATTCCGGGTGTCTTGAGGAATATAAGCCATCATTTCAATGTAATACAAAACACTGTAGTAATGGAAATTCTACTTATATAAGGGGATTTTAATTTGTCATTGTGCCAATTTCATGAAAAAAAGTTGTGTGTGGATTAGCGATTGATGATGTTAACAATCTCTCACATTTTGCGCATACAGTTTATGGGGACCTTTTCAATAAAATTATATTATCTTCTGATTTAGGGTTTGCCAATAATCTATGTTCCTCACCCATTCCTTTTAGCCCGGCTTTTAATGGTTGAGGGACCTACTTTACTGTACACTATATTCTCATAGCAAGTACATGTTTATCTAAAGTCATGAATTTCACCACTCATGAAAATGCCCTGAGTGATCATTTCTCTCTGAGAATAAGTCTTATTATGGCCCAGTAACGCGGTGAATACCAAGGGCAGATCTTCACGTAATGTTGAGAATTTAGCCTTGAACAGAATGAATAGGTATTCGCTCCCTTGGGCCAATGTGAACCCAACTGATATTTTTTTTAAAAGGCAGCAGTGCATTGTGAAGCTGCCTTCATTGCGTGTCTTGATGAAACAACATCACCCTCTGATATTGTACATAATTTTATGCTTATATCTGGACACATAAAAAAAGCTCTTTGTGGGGCGAACAAAAAATTATCCTAGAAGGATCAAGGGTGGTTTGACACAAAATGTACCAAGATGTATTCCAGATTTAAGAATCCTATACACAATCCCGTTAGAGACCATGAAGACATTAAAACAGCCAAAAGAAAGTATAGGTGGGCATTAAGAGATCGGAAAGTGGCATTGAGAGAAGAAGCCTGTTCTGCCCTACATGCTGCCTCTATAATTAAAAATAATACAGCCTTCTGGAGGGCAGTAAACACCCCTTTTTGGCCAAACAAGATACCCCGCGGCTTGAGATAGCCATTACAGAACATGACTGGGTAGAACACTACTCAAGCCTGTATAACAATCCATCCTGCGAGATAAATCCAGTCATCAAAGAAACATCATCCACTAGTCAACTTCTTGGAATACATTTTGACCTCAGCGAGGTCAATGGTGCGATCATGGCAAGTAAGGGAGGGAAAACTCCTTGACCCGATAGCATCACTGTAGACCCTTTTAAATCTACTGTTCCATTATGGGGTCCCATTTTAACACAAGTTATTAATGCATGTTGTATCACTAGTTTTATTCCAACTTGGACAGAGTCGATATTGGTCCCTATTTTTAAAAAAGATAATTGTGAGAATCCTGTATGTTACAGATCTATTTCACTTTTAGACTCCTTGGTCAAGAATGTGGGCCGAGTGATTCTAACTAGACTACAGTACTGGCTGGAAGAGCACTAAATTGTGTCCAACCTTCAATTCGGCTTCCGCAAGGGTTTGGAGACTGTGGAACAGGGCATTAATTTAAACATCATACTGGGAAAGCACACTATGGCAAAGCAGGGCAGATAATACCTTGCATTTGTCGACTTAAACGCAGCCTTCGACTGCGTCATTCACAACAAATTATAAAGGATTTTAGAGGGTCTAGGGGTGGACATGCCACTCATCCATTTTTTGAGGCACCTTTATAACAATGCCATGGTTAGGGCCCGCTTTGGGCATTGTGGGAAATGTACAGCGCCGTTCAGTATCTTAAAAGGGGTGAGGCAAGGCTGCGTCCTGGCACCTTTTCTTTTTACATTATACGTAAACGATTTGGGGCAGGCTCTGATAAATGAGTGCCAGGACATGCCTTTAATCGACAATCACACAATACCCGCGCTTCTGTATGCGTGCAATGCTGTCCTGATGGCCAAACCCTGTTGGGGCTCCAACGGGTAGTAACCACGTTTATGCACAACCTGGGTTTAGCAGTTAACACCTCAAAAACATTTGTAATGAAATGCGGGTCGGGTACAAACAAATGCAGAGACTTCTTTATTGATGGCAAAAGGGTCGGATGTTTATGAAGGCAATGGCAGTCCTTAAATATTCTACCCGCTGAATTGCTAAAAATGTATAAAGCAAAGTGTGTGTCAATAGCCACTTACAGTGCTGGAATCTGGGGCCATGTAGACATCAATCCCCTATAGCTCGTTGAAAATACCTTCCTCAGATCCTTGTTTGCGGTCACAAAAAGTACCTCAACTTATATCTGCCATGCTAGATTAGGGATATCACATATAGCGGACATTATAAAAATTCAGCCAGTCTTATCGTAGCACAGGATCTGCACTAGTGACAACACTAAAATCAATCGCGAAATACTAAAGGACATCTGTAGACTACAAGGGGACTTAAATATTAGCTGATTAAAGTACATATTTGTTTTTTTACAGCAAACCTAGCACACCCTGAGTACTTCAATGATCCGAACTCTTTGGGAACAGTAACTAGGAAAGATCTTAAGGCCAGATGCTTGTTATTCTCGGAGGAAAGTAGAACTACCACTGAAATAGCAAAACCAACCTTATGAGCCCAGCAGCTCACATTCACCACACTGAGTATGCAGCCATACTTGAGAAGTATCCCAGGAGGTCACAATAGGTTCCTGATAACATGATTCTGATTAGGAATAATTCATAGATCGATCAGCTTTCCTGATGTAAACGATTGGTCAAGAGACTTGTGTAAGTGCTGAGAGAGCGCAATTTGAATAAAAATCATGTCTGCATCATATTCACAAGCCTGTAGCGTAAAGTTAGCCTATGTAACTTAAGAAGAGAGAATATGTATCTGTATTTACTCTAGAGTGTTATTAGAATTAGAAAGGCCCGTATATATGGTGGGCTAATGTAGAAATGTGTGAAAATGCTTAGGAACATTAGAATGTGCTAAACAGAATTCATGTATGCAGTTACTAAACGAAGAAAGAGATGAAATGTAAATTGAAGAAACGTGCAGACCATATAGCACTGTGTAAGAACGAAAGGGTATCATTGTATCTTTCATGTAACATGGATTCGATATTATTACTGATTTGCTTATTTTATATATGTATGTGTTCAAATCTATAGCATATAGAAGAGTTTTGTATAATTATAGAGTGGTGTGTTCATATGTTATTTTAAGCTAAAGAAGTAAGAGTTCACAAAGTAGTCCACTGCATATAATTTAGTGGGCTGGGAGAGATAGGGGAGAGCTTTGATCTGCAAGTGCGAGCCAGGAGTCAAAAGTCTCGTTAAATTAAATTGCCCATGCTGGTCGAAGTTTTATGGCCTAGTGAGATAAGGGACGCTTGGAATTTGGGGCCCTGTTTCGAAGTGTCTGTTTCCAGGTGCGAGGGGGGTACCAATCACAACGTAATGAATAGAGCTTTGTTCGAGGAGATAGGCTCTGGTCTGGAGGAGTCGACCGGAATGTCATGGGGGTACCATCACGATGGAGACGGCGCCTGGGAAGCAAGGTCAACTTAACAGACGATTCGAAGAAACGAAACTGTGGAAAAAACCAGAAGCAGGACCACGTGAAATGTGTACGTGGTGGACGTCTCAAAGGGGCGTTTCACCCATACTGTGATTTTGTATTAGGGACAGCACCCCGAGGAGAAGGCAGAGCAGATGACCTGAGGACTCTTAGAGAGCGGATGGGTAGGCAGAGAGGGTACTGCTACGCGACATAGGTTACCATCAGAGACTAAGAGAGTTTGAGCTTCTTCGGAAGTCAAACGGCTGACACCTTTTTAGGTAAAGATTTGCTAAGTAGGGATGTCATCTAGCATAGTGTAGGGACAGATTAACCTGTTTCATTTTTTCTGTAAATGACGCTTCAGATCCACTTAGTGCCAATGATATTCAACCTGTTGATTTTTGAATTAGTTTTGATTGTTTTCTTCTGTAGATTGAGATTTCTGAGGGAATTCATGTTCCTCCTTGTACCTGTATACCTGTTGAACCTTATCTTGAGGTGCTTGTACTTGCAACTGATTTTGGTTTTATAATAAACCTTTAAACTTTTACCGTCGTAAGTGGTTCTTTAGAGTTGCATCAGTCTATGGGGTTGATTTAACCTATGTGGGTTTGCCTTTTACTCAATGACAGTCGATAACCGATCCGAAAAGGGATTAAATGAGATAGGTATCTAGGTAATCAGATAAGAGATCAAAATCTCATTTCCCGCAGTTGGTAGCAGAGAAAGATGGTTGGCTTCTTAAGGAAGGCGACCTAGGTTAGGTCTAGATTACCCCAAGGCCCCTAGTCATCGACGACCAGAAGAAGAGTTACCTGCCGAAGAAGGTGCTGACGGTGCGAGAGTGAAAAGCAGCAGAGTCGGTCGAGAGTGAGTATAAGGGTCATGCGTTGCCAGATTGCGGTGTTTTGTGTTGTACCTGTGTTGTAATGTCAAGCGGAGTTGAATGTCTGTAGTGTGAGTGTGAGACGGTTGTGAGCGCGCGCAACCGGTGAAAATCTTAAGTCCAGAGAAGGGCTTGAGTGGTTCGGGTGTATCGGACATCCAGAGTAATTGTCTACCGTTGTGAAGGGGGTCATGAGGTACCATTGATCGCCCGTAGGACCGTGATAGGGGGAACGTCAGAGTGAGTGTATGAGTAACGGACGCTGGTCGGACGTTTACTGTGTGTAAGTAACCTATCAGTTGAGGCGAGCGTCTGAACGTTAGTGAAAGACGTCTCGCCAGTTGAGGTGACAATTACAGTTAGACTGTGGACGTACAGTCAAGGAAAGTGATCGCTTGGTCGGAAGTAGTCATTTTTCGGTGTATGAATGGGACGCATGCAAGAACGGGAGACGAGCTGAGAAAGGAGGGGAACTGCTGCAAAGGGGACGAGTGACGTCAGAGTGAGCCGCGCTGGGATTGGCTGGTTGGTGTAGAGCCGCGCTGGGATAGGTTGGTCAGCGAGAGCCGCACAGGGATTGGTGGTTCGCCATCGGGAAGTAAATAAGGAAGAGAATTAAGGAAAATCGTAGATTCTTGAAAATGAAGTGTTTTAAATGTCTAAGGGCGATTTTTAAGAGAGACAGAGGGAACTCGTATGCGGGGGAAGAGGCCCCACCGGAGGGCACACCAGCTTATTACATGGCTGTGAATGTTGGGCTACACTCGATACTGTGGATCTCCGAGTGGAGCAAGTTAACAGAGGGAAATGAGGAACTGACGTTCCCGAGATATGGGACGTTTAGGTTAGAAGCATTGAATCAGCTGAAAGCGGTAATGCTCGCAACGAGACCTCTACCCAGGCCAACACAGTTTGAAGCCCTCAATGCATGGTTCAGGGCGGCGTACGACAGGAGCCTGAACAGGCGCCAAGAAAGAGTGAGACGATCGGTAAGAGCAGTACAGGATGCTAAATGGGATGATGAGGCTAAAAAGTGGAGAGTACAGAGAATAGACGCAGACAAGCTGTACCCAGTGCTAGAGGTTACGGGAGAAAGGAAACCTCCAAAAGAGGATGAGGAGAGCGAGACGGATGATAGTCTGATAGATAGGCTATTATCAGACAGACCACCTCCGTACAACAGAGAAGCCGAACGTCCCGAACTCCAGCAGGGGGACGGGGCTGGGAAGGGGGAATATAGACCGCTCCCCATATCAGATTGGGAACCCAAGAAAGGTGAGGAAATACCTCAACCTAGTCCAGTACAGAGGGTAGTAGGAAGGTTTGTGGTACAGAAGGTGCCGGAAACGGAGTGTGCAAGGTCGTATCAACTGCCAGATGCTCTACAAGTACCTGTTACCATAGGTCCTGTAGTGTCAATCTACAACCCAGAGAGAGCTCAGGAGGAGGAACAGGCACGGTGGGACAGGGAAAGGGCAGAGATGGAAAGTAGGAACAATACGATCAATTCCCAAAGGCAGTTGCTAGGACCAAGGAGTCGGAGTACCCCATTGGATTCAGCAATGGATCCCTTAATAGAACAGGGGGGTCAGAGAGGACAGATGGATCTGAGGGGACCGCGACCGAAATCTTTTAAGGAGTTAAGGGAGTACTTGAAAGAATGGGATGCTGCCGTAGAGACTCAGAATAAAAGAATAGAAACAGAAGCCGAATGGAGAGATCAAGATAACAGGATCCTCTCTCACTGCGGAGCTGGCGAAAGCAGTCCGGAGTGGGAGAGAGGGAGTCAAGGGAGCAAAGGAGATACTTGCCATACCAACGGTGGCAATAGACAAATGTGTGAAGACAAGAGTACAGGATGTGGGGGGGTGCCTCGCCCCATCCTTAGTGAGGGAGAACGAAGAACACAGGAGTACCGAAATAGTTACAGGTGCACTCACCATACCCCGGGCGAAAATGTGCGACATTGGAGTCACGAGAGTATGGGGAGTCGCGAAAGGTCTCACCATGTATCCGGTGATCACGGACGGGATCGCGGAAACATGGAGGGCTGTGAGGGACCTTATCGTTTACTGAGTGACACCAGACAGCAAGGGAATTGCGGTGACTTAGAACATAACGGGGGATCCTATCTTGCATCTAGAGAGACAGAGCCGAAAAGACAGAATGGAGTGGTGGGAGATAGGACACTGTTTCACCATACACCTAGGGAAGATGGAAAAGCATGGGATTTAGAAAGGTGGGAAGAAAGAGAATCAAGGAGGACCCCTCATAGCTCACCTGTGCCTAGACGCAGGACTCGGAGTTGGGACGAGAGGGAGATTAACGGACCACCTAGGAATGAGGTACTGAGAGCTGAGATAAAGGCAAAACGGCTCGATGTAACCAGTTTAAAATCAGATTTGGATGAAATAATAGACGGCACATTGCCAATGGAAAGGATCGATCTGTATGAACAGGATGAAATACTGTTTATGGCTAAGGATGTTACTCAGAAAGCGAGGTCAGTTCATGAAAAACTATCTGAGTTGGCAACCAGGTATATGATAGACTTATCGAGAACAAAAGCCTTACAGGGTAACCATAGGCTGAATTGCACGGATCAGGATCTAGATGAACGTAGGACGATTGGGCTGAAAATACACATAAAGGAACTGATCCTGGGTATAAGAACGTGGAGGGATTTTGATAAATGGGAGGAAAGATGGTCCAAGAGGGGGACCGTCAGAAGGAGTACAATTGGAATGTCCCCAGAGGGAGGGCCACAGCGGATGGAAGCTTTCCCTTTGCGAGAAATCGCGAATGGAAACTACGTGCATGTGCCCTGGAGCAGGGGGGATCTAGCGGCATTTACCAATTCCTTCCCCAAGCTAAGGGAAAATCCCGTAGAGTGGTACAAACAGGTAGAGAGGTTCGTGAAGATCTCTAAAGTGCTGTGGGTCGATTTGAACACCCTATTTGACATTGTAGTACCAGGGGATTTGTGGACGGCATGTAAGCTCAGTGTTGAATGGCCCATCTGTGAACCGGATAGGGATGCCCTGACGAATGGACCGTCAGAGAAAGTTATGGAGAAGTATGAGAGGGTAATGGCATGGTTGAAAGAGAAGGTGCTGTTGCAGGACATAGACTGGGTTAAAATAGATCGAACCACTCAGGAACCTAAAGAAACCATTCACGAGTATTATGAGAGATTGCTGAAAGCATTCAAACAGTACAGTGGGTTGGACGTAATGGATCCTAAAGACATAGGACAGTTTGTGTCAAAGTTCGTTCTAGGGTTGAGACCTGACATAAGCTTAATGATCCAACAGCATTTGATTTGTTGGCAAAACAAACCCTTAGATTAAATCCTGAGGTATGCAAGGTATTGCAGCGATGAAATAGACTCGAAAGCAAAGAAACTTAAGGAGAAGCTGATGTTGGTACAGATGCAGTCAGCTGGAAAGGGTGGACAGCGACAACAGGGAACCGGAACTCTAGGGAAAAAGCAGAATAATCAAAGTAAAGACGATGAGGAAAGACAGAGACCTAGGGTAGATATCGCGACACTGAAAAAGACGACGAGGTGCCATCAGTGTAACGAGGTGGGACATTGGAAACGCGAGTGTCCCTATAATGTCGAGACGGGGGAATTAGAACCGGAGGAGGACGATGTTCAGAACAGTCTGATGAAGGGAACAGCGATACCGAAGGGAAAGTTTATCAAAGGGGGGACTCAGACTCCTCGAGCTCAGTTCCCTCAACCGCCTCGTATTGCAAATGGAGGGAAAACCTATAGACAACTGCCACTGTTCGTAGGAGGAGAGGAATGTTATTACGTTGATCCCCTTACGGGACAACGAGTGAACAGAGAAGAAGACTGTACCCTAGGGGCAGCCCTAGAGGTAGACCAGAGAGGACCATATGTGGAGGCTGAGGTGGCTGGATGTCCTACGACCTTTTTGGTGGATACGGGGGCCACTCGATCCACTCTAAGATCGGCAGTGGTCCCAGGTCTGCCAATGTCGGGAGAGACGATCCAGGTGGTAGGAGTCGCAAATAGGAGAATGACGAATCCTCTGACAGAACCAGTGTCGGTGAAAATAGGGAAATACAGTGATGAGCATCAGTTTGTGATTTGTGATTCCAGTCCAGTGTGTCTGTTGGGAAGAGATCTGCTTTGTAAACTGAATTGTACAATATATTGCACACCTCAAGGAGTAGAAGTGCAGACTAACGATGATGATGCCGATTTTAAGGTTGCAAACTCACAGGTGTGCGTGGAACTATACCCTACCTTGACGGTGGAGGAGCTTCCATGTGACTTGAGAGATGCGGTGTCAGCTGAGGTGTGGGATTTTACTGGAGAAGAGATAGGACTGATCAAAGGGGTAGAGCCGGTAAAGATCATGGTAAAACCAAATGCCGAGTATCCAAGAACACCCCAATACAAGTTGACCCCGGAGACGATTGCAGGAATAAAGCCAGTGATCGAATCAATGATTAAACAGGGAATACTGAAGGAGATCGTGGGAAGTCCATGTAACTCCCCGATTATGGGTTTGCAGAAGCCTAGTGGGAAGTACAGAATAGTGCTAGATCTTCGAAAGATTAATAATATAGTTGTTTCATGTTGTCCAGTGGTACCGAATCCATCAGTGATACTGTTTCAGATACCATTCCAAGCTGAATGGTTCACGGTGATAGACCTGTGCCAGGCCTTCTTTTCAATCCCCCTAGATGAGGAAAGCCAATATCTTTTCGCTTTTAAGCTGGAAAATCGCGTTTTAACATGGTGTCGTATTCCCCAGGGGTATACAGAAAGCCCATCGATTTTTAACCAGCTACTGAAGAAAAATCTTGAAAGTCTAGTACTGCCCATGAACTCGGTTCTGGTCCAGTACATAGACGACCTACTTGTGGCGTCAGAAACGGAGGAAGCTTGCAAAATAGACACCATCACCTTACTAAATCATTTGGCCGAGAATGGACACAAGGTGTCTTCAAGTAAATTGCAGTATTGTCTGACAGAAGTGCAATACTTGGGCCATAGGATTGAAAAGGGAAAACGGAAGGTGTCTCCAGACAGAATAGAGGCGATCATGAAAATGAGGGCGCCCACAACACAAAGAGAAGTCAGGATGTTTCTAGGAATGGTCGGTTATTGCCGACAGTGGATAGCCAACTTTTCACTGAAGGCAAAACCTTTACAAAAACTGACGCACAAGGGGGTGAGCGATCCGGTACCATGGGACAAAGATTGTTTGATGGCGTTTTTGCAGCTGAGGGAGGACTTGTGTCGTGCCCCGGCTTTAGGAATGCCTGACTACGAGAAACCATTCTTGCTTTATTGCTGTGAAAGGGAAGGTTGTGCTTTGTCAGTTTTGGCCCAGATACACGGAAATGCCCGTAGACCAGTCGCATACTTTTCGGCTACCTTAGATCCAGTAGCCGCAGCATTGCCCGGATGTCTCAAATCCGTTGCTGCAACGGGTGTCAGCATTGAAAGGTGTGAAAACGTAGTTATGGGACATCAGTTAGTGGTGTATGTACCGCATTCTGTAGAATTGTTAATGACTAGGACCAAGACACAGCATCTGACGAATAGCAGGCTCACTCGCTATGAGCAAGTCATATTGGCTGCTGAGAATGTGACCCTAAAAAGATGCTCTGTTTTGAATCCTGCTACTTTGATGCCACTTCCAAATGATATTGATGATGAAGTTTGTACAGATCATGACTGCCTTGATGTGACTGAACTATGCACCAAACCGAGACCAGATATCGTGGATGAGCCATTAACTGACCCCGATGAAATATTCTTTGTTGATGGTTCATGCGTAAGAGACGATATCGGTCAGCTGAGAGCAGCTTATGCCGTTTGTACAATTACCGGAGTTGTGGAAGCTGCCTGTCTGGAAGGAGTACACTCCGCTCAGGTAGCTGAAATCATTGCTTTGACCCGTGCCTGTTTGGCAGGCAATAAAATTCGAGTCACCATATACACCGATAGCCAGTATGGTTTCGGGGTAGTTCATGACTATGGGCAGTTATGGTCTCAAAGAGGTTACATGACCTCCTCAGGCTCTCCTATTAGGAATGGAGAGTTTGTGAGATTATTGCTAGAAGCATTGCAAGGTCCAGCAGCTATTGCAGTTGTTAAATGTACTGCGCACACAAAAAACACAGATTTTGTGTCGCAAGGTAACCGGTATGCTGATGAAGTCGCACGTTACTGTGCGGAACAGGGGTATTCTCTCACAGAGGTAGAAGTGGGGGGAATACAGGAAAGGACTGAATTGACTATGTTGTTAGAAACTGTAGACACGTGGGATGAGTTGAAATGTATCCAAGAGAATGCACCTGATTTTGAGAAAAAGGCATGGGAGACAGCTGGTTGTACCAAGAGTGAGATGGATTTTTGGATCTCTGCAGATGGGAGAGCAGTTTTACCAAATGAACTCGTTAGTCCAATGGCAAGGAGATTGCATGGACCAGCACACATAGGTAGAGATGCCATGGTAAGGGTATTCAGACAAACGTGGTACAACCCGAAGTTTAGAGTAGCGGCAGAAGCAGTATGTCAGCGTTGTGTAATATGTCAACAGCTGAATGTAGGAAAGAGAACACCAGTCACATTGAGCCACATAGGGAGGTCTGGGGGGCCTTTCAATAGAATGCAACTAGATTTGATTGAAATGCCCAAGTGCAATCGACTCAGATACGTCCTAGTGATTGTCTGTATATTTTCCAGATGGGTTGAGGCTTACCCCACACGTAGGTGCGACACACTTACAGTAGCAAAATTGTTGCTTAGAGAACTTATCCCGAGGTTTGGGGTGCCGGCCTCTTTGGAATCGGATAGAGGAACACATTTCAACAGCGAAATAGTGAAGATGCTATGTTCAGCCCTAAGTATAGACCAGAAGCTCCACTGTAGTTACCGACCAGAAGCTTCGGGGATTGTAGAGCAAATCAACAGCACTATAAAATCCCGACTCGCCAAAGTTTGTTCATCGACATCCTTGAGCTGGCCTGATGCACTTCCACTTGTCCTCATGAGCATACGTAGCACACCAGATAGGAGGACAGGTCTCTCCCCACATGAGGTGCTAATGGGGAGGGCTATGAGACTGCCATCGGTTCCAACTGCAGCACTGTTGAACATCACAGATGATTTGATCCTGGACTATTGCAAGGGACTATCTGACGCCATTCATTCTGTGTCCCTTCAGGTGCAGGCTGCAGAGGTTCCATCAGCTCAGGACCTGTGCCATGACCTGTGTCCGGGGGACTGGGTCCTGGTGAAGAAACACGTCAGGAAGAACTGTCTAGACGTGCGCTGGCGTGGACCATTCCAAGTCATATTGGTCACGAACACGGCAGTAAAGTGTGGAGGCTTGCCCAACTGGATCCACGCCTCACACACCCGAAGAGTTCCAGCACCTCTGGAAGAAACAGCTCCTCTCTCGGATGAAAATCCAGCTGAAAGCGGAGAAGCCACAGAGAGGGAAAGCCAAGCTGTAGAGGTGATTGAAGAGACTGAGGCCGTGTCTGACCAGGCCGAGGACGGCCAATATACCAGTGAGACCGAAGCTGCCTTAGAAGGAGAAAGTAGCTGGGAGTTCGAGTCAGACACTGACCAAGCTGTAAGTGGTCAAGAGACGAGTGCAAGAACAAGGAGCAGGAGGACAATGAGTGGAGAAGCTAGCTGGCCGGAAAGAAGGAGAAGGTCAAGCTTGAGAGCAAATCCAGAGAGAACCCTTGTCCCGATTTCTGAAGATTCAGATCTAGACGAAGGTGCAACGGACTCAGGCTCTGAGAGTCCGAGAAGATCAAGGAGGGTACGTGTGCCCTGCAGAAGATACGCCACCCCTGAGTGGACCTACCTAGCAGCAGATGTCTTGGGGACAGAGATCCGGGAGGGTGAGGGAAGTGCAGGTGACCAATCTTGATCCAATTGTAACGGTGGAAGTACGGCTGTTGACACCTGGAATTGAAACTGAAGGGTTACTGACATTCACACTCCCCGTTCCCCTTTACCTAAGTCGGATCAAGGACCTGGTGCTGAACAGATTAGAATTTCCAACTTTGGGTCATCCAGTACCAGCACATGAAGAAACCATCCTTCGTTTAGAACTGTTGGAATATGCCATTAGAGCTGCTGGCACTAGAATCATCGTAGATACATAAAGACTTTTGTAATTCAGCCATAAAGAAAGAAGATAACCTAGCGCCGAGTGGAAAGAAGAAGAAATTTAGAGATTTCATTTAGAGGACGGAGAAGGGCTAGGGCTGTCTGTTGCTGAAAATAAAAGACTTTGTTGAAAAAGAGACATTGTTGGTTAAGAGTGCTTCACAGACTGAGAAAACAAATAATCTGAATGAAGATCTAAAAGTGAAATTTTCCTCGAAAAGGGAAGAGCTACGCTATCTGATAACATGGAGACTGGCAGTCCAAACCGAAAGGCTAAATGCATAATAGGCACACTGATAGCAGTAGTAATTTCTCTCATAGTCACAGTAGTTACAGTATCATACATAGTAGGACATGCAAGTGTAAAAGAGACAACAGATGTAAAGCCTGTAACGACTTTGAAACCTGTTCTTGTTGGAGAGAAAGAGGAGAGCCATGTGATGCGTGAAAAGGCGTTACTGGCAGATGAAGCCCGTAGGTTACACATAGATGAGTCGCAGGGAAATTTCAGGACAAACGCATATGCCAAGTTATTGTACGAGTATATTGATGCCATGGAGGCCAAAGATTGTTATGTCTGCATGCAATTGCCGGCTTCCGTAGATGAAGGCATCAGATATCATCACCTTCCACTGACATATGGGATAACATGTAGTTTATTGCTCAGTATATTTTATGGTCGAGAAGGGTTTGAGTACTACTTTTCAAATTATGATTCGGTACTGCCTGAAGTCCCGAATTATAAGCAAATGAATAAGTGGGACTACTATAAAAAGGAAGATAGACTAGCAAAATTCTTTCTTCCTTGGGATACATTAGATACTTCATATGCACGCCGAAATAATCTGACTTGCAAAGTGTCAGAGATCGAGAAAAAGTTCATTGGACAAGTTGATGACCGTTACAGGAGGCAGAAGATTCTGAAAATGTCAGGACAGTGGAAAACAGATTGGACCGAAGAGGAAAAGGCACACAAAAAGAAGGGTAGTAATGGTCCAATAGCTTTAGATAGAACACAGAAAGGAAAGTTATGTTTGACTCGAAGCAAGACATACTATGAGAGTGTATTTGTAGGTGAAGTTAGTTGTGAACACGCTTTCCGGTTAGAATATTATACGAAAGATTTCATGAAAGGGATGCAAGTGATTCCTAATGTATATTTTGTATGTGGAAGAAATGCCTATGTTAAATTACCGGACAATTGGTATGGTTCATGTTATTTGGCAATTGTCTTCCCCAAAATATACCACGCAAAGGATTTAGAGATTATAGAGGGAAAGGCTTCGGCAAGAGGGAAAAGGGATGTAGGAGATGCTGAGGTAGTTGGAGACGTATTTGGAGCCATGTTTCCTCTTTTAGGGTTGATACTTAATGATGTCAAGATCAGGAGATTAGCTACAGTAGTAGATAGATTGTCTGCCAGTACTGCAAGGTCATTGATGCTAGTGGAAGGAGAAATGCAATCGATTAGGGCAATGGTTCTTCAGAACCGTCTTGCTTTAGATGTTCTGTTAGCAAAAGAGGGCGGAGTCTGCAAGGCTCTGAAGGTCCAGGAATGTTGCACATACATTCCAGACAATTCAAAACCACTTGAGAAGGTTATACAAAATATTACTAAGATACATCGAGAAATTGAAGATTTGACAAAGTAGGTCATGGAATGGGTAAAGTTGGAGGTTGGTTTGCCAATCTCGGTAAAAGCGTTGTTTGGTATATCTTGAAACCCATCTTCATAATATTGATTTGCATAATCGTATTGTGGGGTTTAGTGAGACTGTACAAATGGTGTAGATCAAACCGGTTGCAAAGGTCCATGAGAGAGCAAGAAAGGAGATTAGCTGCTTTGCAAGATCATCAATATAGAAGTCTGAGAGCTCTTGAAACGATAAAAAGGGGGAGCCTTGCAACCAGTTCTGTGTAAATTTATTCAAATTGAGGTGTTAGTGATGACCCCTAGAGGTCATCAAAGGGGGGAACTGAGAGAGCGCAATTTGAATAAAAATCATGTCTGCATCATATTCACAAGCCTGTAGCGTAAAGTTAGCCTATGTAACTTAAGAAGAGAGAATATGTATCTGTATTTACTCTAGAGTGTTATTAGAATTAGAAAGGCCCGTATATATGGTGGGCTAAATTAGAAATGTGTGAAAATGCTTAGGAACATTAGAATGTGCTAAACAGAATTCATGTATGCAGTTACTAAACGAAGAAAGAGATGAAATGTAAATTGAAGAAACGTGCAGACCATATAGCACTGTGTAAGAATGAAAGGGTATCATTGTATCTTTCATGTAACATGGATTCGATATTATTACTGATTTGCTTATTTTATATATGTATGTGTTCAAATCTATAGCATATAGAAGAGTTTTGTATAATTATAGAGTGGTGTGTTCATATGTTATTTTAAGCTAAAGAAGTAAGAGTTCACAAAGTAGTCCACTGCATATAATTTAGTGGGCTGGGAGAGATAGGGGAGAGCTTTGATCTGCACGTGCGAGCCAGGAGTCAAAAGTCTCGTTAAATTAAATTGCCCATGCTGGTCGAAGTTTTATGGCCTAGTGAGATAAGGGACGCTTGGAATTTGGGGCCCTGTTTCGAAGTGTCTGTTTCCAGGTGCGAGGGGGGGTACCAATCACAACGTAATGAATAGAGCTATGTTCGAGGAGATAGGCTCTGGTCTGGAGGAGTCGACCGGAATGTCATGGGGGTACCAGCACGATGGAGACGGCGCCTGGGAAGCAAGGTCAACTTAACAGACGATTCGAAGAAACGAAAACTGTGGAAAAAACCAGAAGCAGGACCACGTGAAATGTGTACGTGGTGGGCGTCTCAAAGGGGCGTTTCACCCATACTGTGATTTTGTATTAGGGACAGCACCCCGAGGAGAAGGCAGAGCAGATGACCTGAGGACTCTTAGAGAGCGGATGGGTAGGCAGAGAGGGTACTGCTACGCGACATAGGTTACCATCAGAGACTAAGAGAGTTTGAGCTTCTTCGGAAGTCAAACGGCTGACACCTTTTTAGGTAAAGATTTGCTAAGTAGGGATGTCATCTAGCATAGTGTAGGGACAGATTAACCTGTTTCATTTTTTCTGTAAATGACGCTTCAGATCCACTTAGTGCCAATGATATTCAACCTGTTGATTTTTGAATTCGTTTTGATTGTTTTCATCTGTAGATTGAGATTTCTGAGGGAATTCATGTTCCTCCTTGTACCTGTATACCTGTTGAACCTTATCTTGAGGTGCTTGTACTTGCAACTGATTTTGGTTTTATAATAAACCTTTAAACTTTTACCGTCGTAAGTGGTTCTTTAGAATTGCATCAGTCTATGGGGTTGATTTAACCTATGTGGGTTTGCCTTTTACTCAATGACAGTCAATAACCGATCCGAAAAGGGATTAAATGAGATAGGTATCTAGGTAATCAGATAAGAGATCAAAATCTCATTTCCCGCAGTGCCCTTGTGACGGCTTGTCCCAACAGTAGACTTCACATGTACTTTTTACTCTGTAAATGTTACACTGTGCAGGGAAAGCGGTACATCCTTCCGATTTTAAGAAAACTTGGATTAAGACAATATCGTCCCTCGCTCTCTCTTGATTGTACAACTTTTTGAGAACGAACGTTTTACCTTTTTCATCGTCATGTTTTTAAAGAACATTTTTAAATGCAGGAAAACTATCGTGGTGTAAATTTCGTCTGTGCGCGACTCATATCGATGTTCAATTATGCACTGCTTTTTAAATTGTTCATTTGTTTTGTTTTAAATGATGTGTGCATTCATATGCTTTTATGATTTTCTTTTTTCAAGAAAGCGAATACAGCTTTATAGATTGACTGGGTATTTCCTGCCACCTTTTTATAAACGTTATTATCAAATGTCTCATTATGCTTCTCCTCTTTTACCTTCATAATAATGCCACTTCTTCTGGGCAGGGTGCCCTAAAGCTGCATATGAAATACCCGATAAGAGAATGCTCCAGTGCACATATCAGAGTAAACGTGCAAATGTGTGTTTTGATAAGCTGCAGGGATTGTTGACTCACGTATTGTGCAAAGCTATTGAGGAAACATTTTTTTTATCCGAAGCAACATATTCTTCTTACTTTGTTCGTGAATGTTTTTAGGGACTGTTATTACTTTAACATTTCTGCTTCTCAGTACCTTCGTTTCTACTGATAAAAACTGAAATCGCTGTCATCTTCAAGGTAAGCCAAGATTTTCAATAGGATGTATGTGAGCTAGCATTCCAAACAGGTCGTCCTATCTGATGCTCTAATTCCTTTCAGTCACTGTAACGCATTGCAACGTAAATAGAGAAATGTGTGCAAGCAAGGATGACTTAGCATCATTAATTCAGTCCTGGCCCTCAATGTTTCCATGACCTTGAACTGAAATATAGATTTATTAGTTCTCGGCTTTCGCCTTTAATAAATCATCTTGCAAAACAGAGAAATATGACTGGGCGTTCTTTATATGTCATTTGGGAATCTTTGAATATATATGTTGTTGTCTAAATGTTCTGCTCAAAGCAGTTTCTTTTATCCAAACTCCTTTTTGATTTATGCTAGGCTAACTGAAAAGAAAAACAAAATACGTAATTTCTATACATTACCAAAAATTGGCCTTTGTATGGTTATACTTTAAGCAGGAATGGCAAGATGCTTATATTTATTGGGCTGCATTTGTGAGGCTGTGCGTCACTTTTACGCCGCCGGTGCTTCACTTTTTGTGGCGCACCAGCAGCGTAAAAAATGTGCCTTGTTGCACCATATTTACAAAGTGACGTATCTAGGTAGATGCGTCACTTTGTAAACCCCTGCACTACATTATACCTACGTCAGGTATAATGTATGCGGGGGGGCGTTCTGATGCAAGAAAGGGTCATAGAAGTGACGCAGTGAAATCTATAAGATTTCACTGCGCCACTTCTAGGACACAAATCCATCAATTTTTCACGCCTGCCTCACAGCAGTCCTAGGACTGACGCAGGCCCTTTCACATTGGGCTTGCCCCATGTGAAAGGACACATTGCTGGAGTTGCGTCACTTTTGGGAAACACTCCAGCAATGCGTCACTTTTGCGCCATACAGATACGTCAGATATACTGACGTATCTGTAACTCTTTGCACCATGATGCGTCATACTGTAAATATGACGCATTATTGGTGTCGCAAGGAGGGCGCAGTGAAAAGTGATGCATCGCTGTTTTCACGCACCGATGCGTCACTTTTCATAAATGAGGCACATTATTTTTATCATGGTGCGTCGTACTTGGAACACAAAACTTAATATTCCCATAAATTCAGTCATGGATTTTAATACATTTCCAGATATACCAACATGGGTAGAACTGGGAATGCATCAGAATTGTACACCTCCCCACCAAAGACACAAGGAAAAATATCCTTATTTCTCATTGTTGTTTCATGTTTCGAAGTGTCCTCCTGGTGCAGAGCTGTCTACTCTACACATCACTGAATATGACTAATGACATGAGACCATGTTCACAGAGAGGTAACATGAAGGTGCAACATTGCACTCGTTTCTTACTGATTCAATGACTCATGAAAAAAGCCACACTCTATTTACTCATACTAGTGCATTTATTGTAGTAAATACAGAATTTACTCAAAAGAATATGTTTAACCATGATGATTAAAGTGTTTTAACAAAGTTTGACTAATGTTAGAATAAACCTCATGTAAACTAATGCAGAAAGTGTGCTGTTTGTTGATGGCTACTGTTTACATGACCATGATGGAAATCTGGAACCTGCTACAGTCCCTAAAATTGCCAGCCCAAATTGCAGTAGCAAAGTGTGTCGCCCATAGACAAGGCACAGAATATGTAATTGTGGGTCACATGAATGCAGATGAGACAGCATGTTATTGTGTGCTAATTTCTTGCACTTTTAATGGAGAATATGAAAGCGGCAGATCCTTCTCCCACCTCGCCGCCAAGACCTGAAACACCCTCCCAACCCACTTACGGCAGAACCAAGACCTACTGACCTTCAGAAGACTTCTCAAGACCTGGCTCTTCGAACAGTAGCAGCACCCCCCTACCACCAGCGCTTTGAGACCCTCACGGGTAAGTAGTGCACTTTACAAGTGATATGATTGATTGATTGAATAAAAGGTGCGATGTCACAAATTGCAATTTGTTGTTGTTTACTGTTGATACTTGGGAACTGTGTCTCCGCACCCAGTCCGGTCCTAAACCACCACTGCTGTGGGACCAAGCACCTACCTAGGCCGCTCGTGGCCAAATGGAACGTATGCCAAATGGCCCACATGCCGTGCCTTGCTGATATTACCGATATGGCTTGGTCACTTCTGGCTAGATTACCAACCGGAGCGCCCCGCAGGATTTGGCTCCCTCACCCTTCTTTTTGATGGGTTTCCTGGACACCTTATGACTTGAGGACTCTAAACTTCCCCAGAAGACTAAGACAGTTCTCCCACAGTTGGGACTAACAGTACTTCATCTTTAGTCTCTCCTGAAGAGACCTGCAATTTCCAGGCTGAAACACATTGACACTTCCAATAGAAGAGTCTCTATAATTTTCATAAAATTTTCAAAGACACTTTGATACAAATCCAAGAATATAGAGGGCAAAATGTTTCCTCATGTGTATACAACCCACAGACTATCTCAAGCATGATCTGTGTAAAGAGCAAAGAACAGAGCCACATTTGATACAAAATAACTAGAAGACTGAAGAAAATAACTTTCTAGTTGAACACATTTGGTGTTGAAGCTTTTGATTTTCGATATATGTTTTATGTATTTGTGACTTTGTGTGTTGCTGGTCCCTTATACATGTTTTGCTTATTTGATTTATTTGTGTATGTTTACTTTGCTTGACAACATTGGAGAACCCAGCTATTCCCCCAGCAGAGAACAATTGTAAGCTTAACAGAAATGTTAAAATAAATTTGCAGAATTCGAGTAGATAGCAATGGTGATTGATTTGTGTAATCATTGGATCACTAACAACACATGAATTTGTTCCCACATTACATCCCTTTTCATTTATAGATACTTGGAAAGAAGTCAGGAGGTTACAGGAGGAAGTGCTAGAAGCAGAACAGCAAGGATGGGTTTGAGTAAGTTTTGTCAAGCGAGAGGAGGATGACATTTGAGTTTCAACAGATGGAAGACCTGTGTTGCCACACAGTTTGTTTCCACCCTTGGCAAGATACCACCATGGTCCCCCACACGTAGGAAGAGACGCAATGGTGCATCTCTTTAGACAGATGTGGTTTAACCCACGATTCAGATTGATGGCTAAATGTTTTTGTCAAAGCTGTGTTGTATGTCAACAGGAGAGTGCTGGTAGGAGAACACCAGTTAAAATGAGACAGATAGGGAAATCAGGAGATCCCTGCAACGGGATGCAGATGGACTTTAGTACGATGCCTGTTTGCAATGGGTTGAGATATGCTCTGGTGACTGTATTCATCTTTTCACTGTGGGTTGAAGCTTACCTCACTAGGAGAAATGACAATGTCATAGCAGCTAAGCTGTTGTTGAGGGAGTTAATATTGTGTTTCGGATTCCCGACTTCATTGGAGTCAGACCGAGGAAGTCATTTTAATAATGAGGTCCTAAAGACATGTGCAGAAATGCAAGTGGGACAGAGACTACATTGCAGTTACAGTCGTGAGGGTACCGGCATTGTGGAACAAGTGAATGGCATGTTAAAATCCAGATTGAGAAAGTGTGTGCTTCAATATCTCTGAAGTGGCCTCTTGTGTTGATGAGTCTGCACAGTACACTAGACAGGAGATTGGTATTTTCATCCCATGAGATTATGGGGAGGGCCATGAGACAACCAGTTGTGTCTGCTCATGCACTTGCGAACATTACACATGACATGATTCTTAATTACTGCAAAGGACTGGCTGATGTGGTGTGTTCTTTACCTCAAATAACACACCAAATGATAGAGGGTCTCAAGGGAACGTTTTAAAGACCAGCACAGACAAAAATCCCCAGTTCAATACTGTATACACAAAAGTAGTCCACGGATCTACGATGTTCCGATGAAGAGTAGTGCAAGCGCACAACAAATAGTAGCACAAATCTAGTGTTAGAACCTGAAAAAAGTCTTATTTAAGAGGTCGAAATCCCATCACTCACTAGGTGGCATGCTTCATCATCTGGGATCTCCTCTTAGTTGCAATTCCTAGTGCATCCAAGGGCTGCGACCACTTCACTATGAAGGGGGAGCTTACAGATGTTTTAATAGAGGGACAGTGAGTCATATCTCCTAAGATAGCTGAAGCATGGAAGAAATAGTGTGAGATAAATGGTTTGCAGTGCCAACAATTTTTTTATAGTGATTCTAAAATTGACTACCAAGCCAAAAATATGTTTAATGGTTATCATTTAGTGTCAAGCAATAAAAAAAGTCCAAACGCGATCTGAATATATTAACGTTCCCGTAGGTCTAGAAAGAGGGTCTACATGTTTTGGCCATGACAATCGTATTTTAATCTTGCCCTTCCTCAGAACGAGAATGGAAATGCTACTGCAAAATGTGAAAAATTATAAAAATTATAGTTATAACACGTAGGTGGAACGTTACAACCTACAGTCACCTGTGGTCTGAATTGTGAAGGATCTACAGGGTTTGTCTTGTCACCTAGAAAAGAATAAACACAGTGATGTTCTATAGACAGATAGGAAAATCAGGAGATCCCTTCAACAGATGCAGATGGACTTTATTGAGATGCCCTTTTGCATTGGGTTGAGATATGCTCTGGTGACTGTATTCATCTTTTCAATGTGGGTTGAAGCTTACCTGACAACCAGTTGTGTCTGCTCAAGCAATTGTGAACATTACACATGACATGATTCTTAATTACTGCAAAGGACTGGCTGATGTGGTGTGTTTTTTATCTCAACAGGATGGAGAGACTACTTCCCCACTTCAACAGAAGCATTGCCATGACCTCATTCCTGGCAACAAGGTTATGACGAAGAAGCACATGTTCAAATCATGCTTAGAGCCTCAGTGTGTGGGTCATACCAGGTAACACTGGTTACCACAACAGCAGTGCAGTGTGAAGGTCACCCCAACAGGGTACATGCCACACATACTCGCAGAGTCCTGTGTCCGCTTGATGGTATAACAACACCTGTTTTTGGTCTGTCTGGGGTTACTGTAGGACAAAAGGAACAGGTTATTCAAGCTATTGGGGATCAGCAAGCAGCTGGGACAGCACTTGTTTGGCCCGAGAGAGTCAACTGCTCTTGTACTTGTATCCCAGACGAGAGTAAAGACCTAAAGAAATGCATAAGCAACATTACTCACCTCAAGAAAGATTCGAAAGGATTGACAGCAGCAGGTGCATGGGAAGGAATAGGAAATGGATTTCTGCTATAGGGAGATGGTTTGGCAACCTAGGGTGTAGAATTGTTGGAAGCAGTTTGAAACCCTTAGAGATAATTGCTCTTTGTGGATTACTATTGTTTGTGAGTATTAAAATATACAAAGGTGTACAAGGGAGTGAAAAGAAACATTGCAGGGAACTAGAAGATAGACACAGCATGATGAACTGAAAATTCTGGAGGAGTCCAGAAGAAAAATGATGATGACAACCAGATTGTGATCTGAACTTCTGGTAAGATACTGATGTGATGGCTTGATTCGCCATAAGAGGTGGGATTGGTGCAGCGCATAAGTACGACTAATCACATGAGTCCATATTCACAGAGAAGTGACATGAAGGTACTACACTGCACATGTTTCTTACTGATTCAATGATTCTTGAGAATAGTCACACTCAAGTTAGTAAAAACAGTGCATTTATTGTAGAAAATAGAGAATCTACTCAGAAGAATATGTTTAACCATGATGATTAAGGTGTTTTAATAAAGTTAGACTAACTTAGGAATAGACTTCATATAAACGAATGCACTTTCACTGGCGAAGAAACCCAACTTTTCTAAACATATGCTATATTGTATACGCAACCTCATGTCATCTATTTTTAATATGTGAGTATCTTTATATGCATTGGAGGAACAAGATACAACGTAAGTAAGCATTTTGAGATACAGTAAATAAGATTAAAGAAACCTGTTGCGGACCCAGAAACGCTGGATCACTGCATCCTGCAGCACACTAAGAAAGAGGAACGTGTTTCTTCCTGCACAAAAACAGCAATGCACTTGAGGACCCGCATTGGCCCTATGCAGCCACAGTGGTGTAACAAAGATCCCCACAGCCCAGGCAGTACAGGGGGTACCTGATCTCTAAGCCCCTCCTCCCCAGCAAGTACCCTTGCCTGAGAGATCTAAGTGAGTCTAGAGGGTGGCTACACCATGAACTTTGAAGGGGGGCCCTTTCACGTTTCAGTGTGCCACTGGACAGCCAAAAGTGCACAAGCGCTAGGAAAGGACTGAAATGCGCTGTATAATGGTAAATACGGTGCATTCCTGCCCTTTTTTTCATGCAGCGCAGTGCAGCAAGGTCGCTTGGTGTTGCGCGAATTGTTGATAAATATACCCTCAGTTTCAGAATTTAATTGGAAGAGAGACAATTAATTTGGGGGGCTTATTTATGAATGCCCTGTGTCACCTTTGCACCACCTAAACTTGTAAATATGTGGCGCAGGGTTCTCATTACGTTTTATATCATGATATCATGAGCAGGGCGATGCAGCGCAAATCGCTACCTCACTTTACTTTGCACCCAGGAGGTGTTCCATGGGCGTTGCAGTGAGTTTTCGCACGCAACACTCATGTAATTTGATGCTGCCCCATATTTACAAAGTGATGTAAACCTGGGGGAGCACCAAGTCCGTACTCCTCCCAAGGTGAGGCATAGCAAGGAGAAATGTGTTTATTTTTCTTCTCGGTTTTTTCTGCAGCACACATAGAAGGAGGAAAACGCCTCTTAAGACTGCTTTTGTGGAGGAAGGTACCTGTTCCTGCAAAAAACAATCCTGTATGCAAGGGAAGCAGCCTTATACAATGGTGCAAGGGTGGCTGTGTTGGCGCTAGGCTGCTCAAATGGAGCTGGCGCCAGGAAAAAGGAAAATAATGCGCCATATTGCTTCCATACAGTGCATTCCTGCCCTTTCACTTTGGCGTTGGGTAGCGAAGCATGGTGCCTTGCTGCACTGCCCTGTGCCAAAATCCCATAAATAAACCCTTTGTTTTCCTCTGTGTATCATATTGAAACTACAGAGTTTTATAATAGATAATAGCTACAATTGAATACAGGGTGCAAACTTAGCTGTGAAAAAGAGTATTTCAAATCCATTCATATTTGCTTAATTTGTGTCCTTTTTTATTTTAAATATTAAAATATCTTGACAGGTTCTACCTTAGCATGGACTGCTTTGTGTGAGAATATATTTAAACCACTACAAGAAAGATTGTTTTACTTACATGAGCACGTGTGAACAATTTAGGTGCTGGTGCTCTTTAAAAACGTTTGCAAATCTACATTTTGATTCCTGTTTCAAGGAGTGAGAAAAAGTAGAACTAGAGGACAGTAAGTGGACTTTTTTTGTACAAAACGACCGGTGTAGTTGATGTTGTACTGTAGTAGGTTTAGGGTTAGGTGTGTGGAAAGGTGGATGTCGTGGGGTGGCCATGCACTCCCAAAGTTATAGTTTTCTAACGCTATTACTCAAAAAGGAGGAAGTAACTGTGTTTACATCGTGGGACTGGGAATGGAACAATCTACCTAGGTGTGTGGATTTAGGAGAAAGCGCTCATAACCAGGAACATGCTTTCCTTGTGAAGAAAAAATGCAACTTTCCACCACACTCACAATGGCATACTGTCCCTGTTTAATCCACTAAAATACAGTGGAGAAGGAATATTCCTGTAATTCGATGACTGTAATATCCAACATCCTAGCATGCCCTAACAGGAGCGGATGTAACATTTGGCCTATGATTTTATTCCTGGCAACTGCAAAATATGTTTTTATTAGGTACTGTTCAGAAGTCATCAGACGTTTTTGCAATGGGGTCTGAATTACAAATAGGAGGGGCTGTGAGAGGGTCACCCTCTCCTTTATTTACAAGTAGTAGGATATGTAAACATTTAAAAATGACCTCTGAAATATCCAAAAGTGATTTGTCTGATTCTACTGTCGAAAATGAGAACAAACTAAATTGTAACTGGATAATTTGCATAAATGTTACTCTCATAAAACAAGACAGATGGCTGACGAATATCGAAGTCCGCACACCACATGCATATCTGCTGTTACCGCCATGTACAGAAATAACGAACACTGTAAATGGAACTGTGTATGTCCAATGAGATCACTGTTTAAATGTCGCTTAGGCTATTGCCTTGATTCACTCGCACGGCTGGCTCTTGCCATCTGGCGTGTCCGACCGAGAACGATGATGTCCATTTTGCTCTTCTAGCAATCTTCAGCATGGTCTCCCTTTGCAGTCATGATTTTTGGGCGGAAAGAATAATGCTAGCAGCTGTGAAACATTGGTTGATTTCTCTCACTATGCTTCTGCCATCTGGCTTTCAGTTCTGCTAGCAAACAATGATACCATGTCCCATGCGCTTGAATTATTCATATTTGTTTAATAAGCATAATTGTATGGATATATAATGATTTTCAAGTTAATTTTCTAGTGGGTGATATGGTATGTTTGATACAGTTCTCTAACACTCCCCGCACAGTCTTTTCTTCTCAGAATTAAGGGTCTGATTATGTTGCCGGTCGGATCAGCTGTACGAACGCCGTCTCCGCGGGCCCTTTCTGACCGAGTCCAAGAAATTTCCTGCTGTATTACGATGCAACCGCTGCTACTGAGGTAGTCGAATCTTCAGCGAAGTACATATCCCCAAATATGTTGCTGCAAATGCATACATAATCACAGAAAACATGTGAATTGTACACACATGTATTACTTATGTACAGATAAGCCTTGTGCACCATGTACCCCATTGCTAGAGTGTGGCGGAATGACCAAAGTCCAGTCAATGCGAATACATATCGCATAAGGACTTACCTACATTCCGTCGCCCACATCCCATCTTGGCGAGCGTAGAAAGGCTGTGGGAGTCGGCACTCTTTCAGCAGTCTGTCAGAGTACAGGATGCATGCAATATAATCCGGTGGTCGGATCGACCGCTTCCGATGAGACCGTGGCGGGTTCACCGCCTCTGCCAAGACCAAGGTAGTTGGTCCAACAGTGTAGGATGGTAGGATCTTTCTGCACTATTATCCCCCACTTTTCGCCTGGTGCTAAGCTGTTTTTGACCCTTCTGACTGGGATCCTGTAGATTAGGACCCCAGTCTCTCTGCCTTCTCCCTTAAATTGTTGTGGTCAGTACTTAAGTACATCCCAGATTGGATACTGGGGCCTCCTTATCAGTCCCTAGTATATGGTACTAAATTACCCAGTTCAAGGAATAGGGGCAACCTGTCACCCCAATCAATTGCACTGCTAGTCGCGCCAACTTGGCAATCATTTTTGCTCCATTTCCAACCTATTTTCTTCCTTATTCATCATATTGTACAATAATTTTAAGCCTTCTTTTTTGTTTTAACTTTCTTCTTGACTCTGCAAAGTATGCCATTTTCCAAATTTCTATCATTCACGCTGTGTCCATCCGGACCTCTAGCAAAAACAAGACTAGTGCAGGATTCGTCCAAGTCAGTGTGTTTATTAAAATTACCCAATGCATTTCTGGCTACCCGCGCCCTTCGTCAGGGGTCACTCTAAAAAACTACAATAAAAACAATGACCATTACATTCTTGTCCAGAAATATATGTTATTTTGCAGGCTAATTACCTTTTCTTTTAAATTTGTTATATAACATATGACGGTGTAACTATCATGTGCCCACTCAGTAAGTTCTCTCCAAATCATACTATCATTCCTGAAATAAACCCATTTAACATCACTCTTTAGCCATTTAATTACTCTAATACTACAAACCAATCTACACTCTCGTCCTTATCCCAACCTGCGTGCTAGCCGTTATATCAACAGCTCACTCGAGCCCTTTACCTCCTCTCCTCACCCCCTTCAAACTCCCTATTCCTTCCTTGAAAACATTTAGTGCAGGCACGTTGTTTCCTCTCACTCAGTCTGTGAACTTACAAATCAGGTATCTTTACTTTTAGCATATGTTCACCTTACCGTTATAGAAAACAATCACTCCATTAACCTCCCCTGCCTTAATACTGTTAATTCCGTACCAGCCATAAATGTTTAAAAATCATTGATGTGTCACTCCCCTATTTAACCTTCAATTACCTCAGACCTACACCCTGATTGGCCGTCTTTTCCCGCCATCGATGCTAATTACAGAGGTATTATCAATTCAAGAAACTGCATCTCCCACAATGCAATACACTTATCGGAGCTGTCACTATCCCCCCACCATCACGCTACACAGTGGCCCACAACAAACAATAACATTAACCGTCTAAATACTTTACTGAAGCTGATCATCGTGTAGTGAATTAATTCTAACATTTTTAGAGTTTGTTTACATTTTAATCCCTTCGCTGACTTGTTTGATGAATCCACATTGTTCCTCCGATCATACAGACTCAAGCAAAATTTCATTGAATTTCATTTTTTGTCCTTTTTATTTCAGTGGGTGCAACCCGCAAGAGGGCAGTCCTCATGAAATGTACATGGTTAGGGGTGGGGGTGCACTCCAAGTGTTCAATTTGTTTAAATGTTGTCCTTATTTTTTAAGAATGTGCGTGCGAATTGACAAGGTGTCCTGCCCACATGACACCTAGAAAGACAACAACTTCAAGGAATAGGGGCGAACTGTCACCCCAATCAATTGCACGGCTAGTAATGCCTACTTGGCAATAATTTTTGCTCCATTTCCAACCATATTTAAATTACCCAGGGCATAGGTACCCCAGAGGTCCCCATACATCCCACACCATAAACGGTGTGGGATGTATGATTCCATTCACTGGAAGAGACCTCCATCAGGATCTCAGTGCTCCCAGTACCAATCTTCTAGATGCAGACAGCACAAAATGGTTGCTGCCGACCAGAGACATGATTCTGTCCTCCTTCTGCTGAGCCAAGCTCAAGCAAGGGAAGGCAGAACAATAGGTATCCTGTCACAGGAAGATGTGACCACCTCCCAGGCAGGATTTAGTGTATTGGGACCGGGTGAGTGCGCTTGCCGGCGCCACTCAGTCTGCATGAGGGGTGCAATTGGTGTCCACATGCATAGTCCAGTTCAAACCAGCTCTAGGAGCCATTGGCTCCTGCTCTGGCGCTTCACTGGACAAAGGACATGGGAGTAATCCTCCCCCCTGTCCAGACCATCCCCTGGGAGGGTCCCCTGAATCGTCCCAACCCTTTCCTTAAGGCACTTAAGGGCTTAGCTGTGGGTGGGTCCCACGATTCGTCTTGGGACAAGATTCCGATCAGACACCACTTCTTTTCCTACCGTCTGGGCACTCTGGACTTCGCTGGACTTAGTTTGGGTTCAACTTCGTCTCCTTTCCAGTCTGCTTCATCGTCTTTGCCTGTGCACGATACGGGAACCTTCCAAA
The DNA here is from genome assembly GCF_964263255.1 of Lissotriton vulgaris. Classification (NCBI taxonomy): domain Eukaryota; kingdom Metazoa; phylum Chordata; class Amphibia; order Caudata; family Salamandridae; genus Lissotriton; species Lissotriton vulgaris. The sequence continues at coordinate 1,946,573,100 of NC_141689.1, forward strand.
GCCTGTGGGCATCAAAGACACCTGAAGCAATCGCCCTTGAAGTGAAGGAGTCACTTTCCTGCATTCGCAGGCCCTGCAACTAAGTTAACCGGTCTGCTGATCCCGAGCTTCTCTGTACTCCGAAAGGTTCTGCAACACAGGTGGTGGTTATCCACAGCTAACGAGGCCTGTCCTGCCCTCTCAACAAGTTTGAGACCAGTGTCCCTCAGGGGTTGCAATAGCTGAATTCCTGTGCACTGTCAACTTGCAGTTGGAAAGGCTTGTTGGCTTTCTTCCAAGTAGATCTCTGGGCTCCAAGTAGCCCGAATCTTGAGAACCCCAGTGACCAGAATCTTCAGCCATACCGCATTGTTGTGCATCGTGGCCTGAATCTTTTGATGAACTGCTTGAGGACCTCCAGTGACTCCAATGCCTCCAGCCTGTGGGTCCATTTGAGGGTCACCTTCATTCTTTTGGTCTCTCCTGATTGCTCGGGCCTGCCCTGACTCCCTTGCTTGTAGTGAGTACCCTGGACCTTGCTGGTCCCAACGTTTCACTTTCTTTGACTTCTGCATTGGTTGCATTTGCCAATGCTTGTTGGCGCTCCTGCCGGACACTCATCTCTCAGCACTCGACATCCGATATGTGACAGCTCGTGCACAGCTCCTGGTCTTCCTCGGCATCGCCTAGTCCTCACAGCTGCAGAGTCAACGTCCCTGTCAACTCTCCTGCAACTCTCGACATGGGTGAGCATTTGCCTACCCGATCTCCTGGTCACTCCTGAGTGACATAGACTCTGTCCCCTCTCTTTGCAGTTACCTCTCAACTAGAATCCACCTTCGCTATTGCGCATACTGCTGCTGCGCTTTTTAACTTGTGTGGTCTGAGATTTTAACTCGGCGCTGCTGGCATTGCGCTCGCATTAATTTACCCAGCTTCTAAAATCTTTAGCCTACCTTAGACATTGTCGCTCCTTAGGCCGGGGAACAGTTAGGCTCACTGGCACAATAATTGTATCTCACCCGCATTCGGCGGGACATAGGCAGCATTAGCGGTCCGACCGCCATCTTGGGTGGGTTCTGAGGCGAGAGGCACTTCGGGCGCCATCTTGCGTAGGGAAGGGGCTCAGGAGGCAGACTTCTGCAATTGGTGAGCTTACATAAGCCACCCTGCTGAGGTCAGTGCAGATTTCCTCGCTATCGCGCATACTGCTACTGCGCTTTTTAACTTGTGTGGTCTGAGATTTTAACTCGGCGCTGCTGGCATTGCGCTCGCATTAATTTACCCAGCTTCTAAAATCTTTAGCCTACCTTAGACATTGTCGCTCCTTAGGCCGGGGAACAGTTAGGCTCACTGGCACAATAATTGTATCTCACCCGCATTCGGCGGGACATAGGCAGCATTAGCGGGTCCGACTGACATCTTGGGTGGGTTCTGAGGCGAGAGGCACTTAGGGCGCCATCTCGCGTAGGGAAGGGGCACAGGAGGCGGACTTTCGCACTTGGTGAGCTTACATAAGCCACCCTGCTGAGGTCAGTGCAGATTTCCTCGCTATCGCGCATACTGCTGCTGCGCTTTTTAACTTGTGTGGTCTGAGATTTTAACTCGGCCCTGCTGGCATTGCGCTCGCATTAATTTACCCAGCTTCTAAAATCTTTAGCCTACCTTAGACATTGTCGCTCCTTAGGCCGGGGAACAGTTAGGCTCACTGGCACAATAATTGTATCTCACCCGCATTCGGCGGGACATAGGCAGCATTAGCGGGTCCGACCGCCATCTTGGGTGGGTTCTGAGGCGAGAGGCACTTCGGGTGACATCTTGCGTAGGGAAGGGGCTCAGGAGGCGAACTTCCGCTCGGCGTAATATCATAAAAGGATGGACATACAGGCGCGCAGCGTCCGCGCGCAGCGGGCGCGACATAGGCGCGCCGGAGGTGCGCCAGAGGTAAGCCCGTTTGCGCCCGTTCGCGCAACAATCGCGCTTAGGTCCGCCACCTCTGGCCCCTCGCATCTGTCACGCATAGTCTACTCTCGGTCTGAATTATTGGAATGTAGACCGAGTCAGGCGCCCGTTAGTCGGCAGGCTAGTATTCCCAAACCTAGCTATATCTCCTGTGGACTGCTCAATGTTCGGTCCCTTTGTAAGCACCACACTGAGATTGCCTTCCTCATTGAGTCCGCAGGGCTTGATGTTCTATTCCTAACGGAAACTTGGACCCGGGAGGATTGTGAGGTCGAACTGGGCTTGGTCTGCCCTCCAGGCTTCAAAGTCAACCATACCCCTCGTGTGAAGAACCGGATTGGTTTTATTTTTAGAGACACGCTAGCTCTCTCCCAGCTCAAGACTAGAGAGGTATCGGGCTTTGAGCTGATGGGGTTTGCTTTCAAAGGTCATGAGAAGACACTCCGCGCGGGTGTCTTGTGCTATCGTCCGCCGGGCAATGCACCCTCCCTCCCCGACTTCATTGACCTGATCTACGACCTCTCGAACACCCACTCTAAGTTGGTGGTCCTAGGGGACTTTAATCTGTGGCCGGGTGGTCCACTGGACAGTGCCTTCTCCACTCTGTGCCAAGCCTGCAATGACATCCAGCTGCAACAGCTTGTCCGTTCTGCCACACATCGGAAGGGTCATGCCTTGGATCTTGTATTTGCAGACGCTCATCTAGTGACGGTGAATGACATCTTCTGTCAGTACTGGACGGATCACTCACTGGTTGCTTTTGCCCTCTACTTGGAGGATTACTCCTCGGTGGAGGCCGGGTCCAGACAGGCCAAGTTGGGCAGGCCCTGGTCCCGACTGTTAAAATCCGCGCCCTTGCCAAGCCTACTACCGGACAATTTTAGTCTGAGAGATTCGGCTTAGGAGAGCTATACCGCCTTTTGCCGATCCATTTCGAACTCTTTGGACAAGGTGGCACCACTCCGCAGGTCTAGGGGTAGGCTGAATCGGGCTTGCCCCTGGTACACGGATGCCCTGCGGCAGTTAAAGCTGAGCTGTAAACGCGCCGAAAGGGCGTGAAGGAAGCAGTATTCTGATTCTTTGAAGGCCATCTTTAGACAGTCATTGCAGGAATACAAGGCACAGATCAAGGTGGCTAAGGCGTCCTATCTGGAAGCCACCTTGAATCAGGCTTCCAAAAAGTTCCAAGCTCTGTTCAAAATTGTCAGGGACCTGACCCATCCTTCATGCGCGGCCAATAATGTCCCTGCGTCGCAGGCTCTGTGCGACTCCCTGGCGAGTGCCTTCGAAGAGAAGATTGCTAAAATCTTGGAAGGTTTACAGAGTCCAGCACCTACCCCCCCCGGTCTGGGAGTTCTGGACGGCTCGCCCAGTTGACCCCAGCTGAGCGGCACTGCTCTCAGTTTGGGAGCTCCGGACGTGTCACCTAGTCGACCCCAGCCGAATGGCCGTGCTCTTAGCTCGGGAGCTCCGGCGGTCTCATCCAGTCGACCCCAGCTGAGTGGTCATGCTTTCAGTCTGGGAGCTCCGGACGTCTCAGCCAGTCGACCCCGGCGGAGCGGGCCTGTCTCTAGCGTGGGAGCTCCGGACACTTCGCCCAGTCGACCCCAGCTGAGTGGACATGCCCTCAGTTTGGGAGCTCCGGACGTTGTGCCCAGTCGACCCCAGCTGAGCTGTTTGCCTATCCCCTCCTTTGAGGAGTTTTGTAGTGTGGCACAAATGGTATCATCTGGCTCCCCTCTTGATCCACTGCCACCTAAATTTTGGAAAGTGTTTCAGGATGAACTCTTCCAGCCTTTGTACTCCATCTGCCTCCAGTCGTTTGACACCGCAACGGTTCCGGAGTGCTGGAAACTGGCAGCTGTGTCTCCTCTCCTTAAGAAATCCACCATGGACCCCGCCTGCTTGACTAATTACAGACCGATTTCCTTGCTCCCCTGCCCCATTAAGATAATGGAGAAGTTAGTGACCCGTTCTCTATCTGGCTTCCTGGAAGAAAACATCTGGTTTGATGAGGCACAGTTTGGTTTTCGCCCAGCACACGGGACGGAATCCGCGCTGGTGACCGTGCTTGACAACTTACGTTCGCGGGTCGACAGTGGGCGGGCAGCCTTTTTGGTGCTGCTCAACATGTCGGCCGCGTTCGACACGGTCTGCCATCGTACCCTCATTGGGAGGCTGGAGGAGTGCGGGGTCACGGCTTGTGCAAGGGACTGGCTGGTCTCTTATTTGAACAATCGGCAGCAGGTGGTGGCATTGCCTCCTTTCAGTTCGGAGGTGTGGAGAGTAGGGAAGGGGGTACCTCAGGGCTCGGCCATCAGCCCTATACTCTTTAACTTTTACCTCCGCCCTCTGGTCCAACTAATTAAATCATTTGGCATCTCCGCATTTAATTATGCTGATGACACCCAGTTGGTCTTTTCTCTGGAAGGGAAGAACGCGGTCCCGCTGCCAGGCCTGAAGTAGTGCGCGGTACCATCTTGAGTCGTCTTGACTATTGTAATGGGCTACTCCTGGAGGCTCCAAAAACACTGCTCGGGAAGTTGCAACGGGTGCAGAACTTGGCCGCCAAGCTGGCTCTTTCCCGCCCTAATCATAGCTCTTCAGCAGCAGCCCTACGGGATCTACACTGGCTGCCTGTGCACCTACGAGTCTGTTACAAGGCTGCATGTTTAGTGTTTAGGGCGGTGCATGGACAAGGCCCGGTTCCATTGCAGAATATGTTTGTTTGGTACTCCTCTTCGCGGTCCTTACGCTCTTCTTCGGCTCAGCTGCTTGTGGTACCGAGATTCCAGAGAGTGAGGATGGGTGGCCGTTCGTTCAGTGTCGCAGCGGCCAAGCTCTGGAACTCCCTGCCACTGTCCCTAAGAAGCCAAAGGGACTTCTTACCGATTAGAAAATCCCTGAAAACCCATCTTTTCCCCAGGGTTGTCTGAGCAGCGTATGTGGTGTTAACGTTGATTTCAAGCGCCAGGATGCCCTTGGGGTGACAGGACCGCGCTATATAAGTACACATACAATACAATACAATTCCACCTGACACTTTCTCGTTTGTCAGCTGCAGCACTTTCCTTAAGTCCTCCGTTGGGTTCGACATTGGTTTCTGACACCATTTCAGCCCTATGGACCCTGCTTCCCCGGTGTAGGTAGTGTGGGTAATAGGGTATCCATGGGTGGGGTGGCTCATCAATCTTCTGTCTTCCACGGGGTTTCTTCAGGGTCCACTGGGAAGGGTCCTTAATCTTTAAAATTCCAACTGCAACTTACATGTAGAGTTGTACGGAACACTCTATCATGTTCCTACACTGCACACTCTCTCCGTGGGGTTCCTAGTCACTCACCTTGGGTCGTTCCTTGGGTCCCCAGCACTTCTACATCCTCTCGACATTGTCTTGACCTGAGTCGTGGTTCTTATCCTACTTTCTTAGTATATAGTTTGGTCCCTCCCTGGGGTCACTCTGTATTTTGTGCTATTTACTGTATTTCTTTGTATTGTGTGCATCATGATTATCTCCATATCTAAACATTAGAGAGTATTATATAATAAATAAATATTTTGATAAAAACCTTGTGTTATTCTTTTTCACTTTGTCTATAATATAAGATTGCATTCTGAAGAAACACGCTGCTTTACTCTCCTTCTGGACTAAGACTGAAGGCTGCTCTCCACAGCTACCACTTACAGAGCTTTATAAGGTTGTCTAAGACCTCTTAAATCACCATAAGGGTTGTCTGGACTGGTGCAAGGTGTCCACTTACCTTAGTGGACATCATATACCAAGCCAGCTTCTCACAAACAGGCATTGTAATCAGGCCCTAAGTATCAATGGGCCTCTGTTGTGGTTAGGCTAAACATCAGCTGCAAAATAATGCAGTGGTCCTTGTGATAAACTGCTATCACAATTAGAGCTTAGTGTATATTTCCTGTGCTTTGTTCATGTTTTAGGAAATTGTTGCATATTTTGTTGCTCCCACAACATATAAAACCATTAAATGCATAATGATTGATGAATAACTAAATAACCCTGATATTTATCCCCCGTTGGCCTCAAAATTATAATAAATAAACAACAAAAGCACAGCTAAAGTTGGCTATGATGTCACTCACAGCATAAGCACAATTGTTTCAGTTGATAGGGCCTCCTACTATACTCATTTACATACTCTTGCATACCTTTGTGAATAAGTGTGAAACCATCTAATATTGGTATAAAATGTACTTTTGTAAGAGGGAATTGGACATTTTTGGGGCCCGTTCACAAAGGCCTTCAAGTGTACGTAAAATAGTACTCTTGTGGTACAATTTCTTGCACTCAAAACACTTTTGTGACTCAGTCCCTATGCGCGCAGATTTATAATGTTGTTAGTGGTTATCATCCACATGTAAATATACATATTGACAAATAACAGGGTTTCTGTAAAATACCTTCCACAGTAATATTATACTAACTATTACAAAGACTGCAAGAAGAAGACAAACTTCACTGAAGAGGAGGTAAACATCACACCAGCTTGTACAATGAATTGCTATGCTGTGCTCCAGTGGGTTAAATACTGCATCTTTAGTGTGTCTTCCAATCAAGCTAGAATAGATCACATGTTGATATGATTAATATATTGAAGTGGTCATGGCAGTATCGCTTTCTCAGTCTCTATTTTTTCCTGTCTCTCTCCTCCAGCTCTTTAGCTCCATGTTTCCCTGGCCTGTTTATTTTTCTTTTGGCCCCTATGTCCTCATGTTTTCCCCCTTGTTCCAGTTCACTTGATCTCTGTCTTTCTGTCTCTATCTCCTTCCATTGCCTCACTTTCCTCCTGTCTCACTTATTTTATCATTCTTTGCCCATGCCTGTCTCCATTCCCATCTCCATTTCCCTTGATACTTTCCATTCCAGCAACATCTATTTCAGTCTCTCCATTCCATATCCACTGCCCCATCTTAAATTTACCCAGCTCACTCTCATCTTCCATTTCTGCCTGTCCCTGTCCGTATCTCTCTTTGCACTTGTGCTTCCATACCTAATTTATTTCACTTTATCCCTTTCTCTTGCTCACTGTCCCTATCTCTATGGCTCCTTCCGCATTGTATTTCAGTCTTCTAATGCATATTCCCAGTGATGCTGTTACACTCAACAGACTATCTCCTCTTATCAATCATCATGTAAAACTGTCACTGGGTATCATCATTGATCTGCTGATATGCTCTTATGGAGCAGGTGATTCCACATATGATTTGTCTGTCATCAAATGGGAAAGCTGGTCAGTGTGTAATACGAACACTGTAATAGTTAGACCTGAGTGAAATTTTAATTAGGTCACTGAAACTTGATTAGCTGTGGTAATTTCACAAAAGGAGATTTTGCCATTATGTCATAAAGCATAACAAAAATCCAGTTCAGGGAAAAATCATAATGCGAGATGCACAGAAACAACATGGTGAGCATGAATGTCAGCAACACCTTCCCAGCATGAGTGGCAGTTCTCTAGCCCTGACAGTCAACAAACATTTCAGGTTGATTTTTTTTATCAGAGTGGACTGTTCGTGTAATTTTTGAGAATGAAGCACCAGTTCTGAATGCGAGTGACTATTTTCTTTTTATGAGAGCAGCTGGAAAATCAGAGATTATGGGAAGCATGATGGCAGTCACATAGGTGGCTGACAGCAGCATGCTGAACCTTGGTTCTCTATAAATGGACTAACCTAAAAAAAAAAACTTCTAGGGGCCTCAACACCCTTCACAGTCACACTGGTACACCCAGGAATTGCTCATGAGTGGTGCTGATTTTAGGGAGTCTCTCCGCCTTCACGCGCCTTGCTGTGGCTGTGCTGAAATACTCGGACTGTACTTTCTGCCAAGCTGCAGCATCGACGACGGGGATTGGGCCCAAGGTCGCCAGCAGAGTACAGAAGGGGAAGATTGCTCGCCCCCCAAAGCAGGCTGCATTGGGCAAGGTGGAGCAGGGGATCAAGAATGTAGGAGGACCCACTTTGCGATCAGGTGATGAACTCACTCCATCTACCCAGGATGTGGGGCCAGAGAGGAGGGGGAGAAGCGGGGCTGCCAGCAATGCACATCCAGCCGGCCCTAATGTGGTTTATTTCCTGAAGGGGTCAGTCTTGAAACATGACTTGCAGATGCTGGGAATGCCTCATGCAAATTAAATAGAGCAGTCAGAGTCCAAGATTATAGCCCCTCTGATGCCGAAGGATGTGCCCAAGCCTAAGACTCAGGAGGACAAAAAGCTGGCTACAGGGCTCCCCACCACTTACCAGTATGAAGCGATGCTGGCACCCACTAATGCCCAGCCCCTGGCCCTTGTTAAGGGAAAGGTAGAGAAGAGGATTGGGGAGAGGATGTAGCCTTATGGCCAGAGCAGTTGACCTTGAAGCTGGGAAACCGGGTTCGAGTCTCGGCAACGAAACTCAACATCCTGTGATTCTGGGAAAATCACTTAATCTCTCTGTGCCTAAGAAAAATGAATGTGTCCTTCTGTAACAAAACTGGTGCTCACGTAAAATGCTCTGATACCCAATGTCTCTGGTCTAGTTTAGGCTATTAAAACTCTTTAAAAAAAAAAGGAAATGGGGGTCTAATTGTTCCCTTTACCATGACTGGAGAGGAGAAATGTGGGGATGGGCTCTCTGCTATTAGGGAGGGCCTGGATCACCCAGGGGAAGCAAAGACGTAGTCAAATGGTATTCAAGGGCTGCATTAAGCCTCGCTCCCCGAGTTTTTGCAATATATATAAATAACGACCAGACTAACGATCAGGCTGCAAACTCCACACAGCTAGGGCTACAGCAGGGGGGTAGAGACTGGCAAATGTGACCCAAGCAACTGTTTTATCTTACTCTCCAATGCGGCTGAGTGGTCGGTGGATGGGGCTGACTCTTCTTCTGAATTTAGGGAGAATGACAGTGACTCAGGGCAAAAGGGGCCATGCCCTGACAGCCTGCAAGACGGTCAAAAAATGCTGGCCGGCGAGTTTCAGAGGGCAAGGATCTAGCCTGGGACTATACACCCATGGAACCTCTAACTGGCTCCCCTTTATGGACCCTACAGGGCACAGGTGATCCTGATTCCTCTATGGTGGATGAAATTTCTCAGGCAATTCTAAATCACTGCAAAGAAATGCGCCAAGATAGCCGTAAGGCTCAGACTGCATTAAGGAAAGTCTAAGGGGTGGTCTTAAAACTCACTAAGGTGTGCAATATCATCAAGGAATGCCTGAAAGACCTCAAACAAAAATCTTCATGACTCAGTCAGATCTTGCTACCACTCTGGCACAATTGGAGGCACATGAATTCCATCTGTTTGACAAAGAATGCAAGTTGGGAGATCACTAGAATCGACTGAGGCACAACAATCTCCACTTGTTTGGGGTCACAGAAGGGATTGAAGTTTCGGACATTAACTTCTAAGTGGTAGAACTCTTACATGTAGCCCTTTTACAAGCTAGCAGGCTGAAACAAGTCACAAGAAGAGAGTACCCTTTGCGCTGAGGCGACCAACCAGGGAAGGTTCTAAGCCATGGGCTATCCTCATCTACTCTGGAAACTTTCTCCTAAGACAGGCTATCTTGAGTAAGCAAGGCCTGAAGTGAAGCACTCTAGTGATGATGTCTCTTCTTTGTTCAACCAGACTTTTGTCATGCCACGTTCGAGAGACGTTGGCAGCTGCAGCAGCTGATTAAGCCCTTCCAAGGCAAAAATGCACAGGCTTACTTGGTTAACCCTGCACGTCTAAAAGTGGTCTGGGGGGGAAAACTTGATTCTTTCACTCTGAGGTCAAGGCAAGAGACTTTATAGACAGTCTTAAGGTGTAAAAATTGTAAGAAGTGTAAAAATAGGGCTAAGTGTATAGCCAACTTACTTTTGCATTCTTGATTCTGACGCTAGAACTAGGGTTAAAATTAGGGCCTTCTATCTTTCTTTCTATTTTTAGGTCTAGCTTAGCATTGCAGCACCAATGAGCTGCCATCGCTTTGCAAGGCATGCAGTCTACACTATAGTGTGGAAGCTTTGTGGAAGCTCCGCCCACTCTCTAGCCCATCTTCTTCATTGGCTTAGGTTATAAATTCCGCCTTCCAATTGGTGTTAAGCTTGTTAGTCCCTCCCCATAACTGCAATGTCAGTCATCTGTATCCTTCCCTGGCCCCCCTCCCGCAGTCCGATGCCTTCTCGCCTCCCCCCCACTCGTACCTTGTCACCCGCAGGTATTAGCATTTGGAATGCAATAGGTCCTGCATAAATGCGAGTCCTATTACATTGCCAATGTTTTTTTTTTATGGCCACAGCCAAAGGGCAAATCAGAGTTTTGTGCAGCGGTGCAAGATTGGTTGAGGTGCTAACAATTGTCCAATTGTTGGTCACGTTGCATTGTACAGGTCCTTCCATTCTCCTGCGACGACTTGAAACATTCAACTATGTGATTGGCTGCAATGTGATCCAGAAGTATTGAATTCATGGATAAGTGAGTTTGTCAATCTAAGATCAATAACCGTAGAATGGTCTATGAGCCGGATTTATCGATAGCTCTGTTCAAGTAGCGGGCGGGTCACATTACATTCTACTTTTTGAACCCATATATGGCATCTATTAGAAGATTTTTTCCTTTCTGCCGCTAAATAATTTGAGCTGTATTTCAACGTTTGTTTATTTTTGAGGGAATAGAAGTTTGAGGGGGCCTTACGTTGAATGTCTGTGCTCTTCTTTAACAAATGAATTATTAGAAGGACCTTTGATCCCGATCTGCGTGCTCTTAAATTCAATTCCTCTACTTTCACCTGAATCATACCCATTTTGAACATCTGATTAAGATGTCTGAATGTATTCATTTCATTCAGTGTACAGAGGTAAAGTGTGTGATTTACGCGTTACGATTTAGGTAATTGCAGTGCGAACTCAGACTGAATCGAGGTTGCAGCACAGAGAAACAAATTCCCTTGCAGCAAAATAAGGCAGAAACTTCACTGCGCAGTCCTCGTCCTTTGCATCCCCCATCCAGGTTTGATTGAGTTTCTTTTCTTGAACTGTGCCCCTGGAAGCAGCAGAAGGCATTGTGGTTGTTGTGTAAATACATTTACTATTCTAACTCTTCCACTCCTAGAATTTTGGGAGAAAGTTAAGCATTCCTCAACTATTTGAACAAATGACAAACTATTATACAAGAGTTCAAAAAACATATAGACAGAAAAATATTTACAACAGACTATAGACTCAACTTACTGTTACCAATCCCTAACTAAGTATTATTATTAGTGTTCACACATTTATTCTGAGTGATACACACAGAGGAAGTAACAGTGTTTTTACCTTTTAGCTCATTTATGACACACAAAGCTAATAAATCACTTGTTTTAGAATTTTTGACAAAGACTCCTCCGAAGCTTGTCGATGTGGACGCGTTTAAGCATTTGGATCTCTTTTGGCCTCCTTAGGACAAGGGCAATGGAACAATGCTACATAGGACCATACAAATATATATATACGTTGACACAATACAACTAACCTATTCTCTGTATAAAGCATGCGGGAGGCACCGACCAAATTACCACCACGTGAACCATCACTCCACCTCCCATGATTAGAGTGTACAAGGGAAGAGGAGAAAAGGAAGAACAAATGCTTTTGCGTAACACCCAGATGAAGGCATGAATCATGACATGTGTAAATAAACAAGACTCCAGATGCACTACACTACAGCACAGGAACTGGCAATGGATGTCTGTGTAAATCCAAAGGATGTGACTCCAACCGTGTATTCGATAACACCAACAACACCAGGGTAAGTGTCCTAGAAGATCCCAATTGGGCATGATAAAGTAATGGAAGATATATCAAACTACTTACATGGAAAAATCCTTAGATGGGTCACGGATTCCACACACCCAAAAACGAGCTGAACACACTTACAAAATATACATTTTGTAAACCGAACATGTGGGCAGAAAAACTCCTTCAAAAATGTGGGCGGAATTGCATTAATTTAAACTTGAGAACACATTAGCAAGCGTTAAAACTCTACATCCTAATAAAATATATATACAGCACTCACCTCTCTCACAGGTGAAAGGCAACCGTAGATAGATCACTACTTCAAAGATTAAAGATCGAGGCACTGCCTACCTACAAATGAAAGGATAAAACATCTATCAGCTTCTCACTACATATATAACCTCTCATAAACAGCTGCATAACGTCAACCAGGGTCTATACTTATTAATCAGTCCTATGATGTAGCACAAATTACTCTCCTGATCCTTCGCTACGACCATCAGTGAATACAATCACACATTTCTCTCCTGATCCTCTGCTCAAACCATCAGCGAAATGCAATCACATAGCCGGCTGCTCGTAATACCAGTCATATCAACCTCAGCAACCATACTATCATTATCCCAGGGCCCTTCCCCCTTTTTAGGGCTCGCGTGTGAATGCAGCACAGCTGCTTTGCTAGGGAGCTCTATTGTTGCCGTTTTGTGGTGCAAAGGGAGACAGGAGGTGGCACGCGCGGACAGGCAAGGAGCACGCGTACAGAGTGCACATCTCCTGTCCGCTCGTGCCACCTCCTCCTTTCGCGCACCAAAGCCACAGCACATCTCCTGTCAGCGCGCATTCACTTTTCCTCCTCGGCTCCCCCCCACCCCCTGTCCATCTGTTCCAGTACATCTCTCAAATACCTCCCCCCTCCCAGAGGAGCAAAGTCCCAAAGAAAGTGAAAGTCACAAAATGCGTTCGGGAACATGGATTTCCTATCTGAATTCCTTTTTTTAACAATAAAAAAAAATGAAGCACGTTCCCCTAATTCGTATCTCACACACTTTTTTCACAGATTATTCTGGATACACTGTATGACTCCGGTACATTAAGGTACATTAGTTTGTTACCCACACATTTTGTCTTCCTTTTGCCTTTCTTGTCTTGACTTTTACGATTGTCATTAATCAACCATGCTGATTAGGGGTTCTGATTTCATAGATTATTCTGTTTGTATCAGTTAAACCCGACTCAACCGGCTTATCATGATTGTAATACATCTTTGACAAAGTCAATAGTCATGGTTGCTTGTAGGCATATTTTTGTTTTATTGGTGTTTTGAAAGCGTTTCTTTCTTTTAGTTGCGTATGTGTTCTATACTTTTATGTCCAGTCGGTTGAAATGTTACCGACTGAACATAGCGCGACGTGAGGCACTACAAGTCCCATAAGTCCCATCTTGGGCGTGCATCTAAGCAAGAAGGGGTGTGGTGCCTCAAGCGCTCCTTCATAACTGCCAAAGCCTCTGAAGAGAAGTGGGGACACTTCGAAACGCGTCAGGCATCCAGGGCAGTTTGAACAGTTAAAGGATATCGCTGTGCTAAAGGCGTTCTTACCATTTAAGGCTCCTTGTGGGCAGCTGAGGTCCGGGTGCTCCTTTGTACGTTGGGTACTTTGGAGCTGGAATATTTACGCGGCGACCCATGCCGCGGAAGGAACACCACCCTGAAAGAACCGGGGGCCATGCGGTCTTGACTACGGGCTGAGAACATGGGACAGCAGCGCATGGATTTTGCGCGAATTCCACACAGCGAGGCCCATCCGTGGGCTTGAAATGTTACCGACTGAACATTAGCGCGACGCGAGGCACTACAAGTCCCATAAGTCCCATCCTGGGCGTGCATCTAAGCAAGAAGGGGTGTGGTGCCTCAAGCGCTCCTTCATAACTGCCAAAGCCTCTGAAGAGAAGTGGGGACACTTCGAAACGCGTCAGGCATCCAGGGCAGTTTGAACAGTTAAAGGATATCGCTGTGCTGAAGGCGTTCTTACCATTTAAGGCTCCTTGTGGGCAGCTGAGGTCCGGGTGCTCCTTTGTACGTTGGGTACTTTGGAGCTGGAATATATATATATATATATATATATATATATATACATATACATGCATACATACTAATGTACGTATATCTGCATACATATGCATATATATCAATATATTTACAAATATATGCACAAATATACACCTATATATATAGCACATATAAATGCATATTTTTATCTATCACCCTCACTCTATCTATCACCCTCACTTTATTATCTATCGCCCCTACTCTATCTATCGCCCTCATTCTATTGCCCTCACTCTATCTATGTATTTATCGCCCTCACTCTATCTATCTATCACCCTCTATCTATCTATTGCCCTCCCTCTATCTATCTATCGCCCTCACTCTATCTATCTATCGCACTCACTCCATCTATTGCACTCACTCTATCTATCTTTTGCATCACCACAGCATCATTTAGCAGCACCACAGCATCACTCAGGGGCACCACAACATCACTATGTGCTACCACAGCATCACTGAACGCCACAGCATCACTCGTCGCCACCACATCACTCAGCAACACCAAAGCATCAATCTGTGCAACCATTCAACAACAACTAGTTCAAATATGTTCTCTCAATGTTTCAAGCTTTATTACAAATGTCACAAAAAAATGTTAATATTTCACTTCTGTTCTTGGATTTTTGTCACACTAAAATACACTGAACATAATCTTCACAAAAGTTACTTACAAAAGTTTAAGCTATTGCCGTTATAAATTACAATAACTTTTATTTAAGTATTAATTATTACCAAAAATTAAAAGACATTGTTATTTGTAATATCAATACATCTAAGTCACGTAAATACAACACATATTGCATTACAAATGCTATAGGTGTCATATTTGTGAACGTTTTACCTATTGGCATTGAAAATGACTAAGCTATTAATTTAGCTATTTTCAAAACCAACACATAAACAAAAAATTTGTCATTTATACAATACCAATAGCTCAAACGTTCCTAATGTGAGACCTATTGCATTGCAAATGCTTGTATAGACAGAGTGGGAAACAAGGGCCGAGGTTTCAGAGGGGGATGGCGGCAGTGTTTGCAAGTCAGGTTTATGGCAGGCACAAATCATGTACTCTGAGCATGTGCCAGCAATCCTAGATTTGTCTGGCTGAGGAGCTCACAGCCCTGAGGCTCGTGACATCACCAGCTCGGCAAAGCCACTGTACTCCTTGCTGAAGGACCCCCCCCCCCCACCAATAGTTAGCCCTGGGTGATGTCTGCTTCAGCTCTGCTGAAGCCAGGGCTACATATCAATCACAGTTCATCAAGCCCCACTGTAATGTTAACCTCATCCTTCCCTGCCCAGTGACCAATGAAAAAAGAAGGGGTTAAAGTGAAAAGAAAGAAGCTGCGCCATGTTTCCTTGCACCTCCGGTGAATGAAAATTAAAACATACATATTTATAAAGTGCTCAAAATGCATGTGCCTGTTTCACCTCTCAGCGAGCCATAGAAGTGATTAGTAGTGCCCAACGGTGTTTCTGCCCTCCTGTCAGGTATTAGTTTGAGGCTGGAATCCTGAAGTGCATGAGAGCTCTGTTCAACCTTAAGGGGCCATAAACTGTAGCTAACATTTAGTTACCAAGTTAAAAGCACTGAGAAATCCTTTTTGAAAGGCGCATGTTATTACGTGTTAGTACTTAATAAATTGTCATCAGAGGCCAACATTGGGTACTGACATCTATGGTTCAGGGCAGAGTCAACAGATCTCATGACCATAGAGAGCTGGGAAAGGCAGGAGGTGGACCGGAGACTTTGTTGGGGTGGGTGAACTCTGTAGGCTGGGTATGCATGCTGGAACCCTCCTTTATTATCTTTTTATTACTGGTTGGATTTGTAAGGGGCTTAGGTGGAGTCACTGTGCATATGGGCTCTTGGGATTTTTGTAAGGCACGCGTGTGGCACCTTGTAATCCTTTCATTGTCTTATAGGCACTTGCTCTGCACGGACGGTGAGTACTTTAAGTACTGTTGATGTAACTGCAGTGTTTTTCAGCCATAGCATGGGGTTCACAAATAATGTTTACAGCAGGTGCGTTATAACTGTGCTACGTATGAACATACTCACCACAATTGGGCCCTTTTTTACTCTGCCACATGGCAGGGTCTTTACGTGGCTACAGCAGGGAGAATGACACCGGGGGTCACACTGCTCGGTGATTTGTAGTGGTTGGAAGATCATTGTCATGCCCGGTGTTGCGCTCCGTGCTGCAGTCAGTTGTGAGAGAAGCGAGCCAGCCATGCAGAAGACTAAATGAGTGCTGGCTGTGTAACTAGTGCTGATGTGTGTAACGGTTTGATAGTGTGCTTTGTGTGTAGGTCCACCTATCTAAGTGTCTATGACTGATGATTTGTTGTTTAACTGTGAAAATGGTCTAAGTGAAGCGCTATTAAACACTTTTATATTGCAATTGTGAAGACACATTCCTCCTGCTTCAAAGTAGGTCATGTAACTGATGCTCACATAGAGCACTCCAATATTTTTGAGTCAAGTTCGAGCTATATTAAAAAAAACAAAAATAAGTTGTGCATCTTACTCTTGTACATAAAGTACACTGTGTGAGTTAATCATTGATGTGCTGTCAATTACTGGCAATAGGTTATATACAAATTCCTATATCTTAATTGTGGCCCATTCATCAAGTGTAAATTGAATCACCCAACACTACATGTGACCTCCCCAGAGCTTGCCTGAAAAAAGACCGCCATGTCTAGACTGCGTCAGGCAGCTGCCTGATGTTCCAGATCAGTACAACATGCCCGCTTCGGCCAGTATTAACTCAAAACCACGACCCCCAGAGGCACATTAGACCCTTGTATTACACCTACCAGTGCATGCCCTTGTATTACACCCACCAGTGCACACCCTTTAATTATGATCACCAGTGCTCACCCTTGCATTTCACCCACCAGTGCACACCCTTATATTACACCCACAAGTGCACGCCCTTGTATTACACCCACCAGAGCATACCGTTGTATTACATCCTCAATTGGACACCCTTATAACGCCTAATAAACTAGAGGACAGCAAGGACATGAAAAACACATCAAGAAATATTTATGGTAATAGCTAGCATCTGTTGTGCACTTATGGTTTAAAGCACACTGATTCTTTCTTTATTTTTAATAAACTAATTTAGTGAACTTAACATGCCCCTGATGCCAAAAACATGAATTGACTTGCAAATCATGAATGTTAAAAACGTTGAAGGAATGCATTTCAGCGATTTAGTTCATCCCTTATTTTACATGCTTTACTTAATCTTGCATTCCCCACGAGTTAGCTATTTTATAATGTTGTTTATCTATATTTATTTCTGTGCAGACTTGAAGCTTGAGCCATGCCAGGTGTTTGAGGGGCTTTGATTGAGCGCTCAGGAGCTAAAGCTGAAGCCAGCCAAAGTACCTGTCAGTGGGTTGGTCTCTCTTCAGAGCACACAAAACAATGTGTGTGTATTCCATTTGCAACTGAAATTCTGTGGATATGTGTGTGAAGGGGGTACACTGATGTCAAAATATTTGCAAGGCAAAAGTAAGAGAAATGAAAGTGCTTACATTTGAGGGAGTGCCATACATGTTGGGGGCCGGTGGAGTAACAGAGACGCGAGGAAGGGCATTCGGGGAAGAGTGAAAAGAGGATGCTGAAGAGGAAATAGAGGGGGCTGAAGATGTGCAGATGAACAAGTTGTGCAGAGAAAAAGAGGATACATATCTAACATAAAGTAAACATAATTGAAGGTCAAAACTCCTTCCACAGGCCTCAATGCTATTTAATTCACAGACTCACTCAGAATGTAAACATTTCCAATGTTAATTATTTATAAGAAATCATTGTTGTTACTCATTTATCTTAAACAGCTAACACCCAGTGACAAAGCCAATCAAACCGACAGGCTTTAGGTGTATGTCAGTTGCTGTGCCATTTATTTGGATTAAATTACATCTCAGAGAGAAACCAAAATACCTGTCTGATGGCACACTATGGGAATCACAGAAATGTATTTGACATGTTCCTTCTTCTGCTCCTTTTTCTCCAAAGTCTATATTATTCCTGTTCCTTTTTTGGTTATTTAGCCCTCTAACATTTTTCTCCACCTGTTCTTTTCTCTTTTCTCCTGTGCCACTTTTTCTTTCCCTTTCTCTCACTCCTATCTCTTTTCAATTTCTCTGTTGTTTTGGCCATCTTTCTTCTTTTTTCCCTTGTCTCAACTCCACTCTATTTTCTTTATCCGTTGTTCTTTTCCATACCTGTGTTTATCTTGTCTTGAAATACCCCTCTCCCCACCCGTGTTGTTCCTTACACCTTAGACTTACATTTCTCGTTTCTCTTTCTTTTCTTCCTGTAGATAGCTTTCTCCATCTCTGTGTCTCTCTATCCTTCTTTTCAATATCCCCAATGCTTGCCCCTTCCTTCTTTTCCTTCCTGCCTCGCAGCGCTCATCTGTTGCCCTGCCTTAACTACCTTTCCTCTCCCAAGAAAGTAGTGGCATCTACATACATTACAGGACAAGACCCGTCAGGCCTTTTGAAAAGGTAATGCAGTGGGAAATGGCACCTACACAAGACTTTACAGACCGTGATAGAAAATAGGCCCAGGCACCAAAATAAAGGTGGTCCCCATCACTGAAATAGGTAGCTAAGAAATGTCCCACCTTTTCGAATTGGGGCCGTTTTTATCTTGTTAAGACAAGCAGTGCAGTGTAGGTGTTTTGCAAGGTATAGTGGACTGCATACATTGGACTCTAAATCAGGCCCACAAAAAAGCCATAAAGATGGTCCACACACTGCCCTGAAATAGCAGCCCTTCTGACACTGCCTGATTACCATATGCTGTATAGACCTGCTACTGCCCTGGGCTGTGGTAATGAGAGAGAGGGTACTGAGCCCCATGCATGGCATTTTTAATTCCAATTCCGTAGGTGGGGTACTGCCACTACCCCTCTCCACTCAGTGTGGTTGGAATTCCACAACAAGAGCTTGACACACAGAAGGCTCCATGGATGCACAGCTCTTCGGCCCTTAATTGTAAATCTCCTGGCATGTTTCCTTGTCTTCACAAGCAGCTCCCCTGTTAAGGCGGCAAGAGGTTCACAAACAGCGCCCAGACACCAGCAGATAGACTGGCTGCTCTTGTACCTTAATGTGCGTGCTTTCTGCACTCCACTTACATGATTTCTTGTGCATTGCCGGACTGTGAGGCAGGCACTTGTCTGGTCCGGAATGTTAAAGAAAGGAATAGTTGGACAAAGATCAGCAGAAGATGCACATGCTTGGGACCCCAACCCCAGAATGGGGTACCTCTCTCCCTCACCTGCAGCTTGCATGAAAAGGCTCTAGCCACCCACTTAGACCGGCTGCCACATCGCTGACAAAAATACGCCATTCGCCACAAGGAGGGATATGTGGTAACCTTGGAAATGGGTGTGGTGGACTGCATGGTGGAGGTAGTACCGGTACTGGGCCAACTTCACCTTCACTTGGTCCAGAATATCTCCACACACTTGTTCAGGATGCACGGCTAAGTGCAAGTCAGCTTACTATATACACCAAGAAAGAGATGCCGACTCAAGTTTGCAGCTTCAATACGAGCACCATGGCTGAGTGATTGGAGAGGTAGTTGGCCATGTTAGTAGAAAAAGCACTACACATACCCAGCTGGGTCTATGAAAGGCAGGTGTGTAGTGCATTTTCTTCAGCAGATGTGCTTTCCGTATCAAGTCAAGTCATAATCCTTTATTCGGCTTGATGAATAAAACCATAAAAGTTGCACAGCACCATAAAACAATTTAAAAAATACAATTCATATCATAAAAGATAATAATTGATCCAATAATATACAGTGGGGTATATATATATATATATATATATATATATATATATATATATATATATATATATATATATATATATATATATATATATATATATATATCTGTGATTTGATTCCTATTTTGGAACAAGATGAGCCGCACACGAAACTTCAATGCAGGGGCATTTATTGAGCAGGTTGCAGGCGATCTTCCTGACGCGTTTCGTTCAGTCACTCTGAACTTCTTCCGAGGTACACCCACAAGCGGAAATGTTCGTTACTCCCAGGCACTTTTAAACTTGATTGCCGACCTCTGGTGGACTGTCACGGTGGCGATCAGCACAGCATGATGGTATCTGTAGTTCCCGAGCCCCGTGATGCTTTGCTAGTTGAACGTGAGTCTCTCCGTGCATTTCCAATCGTTTCACTAGCTAGCAGGGGCATACGTGGTTACTTGTATTTTCTCTGTGTTGTTGCCGACCTCTGGTGGTTTGTTTCACAGGGTGAGTAGAGCGGCATGATGTTACCAGCGTGCTTCATTCACCGTGATGTCTGTAGGATGTTCATATTCCCGCTGGGCTGTGCCTGCATTTTCTTCCTTTCTCACTGGATTATTGCCTTCCAGAAACGTTTCTCCATCACTGTCTTACTTTTGAAGACGATGGGGAACCATACCAGGCTCTGGTGTCTGGTAGTGCCGAGCACCCTTAGAATGTTCGTTTGACCGAGTTGTCAAGTCTGGATCCAAGGCGGGTGCTGTCATCGGCACACTAGCTGGCGGTGCGGTAGCTCTGCGACTGAACCCAATGTCGCTGTATATGTCTGTGATTTGATTCCTATTTTGGAACAAGATGAGCCGCACACAAAACTTCAATGCAGGGGCATTTATTGAGCAGGTTGCAGGCGATCTTCCTGACGCGTTTCGTTCAGTCACTCTGAACTTCTTCCGAGGTACACCCACAAGCGGAAATGTTCGTTACTCCCAGGCACTTTTAAACTTGATTGCCGACCTCTGGTGGACTGTCACGGTGGCGATCAGCACAGCATGATGGTATCTGTAGTTCCCGAGCCCCGTGATGCTTTGCTAGTTGAACGTGAGTCTCTCCGTGCATTTCCAATCGTTTCACTAGCTAGCAGGGGCATACGTGGTTACTTGTATTTTCTCTGTGTTGTTGCCGACCTCTGGTGGTTTGTTTCACAGGGTGAGTAGAGCGGCATGATGTTACCAGCGTGCTTCATTCACCGTGATGTCTGTAGGATGTTCATATTCCCGCTGGGCTGTGCCTGCATTTTCTCCCTTTCTCACTGGATTATTGCCTTCCAGAAACGTTTCTCCGTCACTGTCTTACTTTTGAAGACGATGGGGAACCATACCAGGCTCTGGTGTCTGGTAGTGCCGAGCACCCTTAGAATGTTCGTTTGACCGAGTTGTCAAGTCTGGATCCAAGGCGGGTGCTGTCATCGGCACACTAGCTGGCGGTGCGGTAGCTCTGCGACTGAACCCAATGTCGCTGTATATGTCTGTGATTTCATTCCTATTTTGGAACAAGATGAGCCACACACGAAACTTCAATGCAGGGGCATTTATTGAGCAGGTTGCAGGCGATCTTCCTGACGCGTTTCGTTCAGTCACTCTGAACTTCTTCCGAGGTACACCCACAAGCGGAAATGTTCGTTACTCCCAGGCACTTTTAAACTTGATTGCCGACCTCTGGTGGACTGTCACGGTGGCGATCAGCACAGCATGATGGTATCTGTAGTTCCCGAGCCCCGTGATGCTTTTCTAGTTGAACGTGAGTCTCTCCGTGCATTTCCAATCGTTTCACTAGCTAGCAGGGGCATACGTGGTTACTTGTATTTTCTCTGTGTTGTTGCCGACCTCTGGTGGTTTGTTTCACAGGGTGAGTAGAGCGGCATGATGTTACCAGCGTGCTTCATTCACCGTGATGTCTGTAGGATGTTCATATTCCCGCTGGGCTGTGCCTGCATTTTCTCCCTTTCCCACTGGATTATTGCCTTCCAGAAACGTTTCTCCGTCACTGTCTTACTTTTGAAGACGATGGGGAACCATACCAGGCTCTGGTGTCTGGTAGTGCCGAGCACCCTTAGAATGTTCGTTTGACCGAGTTGTCAAGTCTGGATCCAAGGCGGGTGCTGTCATCGGCACACTAGCTGGCGGTGCGGTAGCTCTGCGACTGAACCCAATGTCGCTGTATATGTCTGTGATTTGATTCCTATTTTGGAACAAGATGAGCCGCACACGAAACTTCAATGCAGGGGCATTTATTGAGCAGGTTGCAGGCGATCTTCCTGACGCGTTTCGTTCAGTCACTCTGAACTTCTTCCGAGGTACACCCACAAGCGGAAATGTTCGTTACTCCCAGGCACTTTTAAACTTGATTGCCGACCTCTGGTGGACTGTCACGGTGGCGATCAGCACAGCATGATGGTATCTGTAGTTCCCGAGCCCCGTGATGCTTTGCTAGTTGAACGTGAGTCTCTCCGTGCATTTCCAATCGTTTCACTAGCTAGCAGGGGCATACGTGGTTACTTGTATTTTCTCTGTGTTGTTGCCGACCTCTGGTGGTTTGTTTCACAGGGTGAGTAGAGCGGCATGATGTTACCAGCGTGCTTCATTCACCGTGATGTCTGTAGGATGTTCATATTCCCGCTGGGCTGTGCCTGCATTTTCTCCCTTTCTCACTGGATTATTGCCTTCCAGAAACGGTGCTCCGTCACTGTCTTACTTTTGAAGACGATGGGGAACCATACCAGGCTCTGGTGTCTGGTAGTGCCGAGCACCCTTAGAATGTTCGTTTGACCGAGTTGTTAAGTCTGGATCCAAGGCGGGTGCTGTCATCGGCACACTAGCTGGCGGTGCGGTAGCTCTGCGACTGAACCCAATGTCGCTGTATATGTCTGTGATTTGATTCCTATTTTGGAACAAGATGAGCCGCACACGAAACTTCAATGCAGGGGCATTTATTGAGCAGGTTGCAGGCGATCTTCCTGACGCGTTTCGTTCAGTCACTCTGAACTTCTTCCGAGGTACACCCACAAGCGGAAATGTTCGTTACTCCCAGGCACTTTTAAACTTGATTGCCGACCTCTGGTGGACTGTCACAGTGGCGATCAGCACAGCATGATGGTATCTGTAGTTCCCGAGCCCCGTGATGCTTTGCTAGTTGAACGTGAGTCTCTCCGTGCATTTCCAATCGTTTCACTAGCTAGCAGGGGCATACGTGGTTACTTGTATTTTCTCTGTGTTGTTGCCGACCTCTGGTGGTTTGTTTCACAGGGTGAGTAGAGCGGCATGATGTTACCAGCGTGCTTCATTCACCGTGATGTCTGTAGGATGTTCATATTGGAGAGGTAGTTGGCCATGTTAGTAGAAAAAGCACTACACATACCCAGCTGGGTCTATGAGAGGCAGGTGTGTAGTGCATTTTCTTGAGCAGATGTGCTTTCCGTATCAAGTCAAGTCATAATCCTTTATTCGGCTTGATGAATAAAACCATAAAAGTTGCACAGCACCATAAAACAATTTAAAAAATACAATTCATATCATAAAAGATAATAATTGATCCAATAATATACAGTGGGGTATATATATATATATATATTTCACTTTGACAGCGCTCCTGCTGCAACCCTTCGCCTTCGTGGGTGTGGCTCGAACCGGCGGAGCAGCCGGAATCAATATGCAAAGCGTAGCGGCGTTCCTTTCGAGCACTCGGATAAGGATCACACAGCAAACTCCAGGGTTACCAAGAAAAAAGATTTATTGCTTCATAAATCTCTCCGTGACGCGTTTCGCACTCCACAGAGTGCTTGATCACACAATATGCCCCGAGTTCCATTACATTTTTTATGTTAATTACACATTAGACACCAAGGAGGGACTCGTTATGTTAAGTCCATGATATACATTTAAACTAGTGCAAAACAGGAGGCCATGTTGAGCTGGTGTAAACCACATAATTTTCGCCCCATATTCCGAAAGTAGGAGTGAATTAATAGCATTCTCCTACTCGAACATTATGAAATAAAAGTTTACATTACCACTTTGGTTTTACCTTAAACAACACACATATTTCCGTGAAATCTAAAAAATGTTCTTAATGTGAAATCAAGAAAAAAGGAAATGCAAGACATCGTGTTAAATGACACAATATAGTCTCATGCCCTAAAACTCCCTAGTTGTTGGGGATTGAAGGTAAACTAGTTAATATTTTGAGTTACGGGGCTCCTCCCTGTGTACGTCATGCAGGAATGTAGTCATGGCAACGAGGGGTAAACACGAACAATTATAGTGCGGTCTATGGAGCAAAGAGATCGCATCGTAATATGTAAATGCACTCACACATATTATGGTTCAGTGTACAGTTAGAAGCGAGTTGCACGCTAATAATGTGGTGTTGATGTGCAACTCGTCAGGCTCCATGTTATGCTCCGGCAATGTGAATATGCACTACTCAGGTTAGTGAGATAAAAAGCCCCCTTGGACGGCACGCAACTAGTGTGTTGGCGTTAGTGTCCAAGTAGTATTTATTGGTGATATAGATAACTTAGTTGCCATTGATGAACTCAATACCACTGAAGATGAACTGAATCTTAGCACTGAAGCCAGGAGAATACTGGATGCTTTAGAAATCCAGCACAATCAAGCTGCCAACACAGATTTCAAACCCAAATCCACATTCACCCCTAAAATGAACCATGATAATATTGACTCATTTCAAGACCAGATGGGCAATGAATTACTGGAACTGAGTAGAAGTAACCAGATCAACAGTAAAAAGAAAAAAGTTAAATATAATTTAACGGTGGCCCAAAGAACGGCTGTACAAGATCTGGCTAAAGACCCCAGTATACTCATTCGTCCATCGGACAAAGGGGGAAACATCGTGATAATGCCTAGAGAGATGTATGTGGCAGAAGCCGAACGTCAACTATATGATGGACAGACATACAAAAAAACTAATCGAACTGAATACAATGCCAGCATAAAAAACATGTGGGACAAACTGCAACTCGCTTCTAACTGTACACTGAACCATAATATGTGTGAGTGCATTTACATATTACGATGCGATCTCTTTGCTCCATAGACCGCACTATAATTGTTCGTGTTTACCCCTCGTTGCCATGACTACATTCCTGCATGACGTACACAGGGAGGAGCCCCGTAACTCAAAATATTAACTAGTTTACCTTCAATCCCCAACAACTAGGGAGTTTTAGGGCATGAGACTATATTGTGTCATTTAACACGATGTCTTGCATTTCCTTTTTTCTTGATTTCACATTAAGAACATTTTTTAGATTTCACGGAAATATGTGTGTTGTTTAAGGTAAAACCAAAGTGGTAATGTAAACTTTTATTTCATAATGTTCGAGTAGGAGAATGCTATTAATTCACTCCTACTTTCGGAATATGGGGCGAAAATTATGTGGTTTACACCAGCTCAACATGGCCTCCTGTTTTGCACTAGTTTAAATGTATATCATGGACTTAACATAACGAGTCCCTCCTTGGTGTCTAATGTGTAATTAACATAAAAAATGTAATGGAACTCGGGGCATATTGTGTGATCAAGCACTCTGTGGAGTGCGAAACGCGTCACGGAGAGATTTATGAAGCAATAAATCTTTTTTCTTGGTAACCCTGGAGTTTGCTGTGTGATCCTTATCCGAGTGCTCGAAAGGAACGCCGCTACGCTTTGCATATTGATTCCGGCTGCTCCGCCGGTTCGAGCCACACCCACGAAGGCGAAGGGTTGCAGCAGGAGCGCTGTCAAAGTGAAATATTAAAGGAGCAACCTACGCGGTTTCGTTTGGGACCCAGCACCTGAATACAGTGGAGAAGGCCGGTTCTAAGGCGGTTGAGACGCATATCTACGGGGTGGACCATCCTCCAAGGTAAGCGTTCTCGCCTGCCGTATGTACAGGGATAATCAGCTGGGACTCTAATTGTTGCTCTACCGTCTGTCCCCACAATTGGGATAAACAACACAGGGGACGGGACACTCAAGAACAATAATGCCGAAACAAGGGTGAACCCTGAATTAACAGGGGGACAAAGGATCTTAACAGCGAACCTACAGGGGTAATCCAAGGGCAAAACGATCATCTTTTGCCAAGGAACTTAACATGGATGAGGAGAATGAGAGGAGAGAGGCAGCACTCTCCCTTTTTGCAAGAGCACCTGGAAAAGCGACGACACTCCCAACACCTGTCCGGGCAGATAAGAGCATTATGGACAGATTGAGACGGTATGAAAAACTGCACAAATTAGAGGTATCCAAATGGTGGGAGGCAACATCATTACAGGACTACCTGGACAAGAACATGATACCCAGAGGATTGAGAATCTACCTGATTCCATCTTATGACTCCCTAGACCCACAGATGCTGGAAGACTGGTCTGATAACGCCACAAACAGCTCTAGAGTGATGATGCAAATCCTAATTAAATACGCTTGGTCGGACAGAACCAAAATCAAGAAGGAAATAGAGGAAATTGCTGAAGAATTAAACAAACACGAAGAACAAGACACCATCATCAAGTTTCTTGAAGAGATGAAGAAACGACTAAAAACTTTAGAAGACGATATCAAGAAGAGAAAACAGTACAAACTACACAGAGATTGTGGCGATTACGAATCAGGGAGGATTCTTACACACAGTAAGAAATATGACCATCTTTATGAAAAACACTTACAAGAAAAACATTTACAAAATGATCAGGCTACTCCCACCAATGAGGAAGTTGCTACCGAAGAAGAAGACACTGCGGAGTCCTTGACGGATATGTCAGAACTAACCGTGAGCTCAGAAAGTATCAAGTCAACAGATGAAACAGGACCAAAGAGGAGTAATTTTTTATTACAGTACCGGTTCATGAAACAGAACCGGGAAGGAACAAGATCGTCGACAAGATTACAAGAGAAGAATCAAGCCCAAGCCCAGAACACAAGAGGCAGACCAAGAGGTACCAGGCAAAGAGGAGGAAGAAACGACAACAGAGGAACAAGCAGCACAACAAATCAAAGGCCAGTGGGAATAAGAAGGGCCCAAACAAAGAGGAAATAATGATGGACGACAAACAGGTAAATAAAACCATAATTAATTTATCGGATAAACAAATAAGCATGAAAGTGAAAAGAATATTATGTTTGGGACTATCATTCTGTCCAACGAAAACCATGAACTATGTTGACGACAAGATTGACATCTTCAAATTTTGTAGAAAGTTGAAACTTAAAAAATGGCATAAAATGAAACCGAAAAAAAGTAAAAAACGCCCTACTGATGATCAGGAAACTGACAATGAACAGATGATCATTGGTGATATAGATAACTTAGTTGCCATTGATGAACTCAATACCACTGAAGATGAACTGAATCTTAGCACTGAAGCCAGGAGAATACTGGATGCTTTAGAAATCCAGCACAATCAAGCTGCCAACACAGATTTCAAACCCAAATCCACATTCACCCCTAAAATGAACCATGATAATATTGACTCATTTCAAGACCAGATGGGCAATGAATTACTGGAACTGAGTAGAAGTAACCAGATCAACAGTAAAAAGAAAAAAAGTTAAATATAATTTAACGGTGGCCCAAAGAACGGCTGTACAAGATCTGGCTAAAGACCCCAGTATACTCATTCGTCCATCGGACAAAGGGGGAAACATCGTGATAATGCCTAGAGAGATGTATGTGGCAGAAGCCGAACGTCAACTATATGATGGACAGACATACAAAAAAACTAATCGAACTGAATACAATAACAGCATAAAAAACATGTGGGACAAACTGAATGAATGGAAAGATAGAGGCTGGCTAGAATGGGAAGAATATTGTTTCCTTAAAAATGATTATCCTTTGTTGCCCATTCTGTACCTCCTCCCTAAGGTGCACAAATGTATTGACAATCCCCCTGGAAGACCCATCATCTCTTCCAGGGGATGTGTTCTGGAGAATGTCTCAAGATATATCGACCATTTTCTGAGGGATTTTGTCATGGATCTCCCCACGTACGTGAGAGATACTAAGGATTTTCTTGACAAAATCAACCAAGTGAAGATTAGCAAAGGAGATCTGCTTATAACTATGGATGTAAATGCTCTTTACACCATCATTGAGCACAACCAGGGATTGGAAGCATGCGCTAGATACCTAAAACAAAGAGACATAAAATTTCTAGGGCACACTACCATGCTGTTAGATATGATAAAACACTGCCTGGAAAACAACTTCTTCTGTTTTAATGACGAGATCTTTTTGCAAACCCACGGCACCGCGATGGGTACTTCTTTTGCGCCGAGTCTGGCGAACCTCTTCATGGGAGCATGGGAGGCGGATATCAAGAATGACACTAAAATGCAAAGTGACTTTCCGAAGGTTAAAGTATGGCTTCGGTTTATTGATGACATTTTTGTCATCTGGTCAGGCAATAAATCGGAAGCCATAAACTTCATCAACAAACTAAATCAAAATAATTGCAATATCAAACTCACAAGTAACATCAGTGAGAATGAGGTTGAGTATCTTGATACCAAAGTGAGCATTACAGACAACACCATCAGAACTGTATTATTCAGAAAAACCACGGCAGGTAACTCTCTGCTTCATGCAGAGAGCAACCACCCTGAAAATTTAAAGTGGAGTATCCCCTACGGAGAGTTACTCAGAGCGAAAAGAAACTGCAGTACACATAAAGATTACCTGGCAGAAGAGAAAATCATGACACAGAGATTCCTCCAACGAGGTTATCCCTTGTGGGTGATAAAGAAAGCAAGCAAAAAAGTGTCGGAGATTGAGAGAGAGAACTTACTTGAGACAAAGAACAAGGAAGATGAAGAAAAGGACAATATCACCAGAGTTATTCTCACTTATAATGGGAATTCAAAACAAATTCAAAAAAGTTTAGTGAAGAATTGGAACCTTCTAACCTCTGATCCTATAATAGGAGACAGTCTACCCAAACGCCCCAGCATAACTTATAAGAGAGGACCTACTCTTAGAGACCTATTGGTTAAGAATGACATCAGTACCATCTCTGTCTCTAGAGGCATTGATTTACCGGGCTTTTTCCCCTGTGGCCACTGTAAAGCCTGTGCCAATAGCCACATGAGGAAGGAATTTTGGAATCCCAGCATCAACAAGATGCAACAAATCCAACAATTCCTAACATGTACCACACCATTTGTCATCTATGCCCTGACATGCCCATGCAACCTATTATATATAGGAAGCACGACACATATGGCGAAAAAAAGAGTGTTGGAACACACCAGAGCTATCAGTAACCTAGATCAACAGTACCCGATAGCACGCCATTTTGAGAGCCATCACTTCTCTGACCCCAAAAAACTTACTTATTTTGTGTTGGAGCAGGTTAACACAGGTCCCAGAGGAGGTAATCGCTTACTTAAATTAAGACAAAAGGAATCTAAATACATAATTAGCCTCTGCACCCGTTACCCTAAAGGGCACAACATGGACGAAGAATACAATGTACACTTGCAAGAATGAAATTTGTCTGTGCAATGTAATTGAATTATTTTTGGAAAAGTAATTTGCATTTTATTCATGGACTTAAGTACACCTCTCTTGTCCTTTTCCTTATATTCTCTATCCTCTCTGTCTCTCTGCAGATAAATCCAATCGAGTGAGATGTCTGAATAAGAATCACATGAATCATCTTGAACTGCACAGTGAATCTCCTCTCTTATCCTCTTCTATCTTTTAAATAGAATTGTACTCCTATCTGTAATTATGCACCCGAGCTTAGAATTGCACGTGTGGTATGCAGCAATACACACACAGCTACTACACAGGCGCACCAAACCTTTTGGGACTCCAGTAACACTAGAGGGGGTAATTTGTAGATCAATTATCTATTCCACTAACCAGGAATAAATACTACTTGGACACTAACGCCAACACACTAGTTGCGTGCCGTCCAAGGGGGCTTTTTATCTCACTAACCTGAGTAGTGCATATTCACATTGCCGGAGCATAACATGGAGCCTGACGAGTTGCACATCAACACCACATTATTAGCGTGCAACTCGCTTCTAACTGTACACTGAACCATAATATGTGTGAGTGCATTTACATATTACGATGCGATCTCTTTGCTCCATAGACCGCACTATAATTGTTCGTGTTTACCCCTCGTTGCCATGACTACATTCCTGCATGACGTACACAGGGAGGAGCCCCGTAACTCAAAATATTAACTAGTTTACCTTCAATCCCCAACAACTAGGGAGTTTTAGGGCATGAGACTATATTGTGTCATTTAACACGATGTCTTGCATTTCCTTTTTTCTTGATTTCACATTAAGAACATTTTTTAGATTTCACGGAAATATGTGTGTTGTTTAAGGTAAAACCAAAGTGGTAATGTAAACTTTTATTTCATAATGTTCGAGTAGGAGAATGCTATTAATTCACTCCTACTTTCGGAATATGGGGCGAAAATTATGTGGTTTACACCAGCTCAACATGGCCTCCTGTTTTGCACTAGTTTAAATGTATATCATGGACTTAACATAACGAGTCCCTCCTTGGTGTCTAATGTGTAATTAACATAAAAAATGTAATGGAACTCGGGGCATATTGTGTGATCAAGCACTCTGTGGAGTGCGAAACGCGTCACGGAGAGATTTATGAAGCAATAAATCTTTTTTCTTGGTAACCCTGGAGTTTGCTGTGTGATCCTTATCCGAGTGCTCGAAAGGAACGCCGCTACGCTTTGCATATATATATATATATATATATATATATATATATATATATATATATATATATATATATATATATATATATATATATATATTATATATATATATATATATATATATATATATATATATCCAACCATTCTCCCATCAGGAAAACACGTAAACGACACACCAGGAGTTGCTGTGCTTGAAAGTTTAATTTGGCAGCAAAAACAAACAACGCGTTTCACCTCACGGCTTGATCACGTTTGCTGTGAACTCCAAACCTTAGTCCTTTTACATCATCAATTAATTATAATAGAAATAGGACTAGTTGTGCACACCTATAAGTGAAAGTGATGCGGACATGTTGGAACAGAGGAAATACATCATTATATGTCAGTCTCCATTGTAAAATAAAGTTTTAAGGTTTCCATTGGGGCAACAGATCACAATTATATTACTGTGTATCCGAAATACATTTACATCTTATTTGACAGTTTAAACCAGAAACATTAGTCTCATTGAGGGGATGGCTACGAATTATGTAGCGTCCTAACGGTACTAATCACCTTTCAACAGTGTTGCCCAAGTGGGCGTAAAGTACGAATCCTTATGAATTACACCCAAATATCAGACAGAATATCAGATTCTTTTCAGAACATCAAACAAATGACAAAGAAAAAGAAAAAGTTCAAATTAAGCCCAAGTGGGCACAATCCGTATGCCAACTCGTGGACATACCAGATGACCACATGTTTCTCAAGTGAGTCCCAAAATTATCTACAGGGTGATCTTGTACATTCAAATGTTCTCTGTCTTTTGCAACCAATTAAGCCCAAGTGGGCACAATCCGTATGCCAACTCGTGGATATACCAGATGACCACATGTTTCTCAAATGAGTCCCAAAATTATCTACAGGGTGATCTTGTACATTCAAATGTTCTCTGTCTTTTGCAACATATATTTGGTTACTGCCATACTGTCGTTTAATCAATTAATCGAAAAAAGTCTCTTCCATGCCACCTAAAGTAGTTATTTCAAACTGACATTTCTGAATGTAGCTGTTCCAGTGTCCAAAATTGTCCAAGACAAATACTGTGAATTAAAAACAGATAAATTATTCCACAATATTCCATGTACAAGCTGATTCTCATTTTTCATTTTTATCTTTCAAGGTGGATAGAAAGCTCCTCATGATTATTTAAACCCTGAGGAAACTTACTCTCAAAATCGATAATGTATCTGGATTCCATTTTGCGCAGGCACGTCTTTCTATCCCCACCACGTATACCCAAATCCACCTTGTCTATCAC
This sequence comes from Lissotriton vulgaris, assembly GCF_964263255.1. Classification (NCBI taxonomy): domain Eukaryota; kingdom Metazoa; phylum Chordata; class Amphibia; order Caudata; family Salamandridae; genus Lissotriton; species Lissotriton vulgaris. The sequence goes on from NC_141689.1 coordinate 1,946,604,788, forward strand.
CACCATTCTAAGTAGATTTTCGTCTTGAAAATGGTTTTCAAAAAAGTGTCTGGCCACCGGGTATTGCACATTATGATTCTTAATGGCTCTAAGATGTTGTAACACTCTTTCTTTTGCTTTTAAGGTGGTGCTTCCAATATACAACTTATTGCAAGGACAAATAAGTAGGTATACACAGTACATAGTATTGCATGTCACATTTTTCTGTATAGAGAACATTTTCTCAGCACTAGGTACCATTATCTCTTTTCAATTGATGCTGTTGCGACATGCTTTACATGATCTGCAACATCTAAAGCCCGATACATCTGTGGGTTTTGTAGTACTAGTAACAGAGTTCGGGCTAAGTTCATCTTTCAAAGATTTACCTTTTCTAAATGTGACCTGTGGATTGTGGTTTAGGTGTGTTTTTAGATGTTGGTCAGTTAGCAACACATGCCAGTGTTTGTTGAGAATCTTTCTCACTGCCGTGGCCTGGCCTGAAAATGTGGTGATGAATCTAATATTGGACTCGGTGTTGTTAGCCTTGTTGGTATCCAAAAGGTCTTTCCTTTCTTTGGTGTTTACTCTCAATACGGCCCCTTGTATAGTTTTATTCTTATACCCACGTTCTTTGAAGCGTTTAACCATTATTTCTTGTTCAGCTTCAAATACCTCCTTCGTGCTACAGTTACGTTTAGCACGTAACAGTTCCCCATAGGGGATGCTGTCAATGAGGTTTCTGGGATGCGCACTTCTTGCATTGAGTAAGCTGTTGCCGGCTGTTGTCTTTCTGTAGAGACTGGTGGTCATCATAGTCCCCTTTATCTCAACACAAGTGTCCAGGAACTCAATCTTAGATTTATGTATATGTTCTGTAAATCTGAGATTCATTGTATTGTTATTTAACTGGCACACGAATCTTCTGACTGATTCCTCAGTGCAGTCCCAGATCAAAAAGATATCGTCGATATACCTAAGCCACAGGACAACCTTGGTGTTAAAATCGGCGATCTCGTTGGACACCTGCTCCTCCCACCAACCCATGAATAGGTTGGCATAACTGGGGGCGAAGCAGGTGCCCATCGCCGTGCCCTGTGACTGTCGGTATACCAATTCATCAAAAATGAAAAGGTTGTGTTGGAGACAAAAGTCAATTAGCTCTAGCAACATATTGGAATGCTCAAGAAATGCAATGGACCTTGATTTTAGAAAGTGTCCCACTGCTTGCAAGCCTAAGTTGTGCTTAATGCATGTATATAGGCTATTCACATCTAAGGTAACCAAGATGTAGGTTGGCTCCCAGACAATACCTTCTATGCTTTTCAGGAAATGCATGGTGTCTTTAAGATACGTGGGTAAAGCTGTTACAAAGGGTCACAGATAGTAGTCAATATATTGGGAGGTCTTTTCAAGAAGTGAACCCATAGAAGATACTATGGGTCTCCCTGGTGGATCTGTGGCATTTTTATGCACTTTGGGGAGAAGATATAAAATGGGGATTCTGGGGTGATCACACTTGAGAAATAGATATTCATCCCAGGTAAGTAGACCCTTGTCTCTGAAATTTTGTAGTTTAGTTTCAAACAGATTTTTAGTTTGCCTAAAATCAGAAAATGAGCTTGGCTCATAGTAGTTTGCATCATCTAACTGTCTGTGCCCTTCTGACAAATATTTGTCTCTGTCTAGAACAACCACATTGCCCCCTTTGTCCGCATGGCGGATAACAATATTACCATCCTCTTTGAGACTTTTAATTGCTTTGTGTTGTTCAAATGACACATTTTTCTTATTATTAGGCATACGGTCAAATCTCAGTTTTTTAAGGTCTTGCAAAACACCCTTCTCAAACACTTCAACTGCCTCACACATAATCTGAGGAATAAATTTAGATTTTACTTTGAAATCACTCCCTGGATTTACACATGTTTCAACATCATCATCACACAGGAATTCATTGCCATCAATCCGACCCGAGGAAATAATTTCCATCAGTTCAATATCATTAAAATTCAAATTGTTTTCAGGATTAGTTTCCACCATCGGTGGAGGTTTGGGAGGGTGGGTTTCGAACCATTTTTTTAGTTTCAACTTCCTTGAAAAATAAATCAAGTCAATATATATATATGCGGTCGCCAGTAGGTATATATAGTTAGGATTTTTTCTCTATGGGATTTTTGAAAATTTTATGTCTAATAACTTTGGCGTTTGAGGACGGAATTGGCTGAAATTTTCAGGAAAATGGCACATTTTGTTTCTGAGCAGCTCCTGAAAATTTGGGGGTGTTCGTCAAGGGGGGGCCGAGCAAAAAGGGGGGTCCCAAAACGCGTTTTTCCCATGTTAATTTCCATAGGGCGGTTGGCCTCACTTTTAGCTCGAACGGCTGAATGGATTTGCACGAAACTTGGCAAAATTGTAGGGACTGTTAGCCGATGTGCCTTTGCTAGGTCTCAATATATGTGCTCCAGTGGATTTTGATAAATTAACGTTCAAAAAAATATATATATCTGTAACAGCGTCCCGGGTAGCGCTCCGGTTCGCGTACTTTTCGCGTAACGGAACTTTGCGAAGCGAAGATGATTGGCTCTTCGGTGTCTGTCAACATTCTAAACAGTCCGTAGCGGCCGCCATCTTGTCTCTCGGTACGATCGAGAGACAAGAGGAGGCCAAAACGAAGGGGGAAATGACCATAAGCGGGCATAGTAGATCCTCCCTGACCCCCTAGGTTTGATGTGGAGGCTTTAAAAGGGCCCCGCGGGGCAAAAAAAAAAAGTCGTTTTTTTTTGCGTTATCAATAGTGTTGTCCGTATTCCCAGTCAGTACCCTTCCCCGCCCGCCATGTGCACAAAGACCGCATCAGTGTAAAAAGACACTCACAGATTGTCACTCATCCATGGAGTTACTCATACATCTAGTCAGTCATGCAAAGAATCAATCACACCTCCATTTCCTCAACTATACAGTTATACACACCTTACTAATTCAAACATATTCTAACACATATTTAATCTCCTATACGATCCCTGATACAAGTTCACAATGATCCATATAGCCACTCACACATTCACTGGCTCGTATGCACGGTTATATATGTCAACTCTCACATGTACTGTGTTTTACATATGTACTTACTTTGACATGTTGCACTGAGATATCCATTCACTCACCAATACACTCATGCACACAGTCAACCACCCATGCAGCTGTTTCCACATGCACTTTTGAACCCATACATCTAGTGAATCAACTGCTCACACATCTATGCACAGAGTCATACACCTCCCAGCCACTCACACACATACTTAGACTCCCATACAAATACTTGGGCAACCAATGAGTATTCCATATAGTTACTATAGCGCTTAGAGACCCCTGGGTGATAAGGCGCTCTACAAGTCTAAAATACAAAATACAAATACATATAGCTACTGATTAACACATTCAGCAGTTTACAGAACAACAGACATAATGATGCACGAATTAAGACAGTTTAGTCACTAACCCATGCACTCAGTGAGACACATTTAATCACTCACTCATACAGTCAGTCATGCACCTACTAAATTCTTCATCCAGACACTTATACATCCACTCATTCTTCAATATGTAAGACATATTTTAACTTTACAGAAACATACAGTCATTGGATAATGTCATCAGTGATGTCATTTGAGTTGTCATCAGTGATGTCATCAGTGATGTCACTGACCATGTCATGAATGATGTAATATGTGACATCATCAGCAGTGGATTGCGGGTGCGCGATATATAGTTAGTGCAACTAACTATATATGGAATTTCAATGGTTTTGTGTGAGTAAAATAAGGTTTTGTAAATGCTAATTCCTAACTATATATGGTCTATAACCTATGGTTTTTTCAGTGAATATATATATATATACATCTGACACAAATTAAGGAGGATAAATGGGGAACATGCAAGCATTCTACAGAGAACCACAATAACAAGTCAGGGAATAAAAATGTCATGCCATTAGAGGTCTGTTAGTTCTCCATACAGATTCTGGATCGCAATGCAGACTTTAAAAAGCCTACTACAAATGGTATACAATCTGGTTTCAACAGTTGTAGGTGAAATAGGGCAGGGCGCACCTGAGTATAATTCAACTTCTTTAAAAGTGGGATTACAAAGTATATGCGAGGAACATTGTAAAAATGACAGAAAAACATAAAGTGCAGCAAATCCTGTGGAGACACTCCATCGCAGCCACAGGATGCTAACACCTGTCCTCTACAAATCCCCTTTAGAACAGCTAAAAGCAAGTGAAAGTAATCCAAATAAAACCTGACCAATAAAAACCTCTCATGTGATGATAGAGGTCACGAAAGATACAGTTCAAGGGAGGGAATAGTTTTGAGCATCACATTACGAACGCTATGTTTTTCCAATTCAATGTAATCTCTATCAAGCTTTTTTAGTGTCATAAAGGTCGTCTTGACATAACCCACACGCTCCATGGTAATTAGATCAGGTTTTAAAAATAAATCTGGCTGCTCCAGCTCTTCAAAACAACCCTTAATGTATTTTAACCACGGAATTCGTAGCATGAAATCCAGGCAGGTGGTTAAGAACTAAATCTCCGTTCAACCAACAATTGAGCCAGAGCAACAAGGGGCCCATAGCCAGGTTGTCACTAATAAAAGGCAACCCCACTTCTTCGTGGACCACCAGGTTAGAGGTACCCCATGGCACTCCAAGGAGTCGTTTTAAAAAGATGTTCTCCACCACCTTCAGGGCATCAGTTGCTGCATAGCCTCATAATCCACTCCCATAACTTGCAATGGCGACACTTTTGGACTGGTATAGCTTCAGCATTGCCGCCACAGGGCGGTTACCCATTTAAGTGGCAAAGTTGAAGATTGCTCTATTTGCCCTTGTAACCTGCTTCTTGGTCCTCTGAATAAGAGGCCCCAATTCAGTTTGTCGTCAAGCAGGACACCCAAGTAGGAAAATATTGCTGTCAGAGGCACCTTTTCACTACCCACTTTAAAGGGATACTCCTTCTTTGGGCAGATCCCGACCTCCATGATGTAAGATTTAGAATTATTAATTGCTGGGTCACGATCCTCCATGAAGCTCCAAAAGGTGTCAAGCAGGGTCTGCAGGCCCCTTGCTGTTCTAGCAATGAGGACAGCATTGTCCGCATAAAGCAGGACAGGCAAACCCCAACAACCCACTTGTGCAGGTCATTAATATATAGATTAAATAAAAACGCGGCCAAAATGCATCCCTGCCATACACTCTTCTCGATATTAAAATACCTTGAGACACGGAGATCCTCGGCATATCTGATGTTAGCCTTGGTGTCCCGATGCAGATCCTCGAGGAATCTAACCAAGTTATCCTCCACCCCTATGGCCCTCATGGATTGCCACAATTTCCTCCGATTGACACAGTAAAAAGCGGAAGATAAATCCATGAAGGCCATGTAGAGTGTACCTTGGTGGGCGATTGTATATTTCCTCAGGATCAGATATAAATTAAGGCATTGGGATCAAATGGATTGCCTTGAGCGGAACCCATATTGAATATCTGCGATTATCGCGCTCTCCTCCGCCCTGGAAGCTAATCTTTTCAGAATTACCCCACCTACAACCTTGACCACAGACTCAAGGAGCAAAATCGGTCTGTAGCCTCCCTGCCGTACACCCCTTTCGATATTAAAATCCCTTGAGACAGGGAGATCCTCTACATATCTGATGTTAGCCTTGGTGTCCCTATGCAGATCCTCGAGGAATCTAACCAAGTTATCCTCCACCCCCATCGCCATTATGGATTGCCACAATTTCCCCCGATTGACACAATCAAAAGCGGAGGATAAATCCATGAAGACCATGTAGAGTGTACCTTGGCGAGCGATTGTATATTTCCTCAGGATCAGGCATAAATTAAGGCATTGGGATAAAATGGAATGCCCTGAGCACAACCCATATTGAATATCTGCAATTATCGCGTTCTCCTCCGCCCAGGAAGCTAATCTTTTCCGAATTACCCCACCTACAACCTTGACCACAGACTCAAGGAGGGAAATCGGTCTATAACACAAAGTGCTAATACAGTACAATTGTTGAGGTGCCCCAGGACTCCGGCGAACAATCCTGGCCGCCACATTGAACACGGCCACCAGGACTGGAGCCAAAAAACATGGGTTTGCTATAAAAAGGTCTGGAGGGATACCATCCGGGCCTGGAGCTTTATGGCAAGATAGCCCTATGATGCCCATCTCGGGATCTATGACGTTACGGTGCAATACCCTTATGGATCTATGACGTTACAACGCGTTATTTTACAACGCGGACCGTTACAACGCAATTTTTACAACGCAGGTACCATTACAATGCATGCCATTACAACGCATGTCATTACATAGCAGATACTATTACAACGCATGCCATTACAACGTGAGTATAGGTAAGTATATCTTTTTAAAAAAAAATTAATTAAGTTAATTTAATTAATTTAAATTAATAAATATAATTTAAAATTTTTTAAAACAGTAATTTTTTTAATTTAATTTAATTATTGTAATTTAATTAATAATAAAATTGTAATAAATTTAATTTATTGTATTTAATTTAATTAATGTAATTTAATTAATTTATAAATAGTAAATAATATAATTTAAATTATTACAATAAAAATAATTTAAATTATTGTAAAATAATAACTAATATAATTTAATGAAATATAATTAATGTAATTTAATTAATTTATAAAATGTAAATAATATTATTTAATTTTAATAAATTAAATAAATAAAAAAAGGAATTAATTAAATTTTATTTAAGTAATGTAATTTAATTAATATTATAATTGTAAATATTGTAATAAATTTAATTTAATTTAATTTAATTAATTTGATTAATTTAATTTCTTTAAAGTCGTAATACCCCTGTACCCCAAAAACAAAACCCAGCCCTAAAACCCAAAAATACCCCTGTACCCCAAAAACAAAACCCAGCCCTAAAACCTAAAAATACCCCTGTACCCCAAAAACTAAACCCAGCCCTAAAACCTAAAAATACCCCTGTACCCCAAAAACCAAACCCAGCCCTAAAACCTAAAAATACCCCTGTACCCCAAAAACCAAACTCAGCCCTAAAACCTAAATATACCCCTGTACCCCAAAAACCAAACCCAGCCCTAAAACCTAAAAATACCCCTGTACCCCAAAAACCAAACCCAGCCCTAAAACCTAAAAATACCCCTGTACCCCAAAAACCAAACCCAGCCCTAAAACCTAAAAATACCCCTGTACCCCAAAAACCAAACCTAGCCCTAAAACCTAAAAATACCCCTGTACCCCAAAAACCAAACCTAGCCCTAAAACCTAAAAATAACCCTGTATCCCAAAAACCAAACCCAGCCCTAACACCTAAAAATACCCCTGTACCCCAAAAACCAAACCCAGCCCTAAAACCTAAAAATACCCCTGTACCCCAAAAACCAAACCCAGCCCTAAAACCTAAAAATACCCCTGTACCCCAAAAACCAAACCCAGCACTAAAACCTAAAAATACCCCTGTACCCCATAACCCAAACCTAGCCCTGAACCCTAAAAATACCCAAAAACCCAAAACATATACCTCAGTACCCCAAAACATATACTCCTATACTCATACTTATTTTTTAAAAATTACTTAAATTAATATATATGATTAATTTTATAGAAATACATAAATTAATATATATATATTTTTTTTATATTAATTAAATTAATAAAATAATGTAAAATAAAATAAAAAAAATTATATACTTACCTATACTTACGATGTAATGGCATGCGTTGTAATAGTATCTGCTATGTAATGACATGCGTTGTAATGGCATGCATTGTAATGGTACCTGCGTTGTAAAAGTTGCGATGTAATGGTAGTGCGTTGTAAAAGTTGCGTTGTAACGGTGCAATACCCCCATCTCCGCCTCTTTCTGCTCAAATGTTATCGGGGCATACATGTTATTCCTAGCTCGGGGTTGATCAGATACCATCTTGCCCTTAAAAATGGATATAAAATGTGCCACCCATTCATCCTCAGTTTAATTTGTTCCCATTGCTCCATCCCTTGACTTATCCAGTAGGGGGTGATTAATGATGCCCCAGAACCTAGAGCTACTTGCTAGAGTGCTGGGCTCCAATAGTTCTCCCCAGATTTACTCCTTCAATTCGCCCTTCCTAGATGCCAATGCCCGCTTATATATGAGACGTTGGGCACTGATCAAAGGTTGGTTTCTCAGGATAATTTTTAAGGCTTCCTTTAAGAGTCTCGCAGACTTGGAATAGCAGGCGTCAAACCATCTAGGTTTGGAGGGCAGTAATTTATGGGAAGGGGCACTTAACAGAATCCCTACCTTGGAGATAATACCAGCAAAGGCATTGGACACCGCCAGGACGGGTGCCTGGGGACACGCAGGATGCGATCTCAGATGCACATTTAATTTTCACCTCGCTGTAAAATGAGTCCAAGGCAACCTGGGACCACTTTATGCAACACCTTCCATCCGTAGATCTCATCCTGCCCGGCACCAACCCCCTATCCTGGCTTTATAACAGCCCCCCCCCAGATGTGCACAGATGGGATTATGATCACTAAATGCACTATCCAAAATTACAAACCCTCGTAGGTTACTCAGTAAGCCAGCTGAGATCAAAATATGGTCAATAAAAGAGCCCTTATACTGACTTTTAAACGAGGGTACAGGCTGTTTAGTAAGCGGAGGGGAGAATGCCATCAAGGGAAGCAAATCAAATAGGTTGCGCAAATTACTACGGCATCCCCCTGTGCAGAATGCTCGAAGTGAAAGTCCTGCATCCTTGCAAATCCCAGCTCTCTCATACAAGTGGTTGACGGGTCACCACAAGGATGGATGTTAAAATCTCCCCTTACCATGAGGCTATTAGCGACAGAACCACACAACTTCCTTATCAGGCTACTTAGCTGGGCCATTTTACACTCCACCTGTACAGCCATATTATTATAAAAGTTAATGATTCCCAGGCTATTCCTTCCTCTTTCCAGGATGATAGCTTGAACATCTTTACTAACAAAAGGGAGTTGCTGGATCTTGCAGGTCACTGCCAATGCTATAAATATGGCCAAACCGCCACTAGCTCTACCATTCATTGACGGGGATGCAGGGACAAAAAGGGCATTATAACCCTCCAAGGATAGGTTACAGTCTACCAGCCAGGTCTCCTGTAGACAAATCACAGAAAAGTGCCTGATGAACTGCACCCACAAAGGGTCCTGGATTTTCCCTGTCAGGCCTGCAATGTTTCACAGCAGAACATTGTAAGTAACCTGGTTGAGCTGCTTTCTTAGGGCTCCCACCAATAAGGATGCCAGCTGCTGGGGACTGGACGTCTCTAGCTCCTCCATGCCACCAGACACAACATCTTGAGTAATTGGGTGAATAGGCTCCTGCTGTTGGGTTAAGTCTCCTACTGCCTCAGGCTTCCAATGCAGTCAATCACACTCTTCCAGCCTTAAAAGGGCTAAGAATCTGTTCGAGAGCTCCAGCTGGAGAACCGACTGGTGCCCTTCCGATCGCCCTACCCCTCCAAGTTGTTGAGAATGACCCGCCCCCAACACCACAGAGAATCTTTGAGCCTACCCATTAGGAAACACATTTGAATTCAAGCAACTTCTAGGGTTGGCCTTATGGAAAAAACCCAAGGGGACGCCTTTATACCGTAATCACTATAAGTGGAATTAAGATAAACATTCCGAAGGATTCTATCCACAAGGCAACTGCTATTAAAGTTCACAATAATACAGTCACCACTTCAGGTTTCTTCGAGCTCCATATCCACCCCACACGGCACACCATAATAATTTTATGTTCCACCATTGGTCCCATAGAGCTATTACTTGATAACCAATAAGTTACCTTATTTCTAAGTAAATTTTCTTGCAATCCCTGGGGAAGTGGCGGCACGTTTGCCAAAATTACTACCAGGGTCTTGGATTGGGGTGGGAGATCAACAACCGCTAAGTTCTGATTAGCAGAAATAGGCGGTCCCTGAGGATCAGCCGAGGCTCTTCCTAACCTCTGTGGAGCCTGTCCCTGTCCAGTTATAGATCAGTTCCCAATGGAAACTGGTCTAACAATTGTGCTGCCAGCCATACCAACTATGTCATTAGCAACCACTTTACACTACAGTGTTGGGTACTATTGGGAGGCTGGCATTCTACTGCTTCTACAGGTAGAGGAATAGAGCTTGGCGTCATATTAGCTGCGTTCAAATTTGAGGGCACTAATTTAGGAATAAGGGAGGACTCTAAAAGATTCTTTTGTTCTACCAAGATTTTCTCAATGTGATTTAGTTTGTCTACAATGGGTCTCAGCCTATCATTCATAATGCAACTCATGGTAGATGTAAAGGCCTACAACATATCCTGATTGCCTATATAATCCACAAACTGAGCACCTAACTTCGTTTTAGGAACAGGTTTAGGGGGTACATTTAGTCAGATTTTTTTAGCCTGCCTGCCTATTGACTTAGACTTCCTTTTAGCACTCCCACTAGACCTAGGGGCCCCCTTAAGATTTTCTAAAGGGCTTGCGTTTCCAGGCACTTTCTGGAGCATATGATTCAAGATGCCACCCGACCCATCGGTCCCCAGCGGGGGGCTGATGCACCACTCTCCTTATTCGCAATGATCACAGTGGGAGAAAGTACTCTACGGGGTGCCAGATGGGAAGAACCCTGCGTATGAGATAGCACTTCAATGAGCTGAGAGGTGTCACTCAGCCCAGGGGATGATAAAGTACTCAGGGATTCCGTAGTGATTTCCCTAGGTGGAAGGATGGCCCCCCCATGAGAGAGAATACGCCGTTTTGAGAGAGATCTAGAAAGACGCCTATTCACTAGTTCAATTTCCCTATCGATGACAGAGGCAGCTCTTATCAAAAAGTCATCCATCGCTGTAGCATTGGCACTCTTGGCAACCCTCACCCCCTCTTGACATACTTGAGTCTTCCTTCTCCCCATGGTGCACACTCAAAATACACCCCCCTGCACCTGCTGTAAGATGATAGCCCAGGTACTAGTACAATACCAAAGCCCCTTAGATGTGAGTCTATTTCCACTAAATGGGGCTGTACCAGTACGCCTCTGAAGGCAAACCACTTCAATGAATACAAAGATCCAGACCACAGGAAAGTTACTCCACAAATTGTAACAAGTTATTGTGCATGGTTATAAATGCTTCACACACTGCCTCTGAGATAGGCCTGTCTGCTTGTGCTACATTACCACAGAGTTGAGCGGGGTTCTCAAATGGTGTAGCCCCTTTTCTCTGACTGAGGAAGAAGGGTCCCTATTTGGACCACGGCGCCAGCCGCTGCCAACTAGAGAGGCCCATTTCTAACACTGGCGGTCAGCAGTGAGGATCAGGCCTTGCATTTATGATCCACATACAATAACTGGCGTACGCTATTAGTGAGTGTAGGCCTAGGCGCAACCACATTCGGTTTGATTTTGTTCTATTGTTGATTGGAATTGCCAGTTATTTCTACAATGGTAGGCCAACGTCCAATGCTTCCGAGGATCTCATCTTTGAGGAAGACAGGTTAGAAACCTACACTGCCAAACAGCTAAAGTATTTTTTCGAGCGATTCACAATCCCTGTTGCGGGTCTCTAGAAAGGAGGAGTATCAGAAGTCCCTTAAGGCCTGGTTAGAAGCAAGAGAGTCCACTAGGAATGAGGGAGCGATTGCTGGAGGGCAGCAGGATGAAGACGTGAATTTAGTGGGAGGTAAAGCACTTTCCAATACAGGTTCTAGTGTGTCCTCAAAGGGTCAGTCTCCAGAAGAGATGGAGGACAGGGAGAGAGAAAGGAGGCACAGTTTGGAGATGGCCAAATTGGAAAGTCAGAAGGACCTAGAGAGTAAAAAGTTGGATATTGAGAATAACAAGTTAGCAATTGCACTTGAGAAAATGAAACCTGAGCATCAGAGAGTATTGAAGGAGTTGGAGATCAAGGCTAAAAGTCTAGAGATCTCCCCCTCTGGTGGCAGCATACCTTTAGTACCCACTGAGAATAGAGTTTAAATTACCCAGAATGTCATCAAGGATTTCCATAAGAGTGAGGATATTGGGCAATGGTTTGCTGCATATGAGATAGCTGCGATGTACCAGCGTGTCCCTGAGAAGGATTGGGGAGCGGGGTTGTGGGGACGCTTTGTGAGTGAACGGAGGGATACCATGTTGGATCTGCCTAAAGGGAGCAGGATGGTGTATGCCCATATGAAAGAGGCCTTGATGACGCAATATGGTTTGACCCCAGAAATGTACAGGCAGAGATTTAGAACCTGTAAGAAATGTGAGGGTACCACTTGGGTTGAACGGGTGTCTCTTTTTTGCAGAGCCATGGCTCGGCGGGTAAAGGGTAGCAAAGTGGAAACTTTTGAGCAATTGTATGATTTGTTTGCATGGGAGCATTTATCTAGTAACTGTTTTCCAGAGCTACGCCAGCACCATGCTGATAGCAAGCTAATTAACCCTAGGAAGCTTGCTGAGGAGGCGGACAGCTGGGTGAGCACCAAGGTTCACAAGGGTCCTGTGGGAGACTTTGCCTAAGGTGGGCAGGGTCCCCAGCAGAGAAGTGGCAGGGGACAGGGGTACACAGAGGGAGTTCCAGAGAGGGCCCCAAAGTAATTCCCCAGGGAACCAAGGAGTGGTGTCCCAGCCTCTCCCTGAGAAGAAGCCAGTGCCCCCGACAGGTAGGTCTGTTCAGAGGGGGCAGCTTACTTGCTTTAAGTGTGGTCAAGTGGGCCACCGATATTATGATCCCCAGAGGGACTCTAATGCATCACCCCGTGCGCCCCCCGCCAGATTGCCAGCATAGCCCTGGGAGTGGAGGAGATGGGTGCCCTAGGTCGGTGGGATCCAGTAGAATTGACCCTTGCCTCGCTAGGAGCCTGCTAACACTAAGAAATACAGGCAGTGGGTGACCATCAATGGCCATAGGGTGGAGGGTCTGAGGGACACATGAACTAGTGGGACTGCTGCCAGCTCCCAGTTGGTGTCCAAAGAGCAGGTTGTCCCCCTTGCATTCTGCCCAGTAGTGTCAGCAGACAACTCAGAGAGCCAGTGTGAGATGGCTCAAGTTCCCTTTGAGTGGGGGGGGGGGGTCTCAGAAACTCTTCAATTAGCTGTGAGGCCAGCCATGCCGGTAGACTGTCTGTTGGGCAATTATTTAGAGATTTGCATCATTTGCCTACCGGGATATACGGCCAATTGTAAGTCCCTTCTTTAATTAGTCAGATATGTTTTTCATAGATGTGTTTAGTACTACACCCACATCACTGACACAACCTGTTGCTACCTTTTTGTCCTTCATTCTTTTAGATTTATCTGCAATGTGATAGCGATCTTTTGACCAGTAATTGTCTATCGTGTACCCGCACGGACAGCCGTACCCTCAACCCTCTTCTTTTTTGAGTAAGTGCCATTCAAACACAGGGTGTGTTCGTAGTTAATTGCTATGATTTGTCTTCTTTCATAAATATTATATAGGTGTTTTCTCTGTATTTAGGACCTCTGGTGAGCCACATTTTCACACGAATTCCCAGCTCAAAGGAACACGCTGGATGTTCAATTACGTAATCACCAACCAGAATATTTTTGCATTCATTACCTTTTGACAAAATTTCACTATCCTAACACATAGTATCCCATTGCCTCTAGGTGCTCTATCATAGTCCTGATTAAGACCCCACCCTAAGGCTGAACTCATCTAGTTCAGTTTATATGGGTCGAAACGTCCAGATTACAAGCCAGGACAGCTGTAATTTACTGACAGTGTTCATGCACAGCTATGTAATATATTTGGAACAGCTGACCTTTGTTAAGGCTGGATCAGTATCACCATGTGAATGGTATGGATATATGTCACACTACCCTGTCCTTGTCCACTACCCTCACGTCTCCACATTGTTCACTGTCACTCCTCTCTTCCCGTTACCCAATCCTGAGCACCAATTAGTGTAAATATTTGTTAATATTTGTACCATCGTAGGAGTGTTGAGAAACTGCGTTGCCAACAGCTTAAAGTCATAACTTTTTTACAAATAAATTGCATTACTTGCGAATTTCACTTTGCAAATTGGTACTGTGGATGCAACTTTTTGTTTTTCTTTTAATTGTTGTGTACTACTTGACCATTTCATTATTGTACTGTAGTATAGTTAGTTGGCACTGGAAGGGTTATTAGGTAGGGTAGATTTTATTCTTTGGGGTGGCCCAACCCAGCTCTTTTTAGGAAGTCGCCGGTATCTGATGTGTTATAAATAAGGATGAAATGTATTAACTAGGGTATTCTTATTGCATTTTTCACAAACGGCATGTAACTATATATTTTAGGCATGAATTTTGTATATGACTGTTTTCCATTTTTTACAATTTATGATATCTAGTTCTCTGGGTAATTGTTTTTTTTTTTAAAAGAGACCAACTGGAAAATCAACTAAAAGTTAAATCTTTGAGTTTATTTTTAACTGAGTGTGCTCATTGGGTAATTTCATGAAAGCTTACACCCTTTTTTCTTAACCAGAAGAAAGCGCCTTGGAACTGGGGGATGCTGTACATCTAGAAGCAAATACTTCATCCTGCCCTGAAGATTCCTCCCTCTGGTTTGTTCAGGCATTGGTTATTTTGATTTTGGTGGGACAGCGTCGCTCTCTATTTGTCTGCAATATCTTCTGCATCCACACCCTTTAAATGTTTACTTTTTTATAAAAAATCAAGTAGGTTTAATGCCTTGTTTTGTAAAACATTTGCTATTTAAAGGAAGGCAGGCACCATCATTTGTGTTCTTTTTTCCTATTTGTGTGTTGTTGGCTGGCCCGGGCTTAGGAGTAGGGGGTCTTTGTGGGATGAAGTTGTTTTAAGGAGTAATATTTACACATTTTTGGGATGTTTAAGGTCTGGAATTATAAGATACATTTTCAGCATTTTTTTGTTTTGTGTGTGGATGTTTTACAGATGTGTTAAACATTTACTCTATTGTTGTTTCACATTAGGGGCCCAATCTGACCTGCAGTAGGACTTGGATGTAGTTTCCCACATTGTCACTACTGCTATACTAAATTATTTTAATAACTTTAGGGGCACATGTATGCCCTTGTACTAAATGCAAACTATAAGATTTCTTTCTGCATGTACCTTTTGGTGGCTAGTGTTGAAGTAGCTCCTGAAATCTAGGCCCATGAACCCACAAATGTTTCATTGTCCTACGTTAACTTCTCCTCCATTTGCGTATCCATTTTTTGTGAGGTTGCCTACATGTGAAATGGTTAATGCTGTGTTTTACTTTATATATGTAAACCTTTAATGGTATGTTGAATAGGCAATTGATGTTGCCTTGGGCATTTTGTGTTGGGGTCATTTTTAGGTTTAATCAATTTTCCTTTCTGACACTTCTGATATACTGGTGGTGGGTAAAGGGCAGTCCAATGTGTGGGCATAGACACATTTTGGGTAAATAATATATATCTGCATAATCCTGTTCCTACAATGTGACAAGAGATTGTGTGCAGTAAAGGTGTTACAGACGGGATATAGCCACCATGTTCTTTGTTCATCATATTTCCTTCTTTGATGGGGATGGACATTTTGTGTAGCTAGTGTGTGTGTTTGTCAGATGCCATAATGTTTTCTTTGTTCTCTATAGCTGACCATGTGGCAGTGTACATTTTGAGTAGTCAGTGTATGTGAATGTGAGTGTATGTGAATGTGTGAGGTGGCCAACTTGTTTTTGCTTTCTTCATCTACTTTTTTCTGTCTAAGTGGCAATCAACATGTTGTGATGTGTGTGTGAATGCTGGCCATTTTGGCTTTGATTTCCATGCCCCCTTCTTCATTGATCAAGTGACGGATGAGCTAGCTACAATCAATGTGTGCAGCCAGTGTACGTTTCAATCATTTTACTCTACTTAAAACAATAAAAAAATTTCTAGGATCAGTAAAAGAAGAAGCCCAGGACATTTTAGTTTTAGTTTTTTTCCTGATATATTTATTTGTGCTTGTGGCTGATTGTAGGACACAGTTATTGTTTTTCATTAATCTATTTGAATTGTGCTCACTCCTCACCTTCTATAGGTTTCCACTGTGCTCTAGAGAGACACCAGCAATTATTCAATTAATTTATTTTATTTTTGCCTGTCTTCCAACACCAATAGGGTACTTATGGGCCTTGATGTTTGGCTGTTTTGCTCCTGGGCCATGGAGGATCACCAGATTAGATTCTTCTGTGTAATGTCTAGCAAATCAAAATATGCATATGTATCTTACTATTAAGCCTTTTTCAAGGTGATGATGACTTGTATGACATTGGCTAGATTTCTCAAGTTGTATTCATTCCCTGCTTTATTTTTACTGCCTGCAGGTGCACACGATGTCACATCATGCTTAATACGGAGGCTGAGAGAAGTCTGCCAAGTGGCTGACAGAGACACCAACCAGAGTACTCTAAGGGCTCCTACTTGTGCTAAGTGCTAAGTTTCTCTTTTTGTTTGAGACCTGTCTCAAACAAAAAGAGAAAAGGAAGGTTTATAAATGTTGTGGAAGTGAGGAAGGTTATGATGAGCCGGTGCTTGATTAGTGTGGAGTGTGGTACAGAAGAAAGACAGCACACCTCTATTGAACCCGTTCTTAGTCATTTAGTTCCATGAATACCAAATGTTTCCATCTTTTCAAGACCCCAAAAACCTGCAGCAACCACACCCCCACTGCAGTCATAACCTGCCCTAGAATAATACCAGCAAAAGTACCTAACTCCACCTCAATAGGTTCTTCAGGCTTTGGCACCATAAAAAAGATTTCCTCTCTAGGTTAAGATTTATTTACACCTAGGCCATATGAGGAGCACATCACATGCTCAAATTGCAAACTGCAAAGTAAGTCAGGTGGACATTCCGGTACATCTGGCCACCGGGCCATTCTGAAAAATCAACATGCAATCATGAGGGAAGTGCACATCAAAACATAGCTGTTGGTTGTGAAAGAGAAGATGAAGTCCAACTGATTGAAGGAGGTGGTTGTGAAAAAGAGGCTGCAAGCCTATATTTCCACTGTTGCTGAGCCAGCACTGTACCACAAAGTGTTGCAATTAGTTGGCAACACTATGAAGGAGAGCGCTGTTCAGTCCATCCATTTCTTGATGGATATGTGGACCAGTCAACACACAAATGATTACATGTGCATCACTGCACACTGGATCTCCTTCAATGGAGGGAAGCAATGGCTAACAGCTAGTCTTACTGCTGATTATCCTTTTTCAGGGCAATTGGCACCATGCAAACGTTGAAGTTGTGATTTCTGCCAAGGATAAATTGCATGCAGCTGCCAACATCTTGGACAATTTAATTCTAAAGCCTGTGAATAACTTCAACCCAGAGGCCTCTGACAAAGGACATTAATATTGTCAAAACCATGGCACTAGTAGTCCTGCGTTTTGTGTATTGCATAAAACTGATTGTGTAGGATTTCTGCAAAAAATAAGACCTAGTTGTAAGAAATTGGATTGTGGGTTGCATGGGGTGTTAACCCTGCTCAAGCAACAGCCAAAATCCCAGTCAGGGAGAATCACAAAATTCACTGAATCAACCTGTGCTTAACCCTCCAGTAGTTTGGCACAAAAGCAATAAAGTCAAAACACAACACAAAAATAAACCCTCACCCATTTAGAAAAGTACAGTACATTTTAATATATTATTTGATACCAAAATTACAAAAAATTCAATCAATAGAATTAGCACTATGAATTTTTAGAGTTTATGGTAAAAGCGACCACCTAAAAGATAAAAGTGCTAGCCACAGACATTTAGCTGTGCCAGACAGGATCAAAGTAAAAAAATATGGCCTACAGCGGCGGAGAATAGATTGGTCATGGTCAGCGCTTACCGTCATACTTATAAGAAAGTTCAGGAAAAATGTTCTGAGATGAAAGATGTTTAGATGGGTAAGGCTGCAGGAGGTGTTGAGGTTGGGGAGTCTCTGCATGAATTTGCAGTGAAGATTTTCACGTTCTGACTTAGTCTTCTTTTTGGAAATGTCCGGTGGGATGAGTCTCGAGGCTGTAGCAGACAAGGACTCCACGAGGTCAGATACCCCTTCTGTGAAGGACAGCTGAACAGGATTTGCTGTAGCGGACAAGAACATAGCAGAAACTGAAGCAGAGTAAGGTCGACCACCGGTGCACTTTGGGCAGATAGATGAGCAGGTTGGTCCTGGTTTCCTCTAGGTTCTCTGGTTAGTTTTTAACAAAAGTTTTGGATTTTGGTTATCTGGGGACCTTTACCAACACCACCAAGGGTTTCGGATTGGAGAAGCACTACTCAGACTGGGTCCAAGTGCTGGTTCAAGATGGTTTGAGCCTTTTCTGTCCCTGATGCTCTGATTAGGAGGCTAGCTAATTAGCCATTTGAGTGAGTCTGGTTGTCCTGAGTTCAAGAAAGGGAACTGGGCTCAAGCAGCAGTTTAAGCCTCTGAGTGTTCAAGGCAGACTTCAGGGAGCAGAGGAGTCCTTCCAGGTGCAGCAAAGCAGTACCCTGAAGTACACATCAGGCCACAACAGCAAACAGCCCTCTGAGAGACCTTCCGCAGATACAGAAAGTGAACTGAGGCGTGGGTATGAAGGTCCTATTTTCATACCTGGTGCCTTCTTTGAAGTAAGAGAAGTGTCTAGAGGTCTTCCTTTGAAGTCCTAAGACTTATTCCTTGCCTCTACTGTTTCCAGGCCAGCTGTATGAACAATCAGTTTTGACAAGTCCTTTATGTGAAGGCAGGGTACTGCCTATTGATTTGCAAGTGGGGTTGTGCCCAGCTCCGCCGCCCATCCTCCCAATGATGCATCATTGAGGCACATCTAATCCTTCTATTGTGCGGCTGTCTGGGAAAAATAAACAAACATTAACTGCAAGCTACACCCATTCATGTGACCCTGGAACAAGCTGGAGGTACCAAATGGTTAGGGCTGGAAAATGCCAACTTTCTACAAGTGACGTTTTAAAAATTATGACTTTAACTCAAAATTTACCATTAAAAAGGATTTTAAATTGCAATTTCTGAGCTACCAAACATGAAATTCTACCTTCTCCAAGTCAAAGGTTAGCACTCGTTAAATGTAATAAGGCAACCTATTGCTATCCTGGGGAGAGGTGGGTGTCACATAAGTGAAAAAAAATCTAAGAAATGTTCACTACCTGGACATGTAAAACCTAGAAGTACATGGTCACACTTTTAATTACAATGCACCCTGCAATATGGGCAGACTAGGCCCCACCCTAGGGATAACGTATATATAATACTAGGGGAATTTAATGCTTGGTAAGTGGGTTATTTTACCAAGTCAAATTGGTGGTTTAACACTACATTCAGGCTGCAATGACAGATATGGGACATGTTTTAGGGGACTACTTAAATGGGTGGCACAAAAGGTGCTGCAGGCCCACAAGTAGCATTTAATTTACCAGTCCTGGGCATATGGTATAAAACTTTAGTAGGGATTTATAAGTAAACTAAATAAGCCAGTCAGGTGTAAACCAATTTTATTATATTTTAGGGAATTAGCTCAAGCACCTTAGCACTGTTTAGCAGTGCTAAAGTGCACAGAGTCCTAATTAAAAAAAATGAAGTCAGCAAAAATAGGATGGGTGAAGGCAAAAAGCACCTCACAGCCACAATAGTTTCAAGTTTACTGCCTAACTCCAATAAGTTTGTTTCATATTGCAGGTCTTCAGTCAAGTGTACAGGAAAAACCAAAGTTAGCACTGAAAATGCAGCACTAATGATGATTTAGAAGATGCTTCAAGTCTATGTGGGTGACCCAACTGTGGTGTACCTGGATTAAGACCAGTTCACCTGTTGGCATGGGAAAAAAGAACAGTGGCCAGAACTCAGCTAGCTGGCAATCAAGTATCTATCATGTACAATAGTCAGTGTGCCTTTGGAGTATGTGTTCAGTGCAGGTGGGGCATTTGTCGCAATGAGAAGGATCAGGCTCTTTTCTTAAGACAAGGAAAGATTAACAATGTTTAAAACGGACAAACACTTCATACTAACAAATTAGATTGCTCCTGAAGACACAACCCTAGATGAAGGCAGTTAGTCACAAATCACAAGTGTGGTGAGTGTGCACCCTCTAGAAGATAATCCCCCTGAGTTTGAGGACGAACTACACTTTTCTGAATAATTCATAATTTAACAACTGAATTAAAATTATATATAACTCTCGCCCTAGCCATGCATAGTCTTGACATTGATTATCTAATTTGAGATGTTGCATTCATGTTATTGATGATGCCATAGGTCATGTCACGAGTAATATAATATGTGGGGTAATTACCAGTGCATGGCGAGGGTGTGAGTTATAGGCACCTTAGAGCACGAGTTATAGTTACTTGAGAGAACTATAAATGGTGAACTTCAGTGATTGTATTAGTTAAAAAAGGCTTGCTTTAATTGACATTTTCACCACACTATAATGACCCTTAACCCTTTGTTTTTTAGTGATTTTCTAAGGTTTTTGTCTAATGCAAAGTAAAATGTTATTGCCATACATACCTCAATTTAATATCACTTTAACCTTGGTTTTGCAGTGAAGGCCTGTGTTTTATTTCAAAACAATATTTTATTATCATACGTAATGCCAACCCCATGCTGTACACAATCTTTGCCCATGCATGGCTTGTGGTGGGCTGCAGAGCCTGGCCTGTATCAAGGCCCTGAGTCCAACCCCTCATAGGCAGCCAACCCTACACTGCCCACAACCTTCAGCCGTGCATGATATGGGGTTGGCCACAGGGCCTAGTTTGTGGCCCTGCATCCATCTCCTCGTTGGAAAGGAATGCCGCCCTGCACACAGTCAAAGGATTGGCCGCAGGGCCTGGTCACACTCAGACAGAATTACTGACTTTGTCATAGAGTCACCGCACCACAAGATAATAAAAAGTGGGTCTATTGGCTGTATCAAGGGGTGAGCATATCAATATATATATAAGCAGATCTGTCATCTTTTCCCAAAAAAACAATATCTTTTATCAAATGTATATTTCAGTAATTCACATAATAAAATGTTTAATAATAAATATTATCATAAAAAAGTTTAATAAAGTTTTAGGAAAAAAAATAAATCAACATATCTGTGAGTCTTTCTTTTAACATAGCTATTATTATTGCATTTTGTGGGCTGAATAACGTTACAGAAAATCTCAGAGACATTTTGTTTTATTAAAAACAAATAAAATCAGGATGTCTCTGAGTATTTCTTTTAACATTCATCAGTCCATAAAAGCAGTCTCAAAAATAACCACCGTAGGGCTTTGTACTCCACATAAAGAGCAAAGATCTCCAGATAGGAGTGCTTTTCAAAAATATGGTAACTTTTTCTGGAGTTATGGATTTAATGAACCAGCAGTCATATTGTTTTATTTTTCAATCATGCTATGTTTTATTATAAATATTTCTTTAAATATTCTTTTTTTACTTTGTGAGTTCTTCCTTATTACTTATTTAGTGAGTGTATTTAACAAATAGCTAATTAGGGCTACTTGAGCTGCTAAAAAAATAATACAGGTAACTGAATTGTCGTCTTCCTACCACGATGGATGTGGTGTCACATGCTGCTCATGGGCTTGATGAATTTGGTGTTTGTCTATCTCTCACCATTTTCCCATTCCCCCTATCTCCCTCTAGTTTATGTGATGTGTTGTGCTGTTAATTTCTACTATCAATAGCTCTCTCACTTGCTGGTGCCGATTTGGTTAAAGCTACACTAATTGCTACTGGAAGAGATGGCTGCCAAAAATTGAAAATGTGTCCACATCACCTCTCCTATGTCCTAGCCTGGCAAAAAGGTAAATCATAGTGCAAAGAATACTTTATACCAATAAAATAAACAAAGTTGTAAGGGGGCAATTTTTATTTTTTACCCAAGAAGCTAAGTCTAAGTTGTTTATTCTAAAAAGAAGGAGAGTTAGGCTTAAGGCCCGCTTAAAACGTTCTAAGGAAGACGCCCTCTGGATTCAACTGAGGGAAGCTTCTTATAATGGCCAAGCTAAGACATTCTGGTCCTTAATTGGCAAAGGTTGTGGTACCAGAGCCAGTCCTACGCCTATAGCCATTGAGGAACAGGTGTGGGTTCATTATATCGAGAAGTTGTACAGTAACAATAATTCTCATGTTTTTAATGTTGAATTTGATAATGTTTCACGTATACTTGACTGTCCAACAGAAAAGGAAATTGAATGTGCCATTAAGAATATGCGCTCCTCTGGTGCGATGGGTCCTGATAAAATCCCAATTTCAGTATTAAAAAACCAGAGTGAACTTTGGAGTAAAATACTCTTTCCAGTGTTTAAATTTTGTTTTTCTAGCGGAACAGTCCCCCCCTCCTGGAAAGGAAGTATTATTGTCCCTTTATATAAAAAAGGGGCAAGAGATCTACCACAAAATTATCGTCAAATTGCCTTGCTTGACGCCATTGGTAAGGTGTTTGCAAAATGTGTGCTTTCTTTAATTAATGAATGGGTATCTGAACATAAAATCCTTCCCATGGAGCAAACAGGTTTCAGACAAAATCATGGAACTTTAGATAACCTGACTGCATTGCAAGTTATCAATGAAAAATATGTGAAAGTCCGTGGTGGTCAGGTATATGGCGCCTTTATTGACTTCTCCACCGCTTTTGATAAAGTAGATAGAATTTTGCTGTGGAGAAAGTTATTTAACTTAGGTATGCCCGCATTCCTTATTAAGTTAATTCGCGCCCTTTATTCTGACACTTGGTGCAGAGTTCTACTTGGAGGTGAACGTGGTGTATCTAAATTAATTCCCACTTCCAATGGGTTGAAGCAAGGTTGCCTTTTGGCTCCGTTGCTATTTTCCTTATATACTGTTGATTTACCCGTCGCTCTCTCTGCTTGCGCCGGTATTGCCCCGTCCTTGGGTGGTGTTCCAATTGCATGCCTTATGTATGCAGACGACATCCTGATTTTGGATCTCACCCCAAAGGGCCTAAACAATCGGTTGCATGCACTTTCTGAATATGCTGAAAGTCATTTCTTATCAATAAATACGGCAAAAAGCAAAGTGATTTGTTTCTCTGGTAGAAAGAAGCCTAAATGCCTTAACTATCCATGGGTTGTGGGGGGGAAAAAACTAGAATGTGTGAAATCTTATACCTTCCTAGGTAAAATTGTCACTCATAATTTAAGTGACAAACCACACATTGACAATAACTCTCGGAAGGCTATTTCTCAGGGAAAGAGTTTAGTTTCCCTGTATAAAGCCACAGGTAGAAGGCATTTTTCTATTCTTTTAGATGTTTTCAGAGCGAAAGTTCCGGCCTCCCTGTTATACGGAATTGAGTTAGTTGATCTAAAAAAGTGGAGTTTTTTAAACTCTGCGGAAGGAAAAATTTTACGGAGTTTAATGTCTGTAGGCACAGCAAATTCGACTGCCTCCTTGAGACAGGAACTGGGTTTACGTAGCAGCTGGGTTCAAGGTCTGGCAAGTATCATACGCTGGGTAGTAGCTTTATCTAAAGGTGAACCCAATACCTTAAGAGACCTTATAAAAAATGAATTATTAGGATCTTTTAATGACTTCTCACTGATTGTAAAAAACTTCAGATTTGCTGTGTTACAATTGAAATTGGATGAGGAGACTTTATTTTTATTGTCCTCTCATCAACTAAAAACTGTTTTGAAGTCAGCCTCCTGGGAATTGGGGTTTTGTCAGGATAGAGACTTCTGTCTAGCGAAAAAGGTTGTACGCCTGTTATTGAATCTTATACCCTGCGGAAAGCTCAACCGTATATGTATTGGAACATCTCCCATGGCGTGAGGCGCCTGGTGTACTTATTAAGACATAATTTGCTTCCGCTGAAAGTTCTACATGCCAGCTGGTTTGGTTATTCGGCATGCTGTGATCTTTGTCAATTGTATGATCAGGACCTAGATCACGTCATGTTCGTTTGCCCTACACTGATGCCCTGCAGGCGTAGATGGTTAAGACCAATTTGCTTACAACTCAACATATTATCTGCTTCTTCGTTTAAGGCAGCCTTGATTAACCCACCTAATGAAATGTTTGCTTTTAAACTGTACAACTTTTTTTAATGTTTTTTGGACCTGTATTAAGATGTCTCATGTGATCGTGATGGAATAATATTTTAAGTATTTCTTGTTTTGTATGTACATGCTGTTTTATGTGGACCTCATAAAGAGTTCCTTATCATAATAAATAAACTTTGAAACTTTGAAACTTTATACCAATGGTTTTGTAATGAGTGTATGTGAAAATGCATCTCTGAACATGATCATCTCCATTTCTATGGAATGATGCTGCGGTGTCTTTTGACGCATTACACCAGGACTCTGCTAACAAGGCCCCAGTGCAAGTGCTCTTATCCATAAAACATATCCTTATTGGTATATACTCATTAAAGGCATATTTTACTTAGCTTTATGTCCCTCATATATGGTACAAAGTATACCCATGTCCTGTAAGTGAAATGCAACACCCATTGTGCTACCCACTACAGTGACAGTACAAATATGACTACAGGCCTACCATTATAGCCTGACTGTTGCAGTTGTAAACTGCGAATCAGCCTCTCAAACCCCCCCTTTGATAGACATACATTTTCATTTCAAATAATAATAGGTCACCCCTAAATAGGCCTTATTGCCCATAAGGCAGGGTGCATGGTATTTAGAAGTAGAATATATTACCATTTTATGTTAAACATGCCCCCACAGCCAAAAAAAGCACGTCTGTCTGTTACATAGCAAAACATTGGGTTTTGGGTTTTGGCTGTTACATAGCAAAACATTTAATTTTTTTTAACTATTACAAAAAAGGTACTTGTAGTAAGTTACCTCTGAACGAGAGTGCTGGAGTGAGCTAAAGAATGATGATGGATTAAACCCAGATCATTTGACTTGGGGTGAGTGTTTGCATTGTTCAACACTTCGTCCATCATCCCCTTTGGTTTTGCTTAGTAAGTTACCTTTTGCCTGCCTAAGGCCTGAAGAGGCCCATTTGCATGAGCTCCAGCTGTCACCGGGCAGTTGAATAGCCCTCTTGATGAGTTATAAAAACTGATGCCAGAGCACGACAAATGTCTTGGGTATGGGGTGGTGTTTCTGTTCATCTCACAGTATGTTGATATTGGTTGTGCCCAGGAATTTGAAGTTAATGCCAGACATAGCTGTGGCACTGCTGGTTACTGTCTTCAGCACACTACTGGAACAGTGAAAGTTAGAAGAAGGACTGTACCTACTGTTGAGATCTGTGAGGAGAGCTGAAATGGAGGACAAACTCTCACATGTACTCAGGACAAAGAAGTGGCCTCCCAGGGTCAGCTGATTGACCTCTGGTTAACCTACAGCTAAACAAGCCCATTATCATGAAAACCCATCTGGCCTGCCCGTAAAGGGCCTGCCCAGGACCCTGCTGGTAATTTCTGCAGGAGTGAGTCTTGGCCTCCAAGTGCTATTCTTAAAGTCCTGTAACCTTTGGCTATGACAAAAGGCACTCCTAATATCCTGAAAACTTGGACTTGTTTCTGCTGCAAAGAGCTCTGGAGGACTGGAACAAACCTGCCAAGTCAGTCCCACAAAAGTGCATTGCAGCTGGCCAAAGATTCAGGCAACTCCTACTCTAAACATATCTACAGCAGTAAATCCATTTCAGCAGGACGCTGGAGACAGGGTATTTCACGTTATTAAGCCCTCTTAGGCTTTAGCTTGCATGTGTGCCCTGCTGGAGGAATAGGAGCTCCAGAAAATTGACTAAAGGCCTGATGTAGATCTTGTTGGATGTGGTCCCGCCATCATTTTTGCGACAGTTTCACCACCTGCCTGCTTGGCGGTCTGGCCATTCTATCTAGTTGTTAGTGGTTCCATGGCCAAAAGACTGCCCAAGTGCCAAAGCCAGAAGCAACAGTTATTTTTATTTATTCATAAAGTTTTATATAGTGCAAACTTTATCCCAAAGAATATCAGAGCGCTTTACAATTTGAGGGTAAGGTAACAAATCAAAACATGAGTCTAACATGGGGAATCTAATAGGTATTGAATCAAATAGTGCACACATAACAGCCCATTTATAAAACCTGAGTGAACGAGGAATGGGCTATACGATGGAGCATAGTGACATAAGGGGAGTAAATACAATATTCATATACAGAAATAATAACCAATACCAAAACAATAATCAAAACATGAGTCAAATGGGGAGTCCAATAGGCATTGAATCAAGTGGTGAACATCTAACAGATCATTTATACACCTGGATGAACGAAGAATGAGCTAGAAGATGGAGCATAATGACTTAAGGGGAGTAAATACAATAATCATGTACAGGAACAATAACCAAAAACAAAATAATAATCATATACCGGATTAATAATCAATACTATTGTATGTCCGATGCGCTTAGAGCTAAAAATTGCCCCTCATTTTAAGGTAAGAATCTATTCATGAGGAAACTTTTTGCTTCCAGTTTGAAAGCAGCCTTGGAAGATATCCTCTGAATTTCCGGTGGAAGAGAGTTCCAAATGTTAGGAGCAGAGTCAGAGAAGGCTCGATGGCATGTTCACTTTTTGCAGAAGATTTATGATTTCAAGAGGAGGGAATTAGCACTCTTTGACAGTCTACCCCCTCTGGATAGTTCTAGTTTTTGTGCAAGGTAGATGGGAGTTTTGAAGTGGAGGGCTTTGTGTGATAGGCAGGCAATCTTCAGTTGAATTCTAGCTTCTACGGTAGCCAGTTTAGCGATTTTAAAACCGGGGAGATGTGTGCATTTCACTTGGTGCACATGATCAATCTGGCCACCACGTTCAGTGAAGCCTTTAGGGGGCCAAAGAGTATTTGGGGAGGCCACATAGCCTAGCACTGCCATAGTCAAGTCTCAGCAAAACAAGTGCTTGGACCACTTGCTTGAAATTTGCTTGAGGTAAGAAAGGTTTGAGATTTCTGAGTGTTCTCAGAAGGGGGTTAGCTCCCTTGCACACATTGCTAATGTGAGTCTTTATGTTCAAATGCTTGTATTGAAAGGCGGTGAGTTTGTTCATCCCTAGGTCGATTTTAGGAGTATGTTTCACGGGAGGTTCGGCAGGAGTTTAGCCAAGATTAGTGCTAAGCCAAAAATGATGTGCCTTTCTGTCTAGGAAACTGTGCCTCTTACTGTGAGTTGCTGGAATCAAAGGAAATGAGGTTGAACCTTACCTTTTTCTCTTTTTCCCACTTCCTTTTCCCTCTTGAACCCCATTGTCCTGGTCCTCCCTTTAATGCTGCTACATGACCACAAGGGGAACATCACTTACAACGCATTTTTTACAACGCACTACCATTACATCGCAACCATTACAACGCAAACCATTACAACGCATTGCGCTGGGGGCGCTCTAGGATAGGGAATATATTTAATTTACTATCCAACACCTTCCCTGCTATCCACGGGGACTGGAGTTTGAATAGTAAATTAAATAATTCACTATCCAGCGCCTAAAAGCATTATGCGTTGTAATGGACTGCGTGGTAAAAACCGCGTTGTAAAGGCATGCGATGTAGTGACACCAATCCGACCACAATGCTAATCAACTCCGTTGTCGCCAAGATCTAGTGTAAGCTTCTTTTACACTTCTCTTACTATGATAGTGTGTTGACAATTGCTTTAGTCTCGTGTATTTTTACATTGCTCTTACATGCATGTTTTATGTGTAATGTCTTAGTGTACATTTTATAATTTATCAAGGTAAAATTAATACACCTGTATTGAAAAATATATGTTGTTGTGGTGGTTATGGGTGTTGTGCTTATGTATGGTGCCTGTGGGTGTGCTTTCAATAGTGAGTGTGTGTTGTTTGTGGGCCATGCAATATATAAGAAAGGGGACTTAACACATTACCTACATATATAATAGAAGCAAACATAGCATATATTTGTATTAACACATAAATCAGCTGTATTTACCGGTCTCAAATCCACCAGGGACTCACTCTGTCAGCAAACCACAGCTAGGACAATGCCAGCACAACGGCAACATCCAAATAGGCTCAGTGCAAACCTACTAACCGGACAGTGATGGAGTACTGTCAGCCAGCAGAGGAGTCCACCACTTTGATGACGTTGCGCCAAGTATGCAATAGGAAATTTCAATATGCATAGACGTTCAGCCAACTCAGATCTAAGTACGGCATGCAGGATACTGTCATCTTGGCAGAGTGCTTGGATACACAGCCATAGAGGGGTGACAGGAGTACCATCAAGATCTAATTCAGGCCATCAGTCTGAAAGTAAAGCCACTAACGACGTTGATCCTGTTTTCTGCATCAAACCTGCCCTCCATTGCAGGAAGGCCTAAATCACACCAAGTTGCCAGTCTAGCTCAGCCAGCAGAATGCAGTTGACACTTAACGCAATATTACAATTGTAAACCTAAATAATGGTATTTCTTGGATTTTTGCTATTTTGGTGTCATTCTGTTCATCAAATTATTAGTTATTTGTATAAATTGGAGTGGGATTTTATTGTGTTATATTTTTGGCTTTTTAACACCTTGGCTGCTAGGGGTTTTCCCGCTGGGTGCTGGATCCTTTGAGATCCCATTGTTTGTGACAAAGCCAGCTCGTCATAAGCACAGGGCAGGTAAAGCCCATGACGAGCTGGCTTTGTCATCAGCACTGAAGGGGTTAACTGCTTTGTCACTTCTAAATGCTTTACCTATTTTCTTAATCAAACCTTTCTGGTCTGTGTCATAGCTACCAGGGGTGGAGCTCAGTTTAAATTACTGAAACCTTTACTGGAGCTAACAATAATTGTGACATTGTTAATATTGGTGGACAAACATTTATTTCCCCCAAGTAATTATTCACTTTCTCACAGATAGATAGTAGCCACCTCATTTTTTTACCCCAATCTATACCCCATAGATTGTACAGAAGTAACCTTCTCCTAAGGCCTGAGACTTGAGGGTTTCATTATGCTTACTTTAGAAAATATATCAACAATATGTTGGTTATTGTTGTTTTAGCGTGATGGTCTCTGTCTTGGATTTTCCTCTCACTCTTTGTTTTCTTTTAGACTAGTTGCTTGTGATGCAGAATGAGACCTCTTTTGTTGGGTAACAGCCTCATCCAGAATAAGAAGATCTTTGTCGACCACCAGCATTAAGACTGACCCTTGGAAAAACCCAGCTTTAAGGTATTGGGTTGAATGAGAGAGGTAGCTAAAATCACTTTATCACAATTGCTGCTCCAGTTATTTCAGTCTAGGTTGTCAAACATCATTCATGGCCAATAAGTACAGACAGTAGTGCAAGGGGGTAAACAACATTTACCACGAAAAGTTTTCCCTGCAGGGAATTACAACGTGGTTGTTACAACGAACGCGTTGTACCCATGCATACCATTACTCCGCAAATCAGAACAATGACTTGCAGAGGGGGCAGAAGGTGTTGGATTTAAAATCCAATACCTTCCCTACTGTCCTCACAGACTACACTATTCCAACATTACTTGCGGGGTAATGGTATGCATGAATACAACGCAGTTGTTGTAATGATCGCATTATAATTCCCTGCGGGGAAAAATAATGCGTTAAAAAGAGGTATATTCGTGCAAGGGCATACCAATACAACTATTTCTGGTAAGAGGATGGGTGCTGCTTAGCCAGATCAAGATATTAAATGGGTGTTGTGTACAGTTTTGGTCCATTTTCCAACACTGATTGCAGGAGGGTGGACTGGAGGGGATAAGGCAAGTAAACAACCTAATGTGGCAAGTGAGATCAGGTTGGGAAAGAATAAAGAGAGGACATAGGTAATGGAAAAAGTTGAAGGATTGCTTTGACATCAGTCAAGTGTAAGGCTCAGGATTTGTTGTCATTGCATTGGTCATTCTTCCTTTGTGAATAACGGTGATGCAACAATACCCACCAATTCCTAGCAGTAAATAAAAGCATAGATATTGAAGAAAAGAAAAACACATCCCTTTATTAGCAAGAAATTCCAATGTCCCTCCCTCACCTCCTGCAACAGGCCCAACACCTCTCTCTAAATACTAAAATTCTTATCGCCAACTGTCCATCCCCTCCTCTGCTCCGAAAACTGGCTAACCCCTCCATAAAAAAATGTGCCATAGTGGCCTCCAGCATCCTTGAAATGTCCAACTGGTTTTCTTACTTTTGGTATTTGCCCTCCTTGATAAGTTCCTGAAAGAGGACAACTGTGGCTGAGGGGTGGCGTGGGACCTCGACTGCCTGGGTTGGCGCAAATGGGGTGGCGGGGTTCCCTCCTGCTGTTGACCAGAAGCAGTGACCCTGACCTCCTCCTTTCACTCTTCTAGGGCCATCAGCCGGTGGTACTCAACCACAATGACCTCCAACTGATGGAATATCTGCCTCCTGCTGGGACACAAGAGAATGAACTCCTGTAGGAGCAGCTGGATTATACTAGGAAAGAAGAAAAGAACATGAATTGTAGTAGTCATAGAGTAAGACAGTTACATAGCTGGTCTCCTAGGGCCACTGGAAATTCTATTTATGCGACTCTTTATCACAGGACCTTTCTTTCCATACATGATTCTTATAATGCAGTAAGTGATACAAAGTAATCCATGACTACTGACACATTCCATTTTTTTTTTCTAAAATAGATAAAAAGTTAAAAATAATTATTAGGGTGAAAATCAGTTTTCAGCACACTCGTAATGTGTTATTAAAAAATTACCAAGCTACAAAATAAAATTCAAATGTAAATTATCATTGAAAAATAAGGCCTAATAAATGTATGCAGCACAATTTATTTGACTATATTTATGTATTGCACAGCATTAGTGGAGCCAATCTTACAGGGCCGCACATATAGGGCATCTTATGTCATGTCATAAATTCCAATGGCCCTCATCATATTTCACTAATTCCTGAGTCCCACCCTATACTCTCCACCCTAAATTTATTAAAAGTACAATACATTTTTTATTCCTGTGCAACGAAGCAAGAAAGTATTGGGATAGGTAAGCTCTAATACCAAATCAGGGGTTGGGTAGGTTTAAGTTTGCTAATAGAAGGCAGAGAAGTGGGCAGTAATGGAAGCCATGAAAAGTAGACATATAGAAACTGGAAGAGGAATGTGGCTTACATTGAGTTGGGTTTGTAATTTGTTGGCTGGCTAAAACAGAATTGAGGAGGTGTTAGGTATGAGTGGACACTAAACACAGCTCACCTTATATTCTACTGATTACTTTCAATAGTTGGGAGGCTGAGACAGAAATGTAGGAGGTTGGATAATTTACAAAAGGATTGACGTCTGTTCTGATACGGAAGGAAGGAATAGCTTAACAAAGGCAGCAGTAATCAATGAAGAGGGAAAATGCGTTACCATTTAGTCCAGCAGACAATTTCTCCACTTCCTTACCATGATGGTTGGCAGCAGCATGAGAATGGAGTAAGTGAGGACCTATATAATAACATAATACACACATTTTAATATAGGTACCGACCACGTTTTGATAAAAGCTGCTGCATTCGGTCAGCAGAGAAAAAAAATGATTATTTGAAACATGTTTTATCTGTACCTATAGGACAAGTAAGTTTCTCAAAGAATGATATATTATTGTACGTTATTTTTGGTCTATCACAAATAATATTACTCAGTCCCTAATCACATTTCAATATATCCCAGCTGTTACTGACAATAGTGGGCGTCTTCTGTGAACATTTGCTATAGGTAGTGACAAAATGCCTTACATCAGACCCTCCCTTTATCTTATCATCCTATTTTCATAAACTATGCCTCCCCAGTCTTCTCGTGGACTTTTAGCGCCACTTTATTGAGTACCCATTTGGGATATCATGCAGTTATGTTCTTTTTCAAATTTCTCAAACATGATGCTGTTTGATATAGCTCCGAAGAGGTACCCATATGGAATACAGCATTTCAGGGGCTTGGGTTGCTAATGAGTGTCTAGAGATTACTATTGCCAGTGGGAGATTTCAATTTGAAATTGTACTGAGTTGATTGCCTTTTACTTTTAGCATCACATCCAAAAATACAATGCTTTTTTTTGCTCAATTCACATCTACTTTTCAGATTCAGTGAATTGTTCCCAAATTTCCTGCCAATTTGTGTGGCCGATTCCTCAGACACTTTCATTGGTGTGGACGGGGAAGTGGAGCACAGTCTGTCTTGCAGTCTTAAAACTGGACCTTGTCAAGTGGGGCTGGGCCTGCTGTGGGGTGTGAGGGTGGTCTCTATTGGAAAAAGATGTTATTAGATGGTTTGTCCTCAGCAGACAAGTTCCCCAAGCTTCTAATGCACGGCTGTAGACTTCCGGCTGGAACTTCCTTTAATATCTCTCAGGTTGCTGGGGGAGGTTGTGATTCACTTTTGTAGTGTAGTTCCTATATTCCCAATAGGCTCTGTGCATTGGAATACTATACTCCATAGATTTGACATAGGACTGAGGTCAGTATGTCTCTGTCGAGTATATCAAACTTAATTGTGTGTGCCGACTAACTCAGAGGTCACTAGAAACTCTCTCGAATGACAACCACATAAACATGACAACTTTGTTTCCCTAGGACTGGAAGAAACATCTAGAGTCGTGGAAACAATAGATAACTAGTTCACTCAATCAACTGGGCATGCTTTGTTTCTACAGAGTTGCACAGAAATAGAGAGACGGGCGTTTCAATAAAAGGGATTTTATTGAACAGTCTTCTTTCTCATGCAAGAGAGGTGAACTGCTACAATCGTTAGACAGAATGCAAAGTATAATGCATATAGCGAGAACAGTAATATAAAATAACTCTGTAATAGCATTGTCGGTTGCTATGACATCTAAAAAACAGACATAAATAACACAGGCTAAAATACTCAACTGGTGCTTCTAAAATACGCCTAACCCATGTACCTAACCTGGGTCTAGTACCAGGGAAGAAGTAGGTGCTGCTTAGCATAAGTTTTAGTTCTGCCAAGAATTGCCAGAGGTTTCTCTAGGTTCTAATCAGGTCCATACCTTTAGAATGAAAGAAGTTGGTATCTCTGTCTCGGGACTCGATTTTCCAACACCCAGCAAGGGGAGTCAGAAACAATGGAGCTGGATTCTTGGTAGGAGGATGTCAGTTTCTTTGTCAGTGCGTCAGCTGGAGAGTCGGCTTCCTTCGGCACTTGCTGTAGCGAGCTGCGTCGGCCAAGTAGGTATTCAAACTCCACCGAACCACACGGTGCATTGCTATAGCAAGTGAAGGTATATTTATACCTTGATGGTGTTTAGGAATGCCAGCTTTGATGTAAAGTTGGGCATATGAACGTCATGAAGGAACCCCTAAGGAATAGTTGTTCATGCATAATAATGAGTTTCTTGGAGGAATAAATATCCAGGCTAGGGGAAGTCCCATCTGCTTAATAGTCTGGTTTTCCAAGAAATCGTTGTGACGTAGATGAACGGATGGAAGTAGCCATGCCTGTATTTTGGTTGCATGGGCTATGCCTAAATAAGGACTGAATTTCTATGCCTGTATAAGGGCAAAGCTTATTGAACCTATATAAGGGCATGAATCGGGAAATTCATTCGGAATCCATAATCGAACATAAACACTTTGGGATAAGTCCAGGACAATTCCTACAGTACAACAGCATGTCTCTTACAGCCTTAGAACTGTGGACATCCTTTTCGGATTAACATAGCATGTAGCCACCAACACTTGTTCCTGCCATTCCCCAGGAGGGGGAAAGCCCACGATTGGCTCCGCAGTGGGAGACTACAACTTCTGTCATCCCCTGTGTTGCAGAGCGCTAAATAGTGTAACGCTGGGCCACAGCAGATTTTGCCACCAACACTTGTTCCTGCCATCCCCCAGGAGCGGAGAGACCATGATTGGAGCTGCAGGGGAAGTCTACCACTCCCGTCATCCCCTGCATTGCAGAGGGCTAAATGGCGAAGGAGGGTCAAGAAGCTGATTGCAAGAGAACACACCTCAAGTCAGTGGACTGGCGGTGGCTCCCCTGCACCACCCGTGCACTTCACTTCCTGGGAGGAGAAGGTGCGTGCCATCCGTCTGCAGGAGGGCATCAATGGAATACCAGGAGCACCAGAGCCTGGTGAGTACCTACTCAACTGTCCACTAATGTTATCAATTACACATCCACACACATCACTGTCAAGGATACAGAGATACAAATCAATGTTAGCAAACTCATAACAATATGTAGCAAATGAGCATGTGATGTCTATGCCAGAGTACAAACAAAATACCTGCAATGTCAGAGTACATTTCATGGACCACTGACATAATATCAATTACTAAAATATCCCCATACACAAATGTTGACACAAAAATATCGATAGTCAAATTATCAACATCCTATCTTTTTAATCTAAATGACTAAAACATCAAAAAAAATATCAATGTTAAAAATATCAATGTACAAAATATTGTGTTTTATATATAAAAAGTTATGTTAAATAAGTAAAATACTAAAATTAACTTTAAAAACATTATTTAGTTGTAATGTATATTTTAACAAATATAATAGATACATTTAATTAAAAAATGTAAACATACACATATTAAAAGTAATACATAAATGTATTTTACTTTGAAACAGTTAATAAACTAATAATTTTTATCCATTTTAAAATGTTATGCATATATAAATATTTACAAATAAATATATTACCTACTGGCGGTCGCCAGTAGGTAGTTATAGTTAGAACCTATTTTCCGTAGGAAAAGCATTTTTTGATTCGCAAATAACTTTGGCGTCGTTTGATGGATCCACGATATTCTCCCCCAAAAAAGTCTATCTAGGTCAGCTCCTATCCTGAAAGTTTGGGGGTGATTCATCATGCAGGGGTTGAGAAAAAAGGGTGTCTCAAAAGCGTTTATTACAGGCTACAGCCCAAACTGCTGAAGGGAATTACACTAAATTTGGCAAAAAGGTAGTGCTTGATTCAGAAAGCAACTTTTTGACTTTTTGTTATATGGTGTAAATCCTTTCAGTAGTTGCTGAGAAATAAAAAAAATAAAAGTTCCAATATCTGGGGTAGCAGTGGGTTTGCGCACCCGCACGACTACACGCTTCATTGTGATTGGCTGCCACAATCACAAGCTTCACTGTGACTGGCTGCCAACGCTACAAACCAGGAGGTGTTGGCAGCCATCTTGTGACTCTGTAGACCCGAGTCACAAGAAAACAGTCAAAAAAAGATTAATAAAGAAGAAAAGTGGGCAGGGTAGAAACCCCCTAACCCCCTAGGCCTGCTCAAGGGGTCCCACAAGGACCCTCAGGTCCAAAATGTTTTTTTTTTTTAAATCCGAATGCACGCTGGGTGCGCGAATACGGACTAAGTAAAAAAAAAGTAAGCGAGCATTCCCCCACTTCATTTAAATGAGCCCTCAGGTAGGCCAGGTTCCTGGACATTTGTATAATTATATTTCTGGGGTCTGACTGCCACCTCCCGGGTCTTGTTTTGTAATTGTTGGGGGGCCTCTGAGGCCCCCTCATGCCCCAGGGAACACCACCTCCCTGGGGCTTTAAAAAGTGAGGGAGGGGGACCACGCGGCCCCCCTCCTGGAGACCTTGAAGGCCCTGGGGACCGCCATCCCCCAGGGCCGGCTCCTGCAATGTCCCAGTGAGCCCACCCCCGGGACATTGTTTTTTGCTATGACAGGGTGAAAGCATGTCTCCCGTCCTGTCATAGCAAACCCTGGTTGCTTATTTCAAGCTTGAGGGGGAAAACCTGCTCTCATTTCAATGAAGAAAATCAGGATTGCTTTTGGGCAAGGGGAGCTGCACATTTGCAGCTCCCCCTGCTCAAAAGCAATGCTGGTTCCCGCAGTAGGCTGGGAGCCGTCGGGACCTTCGGGGTATTGGGGCTTCCCCCATGGTAACCCAACAAACAGAAGTGGACAAGCGAAATGGGACCACATGGCCCCCTTCCTAATGATTAGTAAAAACATTCAAGAATTGGGCATGCCCTGGGGGATGGGTCCTCGCGGCATCCCCTGCATTGCAGAGGGCTAAATGGCGAAGGAGGGTCAAGAATCTGATTGCAAGGGAACACACTTCAAATCAGTGGACTGGTGGTGGCTCCCCTGCACCACCTGTGCACTTCACTTCCTGGGAGGAGAAGGTGCATGCCATCCTTCTGCCGGAGGGCATCAATGGAATACCAGGAGCAACAGAGCCTGGTGAGTACCAACACAACTGTCCACTAATTTTATCAATTATACATCCACACACGTCACTGTCAAGGATACAGTGATACAAATCAATGTTAGCAAACTCATAACAATATGGAGCAAATGAGCATGTGATGTATATGCCAGATTGACAAACAAACTACCTGCAATGTCAGAGTAAATTTCATGGACCACTGACATAATATCATTTACTAAAATATCCCCATAAACAAATATTGACACAAAAATATTGATAGTCAAAATATCAACATCCTATCTTTCTAATCTAAATGACTAAATATCAGAAAAAATATCAATTTTTTTTAAAATATCAATGTACAAAATATTGTGTTTTATAAATAAAAATTATGTTAAATAAATGAAATACTAAAATTAACTTTAAAAACATTATTTAGTTGTAATGTATATTTTAACACATATAATAAATACCTTTAATTAAAAAAATGTAAACATACACATATTAAAAGTAATACATAAATGTATTTTACTTTGAAACAGTTAATAAACTAGTAATTTTTATTCATTTTTGAAATTGGAAACATATAAATGAATTTACAAATGAATATATTACCCTCTGGCGGTCGCCAGTAGGTAGTTATAGTTAGAACTTTTTTTCCACAGGAAAATAATTTTTTGATTCGCAAATAACTTTGGCGTCGTTTGACGAATCCACCATATTCTCCCCAAAAAAAGTCTATCTAGGTTAGCTCCTATCCTGAAAGTTTGGGGGTGATTCGTCATGCAGGGGCTGAGAAAAAAGGGTGTCTCAAAAAGCGTTTTCCCCATGTTAATATCCATAGGAAATTTTTATTACAGGCTACAGCCCAAACTGCTGAAGGGAATTACACTAAATTTGGCAAAAAGGTAGTGCTTGATTCAGAAAGCATTTTTTTATATGGTGTAAATCTTTTCAGTAGTTGCTGAGAAATAAAAAAAATAAAAGTTCCATTATCAGGGGTAGCAGTGGGTTCGAGGACCCGCCCGACTACACGCTTCACTGTGATTGGCTGCCATGACCACAAGCTTCACTGTGATTGGCTGCCAACACTGCAAACCAGGAGGTGTTGGCAACCATCTTGTGACTCTGTAGACCCGAGTCACAAGAAAGCAGTCATAAAAAGATTAAAAAAGAAGAAAAGTGGGCAGGGTAGAAACACCCTAAACCCCTAGGCCTGCTCAAGGGGTCCCTCAAGGACCCTCAGGCCCCAATTTTTTTTTTTTAAAGTCTGAATGCATGCTGGGTACGTTAATCCGGACTAGTAAAAAAAAAAAGTAAGCGAGGGTTCCCCCACTTCATTTAAATGAGCCCTCAGGTGGGCCAGGTTCCTGGGCAATTGTATAATTATATTGCTGGAGTCTGACTGCCACCTCCCGGGGCTTGTTTTGTAATTATTGGAGGGCCTCCGAGGCCCCCCCATGCCCCAGGGGACACCACCTCCCCGGGGCTTTACCAATAGAGGGAGGGGGGCCGCGCGGCCCCACTCCTGGATATCTTGATGGCCCTGGGGAACCCCCAGGGCTGGCTCCTGCAATGTCCCAGTGAGCCCATCCCCGGGACTTTGTTGTTTGCTAAGACAGGGTGGAAGCATGTCTCCCGTCCTGTCATAGCAAACCCTGGTTGCTTCGTTGAAGCTTGAGGAGGAAAACCTGCTCTCATTTCAATGAAGAAAATCAGGATTGCTTTTGGGCAAGGGGAGCTGCACACCCTTGGGGGTATTGGGGCTCCCCCACAGTAACCCAACAAACCAAAGTGGACAGGGGAAGTGGAACCACATGGCCCCCTTCCTAATGATTAATAAAAACATTCAAGAATTGGGCATGCCCCGGGAGATGGGTCCGCGCGGCGAAAATAAACTCATGGAAGTGGACCGTTTTTTTTAGAAACGTTTGGAGTGGAGATCCAAATGTGGCACTCAGCAATGCCCTCTAGTGTGAACGTGCCTGGTGCACGGCTCTCATTGGACCCCCTAGTGTGTAGGCGCTTGATGCACGGCTCTCAGGGAGGCCCCATAGTGTTAACGAACTGGGTGCGCAGCTCCCAGCGCGGCACCCGAGTTCTTTACAGGTCTATAAAAGACCATTTACCTGTTTTTGAGGCTTTGTTGTGTAATTTCACACCTTCTTAGAGCCCCTGCATCTCCACTCTGACCATGACTGGAAGAATTAGACGTTTTTTTTAGAAAAGTTTAGAGTGGCAATCCTAATGTGGCGCTCAGCACCGTCCTCTAGTGTGAACGCGATTGGTGTGTGGCCCTCAGTGCAGCCCCCCTTGTGTGAATGTGCTGCATATAAGTACTTCACAGGTTACTTTACCTGTTATTGCGGCTTTGTTGTGTTTTCACCACTTCTTAGAGCTCCTGCATCTCCACTCTGCCTATGACTGGAAGAATTAGCCACCCCCGAAATTTGTATCAGCTTCCCCCAAAATTTGTCTCTAGTTGTGCCCCTGACTGGCATAAGCCAGCTTGGCCGGCTCCGCTTACTCTTCCAGAATTCTGTAGATTCTATCCTCCGAATGTCAATGATCCAGCTGTGGGGCTGGGAATATCTTACAGACAGGATTCTGGGCCTTTTATTACTGGTGCTCCATGGACCCAGCAGATCGCTTTAGGGGATCCAGAGGAAGGGACTCCGGGGATCCAACAGTCAGAATTCCTTGTTCCAGAGATCAACGACCTGGGAGGGTATCCACTGAATGAGAATGCAGTATGCCACAATGAGAATTCCAAGCTCCTGGGCTCAGTTTTCTAGGCATCCGTGCGGTATTCCAATTAACCAGTGGTCCAGATTTTGGTGGGTGGGAACCTAGGTTCTAGAGCAAAGGCTGTGGGGATCCCATAGCAAAGAATGCGAGTGCCTCAGGAACCGGCGTGGTGCCTACTCACGCTCCGTGCGTAGCGTCAGCTCTCTCTAGGCTTGGTTTGCAATCTTGACACTCCGCCGGGGTTGCCACTGGTTGGCAGCCAATTAGAGCCAGGATTGTGCTCGGGGGTTAGGCTTCGCCAACATATGTACTTAATTAATCACTCCGTCAATCCCCAAGCACTTATAAATTCCCCATACATTCTCCTTGCAGTACTCTAATCACCCAGTCTCTACCCATTGACTCATAGAATGACTCAGACAGAGTTACATAACCAAGGACTTCAACACTGCCAGAGGTAACATGATTGCATGCGCTGTCAACAGCACAATGTAATGTGGTAGGCCCCAGGGCCATCATGCATACATAATGAATACACAGACACAGTTAGATAGATAGTGAAACTGGCTACAGGCACATGCGCCTGGACCCTTTTTATTAACATGGTCACATGTCCAGTGACGCCCGTGCTGGATGTGTGTGAGGTGAGTGTAAGCCAGACCTTAGGGAATGGTTGGTGCTGGCAACAACTACAACAGTGATCATCAGATCACATGCAGAGATTCAATCATAAAGGGTCCATGACTTGTGGTGCACTAAGGTTGGGGCACCAAGTTTAAAATCACACACAAAATATTGTATCGTAAACGGTCCATGACTTGTGGTGCACTGAGGTAGGGGCACCAGAGATGAGCGTGCCTATATGAAGAAATTGTTAATGTCTCTTTGGGATATTACTGCTGCTTGAGGTGACATTGTTGTGTCCAGAGTCTACAGCACGAAATTCAATCATAAAGGGTCCATGAGTTGTGATACACAATTAGTGGCACCTGAAGAGCTCAGCATGTGCGCAACCAGTAATGATGCCTCGTCCGGGTAGACCTCACTGGATGCAATGTCTGTTGCCTACTGGATTCTGCAATTAATAAATGAAGACTCAATTTTAATTGTGAGCCCTGCTGACCGCAGCGGTCAGCAAGGGTAAACAGCCACATGGAATTGACTTGAGCTGCACAGAGTTAGTGGCACCTGAAGCACTCAGTTTATGCGCAGGCAGCGAATCTGCATGTAATGAATCAAGACTGAAATGTAATTGTTAGCCCTGCTGATCGAAGGTGTAGGCGCATGGAACAAAAGATTGAATAAATATAGAATACATTGTCGAAATATTCGATCTTCTGAGTACAATCTTGTTGTACGATATTCTGATTCTGGAATCTGTGCTGGTCGTTTGTCATATCGTGCACCTTTTCCAGTGGGGAAGATCTGTGGAACACAACAAGCTTCCAAACTTCTTTCCCAAACAATCATGGGAGTTCCCATCGCACTTTTCATTTTGAATAATTCAATAGTATTTCCAATCACTTACGTTGAATGTAAAGGATGTACACTATAATGTGACAAAACAAAAGAGTGTCAGAGGGTCTGGTTTGTCTATGTGTGGGTCGTTAACCTGACAGGACCGTGTCAAATAATCTAACCAAAACAGAAAAGAGTGAGAATTGTTG
The DNA here is from genome assembly GCF_964263255.1 of Lissotriton vulgaris. Classification (NCBI taxonomy): domain Eukaryota; kingdom Metazoa; phylum Chordata; class Amphibia; order Caudata; family Salamandridae; genus Lissotriton; species Lissotriton vulgaris. The sequence goes on from NC_141689.1 coordinate 1,946,645,381, forward strand.
GATACCAGTGATCACTTCCAGGTTATCCATCAGTCACCACACGGAACCGCCCTTCATCATTTGGCATTCCTGTTATTCACAATCATTGGTACGTCACTGGATCAGGTGAGGGGGGTCAGATGGTATAACCTCCTGAGAGCCAAGTGGCGGCCAAATAGTGGTAGAGTGTCACAAACTACCCATCAATTCGTATGGTGGGTGACTGATTTGCAGTGCTGTGAGAGAGGGTGTGTATAAAGAGTGAGTGAAAATATATAAAATTGGGTGAGTGAGCAAAAATAAGAAAGCTTTATTAGGTTATATGCTCGCTCCACCAACATTAAAAAGCAGCATAGGTAGTTTTTAACAAATATCTACCTTGATATTAGATTGGTCAACATGTTTCAGCAAACTTGTGGGGACTAATGAGTCCATTGCTTTCATCAGGACCAAGAGACAAATAGATGCTACTGCAAAAAGTGAAGTGTAAAGGTAAATTTAAACGTGACTTAATACTAATATTTCTTACAACATAGAAAAAGATCACCTGGTAAGTAAGGTGTATTCTTTGGATTGTAGAAAGTGTATTCGTCACTGTGAAGGAAAGAAAAAGGAACACAGACTAGTACATGGAAAACGACCACTTACATAGGATTTAAGCATCATGGTATAGTGCACATTGAGCTAGTGAGCAAGTTTGAAATTCACCCTTTGATCTCATCGATATTACAATATGAGACATAATAATATGTCAACCAACCACTCACTCTTACCATGATAGTTGGAGAGGGAGGCTCCACCCCGCCTGGCAACGGCTCAGGGGACGAGGGAAGCACCGCACTAGATATAGGAAGCAAAAAACAAACATGTTCGTATGTTTTATGCCTCTAGGTCTTAAGTGAAAAAACAGAACAGATAGCAGGTCTCATTTGGCTGTAAGGAGGTTTCTTTGTAGCCCAGCAAAAATGACCCATTAAAAATGGGAATATATCTTACTATTAACGTTGATACTAAACTAGTCGATGGTCTATAAGTTAAAAACGTGGTTTATCTGAGGAAAAGAAAAGCGTCTGTAATGTTGCATGACGTTTTAGGGCAGATGGCAATCTTTCGAGTCTGAATAGCATTTACACTTAGCCTACACATAAAAAAGAGGCGCCAGCATTTTACCGATGGGCTAAAGTCCCTGAGAAGGGGTTACGACCTTCGTGTGTCGTCTGGCTGAAAAGTATCTATGAAAGGGTCCCTACCCTTGTTTCCCGCTTACCTCTCCGTCGGTACTCCGTGGCCTCCGTCTGAGCCAGTTGGGGAGATACCGGAGCCGGCGTGAGAGGAGCCTTTGTGGTGTTCAGCCAATGGACGTTCGCGGTCACGTGGTAGTTTAGACCAATCAGAACGTAAATCAGACAAGACGGCAGAGTAAATGATAAAACCGCCTTGTCGATTGGACGGTCGGTCGTCACGTGTGTTATCGTGCAGGTAACTGATTGGACTATGAAGCTTTTGATGTTGCTGCTAAGCAACCAGCCCAAATAAATAAAATATGCTCTGCACGCGTGCCTTCCGTATTTATGACAATATTCTTAATGCAACATTTTTGTATGAAAACGAGTACATGACACAGCCGGCTTGCGCTCTTATAGACCGCAGTTAGTATGCAAGGCAACCTTTTAGGCAAATCTATGTATAGATCGGACTACACGAGTTCAATGGTGAACCAGTATTGTGGGTAACAAAATGCACTGAGGTGCCTAATAGTTTATGCGCAGGCATTCCGTTATTATTGGAAGCTGGTGAGAACAACTCTTATAGGGTAAACATAAAGTAAGGAAATCATTAAAGGCTGAAATCATGCCAAAAGCATGCGGGTTCTTTTTATTTTATTCGTAACAGTGACATGTGTATGGAGACCCTATGTGAAGTCTCTAAAGTAGTATCTCTCCGTAGCCTTCGGAAATTACTAAGGCAGACTTGTAAAGTGGGTGATTTAAATATTCCAACAAAATAGTTCTATGTATAGTCATCTTTAATGATGGGAGATATGCACAGTTGAATAATTGGAGGGAGGTAAAGTGTATGGAATTTACAGAGTGGACCATGGGATGTCGTCATTCAAACCATTTTTGTTAGTCTTCAGTTTGAACACCCACTTTTGTTCTTTGTGAAGCAGAAAGTTGGTATAATCTGTCACATGAGGGGGAATGTAAGGTTGTTCAAGCACTGTCCAAGTGAAGGCAGTAGGGTCATGCTTTTTATCCAGGAAGTGTGTAGTTAGTTTGGTGGCCTGTCTCTTACACCGGATTGTGCTTTTGTGCTCTGAGATGCGTAGCTTGATTTTGCGGGTTGTCATACCTACGTACTGTAGGCCGCATGGACAAGTAATGAGATAAACTACCAGATCAACTGAAATTGACATTGGCACAGACAAACCGTGGAGACAGGTCAAATTCACGAATTGCAACAGCGAGAGATTGGTTTATCTACTGCCTTCACTTGGACAGTGCTTGAACAACCTTACATTCCCCCTCATGTGACAGATTATACCAACTTTCTGCTTCACAAAGAACAAAAGTGGGTGTTCAAACTGAAGACTAACAAAAATGGTTTGAATGACGACATCCCATGGTCCACTCTGTAAATTCCATACACTTTACCTCCCTCCAATTATTCAACTGTACATATCTCCCATCATTAAAGATGACTATACATAGAACTATTTTGTTGGGATATTTAAATAACCCACTTTACAAGTCTGCCTTAGTAATTTCCGAAGGCTACGGAGAGATACTACTTTAGAGACTTCACATAGGGTCTCCATACACATGTCACTGTTACGAATAAAATAAAAAGAACCCGCATGCTTTTGGCATGATTTCAGCCTTTAATGATTTCCTTACTTTATGTTTACCCTATAAGAGTTGTTCTCACCAGCTTCCAATAATAACGGAATGCCTGCGCATAAACTATTAGGCACCTCAGTGCATTTTGTTACCCACAATACTGGTTCACCATTGAACTCGTGTAGTCCGATCTATACATAGATTTGCCTAAAAGGTTGCCTTGCATACTAACTGCGGTCTATAAGAGCGCAAGCCGGCTGTGTCATGTACTCGTTTTCATACAAAAATGTTGCATTAAGAATATTGTCATAAATACGGAAGGCACGCGTGCAGAGCATATTTTATTTATTTGGGCTGGTTGCTTAGCAGCAACATCAAAAGCTTCATAGTCCAATCAGTTACCTGCACGATAACACACGTGACGACCGACCGTCCAATCGACAAGGCGGTTTTATCATTTACTCTGCCGTCTTGTCTGATTTACGTTCTGATTGGTCTAAACTACCACGTGACCGCGAACGTCCATTGGCTGAACACCACAAAGGCTCCTCTCACGCCGGCTCCGGTACCTCCCCAACTGGCTCAGACGGAGGCCACGGAGTACCGACGGAGAGGTAAGCGGGAAACGAGGGTAGGGACCCTTTCATAGATACTTTTCAGCCAGACGACACACGAAGGTCGTAACCCCTTCTCAGGGACTTTAGCCCATCGGTAAAATGCTGGCGCCTCTTTTTTATGCGTAGGCTAAGTGTAAATGCTATTCAGACTCGAAAGATTGCCATCTGCCCTAAAACGTCATGCAACATTACAGATGCTTTTCTTTTCCTCAGATAAACCACGTTTTTAACTTATAGACCATCGACTAGTTTAGTATAAACGTTAATAGTAAGATATATTCCCATTTTTAATGGGTCATTTTTGCTGGGCTACAAAGAAACCTCCTTACAGCCAAATGAGACCTGCCATCTGTTCTGTTTTTTCACTTAAGACCTAGAGGCATAAAACATACGAACATGTTTGTTTTTTGCTTCCTATATCTAGTGCGGTGCTTCCCTCGTCCCCTGAGCCGTTGCCAGGCGGGGTGGAGCCTCCCTCTCCAACTATCATGGTAAGAGTGAGTGGTTGGTTGACATATTATTATGTCTCATATTGTAATATCGATGAGATCAAAGGGTGAATTTCAAACTTGCTCACTAGCTCAATGTGCCTTATACCATGATGCTTAAATCCTATGTAAGTGGTCGTTTTCCATGTACTAGTCTGTGTTCCTTTTTCTTTCCTTCACAGTGACAAATACACTTTCTACAATCCAAAGAATACACCTTACTTACCAGGTGATTTTTTTCTATGTTGTAAGAAATATTAGTATTAAGTCACGTTTAAATTTACCTTTACACTTCACTTTTTGCAGTAGCATCTATTTGTCTCTCGGTCCTGATGAAAGCAATGGACTCATTAGTCCCCACAAGTTTGCTGAAACATGTTGACCAATCTAATATCAAGGTAGATATTTGTTAAAAACTACCTATGCTGCTTTTTAATGTTGGTGGAGCGAGCATATAACCTAATAAAGCTTTCTTATTTTTGCTCACTCACCCAATTTTATATATTTTCACTCACTCTATATACACACCCTCTCTCACAGCACTGCAAATCAGTCACCCACCATACGAATTGATGGGTAGTTTGTGACACTCTACCACTATTTGGCCGCCACTTGGCTCTCAGGAGGTTATACCATCTGACCCCCCTCACCTGAGCCAGTGACGTACCAATGATTGTGAATAACAGGAATGCCAAATGATGAAGGGCGGTTCCGTGTGGTGACTGATGGATAACCTGGAAGTGATCACTGGTATCCAACAATTCTCACTCTTTTCTGTTTTGGTTAGATTATTTGACACGGTCCTGTCAGGTTAACGACCCACACATAGACAAACCAGACCCTCTGACACTCTTTTGTTTTGTCACATGTAGCTAGGGAATGTGTCTTGGTCTTTAAAATCCCTCAGGCCCTCCTCATACCTTTCTGTGTTCATTGTACACTATAATGTTCATAAATATCTTCACTTTTGGAGATGTGCACTTTTTCAATTTTGCTATTTGAATTTTTCGTTATCATCAACTCAATCAATTTCTTCTTTTTCCACATCCACATTTTGTAGTAAACATTGTTTTTTGTGAGATACAACGTAGCCTTTTGCACTTTGCTGACATCTGTAATTCTCGACATATTTTTTGACTCTTTGTAGGAACACCATTAAATATAATAACAACAGGTTCAGTTTCCTATTTCTCTACAGCAACAGTTTCAAGAATTTTTTTTAATCTAAAGGTAAATACACTTCTCTTCCTTTTAAGCCTTTGTAAATCTGATGGACGTAGCGTACTGGTTTTAGGATCCAAACAAACAATAGCCTGAAATGGGTGTACTATTGCCTAATAAATTATGCTTCAATAAGGCCACATGGGGGTGACCTGTGGTGCACTGAGTTAGTGGCACGTGAAGCACTCAGTGTGTGTGCAGCCAGCGATGATGCGTGGTCCGAGCAGGGTGCACTGGGAGCAATGTCTTTTGCCTATTCCACTGTGTCATCCGCAATCGCGACTCGATCTAAATTGTGAGTCCTGCTGACCGCGGTGTAGGTCGAAGGCAGCGGTCAGCAAGGGTCCACAGCCACGTGACATTGACTTGAGCTACACAGAGTTGGTGGTACCTGAAGCACTCAGCTTGTGCGTAGCCAGCGAGTATGCGGCTTGCAGGCAGGCCACAGTGGATGCAATGTTGTTGGCGTACTGGACTCTGTAATTTATAAATCAAGATTGAATTCGAATTGTGAGCCCTGCTGATTGCAGTGTAGGCGTATGGAACAAAAGATGAAATATGGATGGAATACATTGTCGAAATATGTAGGTTTCTGGGCCGTTATAGTTAGTTGCCTATTGGACTCTGAAATTAATGAATCAAGACTGAATTTGAATTGTGAACCCTTCCGACCACAGTATAGGCCGGAGACAGCGGTCAGCAAGGACCCACAGGCACGTGGCATTGAATTGAGCTGCACAGAGTTAGTGGCACTTAAAACACTCAGCATGTGCGCTGCTAGCGATGATGAGTGGTCCGGGAGGGCCGCAGTGGGAGCAATGTCTGTTGCCTACTGAACTGCCTCATCTGCAATCGTGACTCCATCTGAATTGTCAGCCCTGCTGACCGCAGTGTAGGCTGGAGGCAGCGATAAGCAAGGGCCAACAGCATATATCTGGCCCTCAAGATGATGTACTTGACACTCCTGAATTGCTGGGACCAGCTCCCTGGTCACCATGTTGCATATTTTGTGGTACATGTTGCATCTGCTCCCGTGTAAAATGTCTGGGGTGGTTTGTCTGGAGGTGCTTGTGCATGCTTGACGTTCCACAAGAGCATTTTTTTCACTACCTCTAGACAAAATCTGTGGACAGAGACTGCAACTGACCTATCTTGTGTTGACTCTCTTTTCACCAACTGGGATGGTGAAAAATGTCCATCTAATGGATCCTGGTCTGTTTTTGGGAGGTGGTTCTTCTATCTCTTCTTCATCAGAAGTATGTTTGTGATTAGGATTGGAAGAGGCTATTTACAAATCTCTTAAAAAAACACCCAGAAATGTACAGACTAGCTTCTAAAACACAATAGGTGTCTCTCCTGTGAAGCTGCAGAGAGAATGACTAAAATGGGTGGGATCCTTCAAGTGTTAGGATGGGAAACCATATGAACCAATTAGATGCTCTCTTTTAAAGACAGATGGGAGCTGCGCACCCGGCGCGCAACAAGCCCAACCAACGCAAATTTGCAAAGATATATTTAACAATAATATAAGTTTAGTACAAGTACAAATATATATATATATTTTTAATAGTTTAGGTAATCTCTTGCCCTCATGTATACATTAAAGTTATAAACATTTGTTTTTAAATTATATAAAAAACAATTGCAGGGGTCGCGCACCAGGCACAATCATATGTATATGACGTTATGCTGGGCCAGGCACCGCATAGCCGTTGCAGACCAAGCACACACATGACATGATCCCATACTTATATAACGTTACGCGGGGACAGGCACCGTGCATCCGTCGCACACCAAACGCACACACAACGTGATCCCATACGCATATGACATTACGCAGGCAAGACACTGCGCACCCGTCGCACATCAAATGCGCATCGTTCCCGACTTAGCAATATGGCGGCTTGAATCCAGGCACCCACCTAGAGGTGTACACAATGGGTGCGCAACTTCATTTTTTCCTTAAAAAAATATATTTATATTTTTTAGAAAACACAAGACATTACATTATTTAGAAAAATAAATACATATTTAAATGACATTACAATTCCAAAATATCACACCAAAAATGTGTATTTACAGAAAAAAAGAAAGGTGTTTATAAATATTACATTTACAAATTAGATTAGAAATTCACAGAAAAACCATAGGTTTCAGGGACGTTATAGTTAGTTGGACATTCCTCTCGTACAAAACCATAGAAATTCCCGAGTGATGTCACTGACCTTGTCGTGACTGTAACTTCCCTGAAACCTATGGTTTTTTCAGTGAATTTCTATGTTTTTTAAATGAAAATTTCTAACTATAATTTCCCTGAAACTTATGTTTTTTATCAGTAAATATATATGTATTTGTAAATATATATATATTACCTACTGGCAGTCGCCAGTAGGTATATATAGTTAGAATCTAGTTACCATAGGAAATCCCCAACATTCTATTGGGAATAACTATGGTGCCGATTGAGGAATCTGCGTGTAATTTTCCTTTAATTTGCTCATCTACGCTCCGCTCCTTCCCTGAAAGTTTCGGGGGGATTCGTCAAGCGGGGGCCGAGAAAAAAGGGGGGTCCCAAAACGTGTTTTCCCCATGTTAATTTCCATAGGGACATTTAGACACGGCTACAGCCCGAACGGCTGAATGGAATTACACCAAACTTGGCAAAATGATAGGGCCTGGTATCCAGACGTGCCTTTGCTATGTTTGGTGAAAATCCCTCCAGTAGTTCTTCAGAAAATTGAATTTGAAATTTTTCAAATGGCATTTTCTATGGGACCTTTAGACACGGCTACAGCCCGAACGGCTGAACGGAATTACACCAAACTTGGCAAAATGGTAGGGACAGGTATGCACTAGTGCCTTTTCTGTATTTGGTGAAAATCCCTCTAGTAGTTGTTGAGAAAATTGAATTTGAGCAAATTATATATCTATATGCGCTCACCGTACGCGCACCGTACACGTATGGTAAGCGTACCGTACAAGTACGTGCGCGTACCCTTACATGCGCGAGCAAGTTTCTGATTGGCTGGCAGTCGACTGTCAACATTCCAAACTGTCCAAACCAGAAAGTGTTGGCCACCATCTTGTTTTTCAGGAGAACTGAGGCACAAGAGAGCCCAAAACAAGAATGGAAAACACAAAAAGGGGGCAGGGTAGAGAGCCCCCAACCCTCTAGCCCTTCTCAAGGGGTCCCAGAAGGACCCACAACGGTAAAACAAAAAATTTAAAAATCGAGGGGTACGCACACCGTACACGTACGGTACGTGTACCATGCGTGTACCCCGCAATTTAATTTTTATTTTTTTTCACTTGGTGGTCCTTCTGGGACCCACTGAGAAGGGCTAGGGGGTCAGGGGGTCTCTACCCTGCCCCCTTTTTGCGTTTTCCACTCTTGTTTTGTGCTCTCTTGTGCCTCACTTCTCCTAAGAAACAAGATGGCTGCTCAGGGGGTCCCAGAAGGATGATAACATATATAAACGTTATCCGCTAATAGAATTAGCATTTACAAAACCTTTGAAATTTATTGAAAAAAAATATAGGTTGCACACCTGATATAGTTAGGAATTAGCATTTAAAAAACCTTGCAAATTCACTGAAAAACCATTGGTTTCAGGCCTTATATTGTTAGGAATTAGCATTTAAAAAACCTTGCAAATACACTTAAAATCATAGGTGTCAGGCCTTCTATAGTATTATAGTTAGGAATTAGCATTTAAAAAACCTTACAAATTCACTTAAAAAACCATAGGTTTCAGCCCTTATATAGTTAGGAATTAGCATTTTAAAAAACTTGCAAATTCACTTAAAAACCATAGGTTTCAGCCCTTATATAGTTAGGAATTAGCATTTAAAAAACCATTGAAATTGCTCCTATTTAGTTAGCTGTACTAACTATATTTCGCGCACCCGCAATCCACTGCTGATGATGTCACATATTACATCATTCATGACATGGTCAGTGACATCACTGATGACATCACTGATGACATCTCAAATGACATCACTGATTACATCACTGATGACATCTCATTTGACATCACTGATCACATCACTGATGATATCATTCATGTGATAATACGATGCACCCCCTCAAACTCTAATATAACCTTTGATACACCCAGTGTTAAACACAGACTACCATTCTTGAAACCATTGACACACCAATACCAGTTACTACATACGCACTCACTGATTCCTAGGTCTACACACACATTCACTCATTCACCCATAGAATCACTCATACATACAGTCACTTATCAATACAACACTATCATATGCACTCATACACCTATACAGACACTCATACACTGCCACTCATCCATGGAGTTACTCACACACCTAGTCAGTCATGCAAAGAATCAATCACACTTCCATTTCCTCAACTATACAGTTATACACACAACACCTTACTTATTCAAACATATACTAACACATACTTAGTCATTTGTATATGCCAACTCTCACATGCACTCTGTTTTACATATGTACTTACTTGGACATGTAGCACTGAGATATCCATTCACTCACCAACACACCCATGCACACAGTCAACCGCCCATATAGCTGTTTCCACATGCACTCTTGAACTCATACACCTAGTGAATCAACTGCTCACACATCTATGCACAGAGTCACACGCCACCCTCACACACACTCAGTCTCCCATTCAAATACTTGGGCAACCAATCAATAACCCATATAGCCACTCATATAGCTAATGATCAACACATGCAGCAGCTTACACAACAACAGACATACTGATGCACACATTCAGACAGTTTAGTCACTAACCCATGCATTTAGTAAGACACATTTAATCACTCACTCATACAGTCAGCCACGCACCTACTAAATCCTTCATCCAGACACTTATACATCCACTCATTCTTCAATATGTAAAACATATTCAAACTTTACAGAAACACACAGTCACTGGATGATGTCATCAGTGATGTCATCACTGATGTCAAATGAGATGTCATCAGGGATGTCATCAGTGATGTCACTGACAATGTCATGAATGATGTAATATGTGACATCATCAGCAGTGGATTGCGGGTGCGTGAAATATAGTTAGTTTCAACTAACTATATAGGAGCAATTTCAATGGTTTTTAAATGCTAATTCCTAACTATATAAGGCCTTAAACCTATGGTTTTTTAATACATATATATATATATATATATATATATATATATATATATATATATATATATATATATATATATATATATATATATATATATATATATATATATATATATATATTCCCTGAAAAAAAACATAGGTTTCAGGGGTGTTATAGTTAGCTGGACATTTCACTCATACAAAACCATTGAAATTCCTCAGTTATAGTTAGTTGTACTAACTGTAACTCTCACGCCCGCAATCCACTGGTGATGATGTCACATGTTACATCATTCTTGACATGGTCAGTGACATAGTGACATCACTGATGACATCACTGATGACAACTCAAATGACATCACTGATGACATCATCCAGTGAATGTGGTTTGTTTTGTTATATAAATATATATTATATATATAGCAATCTGCATTTAAGAATCAGTGAATATACACCTATCTTGAGGGAGGATTTAGTAGCAGTGTGTTTGACAGTATACTTGAGTAATTTATAGTGTCTCACTAAATATATTGGATAGTGACTAAACTGTGTGAGTATCTGTATTACTTTGTCAGTTGTTGTGTAAACTGCTGCACCGGTTGGTTACTAGCTACATGAAAGTCTATATTAGATATTGATTAGTTAACTGAATATTTGTATGGGGGAGTGAATGTGTGTGTGGTTCCGTAGGGGGTGTGTGACTGCCCAAAGATGAGTGAATAGTTGATTCAGTAGGTATGTGAGGTTAAGACTACATGTTATAACAGTTGTTTGGATGACTAAATATCTTTATGGGTGTGGTGATGAGCAAATATATAACTAAATGGTACATGTCCAACAAACTAGAAAAATAAAAGGCAGTGCATGTGACATTTGTTGTATATAAATAAGTATACATCAGACTCAGTGATTGTATGAGTGACTGTATGGATAAGTGTATACTTGTAATAGTGATTTTATAACACACTAAATATGAGTTACTATCTATATGAATAAATGAAGTGGTGTTTGTATATGTGTGTAGCTGAGTAAATATTAAGCATGAGCGGAAAATCCGTTCTGCTCGCGGATTTTGCGGATTTTCGGTAAATTCGCAATCTGCGAACTCTCGCGAATTCACCGAAAATCCGCAAATTCGCACGCAGCGGATTTTTTTTCTTGGTGATACAATATTGCGGTGTGCGGCGTTCACTTACCGTCATTCAGCGTTTGCCGAGTTGTTTTTCTCGATATTTTGCGAGTGCTGCACCATTTTGGATCTTGCTGCGGGATCCCGCGGGAGTTTGGCGACGCATCGCGAGAGTTCGCAATTGCGAACATGTAGGTGCGGTGGGCAGCAACAATCTTGCACTCGCGAAATTACAAAATGTGCAATTCTGCACAAGAAATCCACTAGCAAGCAGCATAGACCTTCTGAAAATGAATATTTTTATCAGAATAACTCCTCAGGTTGACATTTGCCTGCACTTTTTAGGATTTGAGGCCTTTTGACTTTCTTTGAATCACTTTTGGATTAGAAATCAACTTTCACAAGTAAGTTTGTTTGGGGCATTACAGTTGCTGTTCTGCAGAAAAACGAGTTTTGCAAAACTGAAAGCTCTCAGCAGGTGCAAAAGTTCACTCATCATTAGTAACCATTCCCTGTAGTAAGTCCTGAGGGGCCCCTCCAGAGTTCAGTTGCCTATGTTTGTTTGGGGCATTACGGTTGCTGTTCAGCAGAAAAACGAGTTTTGCAAAACTGAAAGCACTCAGCAGGTACAAAAGTTCAAACTCATCATTAGTTTTAGTAAACATTCCCTGTAGTGCTTCCTGACTGTGGCCCCTCCAGAGTTCAGTTGCTAGTTGCAACATTTCTATGACCCTGCTCTGACCCTCACAGCAGGCTCATAGAATAGCTACAAGTAGGCCACAAAGGTCCTGGAAAAAAAATTGCACTGCAACAGAAACCAAATTACAGATAAGGAAGCAGGTGCCAGACTGGAATTTTAAAACAGTGACACATTAATAAATCAACCCCAAATTAATTCATGTCAGTTGAAGCAGGGCAGGTGTGCTTGCTTTCCCCCCCCATAATCTACAGTGATGATGAACCAGAGGGTGGCATTGATGTACCAGAGGGTGGCATGGGTGCAACAGAGGGTGGCAGTCGTGAAACAGAGGGTCCTGGGAACCTGTGATGATGAACCAGACGTAGAAACAACATAGTCGCGACCGTTGCGAGCCGACAAGTAAGTTCGCAATTGCGAACTGGTACAAAACTCTCGCGAACTGGCAGAAACCCTTGCGAACACAAAATAAATCTGCAAATTTTGCGGATTGCGAGTTCGCAAATACGCAAATTCGCGAATGCCAGATTCGCAAAATTCGCCCATGCTTAGTAAATATTTATGATCCATTGTTTGCATAAGTGAGGAAGATGACTGCATAAGTGAATAGGATTTGTGCTGGTTTGTAATGTCAATATAGGTGTAAAACTATATTTGATAGTGCTCTATTGATCATTGACAACATGTATGAGTGAATCTATAGGTACGTGATTAGATGTGTGTGTAGATTTAAGAATCACTGAGTGGGTTTTTAGAAACTTGTATTGCTGTGTCAGTGGATTCAAATATGGTATTCTGTGTTTTACAGTGATTGATGAAAGGTTATACTAGTGTATGATGAGGTGTATCTGATTGTTACGTGGATGATGTCATCAGTGATGTCATTGACCATGTCATGAATGATGTAATATGTGACATCATCACCAGTGGATTGCGGGCGCGAGAGTTACAGTAAGTACAACTAAGTATAACTGAGGAATTTCAATGGTTTTGTATGAGTGAATGTCCAGCTAACTATAACACCCCTGAAACCTATGGTTTTTTCAGTGAATTTCTAAGGTTTCTTAAATGATAATTCCTAACTATAACCTGCTTGAAACCTATGGTTTTTTCAGTGAATTTCAAATGTTTTTTTAAATGATAATTCCTAATGATCATGTTGACCACTTCCCCATATCTTCAACAAGAAACCAAATCTGCAATGCTACCTAAAAAACAGGCAATAGTTCCACTTACTACTAACAAATTAACATCAACATTTAACTAGTGTAAGGACGTCGACTATGTACTTGCTGAATTACATCCAACTCACACCCATACTTAAAGAGCAATATGTGATAGAGGTACTAATTTTATACTTCCCACACCCAACAAAATCGCAATACCCACCGCCACCACCACAACAACCACCCCTCCACGTCTACTATCTCAGAGGCAGTGCAAAACAGGACAACGGACCTTCCCAAAATAATATATCTCCTCAAAAGCACACTAGCTCAATGTTCAGAGATGTGGCAACCAAGGGAAGGAACTCGCACATCAACAATAATTTACACATTGCCAAGACTACCGGTGAAATGCTATACACAACTCACTATAGAAACCAAAAATGTTTCTGTGTGTAGATATACCATTGATATGTGTGTACTGCACAGTGGATGCAACCATATTATATCAGACTCTGGGGAATATCTCGGTCATGTTGCTGTGTTGTCTCCCCACTTTTGAAGCAGAACTGAAGTGGGCTGATCCAACATATGCAACTTCAGCATAAGAGTATAAATAATTAGACGTGGTTCACTTCTATAAAAAGAAAGAACTCTGCCACAGCGAAGGTCCTCACCCTGCCACGTGGCTGCCGCCATGACCACGTGCCTCCTCGATACAGGCCGATTGCGAACTCAGCGCCAAAGCACCGCAGACTTATATCTGTATCGACTACTGCCTTCGATCTTCACTACGAACAGCAGGGTTCACAACTTGAATTCAGCTTTGGATCTACACTACGCACAGCATTGAAGTTATCCTTCATTTATGTAAGGCAGATACAATTCTACTCTACATCCTCAGACTGTTAAAATAATTGATAACAATTCTTCGTCGGTATCTGTGCTGACTACTGCCTTAGATCTACAGTGCGGTCAGTAGAGTTTACAACTTGGTACCAGTGGCTCATCAGCACTACAGAGAACAATGAATTCAGTCTTGATTTCTTTAAAGCAGAGACAATTGTACTATGTCCTCAGATTGTGTTAAAGTATGAACAGTAGGAAATTCAGCCTTCATTTATTTAATGCAGAGACAAATCTACAATATGCCTTCAGATTTTGTTTAAATAAGTGACAAAAAGCATTCCTCCATGTCTGTGTCAACTACTGCCTTCGATCTAGACTGCGAGCAGCAGGGTTCACAACTTCAATTTACCTTTCCATCACGGACAGCATTCAAGTTAGCCTTCATTTATGTAAGGCAGAGACAATTTTGTTAAATGATGCGACAAAAAACATTCCTCAATGTCTGTGGTAAGTAGTACCTTCAAATGTACACAGCGATCAACAGAGTTCACTACTTGATACCAGAAGCGCTTAAGCACTACAGACAACATTAAATTCATTCCCGATTTATTTAAGGCAGAGACAATTGTACTGCGTCCTCAGATTTTGTTAACTGTGACAAAAAAGCATTCATCAATGTTTGTGTCGAGTCTGTCGACTACTGCCTTTGATGTACACTGCGGACAGCAGGGTTCACAACTTGAATTCAAATTTGCCTATACACTACGGACAGTAAGGAATTCAACCTTGATTTATTTAATGCAGTGACAATTGTAATGTATGTGTTCAGATTTTGCTAAAGTAAGTGACAAAAATCATTTGTCAATATCTCTACTGACTACTGCCTTCGATCTACAGTGCGTACAGCAGGGTTCACATCTTGAATTTAGCTTGGAATCTACACTACGAACAGTATGCGATTTAGCCTTGTTTTATAAGGTACAGTTAATTGTACTGTATGTCCTCAGATTTTGTTAAAAGATACAACAAAACTAATTTCTTGATGTCAGTTATGACTACTGCCTTCGATCTACATTGTGGGGGCTCACCATTCAGTAGAATGACGATTGTAATTGAAGCATTCCAGTAGACAAGAGATAATATACCACTGCGACCCCCTGAACCACGAATCATCACAGGGTACGCACACGCTGAGTTCTTTCGGTACCACTAACTCACTGCACCACAAGTCATCTCCCCGTAGTCGTATTAAAGCAGAATTCACTAGGCAAAAAACATTGCTCCCGGTGCAGCCCCACTGCTCTACGCATTATCGCTGGATAAATACAAGCTCAGCGTCAAAGATACTACTAACTCAGTGCACCATAAATCATAGCAAAGAACAGTTTTATGTCACAGTGAGACATACTGAACCTTTTAAATGGAATTCATGCAAAATTCAATCGACAAACTACATTAGTCCAATTATTGTACTCCGCCTCCTCCACGACCATGCATCATCGCAGGATGAAGTGTGGCTCACTGGTTAGAGGAGGCAGACCTGGAAGCAGAGGTCAGCCCGGGACCGGGGTTTAATTCCCGGCTCGGTGGGGTCTTGAGTCCTAAAATGTCCATGGCCTTGACAATTCTCGCTCCGGTGCCTACTCGATTCACAGGTTCACACTCTGCGATTCTGGGCAATACCTTGCTTAATCTCCACAACGGCCCCTCGCGGCGGGATGCCTGGCTTTCACCTTGCGGATACCCTGCTGGGGTTATCTCACAGGGGAATGCCAGGACGGGCTCCCTAAGCAAGCGCTTAGAAACCGCTCGGTGATTTGCGCTATATAAATTCCTGTACATTTACATTTACATTTACATTTACAGGATACATACACGGTAAGCGCCAAAGGTACTAGTAACTCAGTGCAACAAAAATCATTATCACGTGGCCTTACTAAGGCAGAATTCACAAGACAAAAAACATTAATATCAGTACGGCCTGGCCGGACCATGCATCATCGCAGGCTCCACAAAACCTTGTTGTTACAGATACCGCTAACTCAGTGCAAAACAAACTTAGTATAACACCTATCAAACCCTACACAATATCCCTTTAGTATGCTTCCTTCAAAAACTTATTTTATATCACTTATAGATTTATTTGAATAATACAATTTACGCTGCATACATGTTCTATCTTTCACTTCAATCATGATTACAGATGATGCAGTCCACCCTACGATCTACACTGCGGACAGCAGGGTTTACAACTTCAATTCAGCTTTGCATCTACACTTCTAGACAGTAGGGAATTCAGCCTTGATTTACTTAATGAAGAGACAATTATACTGTATGTATTCAGATTTTGTTAAAATAAGTGAAAAAATACATTCTTCTATAACTGTGCCGAGTAGTGGCTTTGATGTAGGCTGCAGACAGTATGATTCACAACTTGAATTCAGCTTTGTATCTACACTACAGACAGTAGGGAATTTAGCCTTGATTTATTAAAGGCACAGACAAAAAATACTCCTGTGCTACTGCTAGTATGCACAAGCACCTTTAATCCCTACATCCTGTGAACTATGTTTACAAAAAAAGTAGAACACAGCGCCAAAATGTACCTTCACCACCGGCAATACCAAGTACCTCTGGGGTATCACCTTCAACATCGCCACCAGACATATGTCTCCATTTTGAGAAAGTTAGAATGCACTGTGTGAAACGCAATTGTTTAGTTTGTTATGGGGAGCAATCAGTAGACCTAGTTTGCAGAGCAATTGATAAGCATTGATTTTTTTTAACCTCAAAATTCATGTAGAGCAGTATGCAACACTCAATATTTTGAGTACAGACCCCTCGAACCACGCATCATCGCAGGGTGAGCACACGCTGAGCACCACACGTACCACTTACTCAGTGCACCATAAATAATCACCACGTGACCTTATTAAGGCAAAATTCAGTTGCGAAAAGACATTCTTTCCTGTGCTGTCTGCCTGGACCACTCACCATCGCAGGCTTCCCACAAATCACCACTACCTCAGTGCACAATAACTCATGAACCCTTTATGATAGAATCTTCTGTGTATTATTTCACACATATTGCTCCTACCTTTGTACAGCAGAAGTCATAAACGGTTTATAATTGAATATCTGTGTATAATATTATGATTACTATTCTACTTGTTACCAACAGCAACGTTATAAAATGGAGTCGAGCACACGTGCCCATACCCACTTCAACTATCTATCTGTGTCTGTGTATTTATTATGTTTGTAAAATGCTGCTCCTGCGCCCTACCACATTATATTGTGCTATAAATAGCGTATGCAACCTTCTTACCTCTGACACTAAGTGTGGGCTATTCCTCCTTTTTTGATGCTGCTCCTGCGCCCTACCACATTATTTTGTCCAATAAATAGCCTATGCAACCATCTTAACTCTGACAGTAAGTGTGGGCTATTCCTCCTTTTTTTTAGCATATTTATATAGCGCAAAATCAACCCAAAACTATATCAGCAATCTACATGAGCACCGTATTTACAGTACATTTTCAGGCACGCCTAGATTACGTCATTACTCTACAATACCAGGATGTGGACGCAACTCTGAGCCTCGAACACTGATTTCCAGCACCAAGTTCAACAGTATACCTGAATGACCACATGCGTATATATATTATCTACCTTTCATGTGCCAAAAACTGCAACTTAAACCTTTCACAGCCCTGTATTACTATAGCTACAACACTCAATTGAATGTACAACAAACATTCATAACCGCAGAAATGCGTCATGACCACCATCCTTTATGTATGCATCTATGGATGAATTTAGGGTCAGTGATACCCCGTACCTTCCACGTTGGCCATGTTGTGGAACTTTACAGATATAATGACACATTCGCGTTTAAGATCCGGGTGACATCAGCACTACAACATGGACACCTGAATCACTTGATTTCTCACATAGCTAATGACAGAACCACGCCCATAGCTCTGGAATCATGGTTCAGAGCCTCGCGCAGCACTGGTATACGTCAGGCCAGCCCACTCCGCCTACACTTCAAGGAAAAAACAAAAACACAACATTGCCCAGATTTCCATTGTACTGATTTCCTAGTTCCAGGTCTAGTTGTCAGAATGGCACACACACTCTCCCTCATGCCTGGTATACACCCACACCACACCCATCTAGCATATGTATCACTACACATGTGACCCTCCCAATAAAAAAGACGAGGTGCACGCCATTTTAGAGCTGCTCCCATCGCAAGCGCTGTGATGGCCCGTCCTAGTGGTTCGGACGCCTCATGTAGGCTCGAACCACCAAGTACAATGGTCCACCAATACGAGCGTGGCCTCTTATGTCACTGAGTCAGTGGGACTGCAAGGACAGAGCGAGTGAGGAACCTGCGATGAAGATAGGTGCATGAGTATGTCCTTTCCCATAACGATATTAAGACTTGGCACCATATGTCAGACTTCTTGGTGGCAGAGCGGGACTGCATGATGTAGAAGGTGTCCTGTCCACGAAAAGGTGAGCAATGAGGCCTGGGTGCGCATCGGAGAGACTTGATGGGGTGCAGCAGACTGGATACCAAAAGGCTACGCAGCGATTTAGGCGTACGCAGTCCTATATACTGTATCTTATTGCATTTATATATTTTTTTCCAATAGCAGGAACGTTTTTATAACCAGTTAAATGTCTGATGCTCTTGATGATCGAAACCACATGTATTACTTCGCACCACTTGCTTTCACAACCAAATAAAAAGATTACTACTATAGTAATTTTTCAAAAATCGAAGCTTATTTATCAAGTTGGAACTGTACAAATAGTTGTTTTTAAATGCGGGAGGGAAGGTGTGTAAAATGGCGATGTAATTCTACTCCACATTAGGATAGTAACAATTACGAATCATAACATCTTTCTTTTACTATCTTTTAGATGTAGAACTTCAGGGTGCATTATGTCCTGGCACGTGGTGAAAAACACACCAGTGACAGAAAGGTGAGCTGCAAATATTCTTTTCAGTCACTCATTCATTCCATTCATTCATAAAGTCTTTATTTCGATTTAGAAATCATAAAAGACAGCATTGTAAAAAATAACAACTTTAAAACCAGTAGGGTAACATATCATGTAGCTGATTTCATAACGCAGAGTGACATCGGGACGATATATCAAATTGTCATCCGACCAACTACTAAAAAAATAAATTAAGTACATTAATAAGCGTGTAACAATCATTTGAACATCAGTTTTATACACGGTTGATTACATTATTTAAAAAAACTTAAGATGAAAAGGGAATACAGAAAGGTTCCATGTACAGTAGATGTCCATATATATTCTTTGGGTAGCATGATCATGGTATGTAATTTGTTAACCTCATAGGAGCGTCGAACGTTCAGCGCCCAGTGCTGAACGTTCGAAGAACGGGTGCTGGCCCGTCGGCCAACGGTCGTGCGCTGCACTGGCAAGGTAGTGCTCGCGATGACCGTTGGCCGACGGCAGCACTTAAGGGGTTAAGAACTACATAAATAATCAATGTAAACATAATTTACGTGCTCGGATTATCCACATCCAATGCAGAAACTTTGCAACAGCTATAACCACAGGCTGAGAGCTATTGTTTTAAGAATCCTTAGAGACTCATAACCAGTTTTGAGTCCCAGCTGCAAGCAGATAGGTTTCAGCCAAGTCTGCCTTGGGGCTTTGTATTCGGGACAGATAAATAAAATATGGCCAATAATTTCCCATAGAGTAGGTCAAAAAGGGCAACTGGGGTTGTACACTCCGCTCCATTTGGCGATAAAGGAATTAATGGGTAATGTATCAACCCTAAATTGATGGTATCTCTTCCTATTCTCAGGAACGGTAATACAATCCCAATATCCCCCTAGAGCAGTTGAATGTTTTAGTTCCAAAAAGTCCGCAGTTAGTGACGGACTGGTACAACGACCAAATCTTTTCAGTGAAACCATGCTCCAGTAAAGATCTCTATAAGTTTTCTAGGTGGGAATATATTAGCTGTTGGATCTTCCCACAAACTGGTTAGGCCCATAGCAATATATGTTGCCCTTACCTCCCTCATCCAAGGGATTCTGTGTGCCCTGCCAGCATCTCTGACTTCAAGGAATGCCCGTGCATACTGGAAGAGTTCTGGGGTAACCCACAGTCTCCTCCAGTATGCCACTGGTCTATAACGGGCCATATCCTCCAAACGTTGGGATCCCAGGTCATAGAAGAGGGGAATCAAGAGGGTAGATACTGGGAGACCCGATATTCCACGTAAAAATGTATTTTGGGCACTAGTCAATTGGGTAAGATTATTATACCCCAACAATTCTGCCCCATAAAGAACTGCTGCACCAATCTTCGCATCATAAATTTTGAGTACTGGGGCAATTGGCCTTGTGTGGGAGAGGAGTAACTGTTTTGTTAGGGCACCTGCTAACTGTGCATGCTTCGTGACCAACTGGGTGGTATGATGTTTCCAATCTAATTTAGAAGCAAGGGTTATGCCCAGATATGAAAAAACCTGAGTCAGTTCATGTTGAAACCCGTTCTTGGCCACCTTCCCTCTAACATACTTTTACTTGTGAAGGACCATGAACTTGGTCTTGTTCACATTTATGGAAAGTTCATGGTCTTTGCAGAATACTTCAAAAACATCTATAGCCTTTTGCAGGCCTTGTTGTGTTTTTGAAACTAGTAGAGTGTCATTCGCAAACATCAACAGGGGGATCAACTTACCATCCAACTTGGGGGGATCGGTTGGTTGATGCTCATAGTAATTGATCACCCTGTTGATGTACAGTGAAAAGAGGATCGGTGCCAGTACGCACCCTTGGCGTACTCCCCTAGCTATTGGAAACTTATCTGTTACACTCCCCAGTTGGTTTCAACGAACTTGAGCGAAATTGTCCTCGTGTAGTTTCATTAAAAAGGACAAAATGTCTAATGGCATGCCCTGGTCTACAAAAACAGCCCACATCTTTGCTCGTGGCACCAAGTCGAACACTGATTTAAGGTCGACAAATGCCGTGAAGAGCGTACCCCCCCCCAACACTACCACCCGCCAGTAAATTAAAACAAATCTAAAAACTTGATCTAGTGTGCTGGCATGACTGCGGAACCCTGCCTGGAGAGGAAACAATATTTCTTCCTCCTCAATCCCCCCTTGGATTCTCTGCAGAACAAGCCTTGCTATCACCTTCTGGATACAATCTATCAAGCTTATAGGCCTGTAATTACCTGGGTCTGAACGCTCCCCCTTTTTGAAGATCGGAATGATCTCGGCACCCTTCCAGGTATCTGGTATGGGTGAGCCATTCGTAATACCATTCTCTAGCGATTGAATATGCGGTGCCCAAACCTCCTTGTCGTGCATAAATAAATCGGCTGGATCTAAGTCGTACCAGGTGCTCTACCCTTAGGGATAATATTCAATATCTTTTCAACCTCAGTTCTCTCAAAGCGTAACAGAGTAATTTCCTTGTGAGAAAGGATAAGATCTTCACTCGTTGTGCTAACCTTTTCTATGGATGCAAACTGGGACGCATAATGAGAGACCCAGAGGTTAGATGAAACATGGTTTATTGGTTCTCCCCTTTGGATCCCCCTACCCCACTTAACCATATCCCAAAAGTTGCACATTGATCGTTTTTTGCTAGCACAATATAACTCCCTCGAATAGTCCTCATCCCACGCTCGTTTGGCATCATAATGGGCTTTTTTGTAGAGGGCACATGCATTCTTGATTCGGTCTCTATCTTTTGCTTTAACTGCTTCTGCCAGGACTTTATACGCGGTCCTGCAGGACTTCCCATACCATTGTTCTTCCTTTTTAACCGGCCTCTTCTCTCTATTAGAAACCTTTTTAATAAAAAAAAACCTTAATTGATTAAAAAGTTTGGTATGGATTGGATTGACATTTGCTATCACCTCCTCCTTTTTAGTGCATTTTTGGAGATCAATTGTTTCCTGGATTGTTAATGCGCTCATTTCTGCTATTTTATCCTCTTTCACTAGGCAATTTGCCCATCTAATCCGTCTAGTATCATTTGAAAGGGCAATGTCAATACCATCTGAGAAAGCCTCCTGGTAATAAGATTTAAATAGCTTAAATGAAAGTTGTAATGGATCGTGATCACTTTCGACCCTTTCAACTACCATCATGTCCTTAATATTGGGCCAATTCTCTTTATTAGTGAGTATATAGTCAATGCAGCTCTTACGTAGACCATTGTTAAAAGTAAATGCCCCATGTTTGTCAGAAGCTGACCTACCATTTGTTGCACGTAACCCTTGTCCAAGACATAAGACCTTGAGCTGGAGTGCGGCCTCTGTCCACTTTTTAATTGGCGATACTGAGAGCTGAGGGACATTCCATGAACAATCTTCTTCCAGGGTAAGATCTATGTCATTGCTGTCCAATGGTTCAAAACAGCAATTGAAATCTCCTGCTGCTATGATGTTACCTTTCTTACGATAAAACTCAAGGAGTTCATCTAACTGTTCAATAGTATCCGAGGGTTTACCCCCGGCAGACCCCTTGAATAGATATTAAAAAATATAAGATCATTAGATTCGGGGAACTGAACTTGGATTAGTAGAATAGCACTCATTTTAGTGTCCAGTTGATGAACTAAGTATCTACTATCTTGTTTTACCCACGTTAATAACCCCCCCTTCAGTCTCCCACGAAAACTTTCTGGTACATAAAAATTAAGATATCCAGATGTATACTCTGGTGCAACCAGCCAGGTTTCCGTAAGCAATATTAGATCTTTACTATCTAAAAAAGACAACCAGTCTAATGATGTCACCTTATTTCTAAGTCCCGCCACATTCCACAAGACCAATGATGTTACATGAGGATTGATATCGATTTTATGTTGACCATGAGGTCCACTATCGGCTAATCCTCCATTTCCTATTTGCCCAATTTAAGGAACCTCTTGGGACAGGCTGATGTTGCTGGCTGATCTGCTCAATAATGCATTATCTGCCAAAGCAGAGGCATTCACTTCCAATGGGCTAAAGCCTAAGGGTAAAGACACTCTATTGGTGTTGGCTGAACTTACTTCCAAATGATTCTTACCTAGTTCACATGGCAGTCAATCATTAGTGTCCAGAGGACTAAAAATCTCAAATCTATAGCTCAAAGGGACACAACTGGTGGGGGATCTGCCTGAATAGCATAGTCACTCCTAAAATGGGCTCCTGGGTGGGTGGGTGGATGATAAAAATAACCCAATGGTAAAACATTAATACAGTCATGATGGATCCTGAGTGATCCTGCCTGCCTCAGGATATGCCCTACCAACTCTGGAGAACTAAAATTCACAACAACACAGTCTCCCTCCATACCCTTCCTTGTGTGTCCAACCCAGGCCACCCTTCTCACCATCTTTAAATTGTTAAAAAGATGTTCTCCTAACACTGTTTTCTTGTTCAAGTGATGCAGAGCCTTATTTTTGAGCGCGGACCAATGCTCCTCCTTGCTATCCGGGATTTTTGGGACATTTGCCAAGATGATGGAGTATGGACATACCTCCGGAGGGTGATGAAGAAATACATCCTTAGGGGAACCATTTCCCATGTGATGTAATCTCCCTACAGGACCCCTGGGGCCAGACTTTGCTCCAGATTTAATGTCTGTAACAGGGGCAGGTATATTTGGCACTACGGCCACTGGGGCAACACGAGGGCAACTAAAGCCAGTGGCCGTTGAGATGGAAGCCCTGTCGGGACATACTTCTATAGGTTTTGTCCTTTTAGTGGGAGGTTGCTCCTTCAAAAAGTGCTTTTCTAGGATGTTGAGTCTACGATCAATTAGGTCAAGTTTCTCCATGACTGGATATATGAGTGCCCTAAGCCTTTCCTCCATATGCCCCATGAGCTCTGGCATAATTCCCTCAGAAATAGAATCTGGCACGGGTGTTGTGGACTTACTCTCTCCTTGCATCGTAGGATGTATTCCCTGATTCGTGACTATTTCTATTTGGCTTCCCAACCCAAGTGCAGAATTTTTGTTCCTAGCATGTTTTGCATTTTGGCAACTTTCTTTAGGAGCACTATTAGCTTTTCTTTTCTTAGGTAGGTCTTTGCCACTAACAACTGGTGGGGCCCGTAGCTGCCTTGTGCATGTAGTAGGAGGAGAGGATGGGGAACTAGATGAAGATGAGCATTTAGATTTTAAGATGTATGTAGCCAACACCAGGTCACCCTGAGAATAGGATGTTAACACATGCGAGGAGTCGGGGTAGGGAAGTCTGCTTCCAGTTGGCTCTATCCCTGGTGCTGGGTTTAGAATCTGATTAAGAGGATCGAGTGAGAGACTCCTCTCTGTAAGCTCTATCTCCTTGGTCAATACTGATTCTGCCCGTTGAAGAAAGGCATCCAAAGTCCCCACTCCCCCCGCCCCTGCCCTCCTTTGCGGCTGGATTTACTCATACTTTGAGACGGATCACAGATTACAATTGAAGTTAGTAGTGCCCTACCGCGCTAAATCATACAATATTACGCAGTTTTTAAAAGTAAATAGATGTCTAGCAGCTCACTTAGCTAAACCTGAGTCCCAAGCAATGGTGGAGATATTAGGAGATGTTAGGGGGCTGGCCCGGCCCGGCCTCTTCTGGCCCCTGATGGCCACAGATGGCCCGCCCTTTGCCCTGGCTTAGCCCGGCGCGGCCCGCGTGTGATCCCCCGACGCAGGGGCTGTCCGATGTTTAAAGCGCCTCAGAGCGCGGAAATGACGGTGGCGGCTTCCGCCGCAAAGGAGCCTGGGGGTTGTAGTCCCCCCCCACTGCGGCCGCAAGAATAGGGAGCAGCAGCGGCGGGAGGGAGAGCAGGACGACCAGCGCCAAAGTCAGGGAAACAGTGGTGGCCTAAGGTAGGTTTTGAAATTGGCCTCCACTTCCGCTCGTTTTCTAACTGAGAGCACCGACGGATAGAGCGGGGCCTCATACTCCCGAGCGGTCGCCGGGTGAGGTGAGGTCATCACCCACACAAGGCTGGGAAGAAGACACATATCTCTCCCTTCAGTGGACACTTAAGTATCTAAGTTTTTTGGTACAGATGTAACTTTTCAATAGCACTTTCGTGTCACTTATCACTTAAAAAACACCATATGTAGTTGCAGTAGCTCTTTCAATCATAGGTCCTGAAGAAAGCCGGGTCAAATAACCCTTAGGCTGAAACATGTCGACCGTACTGCACAGCGCCTGTGGGTAGTCTAACTGCCTGGCGTGGTTTTTAATCCTTGACACTTAGACTTCTGTCCAAACGTTCTTTGAGGTCTGGGTAGTCGATTTTAATTCACTATTTTGAGCACTGCACTTGTGTATTCACACCATTCTAGGATGTACACAACACTTCTGACATCCTCTCTCGCACCGGCACTTTATGGTCGGACTAAGGGATGGTATGACCAGCAATTCCCACGTGATGCAAACTCCACCATGAGGGTGGTCTGATGGGAATCACTTGAGCCTTCTGTCATCAACAGTTGTTGTCTGCAACAACTTGTTTCACGCATTCACCTCTATTATCATACAGTATCTGTGATAGTTACACACCACCTCTCGACCTGTTCTGCTCTTTTGTGTGTTTTGTTTTTTTAGGTTTTGAAATGCCCCAAAATGTATTTCAGTCACTCTCTCACTTCCTCTCTCCTTTGATAAAGAAACAACACACAATGTTAACTTCCTTTTAATCTCACAAGTTGTGTTTCACAAATTGGCTTCCCCCCAAACACCTCCAAAGCTCAACGTGTGTACATTCTGCGATGATGTGTGGCCATCGTAACAACGTCTGAGAAGGCTGCTTCGACACGTGGTGCACCCTCTTTGAATCACGCCAATGGCACAAGGTGAGCAAAGAAGCTTGTTTCCGAAACAACGACAAGTCATCTGTGGACGGAGAGAGTGGGTATTGTGCAGCAGTGAGAATAGATAAGTTACAACAGTCTGAGGGGCAGATTTACAAGTCTCTTGCGCCACTTTTGTGTCACTTTTAACATGGGAAAAGTGGCGCAAGGAGCTTGTAAATCTGCCCCTGAGTGCGCAAAAAAATGCACTCACCTCCGGACTCTGGGTGTCAATGGGGTGCAACAGTCTGGGTATGCAGTATTGAGAACTCACCGCTATGCAGTGGGAGTGCATGGGATATAGTACTTAGGAAGAAAAACAGCGCACAGAAACCTTAAAGTGTAAGTTGATGAAATACAGATTCCTGTCTTTACAAAGACAAAGTAAAAAAATACTTGTGCAATTGTATATACTCTGCTATTATTAACTCTATACTAACTTTCAGATCCCTAAACTAGAGGGTGCACTATGAACCGGCAAGTGCTTGAACACACAACGGAGACAAAAATGTGAGCTACGAAGATTTTCTCCAGTATTAAATGCTCCATCTATAACTTTCTCTCTCTCACAGTTTTAATGTTGTTTTTTTCTCTCTTTCTCTCTCTCACTCTCTCTCTCACATCATTTCTCTTTTAAAGTTATGAACGCTGCTGTGCACTCTGCCGATAAAGAAAATCAAGCGAAAACAGGGAGTTGGGTCCGTGATGGGGCTGAGGGAGGGCTGGACCGTTATACAATATATAAACAAAAGGGTGCCCCCTTCTCACCTTACTTACAATCTATCTTTTAAGGCGACTGAATAAACACATTAATTAAATCCAGTCTAGTATATTTATTTATACCTTCTACTTATTTGTTTTTTAGAAAAAAGTTTTTTTCAATTGACAAAGAAGAATACACATATCAAAAAGTGATTACATTCTGTTTAACAAGATACATTTTGAATTAAAAATATGCCCATCAAGAGCCAAATATCGCATTTTATGCCCGTTTTTGATTGATTGAAATGGACGTTGTCGCTCTTGTTTTGAAATCTTTTTCTGTTTAGTAATTGGAATTAAATAACTGATTCAGTGAACTGCATAAATTACAAAATGATGAATTGTTATGTTGTTCTGGATGTCTTTTAGTTTTTGAGTTGTTTGTGAATATAATTTTTTGTATATTTTTTTAATTCAAAATGTATCTTGTTAAATAAGAATGTAATCACTTTTTGATATGTGTATTCTTCTTTGTCAATTGAAAAAAACTTTTTTCTAAAAAACAAATAAGTAGAAGGTATAAATAAATATACTAGACTGGATTTAATTAGTGTGTTTATTCAGTCGCCTTAAAAGATAGATTGTAAGTAAGGTGAGAAGGGGGCACCCTTTTGTTTAGATAAAGAAAATCAAGGCTGAATGTAAGACAGTCTTAAGTGTACAACTAAAGCTGAGCTCAAGTTGTGAACTCTGTACACCACAGTGTTTACAGTAGGTAAGCAGAGCAGCCTAGATACACAATGCCTCCGATTAAATGCATTAGAAATAAAGGGGCTTATTTACAAGCCCCTTGCGCCACTTTTATGTAAATTTTAACATGGGAAAAGTAACGCAAAAGTGGAACAAGGGGCTTGTAAATAAGCTCCAAAGAATATTGACCTGCATAATGATTCGATCTGTGACTTA
Organism: Lissotriton vulgaris; assembly: GCF_964263255.1. NCBI lineage: Eukaryota > Metazoa > Chordata > Amphibia > Caudata > Salamandridae > Lissotriton > Lissotriton vulgaris. The sequence continues at coordinate 1,946,673,028 of NC_141689.1, forward strand.
CTCATCTCTGAATCATTTTAAAGACCTGTTCGTCTATACTGTAAATCTGACGCAGTAGGCACTTCCGTACAGACTCCTCTTGAAGGTGGGTCTATAAGAGAGGTGGAATGTATCAGGCACACTGCAGACCTGAATCATGAACGGAAGGCAGGAAATTTCGCTGCATCAAACCCAAAGGTTATCGGTGCTCCCCTGCCGCCTCTCGACCCCAGGACGCCTTCTTATCGGAGCCGCTGGAGTGCCATTCCGTACTTCCGACTTCAGCTGCCACAGGACGCCCTCCACACATCGCCTGCTGAGGAAGTCTGCTGCCAACTAGACCCAAGATTGAAAATTGGTGTGCGAGTCTCGAACGCAGCTCTCTATCTCAGCGTGCCTGCTTCTAAAATGGTGGACCTCCAGGACACTCCGGCCCGGGGCCACCAGCCACAACAACTCGCAGGGCTCCTTGTCAGACGTGCAGGTGAGTCGCGCCGGCGTTGAGCCCTGGCGACCTGATGCTTGCCTCCTACTCGCCCCCAAGTGGCTCCCACGCCAAAGTGGAGCATCAAATCTCCTTCTCTTCCCTGCCTTGCCTACAAATGGCGGCCCTGCAGGGTCGACCCGACCAGCAATTTCCCAGGCTGTATCCTCACCAGGGGGCTTCGTGAAATAGCGAAGGCGAGCCGCGCCTCTCACTGAGCCCCGGTGACTGCTCACGCCACGGCACTCACCCTGAGCCTCCCACACCCGGACTGAGCCCCGCCTGATCCTAAAATGGAGGCCCTTCCTAGGACAACTTGCCTGGTAGTTACCGGCCACTTTCCCTCTGGGGACTAGGCGCGGCAGAATCGCGTTCCTCCTCCTGCCACTGATCTTTCTCTCAGCTGCCCCTGATCCGAACCGGAGTAAAAACACCAAACCCTGCACCCACACCTGACCTAAAAAAGGGCGGCCTAGCAAGGACATCTCAATCAAAGTCTGCCGGCCACAACCTCTCCAGGAGCTCTCTGCATCAAGTGAAGGCAAATTGCGCCAGACCACCCCTAAAGACTGCCTATTGATCAATGCCAGCTCTCCTTAGGTATGCACTCACTGTCCTGAAGCCCTCATCTGCCCTCTCCATTCTGCCTGACCCCAACTGGGTGACACTACCAGGACTGCTTATTTTAGAATTCCCTGCCATCGACCTCCATGAGAGTTTCCCAAAGGAGGCACATCCGAGCCACACAGCGCTAGAGACTGTCTCTTGCCCCTACCCTCTCTCCCAGCTGCCTGCTCCTGAATCCGGAGCCATTCGTTTTTTTCACCTCATCGCCCCGGTCTCAAACTGAGCAGCACCCACCTCCTCCTCAGAGGCTCCTAGACTAAAACCTTCCCCTACTGACTATTCCCCCCTGACCCTCACGACCTCTCCTCAATTACCCCCTCTCTTACCTCAGGAATGAGCTCCCTCAGCCAATTCTGACTTGTCCCTGGCCACCGCTAACAGCTCTGCTCCGCAGCGGCTAACTGCCTCGCGCACCTGGTTACAAAATAGCCCTCCTCAATAGACACTATCCTCACTAATCCCCACAATCTGCCCAGTTAGAATGCCTCCCACCTCGTCTCCCGCCCTAAATCCTCTCTCCTCACCCTACATAAACCAGCACGGCCATAAATCCTTCTGATTCACCCTCCCACCCATCCTCTCTCCGATATCTAAAAAAACCTTTAAACACAAACTAATCAGACAATTCCAGGAATCCCTCTTTGCCGACCTATACTACTCCCCCGCCTTAGGCCAAATAAAAATGGACCTCATATTCCACACAACCAGGCCCGCCTATTGGACATAGGCCCTAAGAGACAGATGCCAAATCACCAAAATGGGAACCTCTGTATCACTGCGCGAGCGAAGCCCTCGCATCTGAGTACCTTGACGCTCGCCCATACCGCCAAGAAGACCTGAATCCAGCAGTTTAGCCTCCCGCCCCCCGCAGCCTGACTCCTTTGCCAGCTGGAGCCGCTAGCCGTGGGGAGCGCGGTCGAAGGCGGGAAAACTACACTTCCCAGCACCCAGTGCGGCGCACGCCGCGTCATCTGCGCGCCCGGAGGCGCTGAAATAGCGTTAGACCCCGGTCGAGGGGGGGAACCTCTGTATCACTGCGCGAGCGAAGCCCTCGCATCTGAGTACCTTGACGCTTGCCCATACCGCCAAGAAGACCTGAATCCAGCAGTTTAGCCTCCCGCCCCCCGCAGCCTGACTCCTTTGCCAGCTGGAGCCGCTAGCCGTGGGGAGCGCGGTCGAAGGCGGGAAAACTACACTTCCCAGCACCCAGTGCGGCGCACGCCGCGTCATCTGCGCGCCCGGAGGCGCTGAAATAGCGTGAGACCCCGGTCGAGGGGGGGAACCTCTGTATCACTGCGCGAGCGAAGCCCTCGCATCTGAGTACCTTGACGCTTGCCCATACCGCCAAGAAGACCTGAATCCAGCAGTTTAGCCTCCCGCCCCCCGCAGCCTGACTCCTTTGCCAGCTGGAGCCGCTAGCCATGGGGAGCGCGGTCGAAGGCGGGAAAACTACACTTCCCAGCACCCAGTGCGGCGCACGCCGCGTCATCCGCGCGCCCGGAGGCGCTGAAATAGCGTGAGACCCCGGTCGAGGGGGGGAACCTCTGTATCACTGCGCGAGCGAAGCCCTCGCATCTGAGTACCTTGACGCTCGCCCATACCGCCAAGAAGACCTGAATCCAGCAGTTTAGCCTCCCGCCCCCCGCAGCCTGACTCCTTTGCCAGCTGGAGCCGCTAGCCGTGGGGAGCGCGGTCGAAGGCGGGAAAACTACACTTCCCAGCACCCAGTGCGGCGCACGCCGCGTCATCTGCGCGCCCGGAGGCGCTGAAATAGCGTGAGACCCCGGTCGAGGGGGGGAACCTCTGTATCACTGCGCGAGCGAAGCCCTCGCATCTGAGTACCTTGACGCTTGCCCATACCGCCAAGAAGACCTGAATCCAGCAGTTTAGCCTCCCGCCCCCCGCAGCCTGACTCCTTTGCCAGCTGGAGCCGCTAGCCGTGGGGAGCGCGGTCGAAGGCGGGAAAACTACACTTCCCAGCACCCAGTGCCGCGCACGCCGCGTCATCTGCGCGCCCGGAGGCGCTGAAATAGCGTGAGACCCCGGTCGAGGGGGGGAACCTCTGTATCACTGCGCGAGCGAAGCCCTCGCATCTGAGTACCTTGACGCTTGCCCATACCGCCAAGAAGACCTGAATCCAGCAGTTTAGCCTCCCGCCCCCCGCAGCCTGACTCCTTTGCCAGCTGGAGCCGCTAGCCGTGGGGAGCGCGGTCGAAGGCGGGAAAACTACACTTCCCAGCACCCAGTGCGGCGCACGCCGCGTCATCTGCGCGCCCGGAGGCGCTGAAATAGCGTGAGACCCCGGTCGAGGGGGGGAACCTCTGTATCACTGCGCGAGCGAAGCCCTCGCATCTGAGTACCTTGACACTTGCCCATACCGCCAAGAAGACCTGAATCCAGCAGTTTAGCCTCCCGCCCCCCGCAGCCTGACTCCTTTGCCAGCTGGAGCCGCTAGCCGTGGGGAGCGCGGTCGAAGGCGGGAAAACTACACTTCCCAGCACCCAGTGCGGCGCACGCCGCGTCATCTGCGCGCCCGGAGGCGCTGAAATAGCGTGAGACCCCCGACTCGCGGGACGCGAGCGGGACGCCGGGCGAAGCCCGGGCCAAGGGCGGGCCCGTTTAATCCCGTTCAAGCCCGGGTAAGACTGGACTGGGCTAACCCCTTGACATTTCATTTAACCTCGTAGGGGTTCTTCATTCATTATTATCAATATCTAGGTGTTGTTTCATTGTATTTATTTATTGTGCCCTTTTTGAATCTGTTACAATGTCTCCCAGACTCACTAGAAATACCAAGCTTACACATGCTGCTCAGGTCATAGGGCCAATTGACCAATTCATCGCCAAGGCGAACGATGCCATTAACCAAGGAGTCCTCCTTTTAGAAAGGAGGGTCTCGCAGGACTTAGCGGCAGCAAGGCGTTCCTCACTGGGACTACTCGCATCCGCCGTAACTCCTCAACGTACTCTCGTCTTTGGCACACAACAAGAGACCCCAACGGTCCCTGGGACTGTAGACTTGTCCGTCTCTATTGATCTATCTGCAACTCAAATATCTCAAACCTCTGTATCCCATCTCCCCCCATCGCTTGAGCGAACCCCGATCCTGTTTATAAACCCCCCAGATGAGGACCTTCCATCCCCCTCCACGAGGGGCTAGAGAGAAGGTGCTATCCCGAAAAAAAGCAAGGGAAAAAGAAAAGTAAATAAGAACCCCCCTCAAAATACCAGCAATACACGACAGGATCCTCCGATACAACTAGATAAAAATTCTTCTTCTTCAGCAGCTTTAAATAACTCGGCCACGCTCCAACAGCCGATTGATATTCCTGCTCCAGAAATCATAAACCTCTCATCTGACACTCATAATCTATGTTCGAGTGGCAATATATGCACTAGGCAGGACATAGTTACTCATGATATCAATCTGCTAACTTCAATTGAGGCCCTAATAAAGCAACACCTTCAACCTTTCATGATATCATTAGCTAAAATTGAAAAATCCTTAGCCACACTAACTTCTGACCTTAAACTCAAGAAAAACTTACTTCCTACGCACCCACTTCCTGCAGCCCCAACCTGTAATCCAAAACAAAAAACTGCTGGGGGAACAAATCTTACACAAACACACAAAGCACCCAAAGCGGCTAACGCTATAACGGTGGTCCAACAAAAAATAGCGATCCAACAAAAACCAGTAAACACAACACATGCTAATTTGCAGCAAGTATTAGTCAATACTTCTGCAAACATGTCTACTACCTCTGCTTCTTCTTCCCTTCCTGTCCCATCTGTACCAGAGGGCCAACCTACCAACCATCCACCTATCGCAATTCCAGCAAAGACACCAGCCCCTAAGAAGACGACTGCATCCAACAAGACACCCGCTACAAAGAACGCAGCATATAATACTAGACGCAATGGTGCGCGTCCAGCTTACCTTCCACCAGAAGCAACGCCCTACGTCATTATTATGACTGGGGTCCCAGAGTTACACACTAACTCCGATGAGCCCGGATGGTCCCTAAAAAATAAGGTGCTTCACTGGTTGTCAATGAACCGTCCACTTCCCCCCTACGCAAACAACAGAGTTGTATCAGTCCGCAGAGTTCCGTGGGTAGGGAAGGAGTCAAAACTGTTCCCAGGGGACTGTATAATAATAAACTTTGAAGACCCCCAAACCGTGGAACTTATTTCCTCATGGGGGCCTCAAACTTCCCCTGAAGGAATTTCAACAAAAAGATTAGCTTTTTTCTACCCACCAGCCAAGTCCCTATTACCAGGACATGAATGGAACTGGACTCAGGTTGGCAACTGGAACAATAAAACGAACTGGTCAACATGGCAAGGACAAGGAGGCAGGGAAACTACGTCATTCCCGGATTGGAGAGGTGTCTCCACCTACAACAGGTTTGATTGCCTGGAGATGGTGGACTGACCATCAGCAGTCCAGGGACTGGAAAATGAGACCTCACCTCTATCCGATCTACCATCCTCAACCCTAGCAAATCTCCCTCAATCCCGAAGACTGCAGGATAAAATGATGCCCTTACCTCCCACAGTAGACACAATTGCATCAGATATAAATAATGCTGAGGCGGAAGGTTCTCACCAACCAGTCCCGTCCCGGTGTTCTACTAATGCAATTAACGCTACTAACGCCAACAATGGTGTTTCTTTGTTTTCCGCCCTTAACAACGTCAATCATGCACCCCTGGATCCATCTGCACAGATAAGAAGCCCTGTACCTATCAATGAAACTGAGTCGTTCCAGCTAGTATCAATATTGTTCTGGAACGTGGCAGGTCTCAGAACTAAGATCTTATCTACTCCTTGGCTGGACCTTGTTACCACACACCAGATAATCTGTTTGCAAGAGACTTGGACAATCGACCCACTGCACATACAGGGTTACCTAACGTTTCATTCACCGGCCTGCCCATCAACTCATGGCAGACCGATGGGGGGCCTTGTTATATATATTTCAAACAAACTTGAAGTAAGAAATTTTTTTATAAAATGTACTACCCCGAATTACCAAATTCTTCTGATCATTTTTAAAAACGGTACATCATACAGTATAATCAATTTTTATAATAATCTATCTCCGATAGACTGTACGAAAATTGTGTCTGAAATTACCATGTCTATAAATGAACAACGCGCTAAACATTCACCTACATTGTGTAATGTAATATGGGGTGGCGATTTCAATGTACAACTGTGCCCAAAATATAGGACAACCGATTGTGGTCTTTCAGATGAAAACGACTGCCCACTGACACATTTTATTCATTCTGCGGTAGGAGATTCCATTAACGAAAGTTTAATGTTTTTAGAACTGTTGTATGCCAACGAACTTGTCGACCCCCCAGTGGAACTTAAACCTACCTTCCACGGTAGGGGCTGTTTTAGTACTATAGATTTTATTTTGTGTTCATATTCTTTAAAGGGTACGCTTTTTCAGTTTACAACAGGAACAGAAGTATCTGGTGATCATTTTTCCAACAGCATTGTACTGAAGTTATTTACTAATATTCCCCACCCTACAATGAAGAGTTTACTGACCCAAAATGCACTAATTATGGACAGAACCAATGGGTATTCGGTGAAATGGTCTCGGGTAGACCCCCAAATAACAACAACTAAAATTGTAACCAAAGCACTACCCTGGATAAATTCCTGCCTTGATGAGGATTCTACCCCCGAGCAAATCATTTCCAGTTTTGGGGAAATCCTCAAAACTATCCAGAGTGAACTAGTCCGAACCCATAAATCAGGTACCCATCCAGGTCCAAAATGGTTCAACACGGCATGTCGAAAAGCATTAAACGCCCTAAAGAAAGAACTCCATAATCCAGTTAGAGACAACGCCAAAATAGCTAAGTTAAGATCTGAATATAAGCAGGCCCAAATTAGATGTAAAAAAGACATCAAGGAAAAACTATGGGCTCAGCTACATGGGAGCTGCCAAACAAAGGACAGCTCTCAGTTCTGGCAGGTAGTAAAATCTCCTTTCTTGCTTGAGTCCAATTCCCATCAATACCTAGATGTAGCAGTGTCCGCGGATGAGTGGGTGACTCACTTTTCTAAGATCTTTAGTGATCTCCCCTCGGACAGTGCGGTACATCGCAATCAAGAACCTGGATCCCCAAGAAAAGGAGTGTATCCAATTGATCTATCCTTTACCCTGGGGTAGGTTATAAGCGTACTGTCCTTCTCAAAAACTGGAAAGGCTCCCGGCCCGGACGGCGTCCCATTAGATATATTTGTTTCCAATATCGACCTATGGTCTCCAATTATCACCCAGCTAATGACAGCAGTTCTTAGCACCGGCCTTCTGGATTCTTGGTCCTCCTCCATACTTCTTCCTATTTTTAAAAAAGGGGATAGAAATAACCCTGCCTGCTACAGGCCCATCTCCCTCCTGGATTCATTGGGAAAAGTCGCGGGTCGCCTAATCCTTGACCGTTTACAGGATTGGGCGGCAGAGAATAACATCTTTACCGACCTCCAGTATGGATTCCGGGAGGGACTGGGCACTGTTGAACAGGCTTTAAATCTGACACTTCTTATAGGAAAGTATGTGGGAGCCAAACGGGGAAACCTGTACATGGTTTACGTCGACCTTAGCGCGGCGTTTGACTGTGTAATTCATGCCAAACTATGGCCCATCCTGGAGAAATTGGGGGTTGATCCGCCGCTAATCAAATTCTTGCGCGAGCTTTACTCTGAAGCTTCGGCTCGCGTAAGGTTTGGAACAGGTGGCGAATTAACATCTTCCTTTCAAATAACACGTGGAGTTAGGCAGGGTTGCGTCCTGGCTCCCTTCTTGTTTAATTTATACACCAATGGTTTGGAAGCAGCTATGCTTGAAGGGAGCCAGGATTTACCTACCATTAACCATCGCCCTATCCCAGCGTTGCTCTACGCTGATGATTCAGTTATCTTTGCTAGATCCCTGGTACAATTGCAGAAGCAACTGGACAAATACTGCAACTATATGCTTTCCCTGGGGTTAAAGGTGAATAAGACCAAGACCTTTGTCATGCAAACAGGGCCTAAGGTGACAAGCTCGAAGTATCTTTCTATCGAGCAATCAAAATTAGAACGAGTCAGGGAATACCCTTATCTGGGTATACTAATAGATGATCAGCTAATGTGGAAAAGGGCACTGGTAACTAGAAAACTGTTGTACCAACGTGCTACATCCGCCCTAATTTCATTTTCTAGAAAATTGGGTAAGCCATCTCCCCCCGCACTACTTAAAATTCACCAAGCTAAGTGCCAGAGCATTGCCACATATGGGGCTGGTGTATGGGGTTATGTAAATACGGCTGAACTCCAAAAAGTTCAAAATGGCTTTGTAAAATATTTGTTGGCCCTTCCCCAGAGTGCCCCCACATACGGATGCCATACCGAGCTTGGGATTGACTACCTAGCTGATTACATCAAATGTCAACCAATGCTCCTATGGCATCGTATCTGGTCTAAGCCTAAATGTCACCTTACTCGTGCCCTGATTTCGGACTGCTTGGGGCTGACCTCTTGGAAAAAGATCCCATGGTTGGCATACGTTGTTAACTTCCTGGAAGATTTGGATCTTAACCAATACGTAACAGAGCCGTCATTAATCAGTGAGCTAAGTAGAAAAACCTTTAAGTGCCATTGTCTTAACCATCTTAGGGAACTTCGTTTGAGCGGCGAATTACCCAAGCAATCAAATGCCCACGTTATGATGGTACAAGTATCTCCAGGCTTACAGCCTTATCTCACTTATTATTTGACTAACTATGAAAAATACCTTCTAACCAGGTTTCGTTTTAATTTGTTTTTCCGATTGGTAACCTTCCCAAACCCATTAAATTGGTCCCACAATTTAGAGAAATGCCCATGCGATAAGGTCTCATCCCAAACCACTATGCATGTAGCCTTTTTCTGTTATTATTACGCCACACCCCGCAAACGCTGGGTTTTGCCCGTGTTGCGTCAGATGGGGTTGAGGACCTGTCGACCAGCGCTTCTTGCATTGCAACAGCCAAATTCACAACACGAGGCTAAAAGCCTGGCAATGTATCTGAAATCATGTATAATAATATGTAAAACAATAAGGAACGAGGATCTAACACATTGAAACATTGTGCTAGGTAGTTGACTGAAAGTGTATTTTTCCCTTTTGTTATTCTTTTTGTAACGTTATAGGCTTTTTTAAACCGTATTATAATATTGTAATAACATTATTTGTTTCTTATTTATGTGAAAATGTATTTTTATGATTATGATGTACTTTTTATGGTTAACTAACTGTCTAACCGAATAAAAGAATTTGAACACCAAAATGACAAATATGACCCATAACTGCAAACTCTCCTTTTACTCCCCCTCCCCCCTGCCACTCTGCGGGATCACCTCGGTGACCATCTACTCTAATGGCACAGTCCTGATCCAAGCCAACAATGCCAACCTGGAAGCTTTTGATCTCCTCTTCCCCTCTTTACTAACTATCAACACCCCCACACTTTCCCCCCTCCCTCAGCTCACCCGCTGCATAGAAAGTCAATCCCCCTTAAGGAACTCTCACCACAGTCCGCCTACTGTTACCCCACCCACCGTAGCGCATCCTCTGACCATCGGAAATCCTCCCTCCAATGACGCAGCCCCCCGCTTTACCTTTTCCCCCTGAGCAACCACCGGCGTGGAACACCCAACATCCTGTGCTGGGCGTCCACAACCCACTCTGCAAGCCTTCCCCTTTCATCCTCCCCCTAACAAGAAAAATAGCCCATCTCGTCCCAATCCTTTGCATCCCTCGTCACTCCCCATAACCCAAACCGTCACATCCACTAACAAAATAAGTTTTCCAAACTCCACCAGCGCTCCCCCGCCGAAGAAATCACCCTCAGCTGCAACCCACCCCCCTTCAAGAAGAGAGGGATTGCTGCCTCGCCCGCATTGAATGCCTACTCTCCTCCTTATTGCAGGGCATGAGTCTCATCCTAACCAACCTCTCGGCCCTCCCGCTCAACACCACCTCCACCCCCACCTCCCCCCCACACCCTCTTTGGCCTCTGCGCCCCCTCCCCCTAAGCAGTCAGGCCACCCTCTCCATCCTCAGGCCCTGAGACCAACGAGGGCTATGGAAGCCATGTCCCCGGAAGAAGCGATCGAGCTGGCCTCCTCCTACTTCTCCCCTCCAACCCACGACCTGCACTCCGCAATCCAGGTAATCACTGGGACCAGAACTGAGCTCTCTGTCCAGAAACCCCTCAGACTCCCTTCCTCCCTCATCACCATCCCCACAGAACCAATGAAAGAGACCCACCACACTAACTGTATGCTCAAAAATTGCAGGTCTGCCACGAAACACGCCACAGAGCTAGCCAAATCCATTCTCAGCCATGACATTGACATTGCCTTCATCACTGAGACATGGCTCAATGACTCCTCCCCCCGATCCTGGATATGCTCATTCCCCCGGGTTTCTCTATCATCAAGAAAGATAGAATAGACCAAAAAGGCGGAGGCGTGGAAATCATCCACAAAAATAACCTATTGGTGTTGAATCCGATAACATCATATACAACTCATTCAAATGCCTAACCCGCCAACATCAAAACCAGTGCACTGCCACCTCCTATACCATCCCCCAGGCAACTCCATCACGTTCACAGAACACCTATCAGACCTAATTGCACATTGCTCTCTCTGAGATACCAACAACGTCATTCTAGGCGACCTTAACCTCCACTGGAATGATAAGAACAGTGGTCCTGTACAAACCCTAAATGACCTACTCCTTACCAACAACCTCACCCAGCACTGTTCTCAAGAAACCCACAACTAAGGAGCTATCCTGGATGCTATAATCACCAATCATGACGCAATCACCATAGATCACATCCTCAGACCATCACCTTATCCTACTCCTCCTCCCTCTTCAGACCCTGACTCTGCCCTCCATCTCAGCCCCCCTCATGGTCGAGAAACTTATCGCAGATCAACACAGATGAGTTAGAAGAGAAAATATCCTCCCTCCTGCCCATCTTCCCAGAAGGCCTCTCTACTGAAGAACTCACATTCCACTTCAACGTTATCATATCCTCCATTCTTGATGAACTAGCCCCCTTGAAACTGAAAAAAAAAACCAGGAACATTCCCTCCAGATCCTGGTTCAACATGGACATTAATGAAGAAAGAAGGCAACTCAGAGCTTCTGAACATCTCTGGAGAAAGGACCCCTCCCTCAGCCGTTTTGAGGAACTCAGAGCAGCAAGAAGAAAGTACAAACAACATATCAATAACGAAAAATCCAACATTTTCTGCACCGTGCTGGAAAAGGCCAAAAACAGATCAAGAGAACTCTTTGACATCATTAAAAAACAAACGTCCAAGCCAACGGCATCCCTCGTCCAGCCCTCAAAAGCCTTATGCGACAACTTCGACAACTTCTTCAACGAAAAAATCACCTTGATCGAACTTTCTCTGGACTTTAACCTCCATCACCCTGACAAAGACTGCTCTCCGACAAGTGAAATCATCACGAAAAGGCAACCCGTAACAACCTGGTCCTCCTTCGACCCAATCTCAGAATCAGAGATCCTCAAATGTATCTCCTCCTCTAAGCCATCGTCTCACAACCTCAACCCCATTCCTTCTCAAATGGTCAAAGAGCTGAAACTCCCCCTGGCTGCTCCTTGGTGAGAATTCATAAACAGTTCCCCAAAAACTGGCACCATTCCTGATTGCCTTAAAGTCGGCCAAGTCACTCCTCTTCTGAAATAAAACAGGCTTAGACGCAACCGACATGAATAATTTCAGACCTATCTCCAATCTCCTTCTCCTTGCCAAAATCCTAGAAAAATGCGTCCTCCGTCAACTGAACAAAACATATTGACAACATGAATTTGCTTGACCACCACCAAGAAGGCTTCAGAAAACGCCTCAGCACTGAAACTGCAATCCTCAACATCATAGACAACATCTTCAACTCCCTTGACGCAGACCACTGCTGTCCCATCATCCTCCAAAACTTGTCAGCTGAGTTTGACACTGTAGACCACAGTCTTCTCATCAAAGCTCTCAAAGAGCGGGTAGGTGCAGACAAAGTGGTTCTCCTCCATCTTTCAAAACCGCTCCCAAAGAGTAATCAAATCCTTTGCCTCCGAACTCATCCCCATAAACAGTGGTGTCCCCCAAGGCTCCATTCTCTCCCCCAACTGTGCAACATATATATGGGACCCCTCACCTCCATTCTGAAAAAATCAAACATCCCCTTTCATCTATGTGCAGATGATACACAAATATACTTGGAAACCTCCTCCTTTAACGACATTCTAAGACTCAACAATATCCTCAAAGAAGTCCAAGAATGGCTATCAACGAACCACCCCATACTCAATCAGGGAAAAACTGAGATCTTCCTCATCTCCAACAAGGAAGAAACCCCACAAATCGTAGAATGGTTGAAAGCTATTGATTCCCTGAATGGAAATCTCAACCTGGCAACCTCGGTCAAATCACTGGGAATCACCGCTGACCACAAACTATCCATGTCCAATCACGTCAAGAACTCTACCAAGAGCGCCTTCCTCAATCTGAAGCTCCTCAACAAAATCAAACCCCACATTCCTCCCATTGACCTCAAACAAGCCACCCAATCTCTGGTGCTGTCCAGACTGGACTATGGGAATGCAGTTCTCTCTGATACTGCTCGCTCTCACCTAGCCCCGCTCAAAACTACCCTCAATGCAGCAGCCAGAATGGTCACCGGAATCAAGAAATTAGACCACATTTCTAAAGCACTCAGAGATCTAAAATGGCTCCCAGTCGAAATGCGGGCCAGCTTCAGAACTGCCTGCCTCACACACAAAGCTCTGCACACAGGGAAACTGGAATACTTATCATCCAAACTCAAGAAAGCCGGGCAAGCAAGAAACCTCAGGAGTTCAAACTCCTTCCTATTCATTCCCTCAAAAACAAAAGACTGCTGCCCGCTCTTTTGCAGGAAACTCGCTGAAAATCTTGAACGCCATCCCAGTCAACATCAGAACCACCCCCTCCTTTCCAAAATTCAAAAGCCTCCTAAAAACCCTTTGCCTCAACCGTGCCTTCCTGAACGCAATTACCTGACGCTCTCCCCTCCACCAGCCGGTCACCTGACAGCACGCCCCCAATGGGCAGCTTTGAGTCATTGCACAACCTCTACCTACCTCATACCCTTTCTCCAAACTCTCAGCCCCTGGGTCGGCACCGCGATGAGAACATTTCCAGCATTTGTCTTGCCTTCCCTAGGATTATGAGACTACCTCTTGATCCCTCTAGGATTTTGAGACTACCTCTTGATCCCTCTCCCTCAATGCCACTCCTCGGCCCCCTTGACCTCTCTACCTCAACGGCACACCTCTGACACTCAGCAGAACTGTAAAGCTTCTTTTTGAACTTTTTCTACCTCAACGGCACACCTCTGACACTCAGCAGAACTGTAAAGCTGCCTTTTGAACTTTTTCTGTATTTTCACCACACCTTTGTCCAGTACTTTGTCTCCCCTTCATCATGTTGTAAAGTGCTCGGATACCCTCAGGTCTGGCTAGCGCTATAATAAACCCTCTAAATAAATAAAAAATAAATAAACCTGCAAATTAAGAAATATTGCCATGTATTACCTTAACTTGTAATCTTTGACCTCCTTCAGTCACATCGATCTAGTTTTAAACACTTATTTTAATTTTTGTTTTGCAGATTACCTACCCTACTCCTTTTGGAGTCCATATAAAACTTTGTTTATTATATTGTATTTTTAAAGTTATGTTTCTAGTTATTTATTATATTATTATCTTAAAGTTATAGTTATTTATTGTTGTTTTAATAAAAGTTAATTAAAAAAGTATATGTCTTCTTTTTCTGACAACATTTCACTATTATTTAGTGTGATAATCATATAGTTAGAAAACATTTAAAAATAGAAATGATATTTATAACTAGAAGTATAATACTGAGGCTAACTCTTTACCAGCTCTTTACCAGAGTCTATAGCTGTGACTAACGATTCCTATGGAAAACTTTACCAACTCCAGCACAATAACTGTTACGATTAGCAACATTCTGTGGTGAACTTCTAACCTCCGTGCTCACTTAAGTGTTCCATGAACTGTTACTATGGTAACAGGAAGTGAGCAGTTTGGGGATAAGGTTGAAAGGTACTGTCTGTACAGAAACTGTTATATTTACACAGGATCCTCTACATGACAGAAATGAAAGTAAAGTAAGATAGAACACTGTATAGCAGATTTACAAGCTCTTGCTCCACTTTCGCGTCACTTTTCCCATCTTAAAAGTGATGCAATAGTAATGCAATGAACTTGTAAATCTGCCCTTATGCACATTAGAAGCAAAATATGTACACAACACTTTCAATTCTTTATCGATCACAATTAGACAGTGTTGCTTCACGATTCACAATGCACTTCAATAAATATTTTGTGCCTATTTAAATGGGAGACGGTATTGTCGACATTACGAAACTTAGGGGCATATTTGCAAAGACGGCATTACAATTGTCGCTGCTTTAATGGCAGTAAACGACAAAAACAGCGAAAATGGACTTCAAAATTATTTGTTATCTTACCAGAAGATTCTCTCAACATTGCTGTTTGCTATGCAAGAGTGAGAGCCACCCCAGGGGCTATAGAATAAATGGTTGGGGGGGCTCCAAGGGCCCCCTGCTAAATTAGAGGTGGGGGGGCCTTAACGACCCCCCCAAACCCCGGGGACCTCCATCCCCAAGGGCTTTCTGTATCGTGGGAGGGGGGTTGCGTGGCCCCCTGCCTGGAGCCCTTGAGGGCTCTGGGGACTGCAACCCACAGGGCCGGCTCCTGCAGTGTCCCGGGGTGCCCACTGCCGGGACACTGCTGTTTGCTTTGAGAGGGCCGGTGTCTCAAGGCTCCCGCCTCCGATAGCAAACTTGGTTTGGATTTTGAAAGAGAGAAAAGAGGGGGTGGCAGTCCCCGGGGCTAGGGGGCCCTTCTGGGCCCCCCAAACATTTTTAAAATGTGCCCCCCGGGGGCTAATTATAAAAGAAGCCCTGTTATATATATATTTTTTTTTTACGGCAGAGTCCACACCCTACGCCCACCTGCCAGGTTTAAAAATAAAAATGCTGAGCCCTGGGGGTCCTCTAAATAGGTCTAGAGGATCAGGATATTTCTACCCTGCCCCCTTTATACGTTTTGCACACTTGTTCCACTGACCTCTTCAGCCTCGCTTCTACCGAGACACAAAATGGCTGCCAACAGTTCCTGGTTTCAAATGTTGACAACCACTTGACAGTCAATTAGCATTGAGCGGGTGATAGAAGGGTGCGCTTATGGTGCGCTCACAGTGCGCTCAGAGTACGCGGATCCATCGTGCCCATAGATATATAAATGATTTTAACTCTAATTTTCTCAGGAACTACTGAACAGATTGACACCATTTAAGAACAAGTCATGAGTCTGAACTGAGGACTACATCTCTGCCAAATTTGGCGTAATTCCGTTCAGCAGTTCAGGCTGTAGCTGCGGCTAAGGGTCCAATTGGACATTGCATGGGGAAAACACGTTTGGGACCCCCTTTTTTAACATAAAATCTAATAAATAAACATGGTTGGAATTTTGCAGGTGATGAGAACTGGGGTTTGTGGCACTATTGTGCAAGTGGGCAGTGACAGTGCATTTTTGATGAGTGAGGTTTGTTGATACTGTGCATGAGTCCATGGCTTACTTGCTCATGGACGTTTTATGTGGATGTGACTGGGCCACATTGAGACGAGGTTTAAATAGTCATATAGTGTGATTATAGTGTGATTATGGGTGCTAGATGGTGAAATGTGAGATGTTGTAGAGTTGTAGTATGTTGTGTTTGATTCTACAGATGGATCTTTTACTCAAATGACACGTGGTTAGACTTGTGCAGATATGAGTTGGTATGTGGTGATATGCAAATGACTCAGTACACATCCATTGAGCTATGTATGTGTCTTGTTGTGAGATTTTGTGTTGTATGGAGTGTGCATGTCAGGGTGTGCAGTGATGCTGCACATTGTGGCATGAGTGCAGTCCAAAGCATCACTGAGTGTGCTACTGGTGATGGGAGTTTCCCATTTGGCATGTTATGTTTGACGTCTGCTGAGGAGGGGATGTGTACTGTACATTGTGTGCATGTTATGCATGTGAGAGGTATTGTGCACTTGCTGATGTATAGAGGTGCTACCAGTGTAAGTGTGGATGATTCGTCAGTGCACATGTGAGTGAGGACGATTCGGATTGTAATGGTTTTTGTAGTGGGCCAGAGCTTGTGTGTCAGACATGCTTTTGCATCTAGATTAAACAGAGGAAACTCTTGACTTGCTTGTGTGTCTGTTAGTAATGCAAGTTGAGCATGTACTTTGATCTGGATGTTGGATGGGTGTTACCTGCAGAAGTTGAGTTGATGCAGGCTTTGTGTTGAATTTGACATGTGCATATGCGTTGATAATGTGTATTTGAGGGTGCAAAAACAGTAGCCAGAGTGAATCTGTAGATATGTTATGTGTTTGCTGAAGCTTGCTATTTGCCAATGCATGTACATGGATGATTGTTATGATGGTCACTTTAAGGACACTGGTGTGTGCTAAACCGACTGGCATCACAGGAGGAGTAGCTTACACCTAGCCTTGGCTTGTGTGAGTTGTGTGTGGGCATGAGTTCCAAGTTATGCTTTGTAGTCAGTAGTGGTCACTGATTGGTCAACAACGCCCTTGTATGATGCCCTGGGATGGAGGTGGTGTTTGCTGCTGATGTTAAGTCATGATTCGGGAATATGTTGTGGTATTCTATTGGCTAGGGGGTTATTGGCACCTCAAGTGACTGTGCAGGGATGTGTGTTGTTATGCCACCTGTGCTCAGACTCATCCAGACACGCATCCCCACACTTCCCACTAGACTAAACACGCGTGGATATTCATGTCATTCTGACTATGAATGGCAAGATGTCATTGTGATGACAACTGTCGTTGTGCTGAGGACAACACTCTGCAATGTGATCAAACTAACAAATGATACTGAAACAGTTCACACATTTCCATAGGTGTTGGCATTGTCAATTTGTAGCTATCATCTGGTATGGCAAGGGTGTAACTTGTAGGTGTACATGAAGGCTCCGAAATCAAAACTGCCCTAGAGCTTCAGGTATATATGTCTTTTTTGTGGGTCACACTGCCAGGGGGACAGTGTTAAAGTACAAAATGTGGCCAAGCCAGATTTCATTCTGCACATGTCCACCATCCTCACAAGATGCAGCTATTTACACTGTCTTGTGGATAGCTATGTGGAATGTGTATGTGATCCACAGATTGCCCCTCCCCCTGTCATAGTCACCAGGGCTGTCACTTTCTCTTACACATTTGACTGTGCATTTGAGCCTCCGAAGCCTGTTGCAGTATCCTCTGTCTGGTGACTCATCTGTCATCCAACTTTTCTGCAGTACACAATCTGCATTATCGAAATCACATTAGTCATTAGCTGCACATACTTCAGATTTTGTAGTTTTGAGCAGACTTGCTTTGAATGACATGCAACAAAGTTGACAGTGTATATGTTCTGAATTAGAGTTGTGTGCAGCACCAAAAGGCCACACATGGTGACTGTCTCCAAAATTGTTGTTGGTTCATTGCAAGAAGGAATGTAGTCTACAGATGTGTAACTCTGGGCGTATCAGGACTACGCGGAGGTCCACGGAGTTGGGAACAAACTCTTTGGAACTCCGCTCCGCTACCCACCTCTACCCCCTATTAACAATTAATTAGACCTTAATTAAAACTAAAACAAAAAAACACTTACCTGCACTGCGGCGTCGCCGGGCTTCCCTCCTCCTATTCCTCTCTGTCTTTGGGTGATTATTGCGAGAACTGCGCATGCAAGCATGCCCGCGACTACGCATTAATTGTGAGAAATGCTCATGCGCAGTTTCGCAATGATCACCAAGAAAGAGGAGGAGGGCAGCCCCGCAACGCAGCAGTACAGGTAAGTGTTTTTTGTTTTAGTTTTAATTCATGTCAAAATAATTTTTAATCATGGGGTTGGAGGCGGGGGCTGGCCAACTCCGCCCCGCTATGGAGTGTGTTGAGATTTGCCTACTCCGCTTTCCGCAGAGAATGCAGAGTAGGAAAATCTCTTCACACTTGCAGGAGGAGCAGAGTTCTCCACCAACGCCTACAGATGTGGCTCTGACAACTGGTATCCTCTGTGCTTCAGTGTACACAGACTCGTCACAATGCCATCCTTCTCTGAGCATATGTACTATGTGTAATATACAGATGTGTAGGTCTGGCACTTCCTGTTCCACTGTCAAATGTGTGTTTCTCATAGTAGGTAGCATGTTGGGTGTACCTACCTGATGCTGACATTCCCTCAATGGTCATACTCAACATGCTATGAACCCATGGTCAGATTTGAATCACAATGATGCCTGGGCACTCATGGAGTTCTTACCATACATTCTCTGATCTTCACTGTCATGGTGTCCTCTGCAATGTCACCTGTCAATGAGGCACAATGCTCATGGGGAGGGTTAGACTTTCCAATAGTGACTTTGATACCTGCAAGGTTCCTACCTTCAATACAGCCTCCCTGCACCTGTCGTGTTTGAAAATCATGGTAGAGTGTGTTAGAAGACACTGCTACTTGCAAGGCACGTGACATAGGGAACATCTGCTCTGAAGTGTGGCCCACATCATCAATTTCAGGCACAACAGCTCAGCGGACCAGATACTGGCACCAAAGTAATATGGCCAGGTGGGGACTTGGGGAAGTGAGTCAGTCTCTTGTTCTGGTTGCTGGCGGCCACCCACAGCTTGGGCCTCAGGGGACACCATGCTGACACAGCCTACACACACACACATGTTTAAATTGATCTGATGTGTTTAGCTGGCAGGTTGCCTTTATGCATCAGCACCCGTGTATTTCACCCGCATTGAGTGGATGTTACTCTTTGTTCTTTTTTTTCTCTTGGCCCTGTGTCCCCAACATCTCCACACTGGCCATTCTTTAAGCTTGAAAAACACACAAGAGAGCAGACATGGTCCAGAAACGGTGTGTAGCTGCAATGGCGGCCGTGAGGCACTAGTGGTGAGTGCATGAGACGAGGGGTTGTAAAAATTGAGACTGATTGTCACAAAAAGGCTATAGTGATTCTCATCAGACCACCCATGTGGTGGAATTTACGTCATCTGAGAATTACTGATCTTCCCATCCCAGGTACGACCATATAGTGTCGATATGGGAAGAGTTGACAAGGACATAGTCTTGGTTGTGACATCCTGAAGTGATGTGAATTTAAAAAGTGCAGTGCTCAAAAAATATATAAAGTAAAATTGACTACCAGGATTCTGGGAATGTTCTAATAGAAGTCCAAGTGTCAAGGATTAAAAACACGCCGAGTAGTAAGACTACTCAAAGGCGCAATGCAGTACGGTCGACATGTTTCAGCTTTAAGAGCAATTAGCCCAGCTTTCTTCAGGACCTTTAACCGAAAAACAGCTACTGCAACTATATGTGATGTGTTGTGAGTAATGGATAATCCAAATGTACTAAAACAAAGTTACATGAGTACCAGGAACATGTATACTTAAATGTCCACTGGAGGAAAAGAAGAGTATCTTCTTCCTAAGGAAAGAAAGAGAACATAAAAACAGTATGTTAGACAACACGAAGTTTCATACACACACTCACCGTACACACACATAGACCATGCAGACACACCTGCAGTAATAGTTTACATTCTGCATTTCAAAACAACATATTAGTTTGATCACTTAGAGGCATTTCCTCTCGGTTATACTCACCCAGCTTTGTGTGGGTGATAGCCTCACCTCACCCGGCAACCGCTCGGGAGTATGAGGCCCCGCTCTATAGTGTAGGAATAAAAGACACAATAAGCACACAGCTTTACAGTGTCTAACCCAATGGTTCTACACAATAACCCAACAAACGTGTGATAGTAAACCAAAACGTCACACCCATCACTGACCACCACAAAGATTTCTTTGGGGTAAATAGAAAATGTGTATACTACGATACTCCACATCACCCAGTTCACTGATGTAAGAGTGTATCTCTATGTAACTCCTTAGAAAAAATACTGTATACCGTAACTTAATACTAAAGTATTAGAAAAACATATCTGAATTTTCAAAAATGTATAGGGAAAGGGGGTCCAGCCAGTTAAACATGAGTGGTTTTTTTTTTAAAAAAGCCCCTGAATGGCTATCCAGGCCACCTAGGTCCATGGGCTGCTAACCTCTTAAAGTTGCATCAAGTGAGGGTAGGATACCTTAACCCTAAATCATAAGCCATATCGAGTACTACTCAACTGGCTCCAATAACAGAGAATAAGTATTCTAATGTCTCAAAGAAAACTATGCTAAGCTCAAGAGCGAACAGTCCATAACTCACCTATCCGTCGGTGCCTACGCTGCGAAAAACGAGCGGAAGTGGAGGTGAAACGGGTAACGCCCTTCCTCCTTAAAAACCTACCATTGATTTGGTAATTAATCCCATCTGGAGTCTAGATTAAGCATGATCGCAGCGACTCGCATCAAGGGAGCCGCTACTGTTCGAGCATGCGTGGAGGCTGTGAACCACTGCTCTCCAACGCATGCGCTAAACCCTCGCCAAACACCGGAAATGACTATCTCCGGTTCCAACGCATTGGACAGTTAAAGCTCCTGAAGTGGCCGAGACAGAGGTCTGTGTGGCGATAGTTATATTGGGAGCAGTTATATTGGGAGCAAGTTATATTGGGAGCAAAGGATCCCGTTTCTTTAAAAACGCATGAGACACACTTTTTATAAAACATCAGACCGGCAAGTATCATACAGTCGGGCTCCCGTGATGGAGAGTTAGAGCTCCCGTGGGGGCTGAGCCAATGTATGTGTAGCGGTAGTTATATTGGGAGCAGAGAATCTAGATTATTTAACAAAGCGTGAGACAAACTTTTAGGACACCAGACCAGCAGGGGTCATGCAGCCGGGCTCCCGTAATGTGGATTGATAATAGCTGGTGAAGTAGAAAGTGTACCTCCATTGTTACCAGAGGGTGTAATTTTGATTCATAATTAAGGAAACAGCAATCCCAGATATGGAATTCCTGTCAGCAAGGGACTTGAGGTGTAGGATGTACGATGGGACAAACTTACAAGGTGATCCTCAGGCTTACTGGTTCTATAGGGGAGAAAAGGACAGTGTCTGGGACAACATAGGCAGCATTTACTTGTACATGCCATCATTGGTCAATATATAGTTACGGAATAGCAAGACCCCATAGGGGCTGATAATTACTTCACAGGTATAGAGGAGGATGTTATAATCCTTGAGTGTCAGTTAGGGTGGACAAAGAGGCAACACACACACATAAGTTGGGTGAGCTATAGGGTGTAAATAACGTTTACACCCTTATTTAAACGACCCGCAACTGGAAAGTTGCACTTAATACTGAGAAAACAAAGCCAGGTGTGTGAAGGGTCAAGGGGAAATATTTAATGACCTTTCTGCTCACTCCCCTGTACCAATGTAGAAAAACACACAAGAGAGCAGACAAGGTCCAGAAACGGTGTGTAGCTGCAATGGCGGCCGTGAGGCACTAGTGGTGAGTGCATGAGACGAGGGGTTGTAAAAATTGAGACTGATTGTCACAAAAAGCCTAAAGTGATTCTCATCAGACCACCCATGTGGTGGAATTTACGTCATCTGAGAATTACTGATCTTCCCATCCCAGGTACGACCATATAGTGTCGATATGGGAAGAGTTGACAAGGACATAGTCTTGGTTGTGACATCCTGAAGTTATGTGAATTGAAAAAGTGCAGTGCTCAAAAAATATATAAAGTAAAATTGACTACCAGGATTCTGGGAATGTTCTAATAGAAGTCCAAGTGTCAAGGATTAAAAACACGCCGAGTAGTAAGACTACTCAAAGGCGCAATGCAGTACGGTCGACATGTTTCAGCTTTAAGAGCAATTAGCCCAGCTTTCTTCAGGACCTTTAACCGAAAAACAGCTACTGCAACTATATGTGATGTGTTGTGAGTAATGGATAATCCAAATGTACTAATACAAAGTTACATGAGTACCAGGAACATGTATACTTAAATGTCCACTGGAGGAAAAGAAGAGTATCTTCTTCCTAAGGAAAGAAAGAGAACATAAAAACAGTATGTCAGACAACACGAAGTTTCATACACACACTCACCGTACACACACATAGACCATGCAGACACACCTGCAGTAATAGTTTACATTCTGCATTTCAAAACAACATATTAGTTTGATCACTTAGAGGCATTTCCTCTCGGTGATACTCACCCAGCTTTGTGTGGGTGATAGCCTCACCTCACCCGGCAACCGCTCGGGAGTATGAGGCCCCGCTCTATAGTGTAGGAATAAAAGACACAATAAGCACACAGCTTTACAGTGTCTAACCCAATGGTTCTACACAATAACCCAACAACACACGTTTGTAACTTTGTATTAGTACATTTGGATTATCCATTACTAACAACACATCACATATAGTTGCAGTAGCTGTTTTTCGGTTAAAGGTCCTGAAGAAAGCTGGGCTAATTGCTCTTAAAGCTGAAACATGTCGACCGTACTGCATTGCGCCTTTGAGTAGTCTTACTACTCGGCGTGTTTTTAATCCTTGACACTTGGACTTCTATTAGAACATTCCCAGAATCCTGGTAGTCAATTTTACTTTATATATTTTTTGAGCACTGCACTTTTTCAATTCACATCACTTCAGGATGTCACAACCAAGACTATGTCCTTGTCAACTCTTCCCATATCGACACTATGTGGTCGTACCTGGGATGGGAAGATCAGTAATTCTCAGATGACGTAAATTCCACCACATGGGTGGTCTGATGAGAATCACTTTAGCCTTTTTGTGACAATCAGTCTCAATTTTTACAACCCCTCGTCTCATGCACTCACCACTAGTGCCTCACGGCCGCCATTGCAGCTACACACCGTTTCTGGACCTTGTCTGCTCTCTTGTGTGTTTTTCTACATTGGTACAGGGGAGTGAGCAGAAAGGTCATTAAATATTTCCCCTTGACCCTCCACACACCTGTTTTGTTTTCTCAGCATTCTTTAAGCTTGCCAGCCAACGTTAATGCCACAGTGTGGGACTGCACTTCATTAAAAGTGAGAATTGGCTTAGAATATTTTGTTTTTGCAGCATGTGGTCTTCAAAATGTGTGTATTGATGTATTTTGGATGGTAAAATGTTACATTGTCCAATTACACATTGCTGGGAGTGTTAACCCCCCAAACACCAGATTGGATTCACATAGCTGTGTGTATGTAACCCCACCAAACAATGATTGACTGAACATTGCTGTGTGTATTTGGCCCCCAACACACAAATAATCTCTAACTTGCAGGTGGGGGTTTGCCCAACACAACCCTTATGATCATGCCATGCTAGGGAGGGTCGAACCTCACAACTTCCATATTTGCCTCTACATTGCAAGGGGTTAGCCCCCCAAACCCCATTTTGTCTCCACATTGCTGGGGGGTTAGCCCCCAACCCTCATATTGTCTCTACATTGCTGGGGGTTAGTGCCCCCATCATCATATTGTGTTCACATTGTGGGGGGGATAGCCCCCAACCCCATATTGTTTCCACTTTGCTGGGGGGTTAGCCCCTAAACCCCAGTTTGTCTCCACATTGCTGTTAGTGTTAGCCATCCACCCCCCTATGGGGTAGATAATGCTGGTAGTATTAACCATCCACCCACTAAAGGTAAGACAATGCTCATAGTTTTAGCCATCCACCCCACTAAGGGCATTAGATTGCGGGTAGTGTTAGCCATCCACCCCCTATGGGGTAGACAATGCTGGTAGTGTTAGCCATCCATCCAACTATGGGCATTAGATTGCTGGTAGTGCTAGCCACCCACCCCCTATGGGATAGACAATATTGGTAGTGTTAGCCATCCAACCCTATAGGTATTAGATTGCTGGTGGTATTAGCCATCCACTCCCCTATGGGCATTAGATTGCTGGTAGTGTTAGCCATCCACCCCCTATGCGGTAGACAATGATGGTAGTATTAGCCATCTACCCCCTATGAAGTAGACAATGCTGGTAGTGTTAACCAACCACCCCTATGGGGTAATCAATGCTGGTGGTGTTAGCCATCCACCCCCCTATGGGGTAGACAAAGCTGGTAGTGTTAACCATCAACCCCCTATAGGGTAGACAATGCTGGTGGTGTTAGCCATCCACCGCCCCTATGGGCATTAGATTGCTGGTAGTGTTAGCCATCCAACCCCCTATGGGGTAGACAATGCTGGTAGTGTTAACCATCCCCACCCCTATAGGCATTAGATTGCTAGTAGTGTTAACCATTCACCCCCCTAATGGCATTGGATTGCTGCGAGTGTTAACCAACCAGCCCCCTATGGGGTAGACAATTCTGGAAGTGTAAAACATCCATCCCCCAGTGGGCATCATATTGCTGGGAATGTTAGCCATCCAACCCTGTATGGGCATTAGATTGCTGGGAGTGTTAGCCATCCACCCACCTATTGGGTAAATATTGCTGCAAGTATTCCCCACCACAATAGTGACTGTGGTTTCTTACAAGCTGTGTGTAATGTTGTCTTTCATGGGGTAGTGGCGTTTTTGTGTGTGGTAGGTGTCTGGCTTAGGGTCTGCGATGAATGCATTGGTTGGAGTTGTAGTATTGGCCGTAGGCGTAGAGTATGGGTATGGCGTGAGTGAGATGATACATGGCTGCACCATCTGCTTCACGGGGATCGGGTTGTTGCGCATTTCGGAGCTAAAAAACTCCTCTTCTGGATGCTCGACATGTTGGTAGTGGCAATGGATTCGGCGCATGAGTAATATGCATCATACTTGGCCGGATACCTCCGTATGACTCCATTCTGTGTTTATGGTGGCTTCTCATTGGGAAAATGGAGACGGATTCAAAGTGAAGGAGTCATTTGGTAAGTAAGGGATTTTGAGTAGCGTACTTCGTCGTTTGGAAGTAGTGGCTTCCAGTACGAGTCGGTCAGACGCTACAGCTCTGGACGGTTCTGGGATGGCCTTCCAGTGGGGATCGGAATAGACCCCATAGTTGTTATATGGTGGGCAGCTGGTGGCGAGTCTCAACAGTGCAGGGTATTTATATTTTTCCTTTGGAAATGTAATGTTTTTTGTCAGTGGATTTTCTGTTTTAATTTTGCAGGTTTTTCGCTACAAACGTGTCATATGAGCATTTGGATTTACTGTTTATTTTAAGGAAATATCATTTGGTTCATATTAAACCAATATTTTACCGTGGAGATCCTTTTTTTGGGCTGCAAGGACTGTTTCTTTTTTTAGCACTTTTTCAGCTTTTTATGGTTCCTTGACACTTTGGATTGATTCCAGTGATCTCTATTGTATTGGTTTTAATTTTAGATTTTTTCTGGACTTTTTGGAAAATATTTTGTTGCATTTTTGCCAGATTATACTGTTTGATTTTGTGAATACAGTTGAAGATCGAAAGCTGCATACAAGAAAGTTACATCTAAAGTATTTGTTTTGCATGGGCATTAATATACTAAATGCATAAATGATAAAAAAATATAATATTTTATTATTTGTGCAGCTATTATGTGATTGTTATGTGCAAATGTGTATTTTATGTGTTGTATTTATTTTATGCATCTCTCTAAGATTGTTCTTTGAGCTTTCTGGTCGGTGAGGTTTAGTTTTTTTTATATAAATAACATTAATATTGTTCTGTAACATATATATTACTTCATATATATTATTTTATTTAAGTTTCGAGTTGTATTTAACATTTTGACTGATGTAATGAAATATTATGTTCATTAGTTATAAAAAATATGATTTGTCATGTTGGTTACGATCATGTAACAGTTTCCTAGGAATTTTGTAGGTTAGTATTTATTTTATAACATCTTTTTAGCTACAATTGCTGAGTACTCCTTTGATGTTTATGAAGAGTTTGTCTTTGAATTGTAGCATGTCGTGCATTCTTTTGGCTTGTTTGCTAGGTTTAAGTGCAGTTTGGGTTACACATTGCTCCCTTCACAGTTGTTGGTAGCTTCTATAAATTTATAAAGTGTAGGTTGAGTTCTGCCTTGAATGGATTGGAAGACACTGCACCATCTTTACAATGCATCATTTGTTTTGGCATCCGGGGTGCCAAGGTGCTTTCATAGACATTCCACCATGGCATTTGGAATTTGGGTTGAATTCTGTGTCTAGAGCAATGCAGTCTGACAACGCATGTATCTTCCTAATAATCCATTTGGAGGCATTTTTGTGTTCATATTCTAGGCAGAAAGGGCTTCCTATTGATACATTGAAGTGGTTAGCTACTTCAGTGACAGGGGCATAGGCTAGTGCTCTCATTTCTTTTATTTCTGAGGCAAATTGACTGAAGCATATTCTACACAGATCAGATTGATGGAGGTGTCTCCATTGGCTTTGATTGAAATGGTAGTAACAGACTTACATGGCTGTGTGGGGTATTTAAAATGGTTTCAATCATGGCTTGCTCAAAGTCAATAATTAGGTTTTGTGGGTAATAGTAAAATATTTTGCTATATACAAGGCCGGCTGCTAGGATCTGCTTAAACGGCAAGATGTCTGCCCCGTTTGATATATCACTTGGCACCAGGCATGGCTGCCCCCTGTCTCCATTGCTGTTAGCAATAGTGATGGAGCCATTGGAGGCACGCATTAGGCAGCATCATACTGCCAGGGGGATTGGATTTAGCACTAGAAGCCTGCTAATCTCACTATACGCTGATGACGTCACATTGTACATCACAGATGCAGGAACAAACTTAGCTCCACTCCTTCAGGAATTTATTAAATTTGGGGGACTGTCCAGAGTCTCCATAAACTGGGCCAAATCTATAATTTTCCGTCTCACGGATGCTACTGTCCCAACCCCTTCTGAATTTTCTCTTCAACCGGCAGATGGCCTGGTGAAATAGCTCAGAGTATTACTAAGCAGAAACATGTAGGAAATATGGAATATGAACTATGGGTGGGCAATTTCATGGTTGGAAGGGAAGATAGTGGCATGGGCTGGATTACCGCTGTCACTGGAAGATAGGATTGCAATAGCCAAAATGGTGGTGTTGCCGAAACTGCTGTACCTCTTCATAAACATTCCTATTCCCCTTACCCAAGTCCTTTTAAAATCTTTGCAGTTGTTACTGATTGCTTTGGTGTGGGTGGGCAGACAGGCAGGAGTATCATGGTAACCTTTGACTCTCCAACTACATCAGGGTGGACTGGGAGCCCTAGACATGCAACTATATGCCTGGAGTGCACAAGCTCAATTCCTGCACTATTGGGTGCACCCAAACCCATTTCAACCACACGTATCGGTTAAAACAGACGTGGCGGTGCCAATACCTCTGCAGGTGGCACTCTACCAAACCTACAAGCGGCCCTGTGGTCACATAGACACAGTTCAGACTCTATGCTGGGCCTGGGATGAACTGAGGAAGAGGGCCAAATGCTCAATTCTATACGATCCTTCAATGCTGCTGGCAAATAATTCCATGATGCCTATTATGTGTGAAGGCACGAGTAGAAGTTTAGCACAAAAGATGGAACTTAAAATGTTTGCTGCTGTATACCCAGGCGAGGAATTCCGGGCACCTCCTGTTCCAGTGGATGAGTGTGTGGTGCCCCTCTCTGAACTCGTTTTATGCTCTAAACTCAGGGCTACATGCAGTTCCAAACACAACACCTTCCTGATGTGCTGCCCGTACTGGACAATGTTTTAAAGACAGTGTCAAGGCGCAGATTAATAACATGTATATATAGCCAAATGCAGAATGCCACCCCACTGCTAGGACCGAAGGTGCTTCAGGCATGGAATGAAGAGCTTCACATTCCAATTGCGGAGGAACAGTGGGCTTATTGGTGTAATCAACTTACTACCTTCTCTCCAAATAATATACTCTGTTTAATTCACTTTAGGTATATACACAGGTTTTACAGGACTCCAATTCAGCTGTGCCATATCGGACTAAGGGAGGATGATATATGTTGAAGATGTGGGTGTGATCAGGCCTCATTCTCAATATGGCATGGAGCTGTCCACAACTGTCCTCATATTGTACTCATATATTTACTATGATGCATAAGATAATAGGAACAATCGAGGAACCCAACCCCATGCAAGGTCTACTGGGATATGTCAAAGATTCGCCCCCCAAAAAGAGGAAACTGCACGCTATGCTTCTCCTGTTTGTTAAGGGATGGGTAGCTATGCATTGGGGGAGGAAGAGAGCGCCATCCAAGAGGGAATGGATCACAGATGTTACATTTGGGCATCCACAACTGTCCACATTTTGGGAGCTGATGCAACAAAATCTAGACCTAGAGCCTTTCTTGATATGGGCACAAGCGCAACAGGAGGAGGAGAGGGATTGCCAAATCCATCTGTTGAGGAGTAGATAAACACTGGTAAGCTGGAAAGTTGGGGGGTGTATGCAATAATGTACTGTAATAAAGCATATAGGTCATGAAAACTCTTTTTCGGGTAGAGCAGGATGGTACTGTTGGTCTGGTCACTGTGTGTTGTGGGAGGTACTTTGACCACAAATTGGCAGAAGATGCAGCGACCCCTGATGATTATGATCCACGTTATTGTTTATTGTACAAATGTGCGTGCATTGCTGAATTCATGTTTGCAAATCTAATGGCATCATATGCAAAGACAACCAGTGTTAAATATGGTACTGGCATGTTAGTGTTATGGTTGTAACATTGTATGAAAATGCTAATAAACAAATTAAAAAAAATAGTCATTGATTTATATTTAATGTGCTTTAATAGTTCTTAGTAAGTGCCACTTTGTAGTAGGGCATACATAAAGGGGATATTTGTGCTCTAATGTTCACAATGTATGGTGACCATGTATGGTGTATATCTGATTGAATGGTTTGGGACTCACCCATCAGGTTTGACAGTGGCTTAGTTTTAGTAAGCTATCTGCTGTACAAAATATTAGGATTGGTCTATCATTGTTTAAGTTGTCATATACAGGATGGGTTCCTCATTATGTGTATTTGTTAAGTATTCAGGCATGTCTATTTCCTAGTATCTTCTAGGAGCAGGAGGATTATCAGTGGAGGCTTTTTTAGTTTGTGCAATTGAACATTTTAGAGTGGGTATCAGTGGTAGTTAAACTGTGATATGTTCTGGGACTTTATGGAGTACATTTTTGAGGATTGTAGTTGTGAGCTCCCAGAGGCTAGTGCTTGCTTATCTTATATCTAGCAGAATATTGCTTCTATTTCTGTCACATTTAGGGGCTGTTTGTTTTTCCTTACATCAATTCACATAACAAGCATTAGATAAATATTTGGTAAATTTTCAATTCACATTTTTCATCGATTTACTTTCTTAGTTGTAGATGTAAGCCATATGACTTAGTTTTGCTTTCCTTTCTAGGATGTTGCGTATCTTTTTCTTTCTGTCATTGTGTCTGAAAGTAGTGGAATATTATAAAAGATTATAATTTTTAATTTTGCATGAGTTAGTTATTTGCTTACATGTATATTCTTCTTAGATGTTTTACACTTTTGTGCAGATTTTCTGTTTTCTGTTGAAAGAAATAAGAGCATCAGTTTCATTTTAAATGTTTTTTGTTGGTAGTTTGTAGAGTTTGAGGCTGTTAGGTTTTGGGATGAGTTTCTATATAAAAATAAATGTATACAGTAGCGGCTGTAACAGGTAAGAGCAGTGGGACGGGCAAAAGGTAAGTGGTTTTACTTATTTTTTTATTTAATGTTACTTATATATAATGTTGCATATATATATAAATATATATATATATATATATATATATATATTCACGTTAAGTCCGAAACAGCACAGCCCACGCCCACGCTGCAAAACGGAAAGTTGAGTAAAGCCACAGACTCCGTGCTCTCGTTCTCAGTGCTTTTTATTCGTGATGAATAACAGCCCACCAGTCGCCATATATATATCTGGCAGCAAGCTTCCTGCAAACCTCCTGGGTTCAGAAAGGGTCGGGACACTCCGGGAAGCTTCAAAATCAGTTTATTAGCAACTAATGGTTACAAAAGCCAATGCGTTTCGCCGAAAGGCTTGGTCACGGTAAAGTTTGCACTTGATACTCCCATTTACATACACCCAGTGATTGAAATAAACATAGGACTGGCAAGGTTTCACATCATGAGAATCGTCGCCATCTTTTAGTGGCTATTTGTAATTCATTATTTATATAAGCAATTGCTCTCCAAGTTGCTATGCAATAGTGTCGCCCTAGTGGGCTGCAATTACTTTTCATATTAGTAACCGTCATCATTGATATTGTACATAAAATCTCGCCCAAGTGGGCTTAAATCATAAGTTACATTTAGGTACTGTTATAATCTATTTTTCCAGTGATTTGTTACAATTGATTCAATATCTTGACAGACGGTTGCAATCGATTCATAGTAGAAACCCATAGAGCGATATCCTAATGAAAAAAATGAAAAAGAAAAACTACTCTCAGTATAAGTGCTCACCTACATTTGCAAAAAAGCTAAAACAAGTGAATATATTTTACAATTAAAAACTGTACATTTTCATCAATTATATACAAGGAGTCTCATTCAACAAGCCACTAATTTCAATATGATATGGTTATCCAAGATGGACTGCCAATTCCTCGCTGGAGTTCAGGCCTACCGGTATTAGAGTTTCAAAGTCTATTATAAATTTGGACTCTAACACTCTTAACTGATGTTCTCTGTCACCTCCCCTTATCTGAGGTTTGATCGCATCCAAGACAACAAATGCTAGCAATTTATCATTGTGCTTATGAAACGTCTTGAAATGGCGAGCTACCGGATATAACTCATTGTTATTTCTTATTGCTCGTTTATGTTCCAATACCCTCATTTTTGCTTTTTTCTTTGTGCTACCAATATTCAGTTTGTTGCAAGGGCAGATTAAACAATATAAGCACAGTTCTGTATTACAGTCATAGTTTCCTTTAATAACAAATTCCCTTTCACTGTTGGGTACTTTGATTTTCGAACAGTTTTTGCTATAAGTGCATGCTTTGCAATGCATGCAACATGAAAACCCTGACAGTGCCTTGCCCCGCTCGTTGGTAGACCTTGCTGTCTGGTTGCGACTCAATTCATCTTTCAGTGACATACCCCTCCTGCAAGTTATTTGTGGGGTTTCATGTAGGCATTTGTCCAAAATAGGATCTGTTTTTAATATGTGCCAATTTTCTTTTAAAATTTTGCGTACCTGAAAGGCTTGGCTAGAATATGTTGTGATGAACCTGATTTGATTGTCATTTTTATCATCTTTAATTTTGGGATTTAAGAGAGCAGCTCTGTCCAACTCATCTACCTTATTTACAGCTCTCTTGATTATCTTTTGTGCATATCCTCTCTGTTTGAATCTCTCACACATAACAGTCTTTTCTTTTTCAAACTCCTCCTCTGTGCTACTATTTCTCTTGGCATAAATTAGTTCCCCGTAGGGGATGCTTTGGATAAGGCTGTAAGGATGCGAACTTGATGCAAACAATAGACTGTTCCCAGCCGTATCCTTTCTATGGAGCCTGGTTTTTAGATGGTTGTTATGCACATGTACTTCTACATCAAGGAATATTATGGAATCCGTGCTGATTTGTGAGGTTAGGTCAATATTCAAATCATTGGTATTTAGCGTTTGGATAAATTAAGTTGCGCTTTTACTATCCCCTCGCCAAATGACAAAAATATCATCAATAAACCTTGACCATAGAACAATACGTTCAATAAATTGTTCAAAGCAAATGGACACTTGCTCCTCCCACCACCCCATGAAGAGGTTGGCATAACTTGGGGCGAAGCAAGTGCCATTGCCGTCCCTTGTAGCTGTACATACAGTTGCTCATCAAAGAAAAAATAGTTATTGGACAAACAGTAAGCCAACATATCCACCAACATTTCAGTATGCATCAAAAGAGAGATGGATCTAGATTTTAGAAACATACAAGGAACACTATTGCATAGCAACTTGGAGAGCAATTGTTTATATAAATAAAGAATTACAAATAGCCACTACAAGATGGCGATGATTCTCATGATCTGAAACCTTGCCAGTCCTACGTTTATTTTAATCACTGGGTGTATGTAAATGGGAGTATCAAGTGCAAACTTTACCGTGACCAGGCCTTACGGCGAAACGCGTCGGCTTTTGTAACCAATACTTGCTAATAAACAGATTTCGAAGCATCCCGGAGTGTCCCGACCCTTTCTGAACCCAGGAGGTTTGCAGGAAGCTTGCTGACAGATATTACAAAAAACGCCGTTTTTTTGGAAGGGACCGCCGCGATGTTAGAGCCCTGGACTACCGGCATTCAGTGGTGACTTATATATATATATATATATATATATATATATATATATATATATATATATATATATATATATATATATATATATATATATATACATATATATATATATATATGTTCCTTACAAATCGTTACTTCCAACGAAAAATGACGGCACTCCAAAAGTCTCTCATCCAGTTGTGAATTTTATTTGGCTGACCCCCTACCCCCTTGACAAACGCGTTTCACCTCTCGGGCTTCGTCAGTGTCAACCCGAATAGAGTGCAAAATGCCATTTTATCCCCACCATTTCCTCAGCATAGAAAGAGGACTGAAAATTTACTCAGCCCTATACAGCAGCCATCTTACAATAAATAACAATACATTGCATATCATTGATAAAAATGTCATCAGGTGGGAAAATTGGCGTATATAAAGTGCTCGTGCAATTAAAAACATAGGAATAACAAAAAATTGTAATTCAACATTCTAATTAATCGCAAATATACATTATTTTGTATATATACATATATACAGGGGAGCCACTGAAGGGAAAAGTATATATGTAATTGCTATATTTGTCCCCTTTCAAATATATTCATGTGTATATATCGATATTTACATCTTTTAACCATATTTGTGGAAAGCACAGTAACAAGCATGTTAATTTTTCCATGTTACATATCTTCCCCGTTTCTTTGGCCCTTAATGTATACATATGGTTTTGCGATTATGTTCTCTTGCCCTGTATGGGCATTAATTATATTCCACTACTCCCTGTTTTGCTGTTTTCTTGTTTGCCCTGTATGGGCAAGTATTTCCCTGTCATCATGTTGTTTAAAATTTGCGTGTCTTTTGGAGAGAGAGCGAGAGAAAAAGAGAGATTGTCGCATGCTGATGACCCTGTTCTCCTCTCTGTTTC
This sequence comes from Lissotriton vulgaris, assembly GCF_964263255.1. Taxonomy (NCBI): domain Eukaryota; kingdom Metazoa; phylum Chordata; class Amphibia; order Caudata; family Salamandridae; genus Lissotriton; species Lissotriton vulgaris. The sequence goes on from NC_141689.1 coordinate 1,946,706,455, forward strand.
ATCATTTCTCCCCCTTATCCTCCGAATTTATTTATTTCACATTGTCGGTGGTTTAGCGTGGTATTAGGTATTGTCAATGGCCAAGTATCTCTTTTTCTCTTTTTTCTGCTCATTGTAAATGAGTTTAATCCAAATGCACCCACAATTCCTCATCATTATTTAAACCTCTCGGTTGCATACTTTGGAGGTCGATGATGTACCTGGATTCCAATGCTCTCAAAGATCTTACTTTGTCGCCCCCAAGTTCCTTTCTGTCTAGTTGGTCAATAAGAAAGAATGACAATAGGTCCCTATTGCTATTGTGGTGCGTTTCAAAGTGGTGTGCCACGGGATAATTTTTATCCCTGTTGGTTATGGCACGCATGTGCTCCAGGTTACGCTTCTTTGCCAGGTTGATCGTACTCCCGATGTATCTCTTGGAGCACGGGCATTCCAGGCAGTAGATCACATACACCGAGTTACAGTTGAGTAATTTTGTGATCATTCTCATGGGGCGTGGATCATTAGGTCTTCCCTCATACTTGGTCCGTTTTTACTATACTTGCATGCCTTACAGTGCGTGCAAGGATAGAAACCACATACAGTTTTTTTATTTGAAATCTTAGGGGAGTCTACAAAGTGACTATTGGTCAAATGGTCACTTAGAGATGTGCATCGTCTATATGTTACAGATGGTATAAATATATATATATATATATACATATATAATTCACTGAAAAAACCATGGGTTTCACACCGGTTATAGTTAGGAATTAGCATTTAAAAAACCTATTAAATTCACTGAAAAAACCATAGGTTTCACACCAGTTATAGTTAGCTGGAAATTTTACTGATATAAAACCATTGAAATTCCCACGTTATAGTTAGTCGGACTCACTATAACTTGCGCGTGCAATGCACTGCTGATGACATCACATATTACATCACTCATGACATGGTCAGTGACATCACTCATGACATCACTGATGACACCATCCTTGTGACACAGTGACAGACCTCCTTTCAGTGTAATGTAACCCATGAAACACATATTCAAAAATAGAAACTAATATTTTCAAAAAAGTGGATATACCCATACCAGATACAACAACCAATTCAGTAATACCACCATCTAATACACATCCACTCATGTGTATGTATATGGGTTATTAGATATTTTTATTAGTATCAGTATGAGTGTCTATATGGTTTGGTGGGGGTATTACTTAGCACATAGAAGCATGAGTGACTGACTCTTTGTTTGTATGTGTTTTGAAGACAACATATGTACAGGACTGTATGGGTGGATGAGTGTCTATATGTGTTTGTTAGTGAGTGAATGACTGTCTCACTAGTGTCTTTATCAGTAACTACATATGTTTTAATCTAGTATATATGAATATTGATGTATATAAGTGAGTATATGTGAGAGTAAGAGATTGTAAGAGTTCCTGTTTAAATAAGTATGTGTTTCTATAAGTGATTGTTTAAGAGAATAAATATGTGTAATTTTAAATAGAAGTAAGGTGGAAGTGTGTGTATAACTCTATATTCAAATAAATGGATGTCCAATAGTTTATTTGCACGTGTGAATATGTGTGTGAGTAACTTTTGGATGAATGTCGGTGTGTAACAGGATGTATATGTGTATCACTTCATATGATGAGTGAGTATATGTATGAGTGACTATATAGAACTGTTGGTGAATGAGTGGATATGTATATAGATAGTGGAATTACTGAATTGCTTGTTGTAACTGATATAGGTATCTCCATTTTTTAAAAAATTTCAGTTTCTATTTTTGAATATGAGTCTCAAGGGTTACATTATAGTGAAAGGAGGTCTGTCACTATGTCACAAGGATGGTGTCATGAGTGATGTCACTGACCATGTCATGAGTGATGTAATATGTGATGTCATCAGCAGTGCATTGCACGCGCAAGTTATAGTGAGTCCGACTAACTATAACGTGGGAATTTCAATGGTTTTATATCAGTAAAATTTCCAGCTAACTATAACTGGTGTGAAACCTATGGTTTTTTCAGTGAATTTAATAGGTTTTTTAAATGCTAATTCCTAACTATAACCGGTGTGAAACCCATGGTTTTTTCAGTGAATTTCATAGGTTTTTTAAATGCTAATTCCTAACTATAACTGGTGTGAAACCTATGGTTTTTTTCAGTGAATTTCATAGGTTTTTTAAATGCTAATTCCTTACTATAAGTTTCACTTTATAAATAAGACTGTTAGCACTCTAGTTGTTCTTTTTAACACTCTGGTACATTCTGTCATTGGGCTACAGTTGTGCTACATCTAGTTGAATTTTGGGCTACATTTACAATTTTTGATCTCTGGTGGCCATCTTTGGGCTTCATTGGGCTACTTTGGGCTACATTTGGGCTACATTTTGGCTCTAACATATATTAAGCCCAATGTAGCACAATACATATTTTTATAAAGTTAATTTTTTTACAAACCACTTCAGAATAGGGCTACCTGTCTCTACAATTATCCCATTTTTTTTTTTTTAATTTTTGGGGGGAGCGCTCCCAGAGCGCGCCCCGGAGTGCGCCCCGAAAAGCGTATTTCTGAAAAGCGCCCCCGGGCGCGCTCCGGGGAGCGTCTCGTGAGCGCCAATATCGCAAACGAAAACATGATCGTGACGTATCGCGTAGCCGCGACCGCGTGATACGCACGGCGTAAGCGCACCCGGAAGTACTCGAACGAATACGATCGCAAAACGTAAACTTCCGACGCGCTTACGCTGCGCGCCCCCGTGCGCGTAGCGTAAGCGCGTCGGGTCATGTGAGCAGAAAATAACACTTTTCATTGGTTCATAACAGTTTTAGTTTCATAATGATGAAGCCCCTGGTCTTGTGACCTGAAAATAACACTTCTCATTGGTTCAGGACAGTTTTGTTTTCCAAATGATGAAAGCCCCCACCTTTTTTCCTTATTCTGACTTTGTCCTTTGACTGAGGAAGATCTGTTTGGAACTCTCTGTACCTTTTTGTACTTTAAAATGGCTTCAGTAGCAGCAGCAGCAGGTGCATCTCAGCCACCACCACCACCACCACCACCAAGAGGACCAGCTCCAAATTATATTGGTGGTCAAGAACAGGAGGAGGAGGAAGAGGAAGAGGAGGAGGGGAGAAGAAGATGGCTGCCTGAAGAAAACACACCTTATAAACCCAAACCACACTTCATTTGGCAGTTTTTTTCAATCCCAGAGGGGCAAAAAAAGGTGAATGCGCCCAAAGTCACTTGCCTCATCTGCGATGATGAACTTTCACGGGGCAACCCAAATAAGAAATATTCTTTTGGTAACTATACCATGATTCGGCACATGACAAGAAAGCATCCAAACAACTACTCTCGCGCAGAGTTCCGGGAACTGGCCAGTAACCTCCCCCAGTCATCAAGGACCCCCTCCCAAAGAAAACAACCCTCTTCCTCGCAACCAGAAACATCTGAGGTGATGCCTTGCATTCAGCCAAGATTTGCTGATTTTAAAATTACTTGTAAGGCTTGTGGCAAGCTTATCTCCTATGGGGAACAAAGTGTTAAGCTCATCGTCCTTGCAGGTGATAATCACAAGTGCCCCAAAAAGAAATAATTTTTTGGGTTTTTTGTTTTTTTGCTCCAGTTGAGCCAGTTTCAATTCCCTTTTTTTGTTTCTCCCCCTAAAAAATACAAAAAAAATATAAAACTGTTTTGAAAAGCCAAAAAAAGTTTAAAAAGTTCCAAAAACACAAAAAAAATATAAAACAACAAAAAGAAGAAAAAAAAAAGTTCTTTTAAGAACTACCTCCAATTTCTAAATGAAAACTTCATTTTTTTAAAACTCTGTCATCTTTTTCCCTCATTTTACGCTCCCCGGTGCGCTACCTGGTGCGCGCACCGAGCGCTTCCCCCGCGCAAAACGAAAAAAAAAAAAAATATTTTAAATGCCCCGCGGGGCCCTTTTATAGCCCCCACATCAAACCTAGGGGGTCAAAGGGGTCTATCCCTGACGCCTTATGGTCAGTTCCCACTTTGTTTTAGCCACCTCTTATGTCTCGATTTTACCGAGACACAAGATGGCGGCCGCTCTGGACTGTTTCGAATGTTTACAGACACCCGAAAGCCAATCAGCTTTCCATGCGCACCTCGCGTGGCGCGCCTGGAGCGCACTCCGGTGCGCGCACCGGAGAGCGCCTATAGATATATATATTTTTTTGAACCTAAATTACTCAAAATCCACTGGAGCACATATCTTGAGACATAGCAAAGGCACATCGGGCTACCAGTCCCTACAATTTTGCCAAGTTTGGTGTAAATCCATTCAGCCGTTCGGGCTAAAAGTGAAATCGACCGCCCTATGGAAATTAACATGGGGAAAACGCGTTTTGGGACCCCCCTTTTATCTCGGCCCCCGCTTGACGAATCCCCCCCAAACTTTCAGGGAAGGACCGGACCGCCATGAGACCATTTTCCTGAAAATTTCAGGCACATTCGTCAACCGGCGCAAAAGTTATTCAAAATAGAATGTTGAGATTTAACATTGAAAATTATCCTAACTATAACTACCTACTGGCGACCGCCAGTAGGTAATATATATATATATATATACATACATACATACATACATATATATATATATGTATGTATGTATGTATATATATATATGTATGTGTATATATATATATATATATATTACCTACTGGCGGTCGCCAGTAGGTATATATAGTTAGGATTTTTTCTCTATGGGATTTTTGAAAATTCTATGTCTAATAACTTTGGCATTTGTGGACGGAATTGGCTGAAATTTTCAGGAAAATGGAACATTTTGTTTCTGAGCAGCCCCTGACAATTTGGGGGGGTTTCATCAAGGGGGGGCCGAGAAAAAAGGGGGGTCCCAAAACGCGTTTTTCCCATGTTAATTTCCATAGGGCGGTTGGCCTCACTTTTAGCTCGAACGGCTGAATGGATTTGCACGAAACTTGGCAAAATTGCAGGGACTGTTAGCCCGATGTGCCTTTGCTAGGTCTCAATATATGTGCTCCAGTGGATTTTGAGTAATTTAGGTTCAAAAAAAGATATATATCTGGGCGGAGCCTAACCACACATCTGATCTGATTGGCTGTCAGCACTTCATCCAAGAAGTGTTGGCAGCCATCTTGGGACCAATATACATGATAGCACCTCATTAAAAGGCATTGTAGTTAATAGAGGGTTTTAGGACTTTAGTTACATTATAAATCATTTGTTGATGGTACCATACTCGTTTTAGGAATTGTGGTGGGTTCTAAGGTGATTTTACCATGTGAAAAAACCTTCTGCTGTGATATCATGAATATTGTTTGAAAGAAAACTAATATCTCATGATTTTCCCACAGTGGTTTGGAAGGGGATCTATAAGCTAAACTGAAAGCATATTTTCTGTAAATTCACATTATCTTTCTCAGTCATGTGAAAATGAAGTCTGACATTCTCAGTAAAACCTGTACATCCAACAAGGACAGAGACTGTCAGTTGATTCCTTTGTGCTCTACTGCAGCCTCCTAAAGTGTTCTAAAGAACAACTAGAGCGCTAACAGTCCTACGTATTACAAAGGTATAGCACACCTGGAGCCATCGTGATGGGAATAAAGTGGTAAATCTTAAAACATTTAATTAAAAAAGGAACAAAATGAGGGGGTATATTATGCAATAGAAGGTATTATTAGTGCTGCAGAAAGAAAAATTAGGGCACATTTTGAGTGACTTTTCAAATCCTCTTCTATTTCATTAAAATATTCTGACATGCAGTCTCCCAAAATGGCCACCAGAGACAAAAGAGCCCAAATGTAGCCCAAATATCACCCAGATGTAGCCCAAGTATAGCCCAATGACAGAATGTCCCAGAGTGTTCTAAAGAACAACTAGAGCGCTAACAGTCCTACTTATTACAAAGGTATGGCACACCTGAAGCCATCTTGATTGGAATAAAGTGGTAACTCTTAAAACATTTAATTTAAAAAGGAACAAAATGAGGGGGTATATTTTGCCATACGAATTATGATTAGTGCTGCAGAAAGAAAAATTAGGGCACATTTTGAGTGACTTCTCAAACCCTCTTCAATTTCATTAAAAAATTCTGACATACAGTCTCCCAAGATGGCCACCAGAGACAAAAGAGCCTAAATGTAGCCCAAATATCACCCAGATGTACCCCAAGTATAGCCCAATGACAGAATGTCCCAGAGTGTTCTAAAGAACAACTAGAGCGCTAACAGTCTTACTTATGACAAAAGTATGGCACACCAGAAGCCATCTTGATTGGAATGAAGTGGTAAGTCTGAAAACACTCAATTTAAAAAGGAACAACATGAGGGGGTTAATTTTGCCATAGAAAGTATGATTAGTGCTTCAGAAAGAAAAATTAGGGATCATTTTGAGTGACTTCTCAAATCCTCTTCTATTTCATTAAAAAAATTCTGACATGCAGACTGAAACATGCACTTTGAATACCAGCAGCAGACGTCCCTGGTGAGCAGTAGCTTTACTACAGTGATCTAATGTGCAACTAGAGTGCTAACATTCAGAATTAATGGCAAATGTGTGACACATCTGAATGCCTTCTTGATGGAACCAAAGTAAACAAGCATTGAAAATGCAATAGATCTCGCCCTCGTTTAAGTTAAAGCCATTCTGTTTGTAATGAGGTGGCTTTTTAGCTTTGCTTTTATTAGTGTTTTTTCAACTTTCATGTAAATAACATGCATCTGTATGCATATAAGTATATGTATGCATGCATTTATGTTTGTATTTATATAGATATACAGATGATATATGTTTATATATGTATGTATATATATATATTCACTGAAAAAACCATAGGTTATAGACCATATATAGTTAGGAATTAGCATTTACAGAACCTTGAAAATTCACTGAAAAAACCATAGGTTATAGACCATATATAGTTAGGAATTAGCATTTACAAAACCTTGAAAATTCACTGAAGAAACCATAGGTTATAGACCATATATAGTTAGGAATTCGCATTTACAAAACCTTATTTTACTCACACAAAACCATTGAAATTCCATATATAGTTAGTTGCACTAACTATATGTCGCGCACCCGCAATCCACTGCTGATGATGTCACATATTACATCATTCATGACATGGTCAGTGACATCACTGATGACATCACTGATGACATCTCAAATGACATCACTGATGACAACATCCAGTGACTGTATGTTTCTGTAAAGTTAAAATATGTCTTACATATTGAAGAATGAGTGGATGTATAAGTGTCTGGATGAAGGATTTAGTAGGTGCATGACTGACTGTATGAGTGAGTGATTAAATGTGTCTCACTGAGTGCATGGGTTAGTGACTAAACTGTCTTAATTTGTGCATCATTATGTCTGTTGTTCTGTAAACTGTTGCATGTGTTGATAAGTAGCTATATGAGTAACTATATGGGTTATTGATTGGTTGCCCAAGTATTTGTATGGGAGACTGAGTGTGTGTGTGAGTGGCTGGGAGGTGTATGACTCTGTGCATAGATGTGTGAGCAGTTGATTCACTAGATGTATGGTTTCAAAAGTGCATGTGGAAACAGCTGTATGGGCGGTTGTCTGTGTGCATGAGTGTATTGGTGAGTGAATGGATATCTCAGTGCTACATGTCAAAGTAAGTACATATGTAAAACACAGTACATGTGAGAGTTGACATATATAAATAACTGTGCATAAGAGCCAGTGAATGTGTGAGTGGCTGTATGGATCATTGTGAACTTGTATCAGGGATTGTATAAGAGAGTGAATATGTGTTAGTATATGTTTTAATAAGTAAAGTTTGTATAACTGTATAGTTGAGGAAATGGAGGTGTGATTGATTCTTTGCATGACTGACTAGGTGTGTGAGTAACTCCACGGATGAGTGACAGTCTGTGAGTGTCTGTTTACACTGATTGTATCTAAGGTTATATTAGAGTCTGAAGAGGTTCATCGTATTATCACATGAATGATATCATCAGTGATGTGATCAGTAATGTCAAATGAGATGTCATCAGTGATGTCATCAGTGATGTCATTTGAGATGTCATCAGTGATGTCATTTGAGATGTCATCAGTGATGTCACTGACCATGTCATGAATGATGTAATATGTGACATCATCAGCAGTGGATTGCGGGTGCGCGATATATAGTTAGTGCAACTAACTATATATGGAATTTCAATGGTTTTGTGTGAGTAAAATAAGGTTTTGTAAATGCGAATTCCTAACTATATATGGTCTATAACCTATGGTTTTTTCAGTGAATTTTCAAGGTTTTGTAAATGCTAATTCCTAACTATATATGGTCTATAACCTATGGTTTTTTCAGTGAATATATATATATATATTTATATGAAAAAACAGTCCTTGTTCCGTCTAGGATTGGTGGAACCCAATAGGTCTGGACCTTCAAAAGCCCCTCACAGTGCAGCGAATATCCAACCAAGGAACAGTCACTCCAGCAGGAAGACGATTTATTCAATTAAAGATGACGCGTTTCACTCCACTAGGGAGCTTGTTCACAATATATATATATATATATATATATATATATATATATATATATATATATATATATATATATATATATATATATATATATATATATATATATATATACATATATACACATATATAGGAATCACTGGAGCTTATCAGACAGATACTTAGGGACTGCAGTAAATTAGATGGGGCTCCGAACATTAGATGGCAAGAGTACATTAAAAATGTTGTTTGTAACCTCGGCCACCCTGAATATTTCCTGGAGCCCCTTAGCTTGCATGAGGTCAACAGAAAAGAACTCAAAGTTAGCTGCTTAAACGTTCAGGAAAGTAAGAGAAGACACATGGAATCTAAAAAGAAATTTGGCACAAGCACACCAGCTAATGAAGACTATTAGCTTCTGCCTTGTTTAGGCATGTTAACAAGAAACTTTGACAGATTTCAGTTGACCAGTTTGAGATTGGGTATTTTACACAGGTTTGTTACTTTTCCCACTCAGAACGATTGGTCAAAGGTGCAGTCCAAATGTCCATGTGACGACGTCTCTGTTCATTCTACTATACATGTTCTCTTTTTTTGCAAATTCTACTCTTGTAATAGGAAAAGGTGGATTTTGCCTATTTTCAAAAATAGCGGTTTAAGACAATGCCCCCCGCTTTCCTGTATATTCAAACATTAGGCGAAGAACAATTGACTGTTTCAGTTTTAATATTTTTAAAGTATGTTTTAAAATGCTGAAATTCAATCATTATGTAAATTTTACTGGACTTGGATAGCACTGTTACCTTACGCATTGTATAAAGTAATGTATGTTTATATTGTGCCATACATTTTTATTGTGTTTTTATGATTATTACATTTAATTGAATAAAGCTGATTGAATTGAATATATATATATATATATATATATATATATATATATATATAGATATATATATATAACAGGAACCTTCCTCGAGAGAAAGGAAGAGGCCACACGGGAAATCCAATCAGGAGCCTTTTATTGAAGCAACAGGTAAGCACGATGCATTTCGGCCGGTAGGGCCTTCCTCAGATGCCGCTGTTGAAAGGGAACACAGTCTCACCCACGTTAAAATAAGTCTTGCAATCCTCTCATTGGTGAGAAAGAAACGCCATCCCCCAGTCATGTGGTCACACACCACAAGCAGCGCAGTCGGCACTACAAGTCCCAGAATTCATCACAGCTGGGCCGGTGTTGTGAGGGGCTGTAAAAAATTAATCCAAGTGGACAGGCGTTGTTTGCAAGCGAAGTGCTGTGGTCCATGCTACACTTCTAAAGGCTCCTGTGTCCCGCATCCGCTCCAACCCCAGATGAGCGAGTTTTGCCAGGTCGTGAGATGCCTGCAGTCAGGCACAACTCCATGTGCAGTCACATACCACCACTGGCGGCGGCGACCCATGCAGAAACACGCACTCGGAGGTGGGCTAGCAGCGGTCCGATACCTCGGACGGAGAGAACTGCAGAAGCAGGAACCAGAAGAGCTGCCAGTCGCTTGTGGGAGCGGGGTCTCTTTAAACGCCTCTGGAAGACGGAAAATACAACAGGAACCTTCCTCGAGAGAAAGGAAGAGGCCACACGGGAAATCCAATCAGGAGCCTTTTATTGAAGCAACAGGTAAGCACGATGCATTTCGGCCGGTAGGGCCTTCCTCAGATGCCGCTGTTGAAAGGGAACACAGTCTCACCCACGTTAAAATAAGTCTTGCAATCCTCTCATTGGTGAGAAAGAAACGCCATCCCCCAGTCATGTGGTCACACACCACAAGCAGCGCAGTCGGCACTACAAGTCCCAGAATTCATCACAGCTGGGCCGGTGTTGTGAGGGGCTGTAAAAAATTAATCCAAGTGGACAGGCGTTGTTTGCAAGCGAAGTGCTGTGGTCCATGCTACACTTCTAAAGGCTCCTGTGTCCCGCATCCGCTCCAACCCCAGATGAGCGAGTTTTGCCAGGTCGTGAGATGCCTGCAGTCAGGCACAACTCCATGTGCAGTCACATACCACCACTGGCGGCGGCGACCCATGCAGAAACACGCACTCGGAGGTGGGCTAGCAGCGGTCCGATACCTCGGACGGAGAGAACTGCAGAAGCAGGAACCAGAAGAGCTGCCAGTCGCTTGTGGGAGCGGGGTCTCTTTAAACGCCTCTGGAAGACGGAAAATACAACAGGAACCTTCCTCGAGAGAAAGGAAGAGGCCACACGGGAAATCCAATCAGGAGCCTTTTATTGAAGCAACAGGTAAGCACGATGCATTTCGGCCGGTAGGGCCTTCCTCAGATGCCGCTGTTGAAAGGGAACACAGTCTCACCCACGTTAAAATAAGTCTTGCAATCCTCTCATTGGTGAGAAAGAAACGCCATCCCCCAGTCATGTGGTCACACACCACAAGCAGCGCAGTCGGCACTACAAGTCCCAGAATTCATCACAGCTGGGCCGGTGTTGTGAGGGGCTGTAAAAAATTAATCCAAGTGGACAGGCGTTGTTTGCAAGCGAAGTGCTGTGGTCCATGCTACACTTCTAAAGGCTCCTGTGTCCCGCATCCGCTCCAACCCCAGATGAGCGAGTTTTGCCAGGTCGTGAGATGCCTGCAGTCAGGCACAACTCCATGTGCAGTCACATACCACCACTGGCGGCGGCGACCCATGCAGAAACACGCACTCGGAGGTGGGCTAGCAGCGGTCCGATACCTCGGACGGAGAGAACTGCAGAAGCAGGAACCAGAAGAGCTGCCAGTCGCTTATATATATATATATATATGTATATATTACCTACTGGCGGTCGCCAGTAGGTATATATAGTTAGGATTTTTTCCCTATGGGATTTTTGAAAATTCTATGTCTAATAACTTTGGCGTTTGTGGACGGAATTGGCTGAAATTTTCAGGAAAATGGCACATTTTGTTTCTGAGCAGCCCCTGAAAATTTGGGGGGGGTCGTCAAGGGGGGGCCGAGAAAAAAGGGGGGTCCCAAAACGCGTTTTTCCCATTCATTTTTCCATAGGGCGGTTGGCCTCACTTTTAGCTCGAACGGCTGAATGGATTTGCACGAAACTTGGCAAAATTGTAGGGACTGTTAGCCCGATGTGCCTTTGCTAGGTCTCAATATATGTGCTCCAGTGGATTTTGAGAAATTAACGTTCAAAACATGATATATATCTGTAACAGCGCTCCGGGCTGCGCTCCGGTCCGCTTACTTTTCGCGAAACGGAACTTTGCGATGCAAAGCTGATTGGCTTTCCGGTGTCTGTCAACATTCTAAACAGTCCGGAGCGGCCGCCATCTTATCTCTCGGTAGGATCGAGAGAGAAGAAGAGGTGAAAAACGAAGGGGGAATTTACTGAAAGGGGGCAAGGTAGACCCTTCTTGACCCCCTAGGAATGATGTTGGGGTTATTAAAGGGTCCCGTGGGGAAAATAAAAAAAAATTGATTTTTCACGGTAGAAGCGCTTCTCGGGCCGCGAACTGGGCCGCAAACTGGTAGCGAAACGGGAATTCGCCATTTTGTGTTTCCTTTTAATTAAATTACTAGGTATAAGGGGGTGCGGGAGACGTATCCTGATCCCTTATGTTTTCTGAGGGTGGCTGAGGAGGCTCATATATGTTGATATATGTCTTCCAGCGGCTGTGCGGCCGCCATCTTGTCTCTCGGTAGGATCGAGAGAGAAGAAGAGGTGAAAAACGAAGGGGGAATTTAATGAAAGGGGGCAAGGTAGACCCCTCTTGACCCCCTAGGAATGATGTTGGGGTTATTAAAGGGTCCCGTGGGGAAAATAAAAAAAAATTGATTTTTCACGGTAGAAGTGCTTCTCGGGCCGCGAACTGGGCCGCAAACTGGTAGCGAAACGGGAATTCGTCATTTTGTGTTTCGTTTTAATTAAATTACTAGGTATAAGGGGGTGCGGGAGACGTATCCTGATCCCTTATGTTTTCTGAGGGTGGCTGAGGAGGCTCATATATGTTGATACATGTCTTCCAGCGGCTGTGCGTGAGCGTTTTTTTTTTTTTTTTTGCTGCTTGACGTCTGTTAACGTTCGATTCGATGGAAATCAGGAAGTGTCACTGCGATAAAATATTTTGTTATAAATGAATCCTTATTGATAAACATTGTCTGCGCCATCTTGCCTTTTTTCCAATGCCACAATTTTGTCGTGCACGGCAGCCATTTTAGATGCCTTGACCAGACCCACTCTCTGCACGCCGCCGATCCTCAGCACGGCTCCCCACCCTCGCAAGCATCTCCCCCACGCACTGGTCACCCCCGCTCTCTCCCTCATGCATGGGCCATAAACTTCCCCCCATCTGCGCTGCTCTTCCCTGAGAATCACACCCTGTGCCCGCCCGACACCTCCCTTTCACCCTATTCACTACCGCACCCTCTGACACTCCTCTTCCTCTGTGTCCGATTGTCCAGGCCGGTCCCAGGCTATCACCTAGCCCTGCGGATGTAGTTTATGGCCCCAGCTGTAGAGAATCCAGACATGCCAACCCTCCCGATTCAGGCGTGAGACTACCGATTTCAGTGCTAGTCTCCCGCCTCCCGATTCCTGTAAGCAAAAACCCGATTCCTCGGGGGTTTCAGCTGACAGGGCTTGGTATTGTGTTACGTGCTAATTCTTCCAGGAAACGTCAGAGGGCCGATGCAGGGGCTCTAGAAGGGGTGATAAACCATTTAAGCCTCATTAACAAGCGCATGGTCTTTTAAAGATATGTGAAGTACTCGGGGGGCGGCGGTGTGTGTGTGCCCTCTTTCAGGAGCGGGCGGGGGGGGGGGGCACTGCCAGCAACTTGCCAGGCCAGGCAGTGTTCAACACTTGCATCACCCTTTCTCTGCCTGCTATTGCGCTCCATGCTTCGGAAAGGTAAGAAAAAGAACGTGCATTTGAGTTTGAAATGTCCGATCCTGTAGCAGCACACTTCCAAAGCCCACACATGACAATAACCCGATTCAAGGCCCCATTCACCCGATTTTTTAAAAATATATAGTACTCCAACAAGGTAGGATTATAAAACTTTATTAACTTTATAAATATATCGAACGCAACAAAAACTGTAAATACATTTAAAAATTTTTTGGCAAAAAGAAGCAACAATGGTCAGTAGCTGTCTTTTGTGCGAATAGTCCCAAGGCAGCACAACGTGCTGTGTTCTGGACGGCACCCAGGTGATGTTACCTGGGTGCCGCACTGGTTTTTGGTTTCCTACAATGCAGCTCAGAAAAACAGCGCGGGGCGTCCCGGGTGGTGCGGGGGGAGGCCTCGTCAGTAGCGGTCTGTTGTGCGAATAGTCCCAAGGCAGCAGAACGCGCTGAGATGTGGATGGCACCCAGGTGATGTCCAGTAACTTGCCGCACTGGTTTTGGTATCCTACAATGCTGCTCCGAAAAACGGCGTGGGGCGCCCCGGGGGGGGCGTGGGGGAGGCGGCGTGAACGGGCGTCCCCAGGTGGAGGCTCGTCTGCTGTACTGGGGCGCCCCTTTACCGTTTCAGTTGCCATTCCGCCCGCTTTTGCTACACTGTGCCTCATCCTCCATTCAGCTGTTTATCGCCCGCTCTTGCGGCTACAGCGTCTCGCTCACCATGTAGTTGAGTTGCGCCCACTCTTGCGGTGCAGCGATAGGCGGCTGCCATTTGATTCTTAAAATGGCGGACGGCTCTTCGGATTTCGGCCTGGTCCACTAAAATGGCCCTGGGACACCTTGGAACTCGGACGCTTGCCTGCTAGGGCTTGGGCTCCATTCTCGAAAGCGTCCCCTCAGCCGTGAAGATTCTACATAAGTCTTGGGGGCCCTCGACTCCTGCAGGCTTCCGGTGGGGAGCGGCTGCCATGATTGCTCGCGGAATGACCACGACGGAGCCACAAGATGGTGGTGCTCTCATGCTGACGCCAGCTTCAGTCTGAAACATCCAGAAACAAGGTGGGGCTTTCATCGTTTGGGAAAAAAAAATGTTCTAAACCAATGAAAAGTGTTATTTTTAGGTCATATGACCAAGCCTTCCATCATTAGGAAACCAAAAGTAAAATGAACCAATGAAAAGTTTTATAAACAAGTCACATGACCTGTTATGCGGCATAGGGCTACAAAAAGCGTAGAAAATCCGTTGGCACGTGAGGCGGCGTCAGTAGCGGACCGATGTGCGAATAGGCCGAAGGCAGCACAACGCGCCGAGATCCGGATGGCACCGAGTTGTTGTCCAGCAAGTTGCTGCACTGGTGTGGCTATCCTACAATGCTGCGCCGAAAGTCGGCGTGGGGCGCCCCGTTGGCCTGTAAGGTCGCGTCAGTCAGTGGGGGCTGTGCGTCTCCCCCAAGATGGAGGCTCCTCGGCTGCAGTGCGGCGCCCCTTAACTTTTCACTCACCGTCCAACTGAGTTGCGTCCGCACTTGCGGCTACAGTAAGCCGAAGGCAGCACAGCGCGCCGAGATCCGGATGGCACCGAGGTGGTGTCCAGCAAGTTGCCGCACTGGTGTGGCCATCCTACAATGCTGCGCCGAAAGACGGCATGTCCAGCTGAGTTCCGGTCACTCTTGCGGTACAGTGACTCGAACGCGCCAAGATCCGGATGGCACCGAGAAGGTGTCCAGCAAGTTGCCGCACTGGTGTGGCCATCCTACAATGCTGCGCCGAAAGTCGGCGTGGGGTGCCCCGTTGGCTTATGAGGTGATGTCAGTAGTGGACCGATGTGTGAATAGGTCGGAACCAGCACAAGGCGCCAAGATCCGGATGGCAAGTCCTGGATGTTGAGTGCCATAGTTGAGAGTTCTGAGCAGTGCTTGTAAGACTATCTGAAGCTTATTTGCACCTGCTGCAGCTTCACTATTGCCCGAGGTGGTGTCCAGCAAATTGCCGCACTGGTGTGGCCATCCTACAATGCTGCGCCGAAAGACGGCGTGTCCAGCTGAGTTCCGGTCACTCTTGCGGTACAGTGACTCGAACGCGCCGAGATCCGGATGGCACCGAGGTGGTGTCCAGCAAGTTGCCGCACTGGTGTGGCCATCCTACAATGCTGCGCCGAAAGTCGGCGTGGGGTGCCCCGTTGGCTTATGAGGTGATGTCAGTAGTGGACCGATGTGTGAATAGGTCGGAACCAGCACAAGGCGCCAAGATCCGGATGGCAAGTCCTGGATGTTGAGTGCCATAGTTGAGAGTTCTGAGCAGTGCTTGTAAGACTATCTGAAGCTTATTTGCACCTGCTGCAGCTTCACTATTGCCCTGGTGTGGCTAAAGATCGCCCATGACATAGGCGGCCGGCTCACGAGGTCCGGCGGAACTTTTTTCCTTTTCCTTTCTGCATCTTGTCCCACAATCCGTTTGACCTGAAGACACGACCAGGTCCCTGAATGTGTGCAGGGGGACGTTATTGATTGAATCAAAATGGCGGCTTCACACAAAGCTGACTCAAGCGTTGCTGTTGATGCTATACAGACAAAAATTGGTTTTCAGTTTGTACATTCTTCAGGATTTTTTTTTCCATCCAAGGCTGATTGAGAGTTTGTAGAAAAATGGCTTCAGATTTTCAACATACTACTCTTCAACATTTTTCCTAAATGTAACAATGTGAGACTCACTAGGAGAACGGCTGTTTATCTTTCCTTTCAAAATGCTGCCAACAATATTTTCTGAATGGAAGACACCATCTTGTAGCATAAAGGGCCGAAAGGGGTTCTGGTCTGGCCGATGGTTGGTGGAGACATTTTGACTATATCTTGGACCTGCCCGGCCTCGCCCAAAATGGCGCCGGTATAAATGGGACTCGTAACTCCTTGTTGTGTACTGGTTGAACAACCTTGATATCACGAGATATGAATGCAGTTTTGATGCTCATGGCGGGCGGGGACGAGAATTGATTGAATATTTCGACATCCGTATTGATATTAAGTTCTGATGTGTTATTGATTATAGTACTATTGAAAGTTCGAATTAACGTCACCCATGGTACTTGCCCGCAAATGTATATCTAGATGATTTTTTTGTAAGTGGCTTTGTCGTATTTTAATTACAAAATGTACGTCCACCGATTCTGCAACTGTTAGACACCTTAGTTCTTGCAACCTAATGACCCGCTCGTTACGTTCCTCTACAGTGTAAATGTCTCCTCATCATATACGTTTCCAGTTTGCTCCGTGGCCGGCCCACGTGGTTATAGGCCCGTATTTGTATACTGACATTTTCACAATAAAGGTTTTTAAAACAAAACATGGTAGTAGTATTTACATTGGTAAAGCTTTTACTTTTAGTCACTGTTTTCGAATCAGGAAAAGGCAAGTGAAATAAAGCAGTCCAATTACATGACGGATAAAAAGTATAATACGTAGGAACGCAGTAAAGATAAATGGTCAAGGGCAGTTGTGTTTTCCACTCCTGCAACATAAAGTGATCGATAAGAATCTGATAATCAGGCGTATCGGCGAGTAAGACAGCAGGCCGAGCCTCTTTTACTCAACGGCCCCGTCATGGGACGAAGAAACGCCCTTTTTCTCGAAAAAGGAATATATTTTACTTGCAGGACAGTTGTAAATTTTCCGGGAAAGTACATTAGCCTGGAACATTATAACATATATGTTTTAAAAAAAAAAAAATCGAAATCAATAAAAAGCGTATTTTTTAGGTCATATGACCAAGCTTTTCATTATTAAAATAACAAAAGTAAAATGAAACAATAAAAAGTTTTATTAACAAGTCACATGACCTGTTATGCTTACGTTACGCGCTGCGCGCCGCGCCCCGGATCACTTCCGGGTGCGCTAACGCGGCGTGTCATATAACGCATTACGCGACAACGTAGGTCAAGAATATAGTCAAAATGTCTCCACCAACCAGCGTTCGGAACACAACCCCTTTCAGCAGTCCAAAAAGTTCTGTTAAATGACAACAGAGGGGACAGGCAACAAAAACCATCAGTCAAAGAGGGGAGGGCAAGTTCTTCTCTACCGGGTCATGTTGGGGCGCTACCGGAACTGATCGAATTGGTAGTCTACAGTGTTTCTGGATGTTTCAGACTAAAGCTGGCGTCAGCATGAGAGCACCACCATCTCGTAGCTCCGTCGTGGCCATTCCACGAGCAAACATGGCAGCCGCTCCCCACCAGAAGCCTGCGGGAGTCGGGGGCCCCCAAGACTTTTGTAGAATCTTCACGGCTGAGGGGACGCTTTCGAGAATGGGACCCAAGCCCTATCAGGGAAGCGTCCGAGTTCCAAGGTGTCCCAGGGCCATTTTAGTGGACCACGTCCAAATCTGAAGAGCCGGCCGCCATTTTGAGAGTCCTGTGGCAGTCGCTTATCGTTGCATCGCAAGAGCGGGAGCAACTCAACTACATGGTGAGCGAGACGCTGTAGTCGCAAGAGCGGGCGGTAAACAGCTGAATGGCGGAAGAGGCACAGTGTAGCAAAAGCGGGCGGAATGGCAACTAAAACGGTAAAGGGGCGCCCCACTACAGCGTGTCTTCAGGTCAAACGGATTGTGGGACAAGGTCCAGAATAGAAGAGTCATCAAAAGGCAAAAAGTTCCGCCGGACCCCGGGAGCCGGCCGCCTATGTCGGGGGCGATCTCAGGCTACACCAGTGCTATAAGACTTGGGGAGGGGGTCGGAGCCAAGCGTCTTCTCCGAGTCCGTGCCATCACACCGCCCCTCAGGGGCCTCCGTCAAGCGGTTTAGGGAGGTACCATATCACATTGTTTTCAAATGCAGTCAGGTCCACAAACGACCCTCACTTACTTTGAGAATAGTGAAGCTGCAGTAGGTGGAAATAAGCTTCAGACAGTGTTACAAGCGCTGCTCAGAACTATGGCACCCAACATCCAGAACTTATGCCATTTGAGAATGGCAGTGACATCGAAGCAACTCAGGGACCAAAACCATTAACGTACTTTCACGTATGAAAATCTTACTTGGGGAGGGGGCAGGAGCGAAGCGCCCCCTCCCAGTCCGCGCCACCACACCGTATGTGGAAAATCTGAAGCCATCGTTCTACAAACTCAACCAACCTCGGATGGAAAAATCTCGAAAAATGTACAAACTGAAAACCAGTTTTGGTCTGCATAGCATCAGTAGCAACGCTTGCTATCAGAGTGCATGAGTTTCATGCTCGATCGATTGAGCTAGCCGGATCGGGCAACAAAAAGTATAAAATAGTTATGTAAATAGTTATTTAATAAAATGTTTTACCCTGTTACTTTGCTGGTGTGTTGTATATATTTTTAATATTTGCATAGGGTTTGTCGTTATTTTGGGCGGGGTGGGTGACGGAGCCGAGCTGTCTTGCAGCCCTCATGGTGTGGAGCTCAGTTCATCTCACTATTTTCGTATTTCTCATGAAGGGTTGTTCCTAATATTTCTATTTTAGCGAGGTCAAAAAGAGATCCAATTAGTGGTCTACTGATTTTGCTCGATTACTTTTATTTTTTTACACGATTTTTCACGATTTTTTACAATCTGCAAAGACTAAACAGAGTATTGCGACTTTGTGCTTGTTTGTAAATAGAGACTGAACCAAAGAGAATCAATTGTAAAACAGTAAATGCTTGGATAACAATCAATCAAATGGAGAGACAAGCAGGCACGACGGATTACAACGGGGGTAAAGGCCTGCGTTAACTACCCTTCACTATCTGCAAAGAGAGAGTACTACTAAGAGAAAAGAGAGGAGGGTGGGGGGGGGGGCAGCGTTCAAAGCACATCAGCGTGCATAAACACGAAAAAGTTTTTACCTATCACGTACTTGACATTTGACAGCTTTTGATATTTGCTATTAAAAAACCATTGAAATTCACAGAAAAAAACATAGGTTTTAGGCCATATATAGTTAAGAATTTGCATTTACAAAACCTTGAAAATTCACTGAAAAAACCATTGGTTATAGACCATATATAGTTAGGGATTAGCCTTTTCAAAACCTTATTTTACTCACACAAAACCATTGAAATTTCATATATAGTTAGTTGCACTAACTATATATCGCGCACCCGCAATCCACTGCTGATGATGTCACATATTACATCATTCATGACATGGTTAGTGACATCACTGATGACATCACTGATGACATCTCAAATGACATCACTGATGACATCTCAAATGACATCACTGATAAAATCACTGATAACATCTCATTTGACATGACTGATCACATCACTGCTGATATCATTCATGTGATAATACCATGAACCTCTTCAGACTCTAATATAACCTTAGATACAATCAGTGTAAACAGACAGTCACAGACTGTCACTCATCCATGGAGTTAGTCACACACCTAGTCAGTTATGCAAAAAATCAATCACACCTCCATTTTCTCAACTATACAGTTATACACACCTTACTTATTCAAACATATACTAACACATATTTACTCTCTTATACAATCCCTGATACATGTTCACAATGATCCATACAGCCACTCACACATTCACTGGCTCTTATGCACAGTTATTTATATATGTCAACTCTCACATGTACTGTGTTTTACATATGTACTTACTTTGACATGTAGCACTGAGATATCCATTCACTCACCAATACACTCATGCACAGTCAACCGCCCATACAGCTGTTTCCACATGCACTTTTGAACCCATACATATAGTGAATCAACTACTCACACATCTATGTACAGAGTCACACACCTCCCAGCCACCCATACACACACACTCAGTTTCCCATACAAATACTTGGACAACCAATGAATAATCCATACAGTTACTCATATAGCTACTGATCAACACATGCAGCAGTTTGTAGAACAACAGATATAATGATGCACAAATTAAGACAGTTTAGTCACTAACCCATGCACTCAGTAAGACACATTTAATCATTCTCTCATACAGTCAGTCATGCACCTACTAAATCCTTCTTCCAGATATTTGTACATCCACTCATTCTTCAATATGTAAGACATATTTTAACTTTACAGAAACATACAGTCACTGGATGTTGTCATCAGTGATGTCATCAGTGATGTCATTTGAGATGTCATCAGTGATGTCATCAGTGATGTCACTAACCATGTCATGAATGATGTAATATGTGACATCATCAGCAGTGGATTGCGGGTGCGCGATATATAGTTAGTGCAACTAACTATATATGAAATTTCAATGGTTTTGTGTGAGTAAAATAAGGTTTTGAAAAGGCTAATCCCTAACTATATATGGTCTATAACCAATGGTTTTTTCAGTGAATATATATATATATATATATATATATATATATATATATTCGCTGAAAAAAACATAGGTTTCAGGCCCTATATAGTTAGGAATTAGCATTTAAAAAACCTTTACAATTCACTAAAAAAACTATAGGTTTTAGGGGTGTTATAGTTAGCTGGACATTTCACTCATACAAAACCATTGAAATTGCTCCTATATAGTTAGTTGTACTAACTATATTTCGCGCACCTGCAATCCACTGCTGATGATGTCACATATTACATCATTCATGACATGGTCAGTGACATCACTTATGGCATCTCAAGAATAGTCATTTTCAATTGTTCTGAATATCGGCGTTTGGGCGGTCGCCAGTAGGTAGTTATAGTTAGGACCTAGCTACCATAGGAAATCCGCAACATTCTATTGGGAATATCTTTGGCGCCGGTTGAGGAATTTGCATGTAATTTTCCAGAATTTTGGCCAGCTCCGCTCCGCTCCTTCCCTGAAAGTTTCAGGTGGATTCGTGAAGTGGGGGCTGAGAAAAAGGGGGGGTCCCAAAACGTGTTTTCCCCATGTTAATTTCCATAGGACGGTCTAACAAGTCTACAGCCCGAATCGCTGTACGGAATTACACCAAACTTCGTAGAAAAGTAGGGACTGGTACGCAGATGTGCCTTTGCTATGTTTGGTGAAAATTGATCAAGTGGTTTTAATGAAAATTAACTTCAAAAACACATATATATCTATAGGCGCGCTCCGAGCGCTCACTGGTAAGCGTACCGGGAAGCGCACCCGGCGCGCTACGGGAGTGCGTGAGCGGAAAGCTGATTGGCTGTCGGATGTCTGTCAACATTCTAAACAGTCCGGAGAGTCCGCCATCTTGTGTCTCGGTAAAATCGAGACATCTGAGAAGAAAATAAAAAGGGGGAAATGATTAAAAGGGGGCAGGGTAGAGACCCCTAGGTTTTGTGAGGGGGGCCTAGAAGGACCCTGAAGGGCAAAAAAACTATAATTTTAATTTTTTTATTTTTGCGGGGTAAGCGCTGGGTGCGTTCTCAGGTGCGCTCTCCGGTACGCGCACCCTGAGCGCACCAAGGGGAAAACAGTGATAGAAAATAGTTTTAAAAAAGAATTGTGGTGAGGGGCACTCTACCCTGCTCTCTTTTCAAGTTTTTAAGTATTAGATTTCACTCTTTTCTGAAACTACACAAAATGGCGGCGATAGGGTGTATCAGAGACAGATAGTGAGAGAAAGGAGGCAGGAGATGAAGAAGAGATATCAAATATACATTGGTAAAAATATAGTGGGAGAAGGGCAGTAAATATGAGTAAACTTACTATGTAACAAAATAATTGTGCACTCTATACTATAAGTATTTCATTATACTACAAGCACTTCGCTTTTACCTCATAAATTAGAAATAAAAATGAATAATATGTCAACTAATTTTTAATTTGTAATTAATATTTTATTGTTCAGATTTCTCATAATTTAGTACAACATGTAGCATGTCCTCATCTGGTATTTCATCATTATTCATATATTTAATGTCCTCATGAAAATTGTTAATTGATTCTATGTCATCCAAACATGGAATTAATTCTTCATCTATGGATGGATTCAAAAAATCTTTTAAGTCATCTTCAATTCGTGATGAAATGGTGCCTTCAATGTCTATGCCATTTTCATTTTGAAGATGTGTTGATGTAATTTCAAAAGAAATTTCCTTGTTGTCCTCCATTTTAATATCAAATTTCTTGCTGTAAATTGCAGAAAAAATTAATCACTTTCAATTATCGTTTTTAGTAATACATAACATAAAAGTAGCTTAATCAAGTATTTAGTTCTTTAAAATTAATTGGGCAGTGTATAGTATCAGACAGGAACTAGAAATATAAAACACTGCATGTGATGAAGCAAATCTTAAACAATAATTATAATAGAAGGGCTGTAAATAACTAATGGAAAACATTTTCCAAATTTTCTTAAAGTGTACAACATAGTTCCCCTTACAAATTAACAACTCACCTTTTTGAAAATAGAAGAGTTAGTACTGTGTTATTCTAAGTCCAGCAATTGAGCACCCAAATTTTCTCTCAGAAGTACCTCAGACTGGGGTATTACAAAATGGCCATGTTTTTCTCTCATTTAGGATATATACATAACCAATCAAACTTCATCACACACAAAAATTCCAAACTAAAGTAATGTTTTGATTGGTTCTAAATTTCAATACTTTCAAATGTGTTTTCCCCATGCAATTTTCCATAGGACAATTTGACACGCCTACAGCCTGAATGGATGAATCGAATTACACCAAAGTTGATAAAATGATAGGTACTGGTATGTAGTAGGGCCTTTTCCATATTTCTTTGAAATTTCTTCTGTGGTTTTTATGAAAGGCAACTTTAAAAAAACATATATATCAATAGGCGCGCTCCGAGCGCTCACCGGTATGCGTACAGGGGAGCGCACCCTGCGCGCTACGGGAGTGTGCGAGTGGAAAGCTGATTGGCTGTATGATGTCTGTCAACATTCTAAACAGTCCGGAGAGTCCGCCATCTTGTGTCTCGGGAAAATCGAGACACCTGAGGTAAAACAAAAAAGGGGGAAATGATTAAAAGGGGGCAGGGTAGACACCCCCTGACCCCCTAGGTTTCAGAGGGGGGCCTAGAAGGATCCTGAAGGGCCCCAAAACAATTTTTTTTTTAAATTTTGCTGGGTAAGCGCTGGGTGCGTTCCCGGGTACGCTCTCCGGTACGCACACCCTGAGCGCACCACGGGGAAAAACAGTGTAAAAAGATAGAGTAAAAAAATAATGTAAAGTGTTTAGAGGTAAGTTAGCTCTGAAAAGAGCTGTTGTGTTATGTGGGTGTTTTTTGTACCAACAAGTAGGTGCCAATGCAGAGTCTTTTTTTCAAGAGGAAAACTCTATTCCCCTCATCTGTAAAATGCACACCATCTCTCCTATAGATGTCTTGCATGTTGTAAAGCAAGTTGTTGTGGTAAATGGAACCCATACCATAGTCTCTGAGGTAAGCAGAAACAGATTTATTCACATGTTTCCTTGCTTTCTCAATCTGTGGACAAAATTGGTTGGACCAGTTCCATGTTTGCCTTTGGCATATATTAGAAAATACCAAGGCAGTTTTTGGAAAAAGTGACATCAGTTGCCCAAAGATGTCCTTTAAAAGTATTTCCAGACCTACATAGTCAAAGTGCCTAGTTCATTCCCACCACAGTGCACAATTATAAGGTCAGGGTGTGGTAAATGCATAAAGGATTTTACTAATGGTGTCAATTGGTGACTTCTCAATCCTCTCTGTCTAATCCATACAATGTCCACATTTGGTAAATCAAGGTTGTAAATAGCTCTGTTAGCTGCATATTTTTGACTCCAGTGGACATAGCTATGACCCACAAACCAGATTTTTTGCATCTTGAAGGTGGATGTGCTTCTAGTTAGATGAGTTGTGAAAATGAAATGGCTGTTTGATTATGAAAAAAAGAGGTTGAGAATCAGTGCAGTTGAAAAACCAGAAATGATTGGTGCTTTCTTAAAAATCTCCACTGAAAATTAGGGTGCATGCTTTTTTTTTGTAAAAAGTCATTTCAATGGTTGAGAAAAAGTCATTTAAACAAACATTGCAGTTGATTAGCTAGTAGATTGATTGGTCAAACACCCTTGATGGATTCTTTTGCAACATAGTATGATGAACTTGTGAACTGTGTGCTGGGTTAGGAGGGAGTTACTATGGTTACAGGATGAATGAGCACTGGGGGGATGGGTGAATGTTATGTGAGTTTCAAAGTCTAGAAATGTACAACCAATTAAAATGTGCAGTTTGGTTTTGAATTTGTGTGGGAACAATTTTTATTTGTTAGGTACAAGAATATGGGTCTGAAAAGAGAAAGAATCTGCCATTATTCTCAGGCTCAAGTGAAATAAGCATTATTCAGTGATTCTGCCTAAGAATTTCTGTTGAGTTTGAGTGACACTGTTTTACATCTTCCAAAGCATTTTTAAAGGTGAGTAATGATTCTTTTAAAAAAGATAGAGAGCTTAAACATTTTTGACAAGTATCATAGTGAGTGTCTGTGTGAATTAAGGAATTATATTTTTACCTTTTTCCATAATGTTAGCTGTGTGTGCTTACAGTTTGCATTTTTCAGTTTATAAGGTAGACTTATTTTTAAATTGTTTTTTATTGTTGGATTCAATGCTGGTATAGAGATAGTGTAATGGTTTCATTGGACTTGTAAATATGCTCCTTTTTTAGAAGCGCCTTGTGCAAACTTTAACATGGGTGGAAGCAGTGAATGTTTGGAGAGGGATAGGATTAGCAGATAGAAAACCATCTGAAATGGTGTGGGAGATGTATAAAGTATTTCAGTAAGGGCATCAATTGAGATGGAATATAAGATAAAGAGGGGCATATTTACAAGCCCCTTGCGCAATGTTTGACATTATTGCTGGTATAGAGATAGTGTAATGGTTTCATTGGCATATTTACAAGCCCCTTGCGCAATGTTTGACATTAATGCAGGTATAGAGATAGTGTAATGGTTTCATTAGCATATTGACAAGCACTTTGCGCAATGTTTGACATTAATGCTGGTATAGAGATAGTGTCATGGTTTCATTGGCATATTTACAAGCCACTTGGGCAATGTTTGACATTAATGCTGGTATAGAGATAGTGTCATGGTTTCATTGGCATATTTACAAGCCCCTTGCGCAATATTTGACATTAATGCTGGTATAGAGATAGTGTCATGGTTTCATTGGCATATTTACAAGCCCCTTGCGCAATGTTTGACATTAATGCAGGTATAGAGATAGTGTCATGGTTTCATTGGCATATTTACAAGCCCCTTGTGCAATGTTTGACATTAATGCAGGTATAGAGATAGTGTCATGGTTTCATTGGCATATTTACAAGTCCCTTGCGCAATGTTTGACAATAATTCTGGTATAGAGATAGTGTCATGGTTTCATTGGCATATTTACAAGCCCCTTGTGCAATGTTTGACATTAATGCTGGTATAGAGATAGTGTAATGGTTTCATTGGCATATTTACAAGCCCCTTGCGCAATGTTTGACATTAATGCTGGTATAGAGATAGTTTAATGGTTTCATTGGCATATTTACAAGCCCCTTGCGCAATGTTTGACATTAATGCAGGTATAGAGATAGTGTAATGGTTTCATTGGCATATTTACAAGCCCCTTGCACAATGTTTGACATTAATGCTGGTATAGAGATAGTGTCATGGTTTCATTGGCATATTTACAAACCCCTTGCGCATTAATATTTAGTTTTCATACATATTTTTTTACGAAGGCAGAAATGGTGATCTCGCTGCGCTCTCTGGTGAGCTTAACGGTGCGCGCACCCGGAGCGCTCCAAGGCAAAACGATACGGGTAAGCTCAACTGTGTGCGCACCCTGAACGGCCCAGGAAAAAATGATTAAAAAAAAAAGCAAAAACATTTTTAACAATAAATTAATAATAATTAATAGTTGTACAAAACAGCTAATAAAAAAACCCACTAAAAATCGTAGGTTACAAACTCGATATAGAAAGGAATTAGCTTTTAAAAAACCTTTGAAATTCACTGAAAATACCAGAGGTTTCACAATCGTTATAGTTAGGAATTAGCATTTAAAAAACCCTTGAAATTCACTGAAAAAACCATAGGTTTAACACTCGTTATATAAGGAATTAGCATTTAAAAAAACCTTTGAAATTCACTGAAAAAACCATAGGTTTAACACCAGTTATAGTTAGCTGGACATTTTACTCATACAAAACCATTGAAATTCCCACGTTATAGTTAGTTGGACTGACTATAACTTGCGCACCCGCAATCCACTGCTCATGATGTCACATATTACATCATTCATGACATGGTCAGTGACATCACCCAAGGAGGGCCTTTACTCGTACTCAATTTTGGTCTTACTGCCCGATTTCTCTTATCAACACTGAAATCAAAATATATGCAAAAGTCCTCGCAACGGGGCTAATGTGGGCCATACCACATTTAATCCACCCAGATCAATGTGGATTCATACCAAACCACAGTACCCAACACTGTATTAGGAGGTTACATGCCTCACTTTCTCAGTTGTAGGACGTCGAAGGCACTCTGGCCCTCCTGCTAGTTGAGTTCACTAACGCCTTTGATACAGTGTCCTGGGACCTTTTGGATTGAGTCCTCTGGAGGACTGGATCGGGTGAGGCGATTTGCCACCTGGTACATTTCCTTTACAGTGCCCGACTGCTTGGATCTGGGTAAACGGGGTCCTCTCTCCCCTATTTCTGGCACATGCCAGAGCTGTCCGTTCTTTCCATTGTTGTTCACCCTAGGGATAGAGCTGTTGGCATGGCTCATCTGCTGTGATGTGCAGCTCTTGGGCTGGCAGTGGGGGAGTGGATTTGAGGATTGCATTATGTTATATGTAGATGATATTCTAATTTTCTTGTAAAATCTGTGGTGCACGGGCCCCATTGTCTGGCCCTTCTTCAGCTATATGGCAATATGTTTGACCGTATGATTAACAAGAGCAAGTCTTGCCTGGTGGAGGAGAAGGGAGATGCTCAGGGTTGGGTCTGGTATCCCAACATTCCTATCTGACACAATTTCTTTAAAGATCTAGGTATTCAGATGTCCCCCTTCCCATATAGGGCATGGAATCTTAACTTTCAGTGGTTTACCTGAACACTCATCTGGGATCTTAACCAGTGGATGACTCTCCCACCCTCTTTAAGATGGTGTGCCTGCTGCGTTACCTCCATGTCCTAAGTGATTACCCCATCGCAGCCCGTGCAATTTTTTTTTGAAATTCTGTTTATTGAATTTTTAATAAACCAATTTAAACCAAGGTAAAGTGGTATATTACAAACATACAGAAGTAAGAAACATCGGCCATTACATTACCGCACTCATCCCTCGGCTATGAACGGTATAATTACATGTCTTTGGTGTATCAAAACGATTGGTTGTGGCAAATGGGTGTTACACACTTGTACAGCATTTTAACAATTTTATGCAATACAATAATACTCAAGGCATATCATCCAGATTGCTAGTTTGCGTGTAATTGGTGAAGAACCCCCAGTAGTCTTTAGCTCTTGACCTTAGCGGCAGCTCCTCATCATACTTTAGTAAATTGTCTCGACAGTGAGCCATGTCCTTTAACCACTGTTTTATACTAGGCGTATTAGCGCTGTCCCATTTCTGAGATATTTGACGTTTTGCTAAAAACAGGGCAATTACACAGAATTTGCGTTTTTGTGCTTTCACATTCGTCACAAGACCCAATAAACACATTTTTATTAAACATTCAGTTTCTGTACCCAACATTTCGGACAGTGCAGCAGTTATCTTAATCCAGTATCCCTGTACTTACCCACAGTACCAGGCTAAGTGAATAAAATCTGCTTCCTTGCGTTTACATCTCTTGCATGTTGCCTCATCTCTTAGTCCATGTTTGTGTAATTTAATGGTGTATGATATGTTTGGTGGACATGGCCAAATATGGGGAAATGGTGCAATTACTATGGAAAATCAATATAATTCTGAGCAGCCTGATTGTTGTGGTAATGTCAACCTTTGCAACTGTCATCGTCTATATGCGAATATTGTCTCTGAATGTTATATGTCATGGCGTCAACATTTCAATAAAATTGGTTATCAAAGGTAAAACTTGTGTAGATATTGGGTAAGGTGCATTGTAATTATTTGTTTAATGTACCAAGTATTTGTTTATGGATAATCATGGCAATGTAATTATTTGGCAATATTATTGTAGTGTATATCGTGTGAAGCAACATTTTTGGCATATTACATGTTTATTTAAAAGTAGCAATATTTGTGTTCCCAATATTTGTGTTTTTGATATGAGTAAAAATTGATATATCATAAATATATGTATTCTCAATATTTGTCATTTTGATAATTAAGTATAGGAGGGCAATATTTTTGTTGACAATATCAACATTTGCAATATATTTGTGGTTCAGTATTGTGTGTATCGATATTATGTCAATGATCCAAATCACTCATTATCTGAGACATTGATATAAACTCTAACAAAATAAAAGTGGCAATTGTATTTCCACAAGCTCTAAAATGGATATGTAATTGGGAAAAATTGCATTATATGATATGTACCACTGCCATTAAAACTGGCAGCTTAAACGTCACCATTTCACTTCTTCGAAAATTCATTAGTTGCTAGCATACCATTTTTCGTCCATGAATCTGCCACCAATTCACTAAGAATTTGCTGTAATATACTTGTCTGGTACTGTTTGTTTACTACTGAATTCCAAACTTAAAATGGGACTACACCTGACTTATTCCTGGAGTACATGATTAAGTCAGGTGTAAGAATAAGTCACACTTACGCACAGCAACTTCTTCGAGGATCACATCAATTGTGTTGTCACCATTTTATTGCTATGTGTCACCAAGCTTTCATCTGGCTCCACTTGTGGATGTCTATTTTAAACCACACCTTAATGTCCTTTGTATTGACAAGTTATTAAGCCTGTAGTTGGCGTTACACTAGTTAGTATATTGCATTGGTTACTAAAGCAGATTCTGATTTAGTAGGACTATATCAAATGGAAATACATGACGTTATGCATCATGTGCATTCTTTTTACTCTTTTGATATTTTAGAATGTCAGTGACACCCCCTTATCACCTTTCTTACATTCTGTGCTACTGGTATGATCTCCCTCCCTTCTAAACATAGTCAACTAAGGCCTCCAGTTGCTTTCATCAATCCTTTGTCCCCTCCTTCCTAGAGGTGGCACAGCCTTAAGATTCAGTTGCCTGATTCTCAGAAAAACAACAGAAGTTATTTCCTATACTTTACACAGGGGCAGAATTATTATCTTTTTGTTATTTACACACATTTGCAGTAGTCCACCTGAGCACAGGTGGCAGCTGTCTAGGCATACTGATACTGAATGATTAGTAATAAGCGGACAGAACTGGCAATCGGAACAAGGTTTGGGACATACGTCAGACTCTCCATTGTCTGCTTCATGCATTTAGATGTAACGTTGGGAGCAGAGGTTGTGCTCTCTTAATGCATAATAACACACCACGCTTGAGAACTCAAGATGCTAACAAAGTGTATGTCGGATGGTCTATCATAGAACTATACATGATCGGCACTACAATTATGATGTCTGACATAGAACAATGGTTCATGTTGCTAGCCTGGGTTGAGCGCTTCATTAAGTCTTCATTGAACAGAACTATGTGCTGATATGGGAAGATGTTTTCGTTGCAAATATGTAATGTGCAATTGTATATTCAGGGTGCGGAGAGGTGGGGCACACTCCTGGTTGAACAGCATGACCCACTTTCAGCTTTAATGTTAAAATGTCTGCCCCCATCCATTCAGTTGGGTGGTGTAATGCGCCCAGGGCGGACCTCCACATGGGTGTCCCCCGTATAAGTTATGTTACATAGGGTTGTTAATGTGGAAGAATGTCTTTGGCAGGATTGGGTTGCTGAAGTGGGTGGGGGGAGGTGGAGTTGGGGTTCTGTTTTGTTCTTGAATAGGCCAAAGCATTTAAGATGCACTGCTACCCTTCTGGTTGTGATACGGGATCTGAAAGGGGCAAATAGTGGGACACCAACAATGTGCATGAGAAACATACCTTTAAGTCGGACTTACCAGCATATGTACAATGCCAGTTAGGAGCAATAAGATCGATAGGACGTATCTGAACATCATCACATGGAATGTCTGAGGTTTCACGAATCCAAAGAAAATAAGACAAGTATTGGCATCCCTAGATAGGTGGGGCATAGAGATAGCTTTATTACAGGAGGTGCACATTGCATCGCATAAACACAACTCCATTGGTGCTAGATGGGCAGAATCCATACACACAGCTCCCTATTCCTCATACTCAAGGGGGAGGGATGATCTTAGTGAACAAAGGGGTAAACTTCCAGGTGATCCGCAAGGTTATTGACTCCAATGGGCGCTTTATTATACTGTCTGGAATCCTGAGAGGTCAAAAGATAACGCTAGTGAATGTATACGGCCCAAACATTGACTCCCCGGAGTTCTTTCAAACTATTTGGAACAGGGTTCAAGAATTCACAGATACGACTCTATTATGGGGAGAGGACTTTAATCTAGCGTTGAGTGCACAGGCACTCTCTGGACGCAAAATCCCATGGATCTCGATAACTTGTGTGGATCGCTCAGAGCTAAACAGACTGAATGTGGTGACGCGCTGGCCAACATGGGCAAACCAGATAAACAGCAGCCCAAGCTCACGTTCGAAGCTCGCAAAACGACTAGAGGACAGACCGGACAAGTAGAGGATTACCTGGAGACGGACACTGCTGCTGGGAACAATATGGAGGCCATTCTTAAGGGGATACAAAATAATTTGCAAGACGTAAATGGTAAACTGGATCATATGGCGGGCCGGATGGACAGCATGACAAACAAACTGGAGAAACATGGCGAGAGCTGTGGGTGCTGAGGCCTTTTTCTTCTTACATCTCAGGGCCTGGCCTACTTTAGGTCTTGAGCAACTAGGCCAAGTATTCCTTCTGTACTTGAACCTCAGTTGTAGTGAGGGTCAAGCCGTCCAAGGCTTCTAAAGGGAAGGAGATACAGAGGGGTGAACATAGGCTCAGAACTTAAAATGTGAACAGCATCAGCAATAAATGATTGTCCAGTCATGTACCTACTTTCATGAAAATATAAGTATTTATTTTAGAGCTACTATCACAAAGGGGAATACAACATGAAGAAAAGATTTCCACAGACCCCCTGAGGTCGGGATGTAGTGTTTCTTAGGCGGTTGCTTGAGACCCACTACCCCTTAGTCTCAGCAGTCATTGTTATTCCCCATTCACTAGAGGCAACATTTAGGTGAAGCCCCACTAGTCTGAGTATCAGGAGTACCATTCTGGCTATGTATTAAAACCAAAAGTGTTCCAGCCCCAAAGCGCTATCTGGCAAGCAAGTTCACCCAGGGTCGACTGACCCAAAATCAGTCATACCCCCACCATGCAGAAGTGGAGCAACCACAGTTCCCAAACACACCCCCTTCACGGGCACCAGAGCTGCAGTTGCCATCTCTGGTAAGCTCTTTGCACATGGCCCTGGAGATTCTTCGTAGCTCCTCCAACCTGTGCAATTGGTTCTTCGTAGCTCCTCCAAGCTGGTTACGTTCTTTGAACTTTTCCACAGTTAGGGAAAAAGTCCTGGTGCTGATCCTGTGTCACAGTGCAGGTCTGTACGGGTCACCACAATGACCTCTCTCCTTTGGTGACCATTGCAACCAGGTCACACTTCTTGACTGGTGCTTGTTTTTCTCTCTGGCATATGTGGTTACATCTCTATTCAACTGGGCTCAAAATCGATTGGCACAGCAAATTTCTTCCCGGCAGCCATTTCCGGCACACAGGGTCACCAGCTCACCACTGTATATGGGCAAGGGCTATGGCCCAAACTGAATGGAAATCTCTTGTCATAGGCCACATCAGCATGTAGAGTCAACAGCTTTCCACCGCATGAGGGCTATGGCCAGCTAGGTATGTTAATCACCTCACGGCAGCCCCACCTGACATACGGAGTCACCGATTCCTCACTGTACATGGACGATGGCATGTTCAGCACAGCAGTGATCATTGCTCACTTCACAGTCGCCCTAAACTGACATACAAGCATCACTGACTTTCCCTGCAATTGGGCAGCGCCCAGATTGGTGCAGCAGCCCTCTCTTCACAGCTTGCTAATGGAATCCACTTTACAGGATTTACCACTTTGACGTCTCTCTGAGTTCCTCTCTCCAGTGTGTCCTACTCAGGTTACAGGAATGCAGCAGTTCCCAAATCTGTAGTGGGGATTTTTTTACCTCATCTTCTCATGTTTTAACAGGCAGCCCTGGGTCTCTCAAAACGGAATCTAGGGACAGGTATGTATTGTACCACTCCCAGGCACACATACACCCTGCAAATACATGTAACATACATGCACTGCACAACACTCTATCCCGCATGTATAAACTCAGCACATGCATATAACAAGCACCACTGTGCACTACTGTATTAGCTCTGTATTGTACCATTCACAGACAGACAACTAGCACATGTTCACAACATACAAGCCCTGTGAAGCACTACATTCTTCCTGTCATGAGCCACTCACATGCACACATACACCCAGCACATTTATATAACATATACGCACGGTACAGTACTGCATTAACCCTGCATAGTACCATTCACAGGAACACATACACTTACCACATGTACATGTCATGTACATTGTGCAGCACTACACATCAAACTGATGTAGGCCAAGAATAAGATAAGCACACAGCAGTGGAACTTTAAATGGGTGAGCCTGTAGGCCTCATCTTCAGTGACACAGGTAAAACAGATGTGTTCACTCCTACTGATCACTACATGGTATGCTACCACCAACACGCTCATTGTACTCAACTCCTGATAACGGCTTCAGCCTTGAAGGTATCACTGTGGGTGCCCCCTCCCAGTCCAACAAGACGGCAATCCTTGAGACAGGCTCGCCATGGTGCACATGCATGATCTGTGTTTGTCTATAATATTATTATTAAGGGAAATTTGTAGAGCGCATGGTTACGCTAAAAGCGCGTCCCCGCGCTAACTGAAGCACTCCGGAGTAGAAGTGGTGGAGGGACCCTGCTATCTTGAAAATAGGTGTGTTTTCAGTTTCCTCAAAAAAACTAGATTCAGAAGAATCCAGACGGAGATTGAGGGGTAGAGCATTCCAGCTCTTAGCCACCAGGTAACGAAAGGATCTTCCTCCCATGCGAGCCCTTCTCACCCTAGGGACCTTTAAAAGGCCTCCCTGCGAGGAGCGCAGAGCGCGAGATGGTACATACCTGGTAACTAGGTTCTGGAGTGGTGCTGGCGCCTTCTTAGCAAGGATACGGTGGCAGGTGCAGAGGGATTTAAATTCAACTCTGCTCCTTACTGGCAACCAGTGGAGGGTCTGAAGGGCAGCTTCAGACCCTGCATAGCAACCAAAATCTGCATTAGGGATTCAGGCATCAGTGCAATTTCGACACTCAGGGCAGAGGGGTATATCCATTACCAATGTGGGGAGTTTTCCTTCCCAACAGCAGACTTTTTTTTCTTCCAGGGAAACCTTTCACGTGCAGCCTCATCAGGTTTGTAGTATTCCACACAACTGTAAAGGATTTTATCCAACTCTTTGCAGCAACAAATCAATCAAAATTAGCTCTCATTTTACCTGTGAACCTGCTGTATGGTGTATTGATCTGTGCTATGCCAGTAACGTTTGCTGAATAATGTTGACGAACTGGATTGACACACCGTGAAACTGGCATCTCGCAAGCTAATTCTTTCTGACACAAAGTTGCGCTATTGACGTAGCCTTAAGTAAAAAAGAAATGTATGCTAGCCAAGGTTAGCCTAATTATCTAAATTAATTAATCATTCTATCTGTGTAATACAAATGAAACATCTGTATGCAATAGCACATTTGACTTCTTTTGCACTCAAGACATCATCTGGGATGACTGGTGATGAGTTCACTTTGCCTATCGAATGAATGCAGAGAGTACTACATTGTCTTTTTATTCACTAGCTGCTTCATTGAATTTTCCCTGCCTGGTCTCTGTTGTGGTAAGCTATCAGCCGTGATTCAGCAGCCTGTGCTGATCCCTCGCGCTTGCTCTCGACCCCACGCCTTAATGTCCCACTCTAATCATGGCCCTCTACTGTCAGCGGGTGGTGTAATGAAACTTGAGGGTGTCCCCCTGCAAAGTACGTGGAGGCGGCCACCCGGACTCAATCAGGAGCTCTCAGTCTAGGGGCCCTTGCACAGTGCCGGAGGGGGATCCCTGGAGCTCAGGGGCCCCCTGCATCACAGGGACTTTGGGGGCAATTGTTTTGCCACAACTATCCATTGTTGCTTTTAATTATACTTAGAGCTACCTGAATTATGCAATTCAGTAGCCAAAGGGTTTTCTGCGCATGATTTGATTTGCAAAATTTTAAAATCTAATCATCACTTTGCTGCATAATTTGTGAATGTGAAATAGAAATTGTTTCTTGCTCACACTGATAAAATGTTAGTAAGAAAAACACCATGCACATTGTGCCGCAAAATGGAAGACCATTTGCTAAGGTCAATTAATCAATCTTTATTTTTGTATTGCTATAATCAGGTATTACACTTGTGCTAATGAGGTGAAACATTCACTCAGATAGTATAAATCTGTGTTAAAATGAAAAATAGTGAAATAATAATGAAGAACATAGAATTTCTATGTGCTCAGTGACGGCTGCTGCCGCTATAACTTGGTGAGGCAGCGCAGAAGGGGGGAATTATACATTAAAAAAAAACTAACCAGCAGCTCCCTGATGCCGCCTCAGTGCTCCTCTGCTCCACCGCCTTGGTGCTGCTCTCCTTCCCTCCCACCCAATCCAGATGCTGCTCTCATGTTATTACCCAGCATGAGAGAAGCGCCAGGATTGGTCTGAGTGGCCTGAAATGCTACTAAGTTAGAGACCGGGAGCCTGTGCCTCTTCTCCCACCCACCTGTACAAGATAGATGGATTGGGATGATGTAAGTGCGCATGTTGGTGTGCCAACCGAAGATGGCCGGCCAAACTGACATGCACACTTACAGTGTACATACAAGTCCTCCTCCCTGGGCCTGGCTGCTGCTGACGAAAAGCATGGTCATGCCCTAGACTCTGCAGACTCAACAAGTGAAAAATAAAATGATAAAAATGTTTTTAATTATTATTTAATTTTTTCATTTTCTTCCTTTCAGCAGTGGGGTGACGTTCCTACGCCATAACAGAGGCACCCTCCTGAATGTGCTGCATTGCACAGCATAATTTGCCTTTGGTTGCACTTCGCATGCACAACTGCAGAAAGAATCATGATCTTCAAAATATAACACTTTTTAAATCTTACTATTAAGCACGTTAGCTTTTTTTAGCTATATATCGGTACTATGAAAATATCCAAAACAAATACAAAAACATCTCATTTACTGGCGCTGCCAGAAGCTAATAACACTTCAAAACACATTTGATACTGTAGTCAATAGCAGCATAGTTGTGTGTTCATCACAACAGGGAATTTTAGGCCAAAAAGACCAAAGCTGTGCTCTCTGTTTATCATCAATTATATGATGCTGAGATAATCTGTTGATGTTGAAAAATAATTGCCAACATCGCCTGGCCCTGAAATCTGAGAACATCAAAGTAACTGTGATGCCAGCATTTGATAAAAGCTTTTCCCATGAACAGATTTATTTTCAATTTTATGTGCGATGTTCCTCTTCTGACATGACACGACAGCGCAGACCACAATAAACTTACGGTTGAGATATTATAATGGTGTTTCTAGAGCTCTTTAACTTCCATATGATTGTGCTTTTCTCCATCTCCTACCCTTTGAGGTTTAATTTTAATCAACATCAACTAATCAACACGTTCCAGTTGTAGGTTCTAAAAGTTATCAGCAGATTGGGAAACATTATATTCAACAAAGGATGGTTACTCTTTTTTCATCATTTGCTTTTCCAGGCTTCTACTGTGATTTAGGGGCATATTACCAAAAACTAGCGATATTTATCGCTAAGTAGCCTTAGCAGCAATTTTTTTATCGCCGCGCATCGCCGGATATTATCGCTGAGATAACGTGCTATTAGCAACGTTTATCTCAAAAGCGATAATATTTCCAGCCATAGCAGCGAAATCCGTGAATATCGCTGAGAATACAGCGATATTCACGCATTATCGCTAACGGGGTCTTAGCCATTATATCCACCTCCCATTGGATATAATGGCTAAGAACTGGTCTGAGCAGGCGTTAGTTTTTTGAGATATTCGCGCTTAGCGCGAATATTTTTTATCGCTACGCCTGCCTTGCTAATAGGCGATAGAGACGTTAGCGACTGCTTTCAGTCTCTAATAGATTGGGTACATCCACTTTACATGTCATTAGCGATAAATATCGCTCACATGCAAAGCGGGCCCCAAACCGCTCGCTATCGCCTACAAGCTGTCGCTAACAGCTGTTAGCGACACCTTGCTAATAGGGCGATAAAATTATCGCCGCTCAGCGGCCGAAAACGGCTGCTAAAGCGACGATAATCACATATCGCCCGCCTTGGTATTATGCCCCTTAGTTCGGGATTGTCCAAACGGTCTCCAGAATTTCGAGGGATACAATATCGAAAAGGTAAGGATTTAACGTTCTTAACTCCACTCCCATGTACCTTGGAGATATATTTATTACCTTGGTACGTATGTGTAGGGTTAGGTTTAGAAAATCTATATAAACTTACCTTTTGATATTTTGTTCCTCGATATTCTTGTCGCAATATTGTAACTCTTCGACATTCTGCCTTTGCTATTTCCCACCCAAACCTTATTTCATCACCATTAGGCACTGCATGCTTGTTTAGGCGTTTGTAATTGTACTCGGAACCAGAGATGGTGGTAGGCTCAACCCCATTCTCTCATAGCAGAAGCGGGCTATTATCTTCTCAAGTATACAATTGTGGAAGAGGTTTGGACATGTACTGTACCACACCTTGTGTATGGTTTCAAGGTGCCCAGCAAAGGGCAGCCCTAGGGATGCTTTGCAACAGATCTCACAATCTGGGCCCCAGACCATAAATCATGGCTGTGACGCAAGATTTATTTTATGTATTTATTTTTTAGATTTGCTGCTGTGCTTATCTAAAATATTTTACAAATTAATGATATGAAACAATAAATAAGATGGCATAATAATAGAATGAGACCGAGAAAGAATTACAGACATAGGTTCAGAATACCGGGGGCAGAAAGATGAAAAGTTAACATATAAAGCATGTTCTAAGAAAAATGAATGACATCCACATAAATAAATAAGTAACTAAAACAAGATAAGTGTAGTCCACAGTATTACAACTATTGTCCAACTTCAGACAGGCGATCCACCCAGATCAGCATTCCCTTTTAAACCAACAAAACCACTAAAATGTGCTTTTGAAAGTTATCTGGTGCCCTAAAGTAACTAGTACTTGCGCCTTCACCATGCAATGACGTAATTTCAGATGTTGCAGACATGTTATCAATGATCTCATACATGTCATGAGTGGTGTAATATATGAGGTCATAAGAAGTGCATGATGAGGGTCGAAATTATAGTTAGTTTAGGGCATGAGGGTAGATTTATTAATCAATGAGAGCTGCGTGAGGAGCACTAGGGCTCCCACAGTGGCACTGGCTCCCTGCAAGCAGCCCCATTACAATAAAAAGGAATCCTGGTTGACTGGGGTGATTGCACTGGTCAAACAGAAACCACAATCCTTGTCTGGGTAAAGCACCAGCAAACCCCAAAATAACCTGTGCTCACCCTCTGGTAGCTTTGCACAGCGCATTCTGACTTTATTTGAAGGCAATGCGTAAAGTATTTCTGCAACATGTCAAACAGTAAACAAGTGAAAATTCCACACAAAAAAGCACATACCAGGTTTAGAAAAATAGTGTCATTTTTACTAAATGCAACAAGACCAAAATGACAAACATCTAATCAGGGAAAATGGAGATTTTGAATGGTAACGTTTTAGGTTAAAATAGTGCCAAAAGGGAAACAGCCTTTAGATTGTATGCTTTACATCGCAAGCTTTTACAACACGGTTGTTACTACGATCATATACCTACAATGTAAACCATTACATCGCAAGTTGTTACAACGACTTGCTGTAGGGGGCAGAAGGTGTTGGATTTACAATCAAACACCTTCCCTGCTGTTGCACAAACTGGAGTAGGAATAGTATATTATACTATTCCTAAGTCCAGCGCGCCTCCTACCGCAAGTCGTTGAAATAACTTGAAATGTAATGGTTTGCGTTGTAACAACAAAGTCATTGTAACGACCTCGTTGTAATAGCATGCGTTGTAAAGCATGCGTAGTAAACGTATATATTTGTGCCAAAAGCACAAAATGCCAAAGAAGGGATATCTGGTCGTGCTGAATTGGGACAAAGTCATATGTTCAGGGCGACTGAGACGGAGCACGGGCTGACTACATTTACCAGGTTATGCCCGCTGAACAAAGTACCTTAAAACCTGGTTGCAGAGCATTGGGTGGATCCTGGGCAAGAAGCATTGCACAGTTGAAGTGATGCGCCAGTTCCGATATGGGGTGAGGCTGTGATGCACAGTAATATGCGTCATCGTCTTGAATCCAGTTGAGGATAAGGTGCAGCTGAGGTGATGCGTCGTTCGAGGAGCTGCAATGCAGAGGCTGGCAAAGTCGAGCTGCAAACGACGAGTGTTGTAAGGACCTGGGTCGGAGATGAGCCATGCCATCGGCGATGTGACAGTTCCAATGATGCGAGGTTGATGTGGACAATCTGCCCTGGGCACAGTGCATGTAGCAGCGGAGATGAGTTGGTTCTGTTCAAGGATGCACTGCTCAGCTGAGGAGATGCAATAATTCACCTGAAGGATGTGCTGCTCAGCAGAGAAGACTAATCGGTTCCACTGGTAAGCACTGTTAGCCCATTTTCAAGGGTCCATGACAAAGATTGGCACCACTTGGCAGGGTTTACTCACAGACGACAGAGTCCAGGTACAGATGCAGGGTTGATGGGAGCCTGCTATGATCCTGGGGCTTCAGATCAAGAGGCCAGACAACTTGCACTTGGAGTCACTCTGGGCCTGATTCACAAAAGTAATCTGAGAAAAAATCCTAACTTTACGACTTTCGGTTTTCACAAAAGGCCAATAGTATTAGTAAGGTTAGGATTCCTAACTTTACTACTACTTAACTGAGAAAAATCCTAACTTTACGACTTTTGGTATTCACAAAAGGTATTTAGTAGTAGTAAAGTTAATGTTCCTAACTTTACTAATACTGAATGCCTTTTGAGAATACAGAAAGTCATAAAGTTAGGGTTTTGTCTCAGATTACTTTTGTGAATCAGGCCCTCTGGGTTTAAGTGATGCAGTTCAATCCTTATCACCCAGGCAAGATGACAGTAGACAGCAAGTCAGAACAGAAAAGCAGGAGTCCAGCACAGTAGCAGCACTGCAGAGTGGAAGTCTTTTCAGCAACACAGTTGTCCTACTTCCTGACAGACTATCTACAGGCCCAGAGCGTACTGTATTAGTGGTGTTTGACATCCAATACTTATACCCAGTGGTGCCTTTGAAGAGGGGGAGACTTCAAAGAGAGGCATTTGAAGTGCACAGATGCCCTCCATTTCTGCCCTGGCTCTGGACTCACTACAGGGGGTATGCAGCCCCTTGTGTGTGGACAGAACACAGCCTATTCATGTGTAAGTGAGGTGCTCCTTCGTCCCATCTTGTCAGGATAGCCTTCCAAGTCACACCTAAGCTGCCTTTTTGTGTGGCTGTCTAGATGCCTAATGGCCAACTGTTACCCACCCCAGACATGATCAGAGAGAGGCTGCTGGCACCAAATGGCTAAGGCAAAAAAATGCCTATTTTCTAAAAGCTAAATTTTCATAATTGTAGTTTAAAATCTGACTTCACCATATGTTAGGATGTTAAATTATGTTTCCAGAGACACCAATCTTGTACCAGTTATATCTTTTCTTTCGAAAATTGTGCTTAACAGAGTTAATAATGTAATCCCAATGTTAGCCTATTAGAGATATAGGCCTTGCAGTAGTGAAAACCAAATGCAAAAGTTTTTCACTACCAGGATATGTCAAACTAAACGGTGCATTTACTGCTTTTTGGATACACGGCACCCTGCCCTCTGGGCTGTACAGGGCCTACCCTAGGTGTGACATGTGTATTAAAAAGGAAAGTATGAGTCTGTCAAGAGGTTTAGCTTGCCAGGTCGACATTGCAGTTTAAAACTGCACCCACAGGCTTTGCAATGGCAGGCCTGTGAAATGTAAAGGGCTACTTAAATGGGTGGAACAATTTGTGTTGCAGGCCCACTTGTAGCTTTAATTTACAATCCCTGGGTCCATGTGGTGCACTTCACCAGGCACTTATAAAGACATTCAATATGCCAATTGTGTATAAGCTAATGTTAGCAAATTTTAGGAAAAGAGCACACACACACTAGCACTAGTTATCAGTGGTAAAGTATGCAGAATCCTAAGGCCAGCAAAAACGAAATCATCAAAAACAGGAGACCTAAAGACAAAATGTCTGTGGAACCATGCCAAGGATGCCAGGTCTAACACATGTCTGCCCCGTCTAACATTGGGGAGAGCTACCCAATCCCTTGGAAGTTCTATTCACTAAGGAGAAAGAACATGGAGAAACTATCACCATTTGGGTGGTCTGTACCAGGTGGTGTTCCACCATGAAGTCCATTTCCTGTAGGGAGGCGGACCACCTCAAAAGTTTGGGATTCTCACCCCTTATCTGCAATAACTGTCTGGGCAGTCTGTGGTCTGTCTGAACCCAGACATGAGTGCCAAAAAGGTATGGTCTTAGCTTCTTCAGCACCCAGACCACAGCAAAGGGTTTCCTTTCTATTGTAGCTCACCTGTTCCCTGGGAAGTAACCTCCTACTAAAGAAGGCTACAGGCTGATCCACGCCCTCTCCATTTACCTGCGAGAGCGTGGTCACTATGCCATGCTCTGAAGCATCTGTCTGCACAATAAATTCATGGGATAAGTAAGGGGCCTTGAGCACTGGTGCTGTGCACGTGGCCTTTTCAGGACATTAAAGAATTTCTGGCATGCCTCTGATCACCTGATGTGACTGCTTCCAGGAAGTCAGTTCTGTTTAGGGGGCAACAATGGCGCCATACCCGATAAACAAGCTCCTCTAATAGTCAGTGAGGCAAAAAAAGGCTCTCACCTCTGTCTGGGTCTTGAGGTGTTCCTAAGCTAGAATGATTTGAATTTTGGCCTCAAGGGGCTGTACCTTGCTTACTTCCACCTGGTGACCCAAGTATACCACAGAACCCTGACCTATCTGACAATCACTGGCCTTGATAGACAGATCTGCCCTCTGCAGAGCCTGACACACTTCCTTGAGGTGGCAAAGGTGGTCCTCCAAGATGGAACTGAAGGCCATAATGTCAACTAGGTAGGCAGCATTTAAGTTCTCCAAACCAGCCAGGACCTGGTTAGCCAAACTCTGGAAGGTAGCAGGTTTGTTCTTCAACACAAAGGGCACTATCCAGAACTGGGAAGTGGCCTTCTCGGGTAGAGAATGCAGACCTCTCTTTGGCCACATCGGTCAAAGTAATCTTTCAATACCAAGATGTTTAGTCAAACGTGCTGAGGAACTCGGCAGCTCCAAGCCGATCGATGAGCTTATCAGCTTGGGGGATGGGGTGTGCATCAGTCTTGATGACCTCTTTGGATCCACACTAGTCCACATAGAATATAAATTCAGGTGTGACACCTAGAGGGATAGGCTTAGAAAACAACACCATTGGGCTAGACCAAGGGATGTGTGAGTGCTCAATAACCCCTAACACAGCATCCTAGTTTATTCTTCACAGGAAGGCGGTCCACAGTATCAATATTATGTGTACACCATGCAGTGAGTCCTAGGGTGAGGTACAATAGAGAGGCAAACTGCTTCAGCAACTGGAGATAGTCTTTCTGTTGGTCTAGGGTCAGTGTTGGGGGAGGCTGATACCTTCCACTGATCCATCCTGATCCTTAGAAGAAAGAAGGCCAGGGATAGGTTCACTCTTCTATATCTCCCCATCATCAGTAGCTAGGATCATGTTTAGATCAGACCTTTCAAAGTGGGGCTTGAGGTGACTGACATGTAGGTGACCTCACATCCTTCTCCTCATAAGCCCAAACCAGTGACATTGCAGAGGCTCGGTCTTCAAAAGGCTCCATCACCCACACTTTTTGACCAGGCTGAAACTTGACCAAATTGACATTCTGGTCATAACAGCATTTTATGTCCCGTCCTCCAGGCTGGCTTCCATATTCTCCTGAATAAATTTCCTGGAAGCACACTGTCTGATCAGAACACCAAACTATACTGCTTAGGTGTGGTTGGGATTTCTACTCCTCCCTAGATATCGCAAATTTACCTGATTCCAAACATCAACCAGCATATATATATTTTTTCTTTGTGTGGTGAATACGCATGTGATATATTTGATTATATGGGGAGATACTTGCAATGGTCATCCATACACACTGAGAAATTGCAATTTCCATCCCAACGCACAGTTAGTTAACCATGAGGGGTGGAACATTAGATATTATTAACCATCTATGAACCAGCAAAGAAATCTTTTCAGAAATCTCTTAAGAAGAAGCCCTGATGAAGTTGCTTAACACGGTGAAACATGTGTTGTCTACTGTTACAGTGAAGGCTATGTGAAGAGCATTTGGACATCACAATGAACGACTTGTTAAGCAACTGGAGAAACCAGGACTGGAGACTACATTACTATCATTGTGTTATATATACCCTTACGTGTGCCAGATGAAAGCATATTTTTTTTCCAGGAATCCTTGATAAGGGTTCATATCTATGAATGCAGGAGAACATTAATCCGTCAAGTGCACCGTTGTTACAGGGTGTGTGCAATAATATTTTGGTGGTAATCCCAAGTGAGCGCTGTGGTACCTTCTTTTTCACCCCTTTTTTGTCACTTCACATCCTGGGGGACCTTTCCGGGAACTGCTCTCAGCCATCCTTCACCGAACTGAGAGGTCCTCTCCCAGGCTGTCCATTCGGAAGTTCAATGGACTAAAGCCAATCTTTTTCTGTGCTACTTTCCTTCAGTCCCATTTGTGCCCCATCAGCTAGGACAGTCCATAATTATGCCCTTTAGTGTCCTGTAGAACCTTTCAACAAGCACATTGGTTTGTGAGTGGTAACAACTT
This sequence comes from Lissotriton vulgaris, assembly GCF_964263255.1. Taxonomy (NCBI): domain Eukaryota; kingdom Metazoa; phylum Chordata; class Amphibia; order Caudata; family Salamandridae; genus Lissotriton; species Lissotriton vulgaris. The sequence goes on from NC_141689.1 coordinate 1,946,750,025, forward strand.
TCAGGTTACCCCAAACTATTTCTAAATGCCCTCCATGTACTCTGACATGAAATTGGTACCATGGCCAGTTACCAGCTACTTGGGAAAGCCCACACAGAACCCCATTATTTCCTGGCCACTGTGGGTGCAGTCACAGTCCTTAGAGGTATAGCCTCTGAGGTGGCATGGTCCACTCAGACCAGGATGAACCTTTTGCTCATGGCTGTCTTTGGGTTTAGAGGGCCAACAATGTTGATTTCAACCATTTCAAAGGGGGTGCCAATGGCGGAAAAGGGTTGTAGAAGGGCCTTGCACTTCCCCCACTGACTTGCCACTTTCCTCACAGGCAGGACAGGACATACAGAATACATCTGAGACTTTCCTCATTTGAGGCTAGTAAAAGTGGGTGACACACCTGTCAAAGGTTGTGTCCTTCCCTACACCTCCTGCCAGGAGTACATCATGAGCCAGCTCCAGTAGGAAGACCCTGTAGCACTGAAGGACCACCAACACATGGTGTGCACCAGGCCCAGTAGCCTTACGTTGACTAAATAGGAGACCATTCTTGCAGTATATCAGGTGTTTACCAGAGAAATCACCAGCTGCCTGAGACTTGGACTGCTGCTGCAGACCCACAAGGGTAGGGCATTCACTCTGCACCTTGCAGAACTAATGTCTGGTGGAACCCCCTTCCTGCTGCCACATGAACAGCTCAGGCAGGTTCCCCAGTTTAGCCACATCCTACCCTGTGTTCTCCGGGGTGCCCCCCTCAATGTCAGTCTCCTTTCGTATAATGAGACTTTAAGGATGTGGTTTACCTTGCTCCTTGCCCTGGGCCTTGCTCTATTGAGCAAGACACCTGGGCCATTTTTCCAGGATTCAGGTCCTCTTGACAACCCTCTTGGGATGCCATGGACCATGTGGTCAGGCACACCCACTCAGGCAATCCCAAAATCTCTATGTGGGTCCTCAGCTCCTCCTACTTTCAAGCATTATGATCAGGTCATTGCCAATAAGACAATCATGAACAGGTTTCCCTCAAGGAACCTGAGATTTTCCATTCACAGGGCACCAGAGCCACTGGATAGTGACTTTAATGGAAGCGATTGCAACAAACTTAGGGCCTCCTTAGGATGGTGGACGGACCTGCGTCCGTCCGCCACTCCCGAGGTGGAGGAGCAATGGCGGTCCCTCCGTGCGAATTTGGATGTGACCGTCACCCTGGCAGTCACATCCTGTATATTTAACATTGCGGCGGGTGCTGCTTGAAGCAGCACCCTCCGCAAGGTTAAATGTGCATGCTTTCCATTTGCATGCACAAAATGGCAGGCACCGCGCGGTGCCTGTCGCCTTGTACATGCATGTGCACCCGACACCCTGGGGGCCCGCAAGGGCCCCCCAGAAGCTATTTTCCACATGCTTTTTCAAGGCGGTAAATCTGCCACGGAAAAGCATGTGTATACACACATTGTAATTTGGCTGGCGGTGTCTTGCAGACACCGCCACCAAATTGCGGCCAACACCCCCGCGGATCAGCGGCGGACGGCCACCGCCATCCTAATCTGGCGGTAGGTGTTTTGAAGGGCCGCAGTGGTGATTCCGCATCCTCCGCATCCAGTGGCTTCCGCCGGCCTGGAGGATGCGGAATCACCGCAATCCTAATCGGCCCCTATGTTGGAATAATTTGGGACTACTTTCTCTGAAGTCACCAAAAACATTTGATAGTTGCCATACTGGCTTTAGTGTCACTCAGAGCCACCACCCTCTGCCCATTTATGGTGACCCACTTCCTGTATTTCCTAGTATTACTGGGCAAGTGAGTTCTGTCTCTCCATCAGCCAGGGACACTAGGGTAACCTCTACTCGGTTGCCCACACTATTTGGGACAATCTCCTCACCAAGCCATACAGTAGCCAGCCCCAGTGATTGGCCACCTTTGGGGCACTGTGCCCGCCTGCCACACTTCGTTTTGGCACTTTTAGCATTAATTGGGTACCTTCCCTGAAAATGTACTATCAGGGAACCATCTCTTCTTCTTGTCAGTTGGGGGGTGGGAATCAGGAAATGAGAAACTAATTTGGGCCCTTTAGAGGACTCCTTATGTTTATTGTTATCCCCCCCTTCCTTGTCCTGATGGGGACCCTGCCAACTCTTGGAGTGATCCCCCAGATACCTTCTTATAGACCCTTGTGCTGATCGAGCGATTCATCCTTAGCCAGCTCCCTGGGATCAGTGAGCCTCCGGTCAATCAGGAGTGCAAAACAAAGACTGAACATGTACTCTTTTGCAATAAATCACACAGTCCCTGATAATCTTTTGATTTCACTACCCTTCACCCAATCATCCAGTGCTTTGCAAAAGAAATCAACATAATCCACCCCAGTCTGCTTGGGCAGATTCTGGGTGTCCCTGACCTCGAATCTATACTTTTCTGAGGTCCGACCATACTTTCTGATAAGGGCTTCCTTCATGGGAAGATACCTCATTCTGTCCTCCTTCTATAGTTTCTGTAAGGTGTCACTCCCCTTGCTAGGGATATACCTCTACAGACTAGACCCTAGTCCCCCTGAAGGATCTTGTGCATTTGAAGGGTAATCTCATATGCTTCAAACCACTTACAATGCTGTCTCCCGAAACAAAGCCAGGCACCAGACCTTTAGGAATGTGGACCCTCTATGTCTCCAGAGGGCTAGAAGAATTTCTACCAGCATTACCACTGGACTCTACCTTCTTAGCCCTGATGTCCAGTTCTTTGAGGCTCAGGTCATGGTCCTTCCTTCTTTCCTCCATGGCTTATTTCTTCTCCTTCAAGGCTCTCTAAGACTTTTCTTTCTCCAGTTTCAATATGGACAGCTCTAATGTGAGCTTCCTTTCTACCCTCCTACCCTTCAACTCTTCTGTGGACAGGCCTCTGGAAGACACACAGCTACCTGCCCAGGAAGGGATGTCCATTCCTAGGAGTAGGTTACCCCCTCTTCAACAGACTGTCTTCGATGATCCTTGTGTTGGTCCTGTTGGTCCTGCTTTAATTCTGCCTCAATATTGAACTTATCCCCTCATCATCTGTTGGGGTCCTCTAGAGCCTCTGCCCATGCTTTAAGGGGGTTTGGAGCTCTGCATTTCTAGTGCTCCACTTAGCATGCAGTTGCCTCTCCTGACAAAACTCCTTGAGCTGGCAAGCTGAAATTCCATTTTTGCAGGTGAGGTAACAGACACAACAACCAGGTAGAGAGGGGAAACATTTGGAAAAAGCAAACCAGCCAGCCAAGGAGAATTTACTCATATTGATCTTAGGTAGTGTGCACCAAATTAATATATAGCACTGCACAAACACAAGTCCTACCTTAACCGCTGATCATCAATGTTAGAAATTAGGTTTCTGGTTGAGTAGGGAGGGTGCCTTGGTCAAGCAGTACCATAGTTCTACTTAGGGTAAGGCAGTAACCAGAAAACGCCAAATTAACCTATTCTCACCCTTTGGTATCTTGGCACAGAGCAGTTGGGTTTAACTTGAAGATAATATGTAAAGTATTTGTGTGACACTTCAAACAATAAACAGTGAAAACTCTATACTAGGTTTAGAAAAATAGTTTAATTTTTTTATGAATACAATAAAGCCAAAACAGCAAAAATCCAATCAGGGAAACCAGAGATATTGAGGAGCATATTTACAAGGGCATTGCATACCAGAGGGCCACCCTGTGGTTTGCTCTGATGGCACTGTACCCTGTTCCATATTTACAAGGGGGTGCTAGGCCACTTTGTGTGGCTTAACACTGCCTTGTAGGTATAGTCCTCCTCGATGCAGTTGTCTGTGTGCAAAGGGGTGTGCGATGGGTGTCAAGGACCTGTAAATCTGAGGCAGGGCCACCTCTGTGGAGAAATACTTTTATTTCTCCTGGTTATTTCCTCTTTCTATGTGTGCTGCATTCTACAGCTCACATAGAAGGAGAAAAATGCCAATGATGATTGATTTGTTCAGGAAGGTGTCCCTTCCTGCACAACAACAATCATCCCTCCAATGCAGACACCCTTGCACCATGGTGCAATGGGGCTTGTGCTGGCAGGTTGCTTTTTTGGTGCACGGGTGAGCAGAGGAATATGTGGATTGTTGTAAATACGGCCAAATCCTGTATTTAGAAATGATGCAGCTCGGCACAGCAAAATTGCTTGCGGGACCACGCCGTACCATTTTCTTGTAAATATGCCCTGAATTTTAAGGTTTTAGGTTAAAAAAGCATTAAAAAGCACAAAGCACCAAAAGAACTTTCTGATTGTGCCGGACCTGGACAAAGTCACAAGTTCAGGCAAACCGCGATGGAACATGGCCTGACTACAAGGACCAGGTTAGGCTCACTGAACAAGTATGCTAAAACCTGATTGCACAGTATTGTGTGGCTCCTGGGCACGAAGCATGGTGCAATTGATGTCTTTTTCCATTTGCAATTTCTGGGGATGTGTAAGAATTGGCCATAGGGTAGGCTATCCCTGAGTACCCAAGGGCAAATGCTGGTCGCTAAATTTGCCCAGTAGATTTATTGAATTGGCAGAAATTGCAAATGGAAAAAAGAATATTTCAGAGAGGCAGCAGCAATAAAATATAAACTGATGTTCCATAGGTATTCACGATGGTTGGTATTACGCTCACTCAAACGAGCATTGTTTTGACCTATGGAAACACTCCTTACACCCAAGTACAGAACAGAGAATAAATGGATACACTTTGTAGCCACTTTCTGCCCAGCTAGCAGCAGGATTAGCAAAATCATTAAGAACATTTTTAACATACTGCGGGCCCAACCTATTTTCCTTAAATCACGTCTATTTTCCTATAGGCGGGGCAGCAATATTGGACCACCTATTCCATGCCAATACAGGGACTCTAAAACATAAGACTACCCAATCTATTAGGGCCACAAGGGGCCTCCCATCCTGATGGGGCAATTTAAATGCCACGTTTGTTTGGTGTGTGCACAGGCCATAAATACCAAAACATTTGACGCAGGTCGTTCATACACCATGACACAATTGAGTATTTGTCGCTGAAATAATGTGATTTATGCAATCAGATGCCCATGTAACCTAATCTACACCAGGGAAATTATGAGTTGGTAAAGGCACAGATTACTGAGCATAAAAGCAGAAATAATTGGCAAGTTGAAAACGCTCCATTGGAAACACATTTCGAGGCCCATAATCACAGAGAAAAATGTGGCAAGTGATTAACCAGCCCACCTTACTATTTCGAGGAGGATATCTATCACTAATAATGCAATTTATCACTAATATTGCAACACTGCGAATGGCGGTAGACCTCCCATGATAAGTCAGTGGATAATGTCTTAAACACTTTGGACAAATGAAACAACATTGTGTCCACCTGAATGCAACAGACCTACAAATAATACATTTTTAGATCTAACTGTGGTCCAGCTGCCACCAGACTAATTCACACACCACCATTTTAGACTTTTTGAATTTGTGAGACTTTAATTTGTCTATATTGTTTTTATTTTACAGAATTCTGCTGTTTATGTTGCTTCCTTTCACAAGTTGTTAAAATTCATGTGCAAAGACAGATAAATTGTAAGACAACATGGGTTGTCTTGTATGCACTATTCTCCTTCTATTTAGGCTTTGGGTTGTGCCCCGGGGGCACATGGGACGCTATGACTCAGAAACGTTTTAAGGCATGGGCAAAGTGAGCTCTGGCCCAGGTCCCCAGCCTTCCTAGCGGCCCCCTGAGAGTGTCTTGCCCTGATAAACTTGAATAATTCTTAAACAGATTGTTGTAAATAGCCTTTTCCTTTATTTTATTTTTAACGAGGGGAATGTGTGAGAGTCTATTGCAGATATTTCTCGGACAAATGTTGTGTTTATGTTTCATGCAACATCCATAAAAAGTTTCTTTAGGCTCAAAACAGGTCATCAGGTGGAAGGGGGGCACAGAGATCATTTGCTGTAATATTAGCGAGCTGGCACTGTTACAATATTGAAAACCACATCAATATCCCTGAATATTAGATGTAAACAAATTTTGATTTTGGACCAGTGTGCTTGTGCACTGTCAGTGACTTGGCCAAAGATGGTATGAAAGAACTGTAAGTAGATCATAAATTTAATTCTGTTCCTAACAGGGGCCCCCGAAATACGTTTGCCCCAGGGCCCCCAAAATCCTGAAGGTGTCAATGCTACGACTAGTCAATGATCTAGTCTACCAGGGCTCCTCTGACTTATAACAGGCCTCCTCTGAGTCGCCAGCATTCCGCGTCTGATTCAGTCAGGAGACGTCGCTCTACAATCCCCTTCAGTTTAGTGTGCCAGCTAGATTTTCCCTGTTTATAAGCCTTTCAACTCTAGACACACGCTTACAATCGTACGTTTGTTCCCTCTTGCTAGTTACTAAATTGATCTGCTGTGCTTGGCTACCCTGGTACTTGCAAATGGCTGCTTGCAAGTGATTTTCAGCCTCTAAAGTGATTCCTTCTACACTAGCATTGCATACCTGATTCAGTCAGGTTTTGCTGCTTAAGGGACACTCACGAGCCGACATTATTTTGTCTCCCTGTCTCAACATAGCCGGCAATACCTGATGATGCAGCTGGTTTCTGATGGCCACCTGAAACTGATTTACCACCCTACAAGCCACTCAATTCTGCATACATGCTCTTGCTAACAGTAGCCCCACTGTTCTCAGTGTCTTGTCATTGATAGGGGTGGGCGGAATTTGCGTAGTTGCCCTACGCAAATTATTGCAAAATTCCTCTAAATCTCCGTGAGCACGCGGAACTTTCGTGAAGACACAGAGATTGATTTTTCCACCTGTTCGCAATGTGTTTTTACGTGCTTGCGGGGAAATATATCTCCAACTTGCCCATGCGGTCACTAATGGGCATGGCCATCTTGCTCGCGGTGCTTATTTCCTGCTCCGGGTTGAATGACGTGTTCACGATTGCACACTCTTGCGGGATAGTGCGACCTGCTACCAACAATCCAACATCTCGTGGGGCACGTAAACGGATAGGAAAACTAGTCCGCAAATGCGCAGGAACGCATTTTAAATCGCGAACAAGAAAATACTTCTGTTTTCACAGTGGATCATGGAAGTTTCGACATCTCCACATTCTCCGCGGAATGCAGAAATGCCCAAACTTCGCAACTTTGGCGAGCGGAATGGAATTTTTCGCCCAGGCCTACTTATTGCCAATTGATTTACGGGCCAGTCTAAGCCTACACATGTCAAGCTCCATGGCCTGAAGACAATACTTCTCTGCACGGGTCAGTAACTACCCCCAATACACCTTCCCTTCTAGGAATTAAACAGCAGTCTGATTACACTAAATACCATTTTGTTAATATTATGGATTTGTTCCTTGTACCTTGGGTACTTTCCGAGAACCACCCCCACCCCCATGGGGGGAGCCAACCTCATAGGTTAGCTGTATTGCCACTATCAATAAGTCTATATCACACTCACTAGCCCTCAAAGCAATAACCAGTGGGCATCTACTTTACTCCCAAGCCAACTGTGTGGCTCGACTCCCTTTGGAATTGTCCCGGTGGGTACAAACGTAATACTGTGTATGCCAGCCCGTGAGCACAGGCTCGGCTCCGGGGATTCTCTAAACCACTGATAGAATCCCTCAACATGAGTTTTCCACCCTGCCTACATGCCTATTTAGAGTGCATTTCCCCCCTAGTAATTAGCAGTATTGGATAATGTTAGCTCATCTATTTGTCTTCACTACTCCTAAATGTGCCCTCGAAACTCTTCAGGTACCCTTTACTAGTCCCTGAACTATTCATTGTACCTGCTTCATTTGGTACTTCAGCTTTTATATCATTTTCCATTTCACCTATTAGGCAGCTATCATCCTACTTTGTGTTAACTTTGTCCGGATTAATTTAAGAGTTTTTCACTGCCATGGACATGTAAAACTAAAAGGTACATGTCCTGCTTTCTAAATACATGGTGCCCTGCCCTCTAGGCTTTCAAGAACCTACCCTAGTAGTGACTTTTATGTATTAAAAGGAAGGTTTAGTTCTGGAAAGAGGTTTAGCTTGCCAGTTCGACATGGTACTTTAAAACTGCACATAGAAAGACTAGGACAGGTTTCCTAGAGACAGAATGTCCAGCGATGGTCTAAGGATGCAGAGTACTCATAATAATTAAACAAATTTGAATCAAAGTCCAAACTACAGCAAATCACTCTCATTCCAATAACGTAAAGTGTAATTCAGTTGATTACAGAAATCCATTTCATTCAAAAAATTTGACAGCACACTTGTTAATCTTATCAGGAAGCCATGTTTTGTCGAAAATTATATCCACAGTAGACTTTCACAAGACCTAATGCATTGTGGGTATACTACTCCTCATCAGGGGCAACTGGTCTTGTGCATACATAAAAGGATTAAAAACTATCATTATTTGTTTCATTTTTATACTAGCTGTACCCGGCAACGCGTTGCTGTGGCTCAGTCTGGTTAAATGGAAGATAAAGAAAAGAGTAAGAGCAAGTTTCTAATATGTTTAATTTCACAATGCTTGTGGGTATACAATATGTTTTTGTGACTATTGTCTGTATGCGTCCCTTGTCGATGTTGTGCAGCAAGCAAATCAATAGGGTCTTTTCGGCCTCTCGATTAAAAACACGTGCGTATTGTACACATGCGTATTAGAATCAAACATTGTGTATATATAAACATGCGCTAATGTTGCAAAGTGAACCAACTCCTCCACCCTCCCTCCACACACTTCCCGGTCTGCCATCCTGACATCAGCTTTCCATCCTAATATATGTAGACTATTGTCTCTATGCATCCTTTCTTAATGTTAAAAAGTGACCAACTTCTCCCCCCTCTCTCACCCACTTCCCAGTCAGCCATCCTGATACCAACTGTCCATCTTAATACATGTAGCCTATTGTCTATATGTGTCCCTTGTAGTTGTTGCGCAGCAACCAAATCAATAGGGTCTGTCGGCCTTTCGATTAAAAACATGCGCGTATTGATCACACGCATATTCAAATCCAGCGTTGTGTATATATGAACACACGCCTAATCGAATCCAACGTTGTGTCAAAATTTCAAAGCAATCGGTGAAGAACTTTCGGAGATTTAAGATTTTGAACAAACCAACATTGACATTTGTATGTGTCTGTTCGGGCTTTCAATTAAAAACACACGCGTATTCGACACGCGCATATTCGAATCCAACGTTGTGTATATAAAAACACACGCGCATTCGAATCCAATGTTGTCTCAAAATTTTCAAAGCAATCGGTGAAGAACTTTCGGAGATTCACGATTTTGAACAACAAACGAAAATTTACCATTTTTATTTATATAGATATGCCCCTTCCTCTAATATAGCCACCAGAAGCGTTATTTTCTGTCGCTAGGAGAATACTTGACACCCAAAACTTATGTTCTAACACCAAAATAATCTCAGGCTTGCTTCAATCCAGTGGTGCTGGAGACGGCTGGAATGCCAGAAACCGGTCCTCGGAAGCTTGTTTCCGGTCCAGGGAAGGCACGGCTTGGCAGTTCGGGCCTTCACTGTTCCCATGAGGCACTGGGTCAGACTGATTTGCATATGGCCATGTCTGAACTGGGCTGTTGTGGAGTGCAAAAAAACGATGGATTTGGGCCCAGATCTCTGTACTGGGGTGAATGTATGGCATTATTCTGCATTCTGTCCATCACCTGCGGTTTTTGCTAGTGTTCAGGATGTGATTGTAACAGGGGAAACCCAAAAAACCCTTGTAGGCTTGGGCACTCGATCATTCAGGTCAATAGGTGCTACAAGGGACTTGATTGTGGGGGGATAAATATTAAGTTAGGAGTTGTATTAAGATTATCACACTCCGGTGTACCAACAGGATATCAAATATGGGGAAAATTCAAAAAGAACATGAATCAATCAATGGAAGGAAAAAGATACACGAAGAGAAATGAAAGTATATTCATCCAAAAAAAATTATGTAGATTCAGTAATGTAAATTACAATTAAAGATGCGGGTAGACAAATAAAAAGCAAATAAGTAATGAACAGAGGGATAAACAACATAAACACATCAGTTCAAAACTAAACATCAACTCCAATTGGTTATGACAGACAACCAGACAACCAGAAAAAACAGCTGAGCAGTTTGCCAGAGCCGGTTTCTGTTCCCAGTCTGGCCCTGCTCATGATGAACTAGTATTTTTGCTAATTCTTCCTCTCGGGGTCGGACTGGGGCAGAAAATAGGCCCAGGCACCAAAATAAAAGTGAACTCCCATTACCAATTCAGATACCTAAAAAAACTGGCCAATATTTGCATGCAACTCAGGGCAGTTTTAAACTTGTACAGACAAGCTGTATAGCTGAACCGACTCAGCAGACCATGAAACATACCCACAAACAGCCAAAGATTCAGCCCATACACTGACACGTCAGCGCATGCCTTCGGGCACCGCCTGATTGCCCTATTGGCCAGTCTGACCCTGTTCACTTTGCGTTGGTAGGTTCCAAGTAAGAAATAAAATCGCTTTACTCTCTGTTGCTCAGAAGTATAGCTGGAGGACAGACGTTTTTGTCAGAAGAAGTATTTTCAGCTCATGGGAGTACATCAACCTCTTTAAATTCACATGAGCTACTTGCCACTCTCGAGTAGCAGTCAGAAGCCTCAATCCAGATTGCTCTGACAGGAGCCTATGGGATTGGCAAATTGCCCGCACAATGGCTGCAGTTGTTAAAACCTATATGCAATAGTAGCATTCTGGCACTGCTTTTCACATGTTGAGCAAGATATGCTTATTACGGCGCATAGTCTAATTAATTAAAAATAACCATGCGATTCCCGATGTTATGAGCCACATCTTCTAAGAAGACGATGGACGGTGTTTAGCTGCCCAAAGCATTTTTTTGGCGGTCAGGCAATTTATTCAAGCTTGCAAAATGCTCTCAAATGCCTAAGATAATGAAGGCTCTTGAAATAGTTCCAATTGCGTGAATATATAAACCATATTTTTCAGAAATGTCAAAATCACACGGCATATATTTGCATTTCCTAATGGATGCAGTTATGGCTGTCAAAACAGGAAAAATCTGGCCAGTGACGTGCTGCCGGTAAAAATATTCTGAGGCTTCGCAGGATTAACAGTTCCTTTAATGCAAACACTGTTACTTGCCTGCTTTCTGTGTTATTTTTTCTTATCAGCCTTCTTAACAACTTTTACTTTAGAAAGACGAACAAAGCTTCCTTTAAAATTATTTTGGCGTTTGTAAATTGTGGGTGTAAATATTCAGACGCTGGGGACGATCTAACTGCTAAAGAGAAATAAATATGAATATGAATGAAGCAGGAGTGTTGCCAGATTGAAATGAGTAATAATCGCATTCCTAAAAAATATTTTCTATAAACAGGAGTCATCATTAAAGCATTTTTTCATGTTCTCTAAGTGTTCCGTCGCTGCAATGAAGGGTGACGATCTGCTTCTGTCTGTGGATCATTGTTCAGGGCTAAAACATACTCTCAGATGACTGCTTTTCGCTGGACTGTTGTCTGAATATTCAAGTTATCAATCGAAAGCCAGGGCGGATGATGAATCGAAGTCTCAGGCGCAGACCTGCTGATTTAGGGCTTCGATCACTCCCCCTTCCAATCTCCCTCACCCAGCAGGACTGCAAAAAATAAAAGAATTGCTCTCTAGGTTTTCCATGACTCCTTTTCTGCTGCTGACGATCTATTCAATACCTGCCCTCTTTGCGCACCTCCTGCTCGGCTGGACTATGGCAACGCTTTGTACCTGAACATCAATGTGGTCTCCCTTAATAAGCTCAAGGGGGTAGAGAACGCGGCAGTCCTCCTGATTTAGAAAATTCCCAAGCGTTTGTCAGCCAAAGATGGGATTCGCTCCCTGCATTGGCTCCCCACCAGGAAACGTATCTGCTTTAAGGCTCTTAGCATGGTATTCAAGGCCATCCAGTGTAAGGGTATGCTACCCCTGAAGTCTCTTTTTCAATGGTACACCCCTGGGAGGCTCCTGAGATCCTCCTAAAAAAAGAAACTTGTGATCCCCAGATTTCGTCGGGCCAGATATGGTGGCCACTCCTTTTCGGTAGAGGCCGCCAAGCTATGGAATTTCCTGCCCTCGTTTTCCAATGCAGACTCTTATCCAGTTACATTTTTTTTTTTAAACCTGGCTTTTCTCATCCTAGGTTGTTGCAAGGAGCTTTTTATTCCTGTCTTCTCTTTTCTGCTATAGCGCCTTGACACCCTCAGGTATAAGCACACTTTATAAGTGTTATCCTAACCTATCCTTCATTATAGATTATTTCAGGGGCATAATACAGGTCCCCACTAGCCCCTCTGTGCAGGGGAGTCCTGGGCTCCTGGTGGTAAAGGCAGGCCACACAGACATGTGTCATTTCACACTGAAAAGTCTGTCTGTCTGTGACGGGGATCATTGCATGGGGGAGGGGCAAGTTTATTTACACTGCTGGCTGTTTTGAATTTAGGTCAGTTTCTGCTAGGTCTCCCAGAGCAAATGGCTGCCAGTGTACATGGTATCTGCTCAAAGGTCTGTTCTATACAGTTCAGAGCTTTCAGAGGAGCTTATATGAGTCCATAAATTGGAGTTACACTTTAATAAAACACATACTCAATAGAAGAGCTATATAGGGGATAAAGTAAACCCTGCTATATATTATGAGAATATTGCAAATCAATGAGAAAGTCCATAGCCATATAGAGAAACATTGCCAAAGGCCGAGAGCCTTTATAAGGTTATGAAACTTTGAGGTGACGTGCAGGATCCTTATCTTGTATGCCAGGGGTTACTTTATCCTACACAATACATGATGGTTGCACCATCATATTTTCCATAAACCGCTTAAAATCCTGGAGCATAGCACTTTTATGTGCATGCTTGTAACATGAAGAATACAAATAAAACCTCTAGTGGAAACTGAAACACATCAAGAACGTGCTGTTTGTTGCAAAAAGATATTAGAAATAGTTCAACAAACATTATTGTTTCAACAAAAAAAAATAGTTGCACTAGCTCAAATGTTTAGAAACATGGAAATAGTTTCTAGTTTTTTCTATCAAGGAGCAAAAGAAATGAACATGTTTTTTCTGCTTGTCATTGTAAGGTGAAAAATAGAGCAAAAAAAGCACTGTTCATGTTCATTGCTTTAAATGGCTGATTTATTTATGCTTTATGACCTGACCTACTTTACGCCTTGGCTGCTGGCTAAGGCAGGATGCATTGTGACCTCAGAACTAGCCTGTATTAACTTACAATAATCAAGTTCTAACCTCTTTTCTGGGAGCATCGCAAGTCACCGATTATAAAGAAATTATAGTCTGGCGTTTATAGAGGGATTACAGAATCCCATGTATTATAGTGAAATAATAATGATTGATAGCATCATACAAATACTGACTGCATAACGTATGTGATTGTCGACACAGTGTATTGATTTATTACTCGAGACACTAAACATTTTAAAAATGAGACAACAGTTTTTTTTCCTTCGAAAAGTAAATGGTAGCATTGAAAATACAGATTGCCTTTTTGTACGGTGGTACGGTGGTAGTTTTCCAATCCAAGCGGCACTTTTCTCAACAGTAACTTCCCTTGTCAATTCATTATTATGAATGCAGGACTCAGTGGGAATCATTACTAAATCCATAATGACGATGTAAAAAGTCGCAGGAGGGAAACTTCATCTAACCTGATATAAATCACAATTTCTTCATCTGTCGAACTTCTGTATTTGGAACTCTAAAGGAGACGGAAACATGTTAATTAGTCTAGATTAGGCCTTTAAGCCATTAAGTTTAAGGTACAAATCCTGCTGCGATAGGTCTGTTTGCACAGTTCTCAGAGCACAGGCCACTAAATAGTGTGAATACATTGAAAGCTGACATATGGTATGTAACTTATTAAGAGTGCATTCAAATATGCACCTAGAACTGGGACTAAGGTGAGCAATGTTTTCAGGATGAGTAAATTTTTCACACTTTGAGAGAGTGTTTTTTTAAAAGACAATAAATGTTGAACGTTTGGTGTATGGTTATCAAAACTGGTGGTGGCCATTCACCAAACATTTTGGGGCAGATTTATAAGCCCCTTGCGCCACTTTTGCGTCAATTTTCCCATGTTAAAAGTGACGCAAAAGTGGTGCAAGGGGCTTGTAAATATGCCGCTTTGTACCTTGGAGGGAACCGTCTTACAGTGGTTCCTTTCAACAAACAGTGATGACCATTTGGCCAGTAGACATATCTCATTAGGATAGATTACCATTCATCAGGGTGGACCACTTTACTTCCTCAGCTACCCTGATGGATTTCACTCAGGCTAAATCTCTCCCGGTGTTTTTTTTTTCAGTAGGTGTTTATAAAAGTAACATTGTAGGTTTTTGTAAAAGGACCATTTTCATGATCTATTTGATGTTGGTCATTTGGATGTTTGATGGTGGGTATGAAATCCTATAATGGTCGGTGAGTGGCCGTATGAGGACATACATGTATCAATTATGATTTATAGAATTTTATAATGACAGTGTTGACAAAGGGTGGTTGTTATTTAGACATATAAAGGTAGGTGTGTGGTTGTATATGATGATTGGTATTGTTAAATCTGGAAGAACTGGCCATCCCAGCACACAGTTTATTTTCCTAACTGCCTGCTGAATTTTATACAGATTTATCAAACAGTGTCAAAATTGTTATCAACTTATTTTTTGCCTCTCATCTGTGAAGTGTGCCCCAGCGATAGATATGCCAACTTTTTTGTAGATGCATCAGATGGAGACTCAATTATAAGGAATTGAACTCCTTTCGACTACCTCACCCCTTAAAACGGTATCCTCTTCCCAGATGTTCATAGAACTTAACATACCAGTAGCATGCTAAGCATGCTGACTGTCCGCCAAATTGCATGATGGTCCTTCAAATGCTGCCATCATTATTATAAAATGAAAAAGTTTTTGACACTTCGCATTTAAATTTTCACCTATCTGTTCTGAATTGCATTGGATATTTTTGCATTGAACATAAATTGCTGTCTACCACATTTCATACAGATTCATTAAACAGTCCAGGATTTATTAGTGAATGAAACTTGCATTGCTCCTCATTTGTCTTCCTTCCCACTTTCATGAATTTCGTCAAATATTGACATACCCTTTAAACAAAACCTGTTAAAAATCTGTCAAATATTGGGCAAATTCATCAAACCAAATGTCGAGCAAATTAAATTATCATTGTACCTGCTATAAAAATACCCTCTCACTTGATGCGCCTGCATCAAATTGAGAATAGCAAGAGGAATCTTAACATGCTAACGCCCTCTCATATTTCATACAGAATCATCAAACTGTACCAAAGTTATTAGCAAATAAAATATGTTTTGACTTCCCTTCAACTTTACCCCATCCCTATTAGATCTGCACAAAATCTTAAATACCTGCTCTGAGTGTAACTTGCTAACTACCTGCCACATTTCATGCAGATTCCTCAAACACCACCAAAAGTTCTTGTAACTAACATGCGTTACACCCTGTAACTTTTGCCCCATCCTAACCACCAAATCTATTAGTAAATGAACACTGACCCCTAATTTAACTAGGCCACACCGTCATCGATATGCATGAATTCGGCAATACCAAGAGTAACCCAACCTGCTAAGCATCTGCTAGATTCCATGCATTTTTCATTGGGCTAAAGTTATAAGCAAGTTCAACAAAAGCCTTTCCAACTGTTGAGATATACAAAATTGTAAAACTTTCAAGCCTCCGCTGCACCTTTTTCAAATGCAAACATCTCACAAAATACTTAATGTATTTACAGCAGCAGCAAAAAAGCACACTTGGGAGAGAGGGGTGGGGGAGAGTGAGCAGACCAAAGAACCATTGGAGTGTGAAAAAGGCCGCTTTATTGGGAACAGGTGCACATTTACAAATACACAAACTCGGCAACCGCCTCACAATCTAAAACCCCAACCAAGTTTTGTTCGTTTTATTTCCAATCCCCAAACCCCGCCCCCACCCCTCACCCTCCATCACACCCGCCCCCCGCCGGTACATACCCAAAACATCATAACCAATGCAAAAAACCCCAATAACATTATAACATCACATTACCAAATACAAAATATCACATCCCCGATTATAAACCAACTGAACATATCCCCCGACCCCATATTCTCAGAAACCAAACTCAATCAGTATAAAACTTCCCCCAACAAGATCCGACTTCACAACAAACGGGTCCCAACCTAGCCCAAAACTGACAATAACAGACCAAAACCGCCACGCACCTGTCCCAAGCGACAAAGGAACAAAGCTGAAAACCCCTATGCCCACATGTCCCAAACATATTTACAACAAGGGGTGGTGAGGGACAGAGTCTCTGAATTAAGCAGAAAGCTCTCACCCAGTCAAGAGATCAGGGCTAGATCCAACACCGTTTTTTAGCTCACTGCACAATCCCAGTTTCAGAACCTGGCTGTATGCAACTTAGTCTGTTCCTGTCCCAGTGCATGATGGGAACAGGGCAAACCAAACTACAAAAGCCAATTCTTACACTGGGAAGGAAACAAGCTCCCGGGGACCGGTTTCTGGCATTACAGCCGTCTTCGGCCCGGTTTGCTTGAATCCTGATGGTGCAATGAGCAAGGGTCTCACATCTGAGAATACCCTTCCACGCTTAGGGTGGACAAAAATATTTACAACAAGGGGTGGTGAGGGACAGAGTCTCTGAATTAAGCAGAAAGCTCTCACCCAGTCAAGAGATCAGGGCTAGATCCAACACCGTTTTTTAGCTCACTGCACCATCCCAGTTTCAGAACCTGGCTGTATGCAAATTAGTCTGTTCCTGTCCCAGTGCATGATGGGAACAGGGCAAACCAAACTACAAAAGCCAATTCTTACACTGGGAAGGAAACAAGCTCCCGGGGACCGGTTTCTGGCATTACAGCCGTCTTCGGCCCGGTTTGCTTGAATCCTGATGGTGCAATGAGCAAGGGTCTCACATCTGAGAATACCCTTCCACGCTTAGGGTGGACAAAAATATTTACAACAAGGGGTGGTGAGGGACAGAGTCTCTGAATTAAGCAGAAAGCTCTCACCCAGTCAAGAGATCAGGGCTAGATCCAACACCGTTTTTTAGCTCACTGCACCATCCCAGTTTCAGAACCTGGCTGTATGCAAATTAGTCTGTTCCTGTCCCAGTGCATGATGGGAACAGGGCACACCAAACTACAAAAGCCAATTCTTACACTGGGAAGGAAACAAGCTCCCGGGGACCGGTTTCTGGCATTACAGCCGTCTTCGGCCCGGTTTGCTTGAATCCTGATGGTGCAATGAGCAAGGGTCTCACATCTGAGAATACCCTTCCACGCTTAGGGTGGACAAAAATATTTACAACAAGGGGTGGTGAGGGACAGAGTCTCTGAATTAAGCAGAAAGCTCTCACCCAGTCAAGAGATCAGGGCTAGATCCAACACCGTTTTTTAGCTCACTGCACCATCCCAGTTTCAGAACCTGGCTGTATGCAAATTAGTCTGTTCCTGTCCCAGTGCATGATGGGAACAGGGCAAACCAAACTACAAAAGCCAATTCTTACATTGGGAAGGAAACAAGCTCCCGGGGACCGGTTTCTGGCATTACAGCCGTCTTCGGCCCGGTTTGCTTGAATCCTGATGGTGCAATGAGCAAGGGTCTCACATCTGAGAATACCCTTCCACGCTTAGGGTGGACAAAAATATTTACAACAAGGGGTGGTGAGGGACAGAGTCTCTGAATTAAGCAGAAAGCTCTCACCCAGTCAAGAGATCAGGGCTAGATCCAACACCGTTTTTTAGCTCACTGCACCATCCCAGTTTCAGAACCTGGCTGTATGCAAATTAGTCTGTTCCTGTCCCAGTGCATGATGGGAACAGGGCAAACCAAACTACAAAAGACATGTCCCAAACAGCCGCCAAAATTAATTAATAAAAGAAGGGAAAACTTAAAACTAGGGAGGGAGGGAGGGACAAAAAACTAGCTAGGATAAATCCGGCCACAAGGTCACCTAAGCCCAAAATGGTGCCCGGAGAAGGGAGCCCCGCCCATTTATAGGCTGCGCACCTATCCAACCAAAACCAAACCAAAAAGAGCCCAAATGGAATCTGCTAGAAGGAGAGCCCCACCCAGATCTCCCAAACCGCCCGGGGGAGGAGACCTCCCAGGGGTCGGCTGCCCTCCCCCAAGCCCCCCTTGGGAGAGAGGGGTGGGGGAGAGTGAGCAGACCAAAAAACCATTGGAGTGTGAAAAAGGCCGCTTTATTGGAACAGGTGCACATTTACAAATACACAAACTCGGCAACCGCCTCACAATCTAAAACCCCAACCAAGTTTTGTTCGTTTTATTTCCAATCCCCAAACCCCGCCCCCACCCCTCACCCTCCATCACACCCGCCCCCACCCGTACATACCCAAAACATCATAACCAATGCAAAAAACCCCAATAACATTATAACATCACATTACCAAATACAAAATATCACATCCCCGATTATAAACCAACTGAACATATCCCCCAACCCCATATTCTCAGAAACCAAACTCACTCAGTATAAAACTTCCCCCAACAAGATCCGACTTCACAACAAACGGGTCCCAACCTGGCCCAAAACTGACAATAACAGACCAAAACCGCCACCCAGAAAGCCGTGGGGGGAAAGACTGATAAGGAAAGAGCCCCACCTTTCTGCCCCCCCACAAGACCAAAACAGGGGGGGGGAGGGGGGAATACCACATGGGAGAGGTAAGCCAAAAACCGCAAGACCTCAAAGCAACCTACTATTCACCTACAAATTGTTGCACGGTCAAACAGCGAGACAAAACCTCCCGCAGCTCCAGGAGATACAAATCCATTCCCATTCGAGACAAATGTACCCCGTCACCCCTAAAAAACTCTACCGCATCATATTTGATATCACCGTGGACGATACGTCCAAAACCCAGGTCCCTACAGAACCTAGAAACCTCCAAATTCAGTTTCCTCCGAGATTTATCAACCGCCTTTGGCTTCACCGCATTCCTCCAAACCCTCCGCGGGACCAATTCCGTCCAAAGAACGTGACACCCCGACCACTGCTTGTGTAACAAAAACAAGTCTTTCTTGATCGCCCGAAGAAGAACAACCCCCTTCACAGAACCCAAATCATTCTCACCCAGGTGAATAACCAAAACATCTGGGCAAACCCCCCCTGACAACCAACAGTTAAGAGCAGGTATCAGTTCCTTCCATAACATGCCCCCTTTTCCTTTCCATACCACATTAAATAAACGGTCATTAAAACCCAATGATGAACCAAAATAACTTTGGCGAGCTTGAACTTGGGCCCTTTTAACGAATGAATGGCCCACGACCCACACCGTAAGGAAAGCAGCCCGGGGACCAGCCACAGAACCTGTAAAAGAAAAAGGTATCAGACAGGAAAAACAGAAGAAGACGCCTGCGCTCCAGCAGATTCGCTCCTGACGTAGCGCTGAAAGCAATTAGAAGTTCAGCGCCCCATGCCCATAATATCTTCCCTCGACCAACCCCTGTGAAAGGCCTCTGTGGCCGCCCCAATCCTAAATGAGTGAGTTCCATAGAGCGACCCATCAAGACCAATATGACGCAGCGCTTTTCGCAGTACCATGCGCAATTGATAAGTAGAGACCCATGAACCATTCAAATGTTGAAAAACTGGGTGGTCCACAACCCCACCCGACAACTCTTTCCAGCAGTGGGCCCAACGAAGAGGGCAGGTTTCCGGAGGGGACACCGCCTCTAACCAAACCCCCCTACCCGCACTTCTCTGATCCGTTTTGGAGTGAGAGAGCCAAACATGGACTCCCCTGATCGACAGCTGAACGTCCCCCCACAGAAGGCCTCGAGCGGACTTGGTGCCCAGCAACTCAGACACACGAAACGCACCAAAAAACATCCACACCATCAAAGTGGCAAACAAACAAGCTTCCACTCTATCAGAACATACAACCGGAAGCACAGAAATCACTTGAAAAAGTTTTTGCCACGACAAAGGGGAACGAAGGGTTCGCACAGATCCCCGCTCCCGGGACCACCCTTCCAACATTCTCCTACCCAACTCCCCAGCCGACGGAGAATAGCCCCACAAGAGCTTACCCAAAAAGGAAATACCTGCCAGTTTGCCAGAAATCGTAACTCTGGATAAACCCCTGTCCATTAGGCGCAAGATAAACTGAACCACATCCTCAGACCGTTGCCAATCCAGCTCTCTCCGACATGCACCCGACTCCAAAAACTCTTTCCAGGCCAACTCATACACCATTTTAGTGGAAGGAGCCAATGAACTTAAAACCAGTTGAATGACCCGGTGTTGCCTACCGTCCACAGGTGGTCCGGCATGGGAGTCGGCTCCTCGTCTGCCTCCAAAGCAAGCCCACTGAATCTCTCCCACTGTGAACGAGACAAAGCATCAGCAATGTCATTGTCCACGCCAGGAACATGAAGGGCCCGAAAGCAGATATCATACTTCAGACATCCCAACACAAACACTCGAAGGAGTTTCAAGATCTGAGGATCCCTGGCCGACTGTTTGTTAATCACCTGAACCACAGCCATGTTGTCAATGCGAAACAGTACCTTTTTGTGGGCCAAAGCTGTACCCCACAAAGTAACGGCCACCACGACAGGGAATAACTCCAAAAAGGCAATACTTCTTCCACCATTCCTCCAATGAACCGGCCACTGCTGGGCACACCACTTTCCCTGCCAGTAAAGACCAAAACCCTCACTGCCCGCAGCATCAGAGTATATCTGCACATCCCAACACCAGTCCACCTCCCGACATAAAGGCACACCGTTGAAAGAATGTAAGAAGAAAATCCACATGCGTAAATCCTCTTTGACCCCCGCTGTCAACCTCACCCGATGATGCGGCAGGGAATGACCCGACAGAGCTCTGCCCAACCTCCTACAGAAAGTCCCACCTGCCCTGACCACTCTGCATGCAAAGTTAAGGTGCCCCAGCAGAACCTGAACCTCTCTCACAAACACTTTCTCTTTTCCCAACATTGCTCCCACCAAATCCAGCATTGTCTGTTTTTTGTCCATGGGAAGACGAGCTTGCATCAAATGCGAGTCAAGTTCAATCCCCAAAAAAAGACATGGTCGCGCAAGGACCCATGGTCTTTTCTGGAGCCAAAGGTACCCCTAACTGACTCATCAAGGACTGAAACTTCGTGAGAGCATCATGGCAGACCAGCGAATTAGCTGCACCCACAAAGAAAAAATCATCCAGGTAATGTGTGACCAGCTCATGTCCACTTTGGTGAGTAAAAAACCATTGCAGAAACGTACTGAAGGTTTCAAACAACGCACAGGACATAGAGCAACCCATTGGCAGAGCTTTGTCCACGTACCATTTTCCAAGAAAATGGATGCCCAGGAGACACCAGTCTTCAGGATGGACTGGAAGCAGTCGAAATGCAGATTTAATATCGCATTTTGCCATTAAAGCATCAGGTCCTGCCGTCAAAACCAATTGCATAGCCACATCAACAGACGAGTAAGACACAGAGGCAGCATAGTTATCAATGAAATCATTTATAAACTCACCCTCTGGCCATGATAAATGCTGAATGAGCCGAAACTGTCCAGGCTCCTTCTTGGGGACCACTCCAATAGGGGATACTATCAAATTCGCCAAAGGCCAATCATCAAAGGGGCCCGCCATCCTACCTTCACTCACTTCCTTATCCAATTTTGTCTGAACAATAGCAGGGTATTCACCTGCCGACTTTAAATTCTTAGACCAACGCCTCAAACGTGGTCCTTAGTATCCCAACAGAAAACCAATCTGAAAACCCGATAACAAAACCGACCGCAGCTCAGCGGGTTCGTAATCCCGCAAAGCGGCAGCCAAATTATCCACATTAACCGGTGTACGAGCCTTTGGGCCCAGCACCGGATGAAGACTTCCCTCCCCTGGGAGCTGGTGGTTGCTGTGGTGCGACGAAAGCCCCTGAACTCTGTTGTGAAGCCTGGGGACCCCCGGAAGGCCTGGGACCCCAGCATCTGGATAACGGATGACTCTTCCTACCACATTGTGAACATTCGTGTCGGAACTTACAGAACTCTCTGTTACACACCCCTCTGTTAAAATCCCAGCACGTGCCTGTAGGCGACTGAGTGGTAGAGCTGGCTCCCACCCCTCCCCGGGTGGGACGAGTTTGAAAGGGTCGATAAACTAAAGGAAGACCACTGGCTGTGAAAACCGTTCTACCACTAGCAGCCGAGCCCATGGTGTGCTGCCAAAGGTCAGTGTCCAACTCACCCCATTTGGCCTCGGGATCCCATGCCATGCGCGCCCTAAACTCCTCATCATACTGAGCCCAGGCGAAATCATTTCTAGTAAGTTGAGCTTTACGAATAACATCCATATACTTAAATAATGAAACGCAGCGCTCAGGGAACTTTTCACAATAGACGCTGGCATATATTAAAAATGCCGCCGTCCAATTTTCAGTAGTTAATGGAACCTTAGGGCGCTTAGCTAGTTCAAACTCCTCCTCCTTAGAGCCTTCCTTAGCTCGAACCTCCCTGTGCAACAACTTTAAGAGTTCCACATACTCACCGTTCCAAATCCGCTCTTTTGTACTGAGCATTAAATGAGCCCCCAAGGGCTTAGTCACCCCCATATACGGTAACTTTTTAATTTTTAACTCCTTGCTGTGTAGTACATTTTTAGTAGTGCCCAAACCAACAGTGGAAGTGCCACTATCCACTTTAGCGCTTGTACTGACATCATCCACATTTGTGCCCACACCTTGGTCTCTGACAAGACGACCTTTGTATAATTTACCATCACTCTCCGAAGATACCAGGTCCACACCAATACCAATAGAGACCATGTTTGGCCGCACAGAATGTACCACCGTCTCACCTGGGCGTAATAAAGGAGGCTGACTGGCTTCCGTCCTCCACTCCTAATGTGCACCGTCGTCCGCCCTCCGAGGAGCCCTCACCGAGGGGCCGAGCACTCGTGGCCTTGACGATTCCGTACGACTTCGTACCACCGGTACCTGTAACATACTGTGAGAAACATTAGCATGTCCCCCCCCAGATACCACTTCCTGAACCTCGCCCTCTTCAGGGCTGTCCTCATCATAGTCTAAAATCAACGATTCTTCCAACTGGGAAGGGGTAGGTACAACCACTGATTTCTGTACTGTCTCCACCGTCTTAGACCGACCATGGGCCTTACCAGCCCTCACACTTGACCTTGGCGGGGATGACGACTGAACCCGCCTATACACTCCTCCTCTAGTACCACTTACAACCTGTTGATTCATTGTAAAAATTAAAGCATCATCATGACCGCCACGTGGCGCAAGAGAGGTCGCGCATGACCCGCTCCCGTGAACAGCGCTGGATACCTCCGTTGAGGCTGGTAAGGTCGCGCTTGACCTGCTGACACCGCCTATGTCGAAATCCCTCGTTGGGGCCATCGAGGTCGTACTGAACCTGCGTGGGATGGCCACGACGGGACCCCTCGTTGTTATGGGACGTGCCGCGCCAGGCTCCACCCGCACTTCTCCTCGGCGTGAATGGGCTGCCTGCCGCCCTGCCAAGTCTGCTGCTCCCGGTCGAACTCCAACCTGCAATGAAAAAGGCCGGACTGGTGTGCCGGGTCCCTTACTAAACACAACTCTAGTAGCAGAAGACAAACAACCAACACGACCGCCAACACCCCGACCCTCTACAGCAATAACCCCAGTACCCCTAGCGCCTTTTCTTTTTAAAGCATCACAATGCCTAGGGGATGGTTGACACACCTCTTCATCGGAACTAACATCCAGCAAAGCTTGTACAATCCGCGACGCAGGGCCCTGTACCGAAGAATCCTGAACTCTCACTTCCTCCAAAGAACCCCGAGTTGCCGACCCCGTATCAACCATGAGTCCCGGGAACTGATAATCCCCGGACAACCCCTGAAAAGAAACCCCTACACCCAGACCCTGCTGAAAAGAGGCATCACCACTCCACTCCCCCCCAGAAGGGAGACCTTCCAAAACCTCCAACGTCTGAAAACTCCCCGTAGGAATACCAGCGCCATACTGATCCCCCCCCAGGAAAGGGCCCAACTATACGCCCAACTCCCTCAACCAAACCCATCTGCGCCCATTCCCCCTCACCCAAAGAACCACTACATAAAGAAACTGCTTCCCGTCTGTTCGACACCGCAGGGGAAAACAATAAAGGACTACTCATGTCCCTAACCGACGCACAACGCCTCACCACACCAGGACCCTCCGACATAACCACACCAGGCAATACCTCTAAAGGCTGTGTAGTAGAACCACCCCTTGTACTGGCGCCAACCGCCACAGGAGACGAAACTACGTGCTGTCGAATAACGCTCTGAGGAGCGACAACTTCGGACACCAACTGCACCTGACCGCCCTGTAACGGTCGCGGCGCCACAGTTTCGAAATTCAAAATGGCCTCCGCCCCCCCTCCCACAGTGACGTCAGCACCCGCCACCGCGGAAGCCGAAACAGAGCGACGCGTGCAACCACGCTGCCTAGAAGCACGACGGCCTCGCAAAACAGGAGCAGAGGCCGCCCTGTCGCGAAGACCAACCGTTGAAACATCCCCCGACACCGGAGGAAAGTCTCCCTCCAAAACCACCCCCCCCAACGAGGGGTCCAAAGTAACCGATGTATCCGAAGGCCCCGGATCACTCCCACGGCGGGACCTCGCCCCCGCCCTCCTAGTCCTGGAACGACCCCTTTCACTTACCCCATCCTGCCTCCGACGCTTAGGGGAGAAACACGCTGCCACCGCAGCCGACACCCTCGCCGAAGCCTCCCGCTGGGGACGCGGAGGCTCGGCTTGCCCCCGATCACCAATCACCAGGTCCAAACGGCCTGCCTCGCTGAGAAGACGGATAGCTTCCAGAACGCGATAATCTTCGCCAGCCATAATAATCAAAGAGAGATAACTACAAGAGGAAAGGTAAGAAATACCAAAACTCTGACAAAAAACTAGCTAGGATAAATCCGGCCACCAGGTCACCTAAGCCCAAAATGGTGCCCGGAGAGGGGAGCCCCGCCCATTTATAGGCTGCGCACCTATCCAACCAAAACCAAACCAAAAAGAGCCCAAATGGAATCTGCTAGAAGGAGAGCCCCACCCAGATCTCCCAAACCGCCCGGGGGAGGAGACCTCCCAGGGGTCGGCTGCCCTCCCCCAAGCCCCCCTTCCTGCACACATCGCTACATTAATGCCACTTTGACATGAATCGGTTCTGTACTTTTGATGCAGCTGTTAGCAAATATTCCTTTGTGAGCTAAACAATTTGGAAAACGCAACTTGTTTTTTTAGCTTTTGTAACTGTTTTTTCCAGGCACCGAACTGCACAAAAACTACATAAATAAACTAAACGAGTGCCACGTTAGTGCACTAGTATCCATTGGGACCCAAGCTATAGACAAGTAAAAAGATTCCATTTATACCATGGCACGGAAAATAAATGTAGACCAATAAGGAATGCACCAACACACACATATTCATACATTTATTATTTCAATGTGTTACAGTGCTACAGTATAAGTTTATTAACACAGTAGAGCAAAAGTGACATGTGAAAAACACTTTTTATGGCCTATTAAATTCCTTGTAATAATTACTTTATGTAAGAAATCGTCTCAATATCCCTTCCATGAGATTTTACCTTGCTCCAAAAATTTAACCCTTTGACCATTTCGGTTCAATACATTTCTTAAAACTCATGCACATGAAAAAGTGCCATATTCGTCATCATATATATGCAGATGCACAGAGAATATTATGCTGTTTATTAGCATTATCGAAGAATGGAAATTAAGGGCCATTAGGACTCACATGCTCAACAAGAGAGAGTACGTTGGAACCAACCTGATGAATTTACAGTAAATGGCAAAATTTTCCAGAAATATTGAAGAACTTTAACTAAATGCACAAGTAACATTTTGTCATCCAAAGATTGTAAATATTGTGAAAATGAGACCATAGAAGCACACACATTTAATGACAATTTGCCTCATATTGGGTGCTATTTTAACTTAAACATTTGACTTATTAATTGCATTGCCATTGTTGTCTTGACTTGTTAGCTAATATATTGCAGCATGGCTGCAGCATTTATGTAAAAAAAACCTTTATGTTGAGGTTCCGTGAATTCTGAACCCGTTTCATAAAGGTCTTGGTTTCGTTACGAATTTGATAGTAGCGAACCGTAACTAGTGAGTGCGGCAAGTACGAGTATTTTCGCTTATTTATGACATGGGTTGTGGTCTTTTATTATGGGTTTGTCCGGCCTGTTCGAGAAAGAATGTTGGGCTTACCCGTGTAATTTTTTATTTTTTTTTATTTTTGGAAACCTTTATTGTGCAACAAAGCTTACAGGTACGGGCCCACAACCATGCAGGCTGGCCGTGAAATCAAGTAGTAGCACATAAGGCAAAATCAAAACAGCTCAGCAGTCCCAGAGACGAGGAGCAACAATTATCCGATACATCACATACTGGAGAAAAGGTGGGACCACTGAGTACAGGATAAGTGAGGTTAATTTTTAAAGTTATAGATAAGAAGGATCAGACGCAGTCACTTCATCGAGAACACATGGCGGGTAATGATCCCAGTGAGTCAGCAACAAACCAAGCAATAATTAGAGAATCATCAGAAGAACTTGAGGATAAGAGCAAACAGTACAATACATACTGGTCAGTACCCGCCCCATGAACGTGGAACATCCTGACTGACGATAGTGGAGAGACCAACAGCCGAAACAATAAGCAGCGCTACACCTAACCACCAAACTGACCCAAAGGAAAAAGAAAAAGCAAGAAGAGTCAAGAGAGAAGGGAGAAAAATAAGGCCCATAGAACCAAGACGAAACAAAAAACCCACCCCCAAACCCCCCACCCAGCACGCATGCAGAGGCTACGGCCTACCCCCCCCCCTAGCAGTGTGCCTGTCGCCCAAAACCGAGTCCCGAAATATAGACTCAGAGAAGAGAAAAAGGAAAGGAAAAAAGAAGGAAAGGAAAGGAAGAAAAAGAAACTAAAAACTAATGGGAGAGGAGACATGCAATCAAAACGAACTGCTCCCACCACCCACCCGTGCACAATTTGAGCCCACGAGAAGAGGAAGTCGCTACAAAGTCAAGTACAGGAACATGATGAGGAAGCGATCATACTTGTACAATCGAAAGTACGCCATTTATCCATGCACGAAGTAGTAGTCCGCCGATGTAAAGAATCTCAACCCTGTCCCTGCCTGTCCAGGGTCATAGACACGGAGTGCACATTGAACCAGAAGCGGACGGGCCAGGAGAGAAAAGCAAGAACTTCAGGCCACAACACACGGCACCAGTCATGATGGCCTCGGAGCGGGCCAGCAGGAAAAAGCAACAGTAACAGCAGGTACCACGAGCAACGCCCCGTTGACCAAGAAGGGGCACTCGCTCTACTAGGACAGACATCAGATCTCGGCTCAGCAGGGCAAGGCGAACAATCGCCGGGAGTCACGGCAAGGCAGGCCCGGACGGACCCCGGCCGGAGTCCCTCCGTCATTCCCACTCCTGGGAAGCGCTCTTGACAAAGCAGAGCAGCGGGCACCCAGTCCTCCAGACAAGCGAAGGCCGTAATCACATCAACCTCCGGGAAGGTCCGTGCAGTACAGTTCAGCGGTTGGTCCGCACACGTGGGGGGCGGCTCAGCGAGCCCGCCAAGAAAAACACCATCTGGCCTGGCGGTATTAAACATCATGGACTCACGCCAGGAACTCAAGGCAGCGAGGACGTCGCCAATCATAGGATCACCCCTACAGTATTCAGCAAACGTGCCGTGCGGCAGGCCAGTGTCCCCGTCGACGACGGGTCTAAGATACAGGTCGCTGGCCGCCATCTTGTCAGCGCGGCGGGGCCACCGTACACTCCAGCCCCGATCCGGTTGCCAGCGGGGTGCAGTGAGAGCCAGCCGGGGACAGTCAGCCGCACCAGTGATGCAGGGAGGCGGGCCACCCAAAGAGTGGAGGTAGTCGGTGCCCACGGCCCATGGGCGCCGACCACCGAGTCCGGGCGGAGGGTATCAAAATGGCCGGCTGGGAGACAAAGGGGAGACGCGTCTCCCATGCGGTCAACCCCCGTCCGTGGGATGCGGCACCCCGCCACCAGGTCCCACCAGGCTCCGGGACCATCCAGCCGGGCCCGGTCAGTCGTCACCGGTCCATCCGCACAGTGGCCTCTTCGGTCGACCTCTCTCCTCCACCAGGGGCCGGCGCAGGAACTGCGTTCCAGTCGGGGAGCCGCAGGCAAGTCCGGGCCCACTCGCCTCGCGGGCTCCGAAGCGAACAAGGGCACAGCTCAGGAACCGCAGCACCCAGGGGCATCCGGAGCAGATGGTAAGAATCAGCAATCTTTCATGTTTCCATATTTCCACGAATACGTCTTCTCGGGGCAGGATACGGCACAGGATTAATAAAACAGGCGAGAAGGTCTACGGAGCCGAGCTACAACGCGGCCATCACGGCTGCAAGCTTGGCTCCTCCCTCCCTTTCCCGTGTAATTGATGGTGAGCTGGACAACTGAAAAGTGGGTTTGACGTCATTTGATACCTCTTGTAATGATGCTTATGATTGGACAAATTGTAACTAGTGGGAGTTTGTCCGGAATGTGATTTTTAGCATAAAAGACGATGTCTCGTCTTACGAAAATTGAGCAGTCTCTGACGAACCTACTCGTGTCGTACTTCGTAGACTTCTGTTCCTGGTTGCAGCCAACAAATTTGATCTTTGACGTCACCGAGAAGTATCCCGTGTCTCTGTATTGTAAGACAGGTGAACCCAAAGACTTTGGGCGTGCCCCTGGAGCCGCTGGGTTCTAAAACCCGATTCTTCAGTTGGCGCCCACCGTGGGGTGACTTCAGTGGTACCGGTCCAAGCCTGAAGATCGTGAGGAGCTTCGTGAGGAAATTCTGGAAGAGGGCCCCCACTCCATCGACCCCGGCATGTCGAATGTGGACTGAAGGATTTTGCTGCGAGGCTTCCCGCTTTCCTGACGGCTATGAAGGACTGCTGCCCTGACTGTCGCCCTGTCTTGGACCCCCCTTGTGACGATTTGTAGAGCGAGATGATAGATGGGTCTTCTGGTGACGTGATTGATACCTCAGTTAAGTATAAGTGGGTCGCTCCCAGTCCTTAGTTTTGGGTTTTCCTTGGATCTTTGATTTGGTACTTGCAAGCGCCAAAGCAGAGGGACTCGTATATTTGCGAGACTATCATTTTTGGTAATCCCTTGAAGTTTGAAGCTAGATTAGTGAGCGAAGATGCCTGGTCTTAGCAAAATTAGAAAGATATTTCGTTGTGGTTGTAATAGGGATACCCGATTGGAGGACCCGTGTCCGATACCTCCGGTTGGAACTCCGACTTATGAGCTCTATTCTAAACATGGCGTGGGCCCCATTACGTATAATGAACTGTGGGTTCGTTATACTAGGAAAGATGGTGTCTTACGATGGCCCAAACATGGTAGCTATGACACTAAAATAGTAAATAATTTGGAAGCTGTACTATTTAGGAAGAAAGCCCGGCTATGTTTGACTCTTTCCGCCTCTGGCGTAAGGAAGCCAAACAGCGAGAAATTAAACAAGCGAAAAGAGATAAGAGAGAAAAGGGTATGTCGATAATGCAAGCTGCTAGGCAGTTTAAAGATAATGAAGAAGATCAGGTAATTGAGAATATGCATAGGCAACATAATATGGCCGTTGATAAATGTTATCCGGTTTTGTCACCTCTTCTACAGGGTGCAACGAAGGACCCCGAAAAGGATCCTTTGATGTCACATATGTTGAGATTGCCACCCCCTTATGTGCAGAGTGCTACGGCACCTCCTCAACCTCCAGCTGTTCAGCCTCTAGTTGCTGCTCAGCCGCCAGCTCCTCTTCAGCTGGTTCCTCCTTCTACGGCGCAGCCTCCTCTAGGGCCGCCGACTTTGCTATCAGCTTCGCCTCTAAACTCCTTTGTCTTTTTCTCCTGTACTTGCAACTCCTTCTGCTACTGCTTCTCTGTTTGCTTCATCTCATAATGCTTTGTCTCCTGTCCTTATGACTGCTTTTCCTTCTGTTCGACAGAGAATGACTGATACTGTTTCTGGTCTTTTGTCTCCTTTCTATGGGTCATTGAGTGTGACCCCTCTTTCTGCGCATAAACAATTGCGTAGCCAGCTTCCTAGTTCTGAAGAACGGACGGTGTTAGATCTTTTGGCTCGTAGATGGGTTTCAAATGTTTTGAGATATGATTTAGAGACAGTTATGGATGTTTTCCTACAGTGGGATATAACACAAAAGGGTTGGGGGAGGGTCCAAGGGGTAAAAATATTTATAGACCACTCTTAGCCTAAACCCCCAGTTTAGACAATTCAATAAGAAGAAGGCTTAATGGGGTCTCTGCGGAAGACTGATCTCTAGGAGTAGAAAAGAATGCAAGAACGTTAGAAACGAAGGTGCAAAACAGTGGAAATGAATCCCATCGGCCCACCCATGTGGCGGAGTCTCGTCATCTGGGATTAGTATTGGGGTCCTGGTGCTGATGAGGAGACACACCTGATGAATTGTGTGTTTGTTCTCCAATCATCCAGGACCGCCCAGGCGGATCCGACCTCCAGTGTATAGTGGGTAAGGTGGTGTGAGGGCTCAAAGTAAAGAAAAGGAAATTTGCAGTGTAGAAAATAGTGAAGTAAAATTGACTACCATGTTCAAGGGAAAATTTATTGGGGAATGAACCATGGGGTCAAGATTAAAACTGAAGTGTAAGGCAGTGTAATATAATAACTACCCTAAGAAGGTGATAAAGTGGTCGACATGTTTCTGCTGCAATCAGGGGCAGCTCCCCTGCTTAGCTTTCATCAGGACCAAAACTTAGTTTTTACACTACTGCAAAAATAATATATGTAAACGTGATCTTTTGAAGTGATTCAAAAATGAAACATAATCAATTAGGTACCAAACATTACCTAGTGTTTAATCTGGCAAAGGTTCTGCAGGCAACAAGTACTCACAGCCCAGTAGTGCCAGATGTTTTCAAGGGATTCTTTCCTGTAAAGAGATATAATGGAGAATGGAAACAAAAAATACAACTGGTGTGCACCTTATTCTAACTCTCACATCCAGTACTGCAAATATTTTATACAGTCACAGTCTACTTGCATCCGTGGTCAAAAAAAGGTCAATCAGTGTTGAATAATTTGTTACTTACCCCAGTAATCTAGGGAGTAAGCCTCACCTCTCCTGGCACCAGCTCAGGGATAGGAGGCCCTGCTCTATATATGTAAGAAAAATAGTGAAAAAAGAGGAAGAGGGATTTCGTCATGAAATTCCAGACATTTTTCAACCTATTTTCAAAACAGAATTTGTGTGCTCATTGGTGAGCAACACCCAACCATTGGCATTAAAAAGGATTGCTAAAATGCGATTGCTGAAGGCAACAGGACAAGATACCTCAAGGTTGGACTCTTTACTTGTAAATACTGCCCAGTGTGGTATAGGCGGTATTTCAATGCTAACAGGCGACCAAAACAACAATGCACCAGTATAGCAGGCAAGCATAAGGCCAGAATT
This sequence comes from Lissotriton vulgaris, assembly GCF_964263255.1. NCBI lineage: Eukaryota > Metazoa > Chordata > Amphibia > Caudata > Salamandridae > Lissotriton > Lissotriton vulgaris. The sequence continues at coordinate 1,946,781,676 of NC_141689.1, forward strand.
GTTGCAGAGGCCAGAGTAGTTACAGAGAAAGAGAGGCACACACGAAGGAGACACACACAGAGCAATATCGAGTCTCTTTTACCTGTCCGTCGGTACCTCTAGCCTCGTCCTGAGACTTGGGGGGAGGTACCGACTGGACATCACTCTGTGTTTATATCCTACTAGAAGGTCCGCTATTGGCTAGATGGAAACGCGGACCAGAGAGGAAACAGCTTAGATGTCGATGGCATAATGCGCATGCGCGTGAGCCCACGTTATTGTTGGTTACTGTGGAGGCAAAATCAACCAATCATCGCGGGCGGATACTTGCGCACCTATAAGGAACCCAGATGACTCTGTTTATATCTACCGTCATCTATTTTAGGGACATCCGAGCACAACTGTGTCTTGTCGTTCTTTTAGTTCGCTGCAACACATCCCCTGTTAAATATAGAATTTACAGAAGCGGAAGATAAATAAGTTTAATACCGGCCTTTACTATCGGCATTTCAGTGATATGTCAAAACGCTCTCCGATCACGGAGAACGTCAATAAAGATGTCTAGCTAGTATACAATGCGGATTGTGATAGGGCCTACACATGAAACCGCTAACCCCATTGGACGAACCTAAGCCAATCACAACGCTGACATTCGCTCGGCAAACATAACGAGGGACGTGTTCAGTGACTCCATGTATACGGAGACGGTTCAAAAAATGTGTTAGCCGCGGTGCAATACATTTACCGGGGAGACTTCCTGACCTTTTAAGGCCAATGGTCCAAGTTGAGTAATAATTAACTTATCTTTCGGTGGGGCGAGGTTTAGAGACCTTTTGGAAAAACGCCAAAACGCCAGTAATTGTATGGCTGCGTGCAAGTAGCAGTGTGATCTAGATAAAACGATCTATGATTATGTCTGAATTGGCATTTAAAGGTTGCAAACTAGCAAAGAACATCTTGATGCACAGCTTAATTAACAGCAGCCCGTTTTCAGAGGGCGAGGTGGAGAGATTGATCTTTGAGCAAAAGATGTCTCAAGGACCATCAGGTCATATCAAACGGTCAGACTAGGCAGAGAATACATTCAGTCAAAGAGCAGCATAAAGCTTTGAACAGAGGGAAGGATATTGAATTCTAGCCAACAAAAACTCAGGACTACTTGAGCAAAAAGACTCCTAGATAGAGGTCCAGGGAATGTCGTCGTTCAGACCCTCCACATCAGTCTTAAGACTTCCTACAGTGGGAACCACCGAAGCAAAGGTATGTTTTTGATGCCATGTGTGCTTTCCTCCGTGAGGAATTGAAAGATAGTGAGTTGGGTCAGATCTCACCAGAGTTACTTAATGTACAGTCCGAATTCGTGAAAGGGACGATAGTGGGTCCCGGTGTTGAGAAAGCAGTTGCGACGGTACTTGCGCTTAGGAGCGAGTGTCCTTCGCAGGCACTGTTTGAGCCTGATCCTTCGGTTAGGAGAAAAGCGAGACAGTATCCAATGAGAGAAGTTCCTCCGGTATGGAAGGAGGCAGTTCAGGCTGATGTCGCTAATGCTATCTTAGCTGTACCGGCTCATTTTCAGCGTGTTTGGGTACATGTTCCATGGAAGAGATCTGAAGTTTTGACTCTTAGCAGACTCTACCTGATCCTCGTAAAAATCCTGCAGGGTACTACAAAGAATTATCTCAGACAGCTGATGCGTGCATCATGAATTTAGCCGATATAGACATGTTGTTTGGTAATGTGGTTCCTCGGCCTTTGTGGGCGAAGATTCGCCATGAGGATCATGCGCAAGAGTTAGGTTATACATGGGCGAATATTACTGCTGCAGATGGTCAACAGGGTGGTGGAGCTAAACCTGAGGCTTTAGTTGCGGAACTCCCTGGTAGGATTATTAATTTCATGAAGACTTTGATGCCGGCGATGCGAGTGAATTGGGATAAGTTACTAGCGTGCAAGCAGAAGAGAGATGAAAGTGTGTCTTATTTCTTCACTAGGTTTGAGGAGACTTTCATCGATTATAGTGGTCAGGCTATGAGTACGGAAGGTGGCCTAAGGTTGTTCGTAGACAAGTTTGTTCATAATTTGCTTCCCGAGTTGTGTAATAAGTTGAAGGATTCTGAGAGCTCATGGGCTGTTTCTTCGTCGGCCCAGAAATTGGCTACTGCACAGTAGTACGAGAATAGGGATAAAGATGAGAAAGACAAAGCAGAGAAAAAGACTAAACAATTTAAAGACGAAATTCTTTTACAACAGGCATATCCGCCTCGTTATAATCAGCGTGAGTCTCAGCAGCCTCAGCAGTTTCAGAGGGTAGCGCAGAAGTACGAGTATTTTCAGCAACGAATTCCCGTTGGCCCTAATCAGTGTGCGTATTGTAAAGAAGAAGGGCATTTTAAGTATAATTGTCCGGTTCTGTTGCAACGTACGAATGGTGCGTCTGGAGCGAGAGGACGACAATATTTTGCAAGCAGCTGTTCCTCCTTCTTTGAGACTAGACAATACTGAGCCTGAGTTGTTTTTTCATGATCAGACATTGCCTGGTAAAGGCCGCTATAATCAACGACCGAGAAACAATGGACAAATAAAAAATTAATTCCTTTTTCCTTTTGAGAACTACGATCTCTCATCCAAAAAGCTGTTTTGACCTATTTTTCTTTTTCGAACCGCCATTCGGGTTCAGCTGTTGGGTCGCGGTATCAAGCCTTGGAGTGTGAAGCCGTGTAGACACAAGGTCGACGGTTCTGGTTTGTTCTAGGGCTTTCCCTGGGACTTACAGACGTGCACCCGAGCGAAGAGAACCAACTTCCGCGAACAGCATGGTTAGAGGATGGAGTTTTTTGAGATCGAGAGAGCTGTTGTAAAAATGAACTTTAAGACGAGACTGTGTAAATTGATGCGTAGAAAATGTTTTTTGATAACATGTCTTTTAATGCTACTTAGCATGACGATGTTTTTGGTGGGATATGTTGTTTTTTCTTTCCAAGTGACGTTTACACCCACCACACAACCTATGTCTTTTCCAACTACTACTTCTTAGCATTCTTTTCATTATTTACCTGAACATGAATCTATTAGAAGATCAGAATTTGTTTATAATTCCTTTGTGCAACTCCGGCATCATCATCAGTTGGTAGTGAACACCACTAATTGTTGGGTGTGTGGGCTTATGCCTCATACTAAGGATAAAGGTATCCCTTATTTGGTTCTGCCATTCAGCTATAATGGGTCTGTATGGGCATATAGGACGATGTTTATTTATGCCCATGAAATCTATCCCCTGTGTTCTATGGAAGATAATCCGAGTATTAGTGCTCTAGTGAAGAAAATACTGGATATGATTAGAGGAATTGATTCCTATGAGACTATTCCCAAAGATGAGACACTAGCTTATATTGGATGGAACATGACTGGATATGGTGTTAGTCTGAGTGAAAAGCAGCGAAGGAAAAGGTCATCTCCGATTTCGATTGTACCCCATCGTGGTCATTTTTGTCTCTAAGGTAATGGCAAGAATCCGAGAGCTCAGTTAGGGAAGAGTGTTTATACTGAGACGTATGTTTTTGCCTCCCAGACTTCCCCACCGTTTTTAGCAGCTAAGGGTACGTATTTTGTTTGCCATGATAAAGCATATACATGGTTGCCCCCTGATTTTTTGGGAACATGTTATGTTTTGTATCTGTTGCCCCCTACGTATACTGCAGCCGGAGATTACCACAGAACGAGAGTAGTTAGAGGTGTCTTCAGTAAGGAAGATACTGCAGGACAAGAAGTGGAAGACTTTCTCAAGGGTTTCCTACCGTTTTCGGGACCAATGGATAACAGTAGGAACATACGGCAATTGACGAGAGTGGTTGAGTCCACCATAGTTGAGACTGCCGGTGCCCTTAGTAATTTGACTGCTGAGCTCCAATCGGATCGTCTTATGACGTTGCAGAACCGTGTTGCGTTAGATGTCATACTTGCAGATAGAGGAGGGGTATGCAAATTCATCCAATCGAGCTGCTGCGTTTTTATTCCAGACAATGCTCCGACAGTGTACCAGGCCATTTCCAAGCTACATAAGATCTCCGAGTCTGTACATGTGGACGAAGGAGATTGGTCGTTGATGAGATGGTTTTGGGGATTGCTATCCACTTGGGGATGGAAGATTCTGATGATCATTGGGATGGTTTTAGTGATTCTTTTTCTGTTCTGTCTTTGTGTACAGTGTGCTCCTGCTATATGCGGCCCTTGTGCTACTATGTGTGCAAGGAGACCTGTCTCAAGAGAGATACTAAGCAATAGGATTATGCTCCAGCAGCATCCTGATGATCTGATGAATATAGACCTGGATTCAGACTGACGTGAGTTTAGGTTATTGCCTATGTAAGGGCAAAAGGAGGGGCCGAGGTTCCGTGAATTCTGAACCCGTTTCATAAAGGTCATGGTTTCGTTACAAATTTGATAGTGGCAAACCGTAACTAGTGAGTGCGGTAAGTACGAATATTTTCGTCATGTTAGATCGATGGATTCACTTTGTATTTAGGGATTTCGTTCTGAACCCTCGGGTTCCATTTTGTGTATGGCAGCCATTTTGTGGTTGCCCTCACATAGGCCGATGACTACGGCCGAACGAGTCTTTAGGACACGTACACGTTAGCTCGAGTTTGTGCTGACTCCTAGATGACCCGAGTGAACTGACCTCGTTGGCTGAAGCAGACCTTGCTAAGCCAGTTTCTTGCCCGGTAGCTGATAAAGATTAAGGATCAGAGCACAGGAGATTGTAAAGTTTGGTATGCATGCACACACCCATTATCCTACTTCTCATCTGTTTCTGTTCCTTCTTTTATGGCTTATTTATGATATGGGTTGTGGTCTTTTATTATGGGTTTGTCCGGCCTGTTCCAGAAAGAATTTTGGGCTTTCCCGTGTAATTGATGGTGGGCTGGACAACTGAAAAGTGGGTTTGTCATCATGTGATACCTCTTGTAATGATGCTTATGATTGGACAAATTGTAACTAGTGGGAGTTTGTCCAGAATGTGATTTTTAGCATAAAAGACAATGTCTCGCCTTACAAAAATTGAGCAGTCTCTGATGAACCTACTCGTGTCATACTTCGTAGACTTCTGTTCCTGGTTGCAGCCAATAAATTTGATCTTTGACGTCACCGAGAAGTATCCCGTGCCTCTGTATTCTAGGACAGGTGAACCCGAAGACTTTGGGCGTGCCCCTGGCACCACTGGGTTCAATACCCGGTTCTTCAATGTCTATCTGAAATTCCTGGGTCACTTCTTTGTACCAGAACGTTATTTGTACATACCTGATATTTGTATAGCACAAACATTGACAAATGCAGCAGTGCAGATTGAAAGGCAACAATGCAGCCAACACGCGTTTCGATGAATAGCTAGATTCTAAGAGTGCATGTGAAGTGTGACTTCTTTGTGAGATTGTGTACTTTAAATGAGTGCATAAACTGCTTTTAGGTCGAGCATTCGAGACCTCTTGTATATATTTTAGTATATTCTTAAATACTTTAGTATATAATTATATGTGTGTGTACTTTGTGGGCTCTGGAGATCATCCCTAGGACTTGCCTGCTTCCGCTAAGGGGCTTTTTTCTGTTTAACTGCCTCTATTTAACTGTCTTGATAAAAAACGACCAGCAGAGGTCAGTAAAATACCAGAATTGTTTTCTGCTGAGGGACTTATTTTTTTAATTCTGGCAACTGCCTCTATTTAACTTTCCTGATAGAAAACGACCAGCAGAGGGTAGTAAACTACCATAATCACTTCAGCATTTTCTACAATCCAGTCCATAGAAATTGTGTTCCATGAGCACCCATAGACAATATTATTTTTTTCAAATCGTGTATTTTCAGTAATATGACCACCGAAGGACCTGATTTTATATTAAAAACAGAGCGTGGACTATAAAATTATCAGCTGAAGGGCAATATTTCTCCTCATGTGTTCCTATACCTGGCGTATCACAAAGTTTGGTACTTACTTTCCCTCCATGTAAAAGAACGGTAGATGTTTCAGCACCCAGGCTAATGAGCTACATAGCTAAATACATATATGGTCCCACAGGCAAGACCGATTGCATTGAAAATGCTTGTTCTTAATTAGGAGCATGAATCCTCATGGATACAGGGTAGCATACCAAATTCTGAGTGCATGAACGTGGAAGGCATTTTGACCTATTTTCCTTCTATTTTGCTCTTTTGCATTATCAGTGTGATGGCGTCCTACTTAGAGTTGTGCTCTCAGTCACTGAAGGTGGGGACTTTGTAAGCCAGATAGTTGGGATTTTAACTATTATGAAATCCCCAACGTTGGAGCTGGTTCTGTAGATAGTATAGGCCAGCATGGGGAACCAGTGGAATTCTATTAGGTATGGGATGATATGGGCATGTTTTTTCAGACCCTTGGTGATGCATGCTTACTCAAGCTAAATACTGTTACAGGTGAGCAATGAGAAGACTGGAAGGTGATAGGTGTGAAATTGTGAGTGTTTGAATGGCTGTCCTAAAGTTGATTCCTGGGAGGAACAGTGTCAATTTCTAAAACACTGGTAATGAAGTGTCTTCATTTTTTATTTTATTTGTTCTTTGAGGGTGAGGTAAGTGTCCAGGGCTAATCTGAGTAACTTGGCTTTGTGTGACAGGTAGAGATTGAATAGGTGCAGGATCATGTTGGTGGTCAAGTTTGGACTTGTTGTTGCTTCTTGTTTTTTTAATATTAGAACATTTTTTAGTGTGGGATAGAGCTTCAGGATGGCTCTGGACTTCTAGTTCTTGATAAGGTGCATGCAATGTATTTGTTGTTGATTTTCTGAAGTGGAGGAGACTTTAAAGTAGAGTGTGTTGTCAGCATTGGCAGCATTATTGGTGAACTTTATTGCTGTGGTACTAGGGGGCGCTGCAGATACTAAGGGCTCCATTATGATGTCGGGCCGATCGCCACCGCCATGATGGCGGTGGCGATCCGCCCGACAGAAATGCCCGCCCGCCACCCTTTTCCCCCCGCCACATTACAATGGCGGGGGGGACCGCTGCGGAGCCAAACACCGCCCGACACTTTTCCGCCCCTGTCGCCTTGCGGCCGGGGCGGAAAACGAGTAACATGCAGGCGGTGTCTGTCAGACACCGCCCGCAATATTACAATGGGCTTCTGTCAATGCCTTTCCGTGTCGGCAATGCCGCCACGGAAAGGCATGCGGTGTTCACTCTGGGGGCCCCCTGTGGGCCCCCAGAGTGAAGGCCAAAGGGGGGTGGCACACGAGGGGGTACCTGTGGTACCCACTGCCTTCGCATACTCGAAGAGGAAGGCACCGCGCGGTGCCTGCCGCTTCGAATATGCAAATGCGTGCTTTTGTTTTTAACATTGTGGCGGGCGGAGCAGTGAGCACCGCCTGCCACAATGTTAAATTGAGGAATGCGTCCGCCACTGTGGCGGGCGCATCCTAATGGCAATGTCGGGACCCCCGCCCTTCAGGCGGGCGGTCCCGAGTTCCGCTAGGGTGGCGGGCGGCAAAGCCCGCCCGCCATCCTAATGTGCCCCTGTGTCTTCTGGTATCTGGAGGTGCCATGTCTACAAACTGGAGTTATATGGATAGATACAAGGAGGAACAGTGTTTCCCCCTGAGGCTTCAGTCTGTGTGAATTGGATAGGATGATTGATGATGTCAAAGTTGCTCAGAGGTGCAACTCTGTCAGGAGCCATGTAGATGTTAAAGAGAGCACTGGAAGAAGGACAGAGCACAGTGCCAGCTAAAAGGCTCAGAAAAGGAGACAAGTGGCCTAGGTTTGTCAAAAGACTGAGATTTTGTCTAAAAACAATGAACGAAGAACCAGTACAAGTAAATGACATAACAGGTCAAGCTGAACAATCTACAGTACAACCAAGAAGAGAAGCCCATGACTTAAAAGATTAAATAACAAATTCAGAGGCCCTGAATGGACTTACGTCATCCTTGAAGATTTCGAGAATAATTGACGAAAGTGATGACAAATTAATTGCTGATCAGCCTGATGGAGAAGTGAGACCCACTTGAAAATTTCACAGGTTAAAAGAGCTACAAAGAGGGGTTAAGTCTCCTTGATCAGAAATGGCTGATCATACTGTTAATGGAAGATCGAAAAGAAACTGTTTGAAAACATGCTGTAGAATATGCACATGTAGTATATTGATAGTACTCGTAGTATGGTTAGGACTGACAATAGCTATACCTTACTTAATGAGTATAGACATGAAGAATAATACTAATGAGCTACATATGATAGATACACCTAGAAGAATAGATGCACAAGAGAAAGCACTTAGCATTAAGCAACAGAAGGTAGATTTAGAAGCATCAGTTGAGGAAGGATTACATTATACTGGAATTAAAAACAGAACTCACTTAAGTGTATTTGCAAACCTATTAGTACGCTATGTAGAAGCTATGGAAATAGAAGATTGCTATGTTTGCATGAAGTTACCTACTTCGGTAGCCGAAGGTGTGACTTACCACCATTTACCGCTAACATATGGTATTTCATGTAGTATTTTAGCTTATTCTATAAGAAAGGACATTTGCAGTATTATTATTCTAATTCAGATGTGATATTTTCTGAACTTCCTATACATAGTAACCTGAATCATGTACATACTAAGAGTGATGTAACACGTTATATGGGTGAATACTTTTTAACTATAGGAACAATAGATATAGCTGAATCACACAAGAATAATTTAACATGCTTATTACGTGAAAAGGAGAACATATTTTTGAATATGGTTGAGAGAAGGAGAGAGAATTTCCAAAGAAAGGCAAATGATAAGAATCTTAAAATTCTTAAATGGATTGAAATTATAGGATTTACTCCAAATGGCAAGACTCATGCTGCTATGTTGCTGGATTTTGAAAAGAAACGGAAACTCTGTCTCCACAGGGGAAAAACTAGTTATTATAATAATATGTTTATTGGTTCCAGTGAATGTGAACACAATTATAAGGTAATTGGGGGTTGGGGTTTTAAAGATGGAACTGAACCTGTGTTTCCTGGAATTTATTTTATATGCGGACACAAGACTTATTACAAACTACCAGATTATTGGTATGGGAGCTGTAATTTTGGAATAGTATTCCCAAAGATATATCATGTAAACAAAATCACTGGAAACAATGAAGAAACTAATGGATTAATACATAGCAATATATATTAAGTGCACTGATACCTAAAATGGGAGTGGCTCTGAATACGCAAAGAATTTGCAAATGATCAACAGTAGTGGATCGTTTATCGACTGATACGGCTGGAGGGTTCTTAATGGTCAGTACCGAATTGGTTGCCATCAGATCAATGGTTTTACAAAATCGACTTGCTCTTGATACAATATTAGCAAAGGAGGGCGGAGTCTGTAGAATGTTGAAAGCCCAACATTTTTGCACTTACATACATGACAACAGTGTTGAAATTAAAAGGTATGTAAGAAATATTACTAATTTGGAAAAAGAGCTTAAACCACTGGAAGTTGATAGTGCATGGAAGAGACTTACTGATGGTCTCTCCTCTATAGGTAGTTGGCTCTCTAATGTAGGAAAAGGTCTTATAGGTAGAATACTGATGCCGATGGTCGGAATAGGCCTACTGATTTTAGGGATAATAATTTGTTGCAAATGTTCTAAGCACAAAAAGACATATACAGTATATAAGAGAGGGAAAAAGAAAATTATTGATGAACTTGAATTAGAAGAGTTGAATGGAAATATATACGAGAAAGTGAAAAACTTTCACACAAACAATGAAAAGAAACAAAATAGGAAGTTTGAAGAGATTGAGTTGGGAGAGTTGTGAAAAGTTGGCATCTGTTTCATTAATTGGTGATGATATAAAATATCATCAATGAGGGGATTGATGGAGCAAGGATTCACACATAATGCGACTTGCTTGTATTCAGTCCTCTCGACATAACGTTAATGTACTAACTAACATGTTTGTCTTATTAATATTGCATTCAACGACACATTAGGTATCTAGAAGAAGCTTGCTTATGTGTTTCTACTAACAATAATCCGCTTGCACTAAAATGTCCGCTGCTACTCGGGATTTCCTACTGGTCATGCGTCTGTCATACTCATGTGATATGACATCTTTCTCGGCTTGGACGGAAACTTTCGCTCCTGCTCATTAGAACTAAGATGGCTGCTCTGTGTTAGCTCATGCATGAAGCTTGCACTGCTGCTTTTGCTAAGCTGTTCTTATTGCCTAATCATTAACGCAATAGTTAAATTAAAGTATTGGGAATAGAGTAAAGATGAGTGGTATATAGTACATTCATTTATTCTGTATTCTAAAACTGTTTCTTTTCTATTTTCCAAGTAACGATAATCTTGGGCCTGGGAGGTGTTGTTACTTCATTTTGATAACCTACACTGCGCATCTCAAACTCTAGAAGAAGCTGAAGTAATTTAACAATGAAGCCATGCCAAACTTACAGTACATTAGAAGATGTGCCTGGGAATCTGACCTGCTGACCCCAAGCAGAAGAAAATATTGTTAACATTGTATTTCTAAGAGAACATCCATTGTTGGGTGGAATAAAGATGCATGGGAAAATTAAATTTGATGGCGGGAACGTTAATAGAATATTCAGAAGTAAAAATGTCACATTAGTATGGTGTGATAATCTCTCCCCATCTCTTGTCCAATCAAAATTGGGGATCCTTACACGTGCAACATTGTCGGGTGGTACACTGTCCTGGAAAATAGTATAACTAGAGTAGGCTTAGTTAGCTAATTTGTCCAACTTGATCAAATAGCTGACCTGTCACTGACCCAACGCACTCAAAAGGCGATTAAGAGCAGAGGTGCTGGCGGAGCACTCTGCCGGAAGATTCGATAACCCAATTGGGGTTCGGGAGCAAGGGTGCTGGCGGAGCACTCTGATGAAAGATTCCATAACCCAATCGGGGTTAGGCTGTTAACTGCAGAGAGGGTTGTAGTGCTGGTGTAGCAACTTTAACTTTGGGTGCCGGTCTTAGCCTGTGGTGGTCCTGTCCTAATCCAAATTTGGCTGCACCTGTCCTGATTTCTGGTCGGCACCTGTTGTCTCACTGGCATTGGCACTTTAGGTTCTATCCTTTGACTGATCCGTGGCCAGGGATGGTCTTCATACCATTCTAGGTAAATATTTTATGTGGGTATGTCATTGTACTGTTTCCTTCTCTCTTCCCACCCTAATGTCAAATGCGTAAAGACTGCTTTATAAAATCTCTGCATATTTTCATTCTAATCATTATTTTCCTGATTGAAAGATTTCTGATGTTTAATATTTGGATTAAGACATTTAAGAAATTTAGATAAAGAGTTTAAACCTTTCCCGAGTTTGTGGTTATTATATGAGTACAAATGGTATTATTCTACCTATTATTCTAACTCCTTTTGATCCCTTAGGACTTTAAGTACCGATGACAAGGATTGGTAAGTCAATGGTATAGGTGCTAAATGAAATTTATAAATCACTGATGAGAGTAAGTGCACAGGTTACCTGATTAAAACTCATTATATGTTGTTTTTATGGGCCCAGTTGAGTATGGTAAAACCGAGTCGGGTGACCGGCGCACTCTATCAGTACAATGTCCACAAATTTTACATTTTGAATCTCTTCCAGGCTGCAGCCAAAGAAAAGTAAAATCCATGAAAATGAGTTGCAGTAAGGTTTGTGTGTTTGGACCGCACAAAGAACAGAAGCTCCCTTACATTACCACATATACCACTCTTTTACACTCTAAATGAATCTTTCATCAGTACATTTCTTGTTTCATAAGTTCCTATTTTTTCACCCTCTCTGACATCTAACCTTCCAATCAATCAGGTTTTCTATCTTTCCATGCCCTTCAGCTACAATAGTCTTTTCTACAACTCAGCCAACCTACATTTCACGCTCTCAAAAAGTAGAACCACACACTTTTTTGAATGCAAAGTGACAGACCATCTGATCTGATGAAAATCTTTTCGATTGCATGTATCTCTCTACTGCTCTCTGCACATATTACTTGTCCATGCAGTTCTTGTGTTATGCCATATTGTTGACCTAATAGAAATATAGGACTGCCCTAAAATTCTCTATTGTACTTTACTGTATTTTGTTTTTGCAGGTAATGTTTCTCTATCTTCATAGTTTGCTAGTCTTAAATTTGAATGTCATTTTTATCATTTAATTAGTTATTATTATTTTCTTTTTATTGACTGGATCAATTAAAACATGTGGTCCTTCTGCTTATTTTGTATTGATTTCCCCCATTCTATTTTATCTTTTGAATACACAGGGTAGCCTTGGAAAATTATGTATTTCTTTTTAGTCTGTTAACGTGTTTGGTGAAAGGTTGTCTTGTTTCGCACTCAACCTACAAGATCTCTACTTTTAAGATTTAACAGGTCTTCTTGACAAGATAGCAAATATGTGCAATGGTTATTCTCATTGAAACCTGTTCATTCCAACGAACAGCACTATAGGTCTTTGTCTCCCAAGCTAGTTTCTCACAACAACTGGTTTGGTAATGTTGGTCGGTGACCTAATACAGCTTCATCATTGTCAACACACTTTACTGCTCAAAAAGAAAGAACAGAGAGGGAGAGAATATGAGATGTATCGCCCATAGACAATGCCAAGATTAGAATGCGGGGCTCCATTTAATGGAACCCACTCCAGTTTTACTGTCATTGTTGGAAATATCGGGGTAGAAAATATGTAAGTTTTATATTTTTAGGCCATGCTTATTCGTTTATTGTTGATTGAAAGGACGGCTGTAGAAATTCTGAAGTGTGCTTATTTTGTATTGATTTCCCCCATTCTATTTTGTCTTTTGAATACACAGGGTAGCCTTTGAAAGTTATGTATTTATTTTAAGTCTGTTATCATGTTTGGTGAAAGGTTGCCTTGTTTTGCACTCAACCTACAAGATCTCTACTTTTAAGATTTAACAGGTCTTCTTGACAAGATAGCAAATATGTGCAATGGATATTCTCATTGAAACCTGTTCATTCCAACGAACAGCACTATAGGTCTTTGTCTCCCAAGCTAGTTTCTCACAACAACTGGTTTGGTAATGTTGGTCGGTGACCTAATACAGCTTCATCATTGTCAACACACTTTACTGCTCAAAAAGATAGAACAGAGATGGAGAGAATATGAGATATATCGCCCATAGACAATGCCAAGATCAGAATGCGGGGCTCCATTTAATGGAACCCACTCCAGTTTTACTGTCATTGTTGGAAATATCGGGGTAGAAAATATGTAAGTTTTATATTTTTAGGCCATGCCTATTCATTTATTGTTGATTGAAAGGACGGCTGTAGAAATTCTGAAGTGTGGCCGCTCTTATTTATTTCGTGCAAAATATAGAAAAACATTTCTTACTAACCTTCAATGATTTCACTAGTATTCACTATGAATTTAGATCACTTAATTCAGACCTCTAGGGTAAGAAAATGTTTCAACAAGAATTGCTCCTTCTCTGGATCAGCTACTTCATCTTAGAGCTCTGTTCGAATTAACATCAGAACTCAACCCTCTTAGCTTCCAAGAAGAAGCTAAACACACAGCTTTTCTGACTATTTCTGGACTACCATTAAAATCCTCTTTCTAAAATCACCAAGGAGGGCTGCATTGATTAGAGGCTATCTATTTATTTTTAGGTATCAGTATTAGGAATATCATTATTGTAAAAAACAAGGTTATTCGCTTCGAAGGGAAGGACGTGAGTACTTCTCAAGTAATAAGTCCACAATTGTGTTTTAGTGTGAAACACATACCCCATTGTAGCACTTGACTCTCCCCAGGTATCAAAGTAGAGCAGTGGAGAGGATGTGGATTAATAACACTAGCTCGTGGTAAGCAAAAACAACATTCAATTAATCATTGTCTAGTCGGTGCCTTTACTTTTATTAATGAAAATAATTTTTAATATCAAGCATTTTAATTGTCACTAAAACATAATAATAAAAATATATATATGTATATCTTAGAGTGTTTAATTTACCTCTATTAGACTGCTACTGCAGTCATAGGACCAGCCTAAAAGAGGTCCACACTTCAGACCATTTGTGCTAAGATATAGATGCCAAGATTGCTTTGGAAAGCAGCAAAGTGCCTCCCAAGGTCATAAATACAACTCCCAGGAAGTATTTGGTGTAACTACTGGAGCAACCTGCGGGGGCGGGGGGGTTGAGGATGGTGTACTCCACACAGCCCCTAAGCATACTTTAAGATACAAAAGGGAGGATAGAGTACAGTGCCTCACATACCAGCCCACAATTCTCTCAGATGTCTTGTGGTAAATACATTGCATGATAACACTAAGTTTAATTAAAAGTCTTTGGTATTGACCAGCAAGTGAAGTGTATATCTAGGCATGTGTTTCAGGATATTTGTCCTTCCTTAGAAGTGAGTAACAACTTACATTTGGGGGTACGGACAATGCTATACCTCCTTTTTTCAGGTTTCTGTACCACTTCCAGAGCACAGATACATCCCAGAGCTTGGCAGCTCTAGTATTGATTGCTTCTGAGAAATGAGCACAGGAGTGGACAGCACTCCTGGTCCTGGGATTTTTTGGGTCCCAGTGAATGGGATCCATGGGAATTGGGTCCACCTGTAGAGATGGAAAGGCTAGGGTGTAAACCTCTCAGAAAGGGGCCCCACAGACACCACTCTCCCACTAAAAATGAATTCATAATTTTGTACTGACAACTGGACTTTTGGGCCTCCCTCATGGAATTTGTAAGCATGAGGCCGAGCGCTATGAGCTTTGTTCTTAAATGTAGATACCTCTAGCCCCACAGGGCTGATTCCAATGTTTCAGGGCTTGTTTTCCTCACAGTGGGCAGTCCTAGCCACCAGGAGAATTGTTCTCTGTCCTCCTGTAATGTGTGCTTTTTGTGGGGAGCTTGATTTAATTGTTCCAGCACCAGACCTGTCCTCTGTGTGTACTCCTGAGGCTCTCTCCTGCTTTGGGAGCATCCTACACAGCCCATCCACACCTTCCTTGTTACACTCTCTAGACCTCATGGCCTCCTAGACATCTTGCAGGACATCTACAGCAGAGTCAAGGGCCAGAATACAGAAGCTCCAGGGGAATACTCTAGGGTCCCACAACAGATCCATTCCCCTTACTGTTCTACAGAGAGCATAAGGGGGCTCTCTGAAGAACAGTCTCTAGAGAAACTCATACTAGTTCTGGGGGTCAGCTTGAGTCAAAATTCCAAAGTCAATAAATGCACCTGCATCAGGTGGCTCATCTTTACAGCTAGGCATTCTTCTATCTATATCCCTCGCAGCTTCTCTGTCCTCCTATTTGTCTCTCACAAGTTCAAGGGTTTTAAAGTGGGGGAGGAATGTCTTAGAAGCCAGGCACCCTTGGCTAAGCCTGGGATACCAACATCCTGTCTAAACCCTCCTTCACAGCATTTAGGGCAATCGAATGTGGTGAATTCAAGTTGTCTGAGAAAAGAACTTCCCAGGACGCCTTATCTTTACCCCACAGCTGCCTGATCTCTTCCCACCCAAATGTGAAAGAAGAGCCTCTTCTTGTTGGCTTTGAATGTCTGTCCCTCCGTCTCTGTTTCTCTAGCTCTGAGCTTCCCCAGTCCAGGTGCAGTGTGGCAAGTTAATTAACAAATTCAGAAATCCTCCCCAGCCCTTCCTTTTGCTGGAACTTGGCCAAGCATTGAGCCTTTAAGCCGTCTGCTGGGAAGCAGTAATTTACTTTTACCAGTAGGGGGTAAAGGACTGGAATCTGATTATGTGCTGAGCCAGGGAAATATGATAATTTTTAAAGTTAGAAGCATATGTATGATGTAAGGGACTATAATTTAGGGTGTTGTTTACCCCTAGATTGATATATCTTGCAGGACCCTCTAGGAACAAGTTGGGTAAAACTGTTTTTAGGGGCAGATTTCCCCTGTAATGTAGAATGCAGTGTAAGCACCACCGACCTTTAATAAGAACTACAGACAACATTATGAATGCCCCCTCACATTATTGGGTCTACCACAGGTAAGAACCAATCTTAGAAAAGTTCATTCTGCGACAGTCTACCTGTATGCAGATTCTGGGCTGTGCATGACAGTGGTCAAAACAATTAAAAAATCAAAACAAAACGCAATCCCACATCTGATTTAAACAAAATAGTAACACATGACCAAAACGTTACTCTAATCTAATAAAGGGAACAAAATATATGATTATTTTTAATTTAGGGGAAACAGTACCAAAGAAAAGTAAAGGGACAATGAAAATTCACTTTTCGTGGTTGAACAGAACCTAGATGTGAGTTTAGGCCTACTAGGATGGTAGAGAGGACAGATACCACAACCGGGTCATCCCGTCAAGGTTTATACCTTCTGACTTAGACTTTTTTGTGGAAGTCAAATCTTTCAGCACAGCAAGGATGAAGGTTGTATCGGGTAAAGTCCTCACACAGTTAGATAACCATTGAATGAGGTCCTAAAAAAGCTGTTGGTCTTAGCAGGAAAAGCTCTGAGCAAAAAACTTTAACTATCACGACTACTTTAGAGAGCAGATCCTCTTGATCTTTTCCAAGACTCTTAGGCATCAAGGCCACTCACCAGCAAACGAAGGGACAAATGTATGAAGAAGTGGTGAAGTGCAGCACAGCAAAGTCACCTTGCTTCTCTGCTCTGCGTCACTGGAAAATAGCAAGAATGCACTGTATTTAAGGCAGTGCAAAAAATCAGACCCTGTGGTTTGTTTTTGCAAGAGAGGTCAGAGATACTGACTATACCAAGACGTGTGGGGGGATTATGGTCTGAGGAGAGTCCCTAGTTTCAATTGAACTATAGTGGCAAAGACGTATAGAACACTTATCATACTGTATACCAAGACATTATTCAATAAACAAATCCACCAAAGATATAAAAGCAATTAGCACAATTTATTATGGTACCTCCCTATTAGGGTTACAATCTAAATTAATAAAAAAACATTATTAAAATAATTATCATCATAATAACAAAATTATTCTGTTAAAAACAGTCAAAAGAAAGAGTCGCCGCTGCGTTTCGGTGTCTGTTTACAATAGTCACACCTTCATCAGGACTTTTGACAATTGACTTGTAATCTTTCGTAGAAGTTTTTTTTATCAATTAAAAGGCTTCTAGATCGACCGGAGATTTGTATCAATCTGTTTCTTCTAGTAGTGTAGGACCTGCTTTAAAGCATCTGTGCTTATGATTCAGCACGGAAGAGCCACCGTAATTTGCTATGTGGACATTTTCAATAAAAAGTCTCGGATCCCTTCTTCAATTCGGAATCACGAGTTGAATGCTTGTTTTTACTCGGCAACTGAGATTAAACAATGGCTTATCCGATGCAGGACGGCTTGATTAGCTTCCTGTCTTTCATAGGTCTCAATCAATGGATTCGGCCTCCCTGCTCCTCCGTGTTCAGGTCATCCATTTTTCCCGGATGACCTGAACATGGACCCTGACTTAGAATGGTGGTTTCTGCCTGGCTTTGGCGTAAGCCTTAGCCAACCAGAAATCCCCATTTCTAACACTATTTATTTAGTTGGTATGTGGTTTTTAATAAAACAGCGACTGTTCCATTTTATTTGTTAAAGAAAAGCAATTTTCTAATGCGAATTGGGCTGAGAGGTTAAAGTATTTCTTCCATTACAAAAGTCGAAAGGATATAGTGGATCACTAGTTCTGTGTTACGCTGCATGATGAGACGCAGTAGGGAATCTATGTAGTGACAAAGACGCAGCTAATACTGTGCTGAGTTTTGCAAAAAAACAGGTTCTCTGAGCAATATTCTATGTTCATGTTGACAACCGATGAGCTAATGCTTAGATTAGTGTTTGAGGGTGAGTATTGCAATGGCTGTTCTGATGAGCTGCGGGCGGTGATGTGAGATCCAGCATTGAGGATGAATGGCACAGCGCCATCTATGATGAAGCCATCAATGAGGATTACCATGCAAGGTCCTGTGGTATCATCAAGGATGCAGTCAACGGAGGCTTGTGATATGTGGTATGTGTGGTATGCTTAGGTCCCTAAAGCTATAACTTCATAATTTGATTGAGAGGTTTAGCAATATGTTGTGTTTATTATTTTATGGATTCCATTAAAAGGGGGAGATGCAAAATCGATCTAAAGTTAGGAAAATATAGCAATGAAATAGTCTGTAATCTTCTTATTTTGAATTGGTGAGTTTAAATCTTCTACAATATGTCACAAAACCATAGGAAGTTTAATCAATTGGAAGCATGTAAATTGGGTTAAAAATGTCTGTTAACGATTACTTCCACTATGAACAATATGACATAGAAATAAGCAGGGTGAGCACTCATGTCTTTTGTTATTTTTAGTAATGTAAGGAGTTTCAAGGAGCTTTTTGAATGAAATAATTATGTTGATGAAGGTTATATTTGGAGTCCATATAGTTTAATCATGTACAGGTATATTATGGAGATGATTGCTATGATGATAAATTGATGTTAGGGTCCAAAACATGGTATTATCTTTATGCCTTGAATCTCTTTTAATTTAAATTAATCAAGATTTTCCAGGTTCTCCAGTTTTGGTTCTGTTATCAATTAAAGTGAGCTGAAACTAGGCATCATGATGATTTTCTATTTATAGAGTGTACCATTTTTTTCTTGATGCCAAAAATAACACACAGGATAATTTCATATTGAATATGAAGTCCCTGTTCTCAATGGACTGTGTGAAAGACTGAATATAACCACTAGATGTTATTGTCACTAAGAAATATGATGATCCTATGTATTATTTTTCATTCTTTGCTTTTCTGTTTGTTTGACCAAAAGATTTTCTAAGTAATTAACGTTTATGCTTTTTTGTGAGGTTTTGTTTTCAAAATGTTTACTGTGTTTCTTTGTTTAATTTTCAATTCTGAGGAAGGCGTATTTACCCGAAACACATGTTGGCGGTACTTGTGGCAAATCATGGAAATATTTTCCCGAGAGAATGTGATGAAGAACTCCATATTTGAAAATAAAGAAATCAATTGGAGTGGAATCTACACATGAATAGGATTTTTTGGGTATGCTTATAATTTCCTTTGGGAGAACACAATGATTTGGCAACGCTCCATTGGGAAAGTGGTGTTGGGCAATTGAGGCGCTGTACTATGTTCCTTATTTACCCTACAACCAGCCAATAGAAACACACAGGTAGGCATGAAGCTAGGATTTCTTTGTGGGTCTTGTGAATTGCACTTGCTGTTGATGTATTGTCCTCAGCCATATACTATGGCCATTCTGGGAAGCTTAAATTCCAATTGAGAGTTAGTCAGTTTTACCTTGTTTTGGGTATCAGACCGCACAGACTACAGTACCTCAGTGTGCAGAGTTAAAAAGAAAACAACAAAACTAGTCAGAAAACCACGCTGGTGACCACACAAAAAGAGAAATTGTTTCGTAGTAGTGCTAATAGCAAAGAGGTGCAATCAGTCGTTGTTGCCCTGGTTAATCTCTCTGCCACTGTAGTACATGGATATTGCTGTGCATGCATTAACAACACATCATGTTCTTCCTCTAAAAGAAATAGTCATGTACGTTCACTGGATTTTATGGCACAACACGGAGGCCAATATTATGCAAATCTCCTTTATTACCACAGCTCAGTAGCAACAATTGAAGAACATGGAAATTCAATGAACATTCCAAATAAGTATAAAGTTCCTTGGAGACCATCTCTCATCCTTCTTTGTTGCTGATGCTCAGAGAGATAAGTATCTCTCCAACATACTTAAATCTATATTCTTGATTTTATACCTGTATGTGTGGGTAACATATTGCCTCTTATGAGAGTTAGTTATATTTTAGTATGAGAGTGCTTCTTTTTTCCATTTCCATTTATATATATTTGGTAATGTTATTTAAGGCCTTTTAAACTTCGTTTTAATGCCTGTCCTCGACTACTGAACTCTGAAATTAGCCTTTGCTTTATGTAGAACGACGGAAATTAACACTTACGCATTTGCGAGTAAAATAACCAACTCCGGGCATATTTCGGACCGGAATAGAAACTTCGTTTATTCAAACAACAACGAACAACCGGTGGATTTGCTTTGTTTGATCAGCACATCTACAAAAAGATATTTCCCTTGTTGAGAGTTCAAATATTATACATTAAACACACTCTGTGGGAGTGCTGCTCTGGTATCGTGCTTATCCACCTGAAAGCAACAATCCATGATATCCTACTCGCTCAAGGTGAGACGGAATGTCGTACACAAATTATAACGAAAGTACCAGCGCACATCCCTTCTAGTTGCTATTATCCAAATGGCATTCAGCCACGGCAATCCAAAAACAAGTTTTTTCTCACTCTCCTTGTAGTCCTCAAAAAGACATGTACAATGTTCGTTATTATTCAAAGTCCATTTATTAATAATTTCTTTCTTTTGCCACACCGTCACAGCCGACGCGCGTTTCGCCCTCCGCGGGCTTTTTCAAGGCTGTAATTTACATACAAAAGAGGATGTCACAAACGGATACAATATATAAAAAAGCCATCCTATATATAACCGGTTAACTATTTAACCACAGATTGATACACATCATCCTAATGTACTGTCATAAAACAAGTGCCAACGAGGGCATGAAACAAAAATTTATGAGGCTAGAGAGAATAAAAAAACAAGAACTCTCACGATGGTGGGATGCCACTGTCTTACGTAAATATATTGACAAGCAACAGGTCCCTAGAGGACTGCGAGTGCTAATATTCCCCTCTTTTGAGGATTTGGATAGGGGACACCTAAAGGAATGGGAAAAACTACTGTTACATTCCTCCATGGGTATGATGGACATCCTCATCAGGGATGCTGACTTGAAAAGAGAAAAACTATTACTGGAAATTACAAATTTGGAAAAGGAGATCAAGGACATGGGCATGCCTGAAGTAGCAGACAAAAACTGGGCCATTTTAAAAGATCAACTACAAAAACATCAAATACATTTAAGAGATAAGAAATCCCAAAAAATCAAACGGGATGAACGGGATTATAAATGCGGAAGGGTATACACTTTCGCAAGAAAATTTGACAACTTCAAACCCCCCAATAACAATAGAAATGGCTCAGACATCACCTCACAAACAGCAGGGACTACTAGCATGTCGGATATCTCCAGCATAAGCAGTGTGACTAGTACAGAGTCAACAAGCGCAGAAGGAGGGGCACAGGGCCCTGTGCCAGATGCGTTTTTTTTTAGAGCTACAACGCTTCAGAAAGGGAAACAAGGAAACATTCAAGAAAAACCGGTTATATATAAGGTGGCTTTTTTATATATTGTATCCGTTTGTGACATCCTCTTTTGTATGTAAATTACAGCCTTGAAAAAGCCCGCAGAGGGCGAAACGCGCGTCGGCTGTGACGGTGTGGCAAAAGAAAGAAATTATTAATAAATGGACTTTGAATAATAACAAACATTGTACATGTCTTTTTGAGGACTACAAGGAGAGTGAAAAAAAACTTGTTTTTGGATTGCCGTTGCTGAATGCCATTTGGATAATAGCAACTAGAAGGGATGTGCGCTGGTACTTTCGTTATAAGAAACTTAGTTTCTATTTAAAAAGTGTAGCGCGAGACACACTTTTTCCGCCTAGTTCTCCTACCTTAACATTAGCGATTGCCTCCTCATATGCGAGAAGTGGCCGAGCACCTCGCTAACACTCGGACCACCTCTCCAACACCATCCCGGTTAAAATTTGTTTTCTCCTACCCCCTCCGGCATAACGATGGGCGGAGGAGGAAAGATTAAAGGAATTGATTTAGAAACGGCCGACGCACGTCGTTTACGTGCGTCGCGGCCATTTTGCAACTTTGGGATGGTCTCATTACAATCCACTAGGCGGACAATTTAAGAAATTGGGGCATTTTACTTACATTATTAATCAAACGATCTTAGTGACAGTTAGATTGTGTATTCGACCGGACATCGCGTTTCTTGCAGCGTTTTCTTCATCTCATAAAACTTTTGGTTAAAATTCCTCATAAATTCAATTTAAAGCATTGAGAAAACCTAAATATATATTTAAGATGTCTGAGCCTCTACCTAATATCGAGGGGCACTTAGAAAAACTTGTCAATAAAGCCTTTGAAAAGGTACTTGGCTCAATTGATGAGACCATCAACAAAAGGTTGGAATCACTACCATCCCCGCGCCCTTCAACTAGTAATTATCAAACAGGAGCAGTAAAGGCTCCCATAAAAAGGGCAATTGGAGGGAAAGAGCGTAAGGACTCTAAAAGGACTAAGACCTCCTCCGCCCCTTCTCACCCTCGGGGTGGTGACACGAATAGTGCCTCGGGCACCCCAATTGGGCAAGGAGAAGGCCCAGAGCCCCTGATTGACATTGATAGCATTATTAGCTCAGACCCTGAAATAGATCTATCCTATTCTTTAGATTTTAATACTGATGAGGAACAGCCGCAAGGAAGGGGAACATTGAGCTCTGATGGGGCATCTAAGGCCCAAGATAAAAACATGGGTCTCCTGGACCCTTTTGGAAACCTTATGTTTGACCCCCTTTTAATCAAACACCCTTTGTCACCAGAATGGACACCCTCCCAACATGTGGGAGACTACCTTTCCTTCTGGCTAAGACAAGAGATTCCTCAAGAGGTTAAAGCTAGATTACGCTCTGAATGCCTTAGACCCTTGTTGAAGTAAATCGGGGTTCCCAAGGCCTACACGCTCCGGAGATAACCCACTTACACTCAAGAACTGTTGGCACGTAAACTGTAAAAGGCAAAGAACAAGTTTATTAAGACCCCATGGGGTGGTGGTACACTCAAACAGCACCCTTCGGTAATGCAAGAGGTATCACACCGAACACCGGTGTGACCCCGTTTATATACAATTTTGGGGCAATAAAAGATAGGCGGCACAAGTTAAGACACATTTTAAGGACATATATGGTCATGTTTTGGAATACTGCCAGCTCATTGGAGGGGGCACAACTCCGCTGGTCAGTTTGATGCACATTCCTGAAGGCATACGGGTCAGCTGGAACTGCGCATGTGCGGCTTTGACCAGTACTAAAAATAGCCTGTTGCTGGGCAGTTTGGAGTGGTCAGTGGAACGGACAACGGACTAAAGGGCACGCCGGCCACGAGGCCGCTCATGATCTAAGATGGCCGCCGCAACATTCAAAATGGCGTTTTCGTATATAGCCAAGTTAAGGAGGACAACGTGTAGGTTCAGCTAATCGCTAATGCGGCCGGGCCAATTACGACAGACGACCCTTTTAGCGTTTAGCTGAATCTACCTCATAATGAACATAATCAGGATGTTCGTCCTCGATGTCTATTAACATTATTTGTGTTACCTCTTTGTGAAGCATCATTTTGTCATGGGCAAGAGCTCGTCTTGATGGTATGCAAGCTGATAAACACATTGAGCATAAAGCTGGGCCACATTGAATACATAGGCATATGAAAAACATGGCTCCCACAAGTATACACAGAATCGTCAACAGTTTCCAGCCCCACGTTGCAAGCATGGACCAGAACCATCCCGAAAGTGTCCAAGTTCCATTGTCCGGGTGTATCTCAGCTGCAATTTTATGAAGCTTGGAGATGGCATCATACACAGATGGAGAATTGTCCGGAATATATACACAACAGCTGCTTCCGATAATTCTACATGCCCCCCCCACAATCAGCCAAAACAACATCCAATACCATCCTATTTTGGAGTGTGACAATCCTGGAAATCTGTAGTTCCTCGGTAATATTCCCCAGGGCAATGGCAGTGTCATTCGCAACAGCCTCGACAACACGTGTCAGTCGTCTGATTTTCCGGCTGTTCAGTGCAGCCCCCACAAAGGAGAATAGTCCCAGATTAAAGTCCACATACTGTTGCAATGCAGTGTCTGTTTGGTCAATGTCTTCCAGAACAACAGCTCGTTTGACCCTATTCAAGACGAAGTCATGGTACAGGGTATAATCATTGTGATACATTGGAGGGGCAATGAATACAGGAGGTAACACAAACGATACGTAGCACATGCCCAACCACCCCAATGGAAGCTGATGGTAGCCCTTCGTTCCACAGATAAAATATGTATTTCGTGATGCAACAAATGAAATGCCATTCGGGCTATCAAACGTGAGAGTAGTATTACATTCGCTTTTCCCCACTGCAATCGAGCCCTTATTCCTGATACATAAATCGGCTTTTGTAGCAATGACATTTATAACATGGGCACTAGATACATTAATGTTCCGCTGATTGCTGTATACACGTGGGGCAGACACATTATCAGGCCTATACTCTTCCCATTCAAAACGAGTACCCTCAGCCCGGGGAAACCCATCCTTGTCATGGGAACATACTTTATTCAAGCGGAAAAGCACCCCCCCTTTTGTTGGCCATCTCAAAGTAAAGAGGAGGGTTTACCATGCGTTGTATGACCCATTATGCGAAAACGGGAGTGGAATAAGTGGGGTGCCCCCTCTCTTCTGGTGCCCTGGCAAAATCCCACACACCCAGCAATTTGAGGTATTGGTCATATTATGTGTGTGGTGAAGAATCTGAATGAAGCTGTTATTTAAATACGTTTGGCAGTGGCGCTCTTCATGAAAAGGCAATGTAAAATGAAAATGTTCAGAAGGAGCCGGGGTAGTCGGCAGCAAATGTTCACGTACAGGCACCACAAGTTCGACTACCCAGGCTATAACAGCTATCACCACAATAGTCAGAACAAAAAGAAAGGCACCCAATATTTTCTTATCACGAGATGCCGTTGATGCCATAGTTCAAGAATGTTCGTGCAAAGTCTCAAATAGCACAAATCGTACACAAAGTCTCAGATACACGTACGTGTATACCTAAAAAAGAAAAATACGGTGCTGAACTCCGAGGTGGCCGTTGTTTTCTTCTCCGGGCCAAGACGGGTGTCGCTACTCTGGCAGAACTGATCCCCCCCCCTTGGAATTCCCGGTTTCCGTTTCACAAACCTGGAGCGGTAACCAACCAGTCATAAAAGGCTAAAAAAAAAATCTTCTTATCGTGGACGCAAGTCGTAGCGCTCTCGTCCGGCAGCAGCTTGGTCCGGGAAGGCTCCCTCAACTTCGGTCGACGTCACAGCTGGGCTCTTTTCTTTCTCCAAGATCTCCTTGTAATCAGTCAGCACAGCAGGAGTCACCAGATCCGGAGAGACACGGCGACAATGTGTCGAATGCACCCACCGCTTCCTGTTTGTCACTCGTACTGCGGTGCGGGTCGCAAGAAGGACCTGCTCGGGGCCCTTCCACCTGGGCTCCAGACTGCTTGCTCTCTCAAACGAGCGAACCATCACGTGGTCACCAGGGCGGAGATCATGGCCCTCTCCAGTAGAGTTGTCAGGGAGCGCTTCTCGAACCTGTTGATGAATAGAGAGCAAATCATTTGTTAATCGTGCCAAATAATCATTCATCATAACACAAGGCACATCATGTATTGATCGCGGCTTGGGCACCCCCCAGATACTCATCGGGCGGCCAAACACCACCTCATAAGGCGTAAGGCCAGTTCGTGAGTGGGTACTGATCTAAGAGAGAGCAGTGCTAGCGGCAAAGCGTCTGGCCACTTCAACGATGTAGACGCCACAATTTTGGCCAGCTTAAGCTTCAACGTAGCATTGTACCGCTCGACCAAACCTGCTGACTGAGGGTGGAATACAGCGTGGAACTTCTGCTGAATCCCTAACCCCTTTAGTACATATTCCACGATCTTTCCAACAAAATGGGGCCCATTATCGCTCCACAAAAATTTACAAACTCCAAAGCGAGGAAAGAATTCCTTAAGCAACACCTTAGCTGTTGTCAACGCCGTGTTGTCTTTCGTGGGGTAGGCCTCAACCCATTTGCTAAAAGCACATACCACCACTAGGACGTACTTCAGGTTATTGCAACGCTCGAGTTGGATGTAATCCATTTGAAGCACCTCAAATGGTGCAGAAGGTGGAACGAACCCTCCTTTCGGAGTATGGGTCCCCTTTCCGGGATTGTGTTGCAAACATACCAGGCAGGTCTGCACTACTCTCTTTGCAGTATTAGCAATCTCGGGATGTTCCCAAACTCGTGTTAAAAGCCGAGTGATTGCAAGAGCTCCGACATGAGCCAGTCCATGCGTCATCTGGACCATCGCCTGTAAATAAGCCGCAGGCAATTTCCACTTCTCCATGTCTTTGCTTCTCCAACAACCCTCGTCATCTAGTACCCCATCTGCTGCCCAAGCCGCGAGTTCAGATTCAGTGGCTGAATTTTGAATATCCCGTATTTCTGCTCTAGCATCACTCCATCGCTCAGCCTGTGATTGTACCACGTACATGGGGGAGCTAGTTCGGGACATGGCCGTCTGTCTTGCTATGCTGTCTGCAAAGGCATTTCCTTGGCCCACTTTGTCCGTGATCTTTTTATGGGCACTACACTTCACTATCGCTACTTTCTTAGGGCCAAGCAACGCGTTTAGGAGATCACGCACTAGCTCTCCGTGCATAATGTGCTCTCCGTGCGATGTCAGAAACCCACATTCCCTCCAAAGTAGCCCGAAGTCATGGGCCACTCCAAAGGCATACCGGCTGTCCGTGTATATGTTCACACATAATCCGGCACTCAATTCGCAGGCTCTTGTTAAGGCTATCAGCTCTGCTGCCTGAGCCGACTTTTGTGGTATCCTAGCTGTTTCTACCACTGTCTTAAGCGTCGTGATCGCATATGCTGCGGAAGTCGTACCATCTGGCAGCCTTAAACACGATCCATCAACCCACAGTTCCCCATCCACTTCTGGAAGTGGCACATCCTGTAAGTCGACACGACCCTTTGTCTGTTCCTCGGTCAAGAAAACACAGTCGTGATGTTTTTCTTCCTGACCCTCCTCGGCCGGATAGGGCAATAAAGTGGCAGGGTTCAAAGTAGCGCATCTTTTCAATGTAATATGTGGCGCCAAGAGTGTCAGCTCGTATCCTGTTAGCCGTGCACTCGTAAGGTATTGGGTCTTTGTTTGGTTTAACAGGGCATCTACTGCGTGGGGAACTAACACCAACAATTTGTGTGATAACACTATTCCCTCACTCTGTCGTATGGCCACCGCTGTTGCTGCTACCGCTCGAAAACACCCAGGCAACCCTCGTGCTACAGGATCCAGAATGGCAGAGAAGTATGCACATGGTCTCTGCTTATCCCCGTGTAATTGCACTAACACTGACAACGCGCACCCATCATTCTCATGCACGTACAATGTGAAAAGTTTCGTGTAGTCTGGCGTACCTAACACGGGTGCGGAACAAAGGGCCTGCCTCAACTGCTCAAAAGCTTTCTGATATTCCTCTGTCCACTCAAGGGGCATCGGTGTTGCTTTGGACAGTAATGCTAGCAAAGGTTTTATGATATGTGAAAAACCCATGATCCATTGCCTACAAAAGGACCTCAACCCTATAAAGGCACGTACATCTCTCTGCGTGCGGGGGACTGGTGTATCTAAAATCGCTTGAATTCGATCAGATGTTAATGCACGCCCCTCCTTAGACAACAGATGACCGAGGTAGGTCACCTGGGGGCTACAGTATTGAAGCTTTTTCTTGGAAACCTTGTGATTGTTTTGTGCCAAAAAGGAAAGCAACGCAAGTGTGCTCTGTTCACATTGTACATAGGAGTCAGCGGCAAGCAGGAGGTCATCCACGTATTGGATGAGCGCGACGCCAGACTGCAATTTAAAAGAATCTAACTGCCTTTTCAAAGCCTGGCTGTAGATGCTAGGACTTTCAGTATAACCTTGGGGAACACGACAAAATCTATACGATTTATTATTGAGTGTAAAGCCGAACAGATACCTGCTATCAGGATGAACAGGGATGGAAAAGAACGCATTCTTTAAATCAATAACACTAAAGGTGGTGGCTGTCGGTGGAACCAAGGTAAGCAAGGTCGTAATATCAGACACCACCGGGTATTGGGGAATGACAATTTTGTTAATCTCTCGCAAATCAATAATAAATCGATAGATTTTACCGTCAGTGTCTCTCTTAAGAATCGGAAGGATAGGACTGTTGCAAACATTATAAGGGACCTCCTCCACAACCCCTGCAGGAATCAAATCCTGAACAATATGTGTCAATGCAATTTCACCTTCTCTCGAAATCTTATACTGTGGCACTCGTGGCAGAGGGGCCCCCTCCTTAACAGTAATGTGTATTGGTGGAATACGCATCTCTCCCACATCCGTATCTGAGGTCGCCCACAACGTATGCGGTAGAGAGGCCAAAGCTGGAATGTCCAAAATAGCATAAAATCTGTCAGGGTCAGGGTAATTATCATTCAGGATAACCCGCACTCCCTCTGGAGCGCAACGTATTGTCGCTCGAAAATATTTGAGCAAATCAATGCCCAGGATATTGTCTGGGGTTTGGGGTGATAACAAAAATTGGCCAAAACTGAAATATTTATCAATGCATAGTGCAAGGGGCTTGGACAATGGGCTGGGGGAGGGTGTGCCATCAAACCCTACACACGTAATCATTTCGCCAGACAGGGGAGCCCTCGGAACCAAATTTTTCGACAAAGCGCTACGAGTAGCTCCTGTGTCGACTAGAAATTGATCAGTAGAACCCAGAATGCCCGCTGTTACATATGGACCTTGCTCATCTACCGGCACTTCAACTGATTCCTTACCCCATCCTACGCAATCCTATGCATGCACATAATCCTGGTGTTCCACGTTCTCTCCCTCCGAAATTTGATATTGATTCCGTCTATCAAACGTATTTCGTTCGTCCTGGCCACGGCCCCTCTCCTCAACCTGCCTACGATCACCTCCACCACCTCTCGCTCCAGTATAACCTCCTCTTGACCTTCCACTTCCTCGACCACGCTGACTACGCTGTTCGCGAAGTACCGGACAATCATCGGCCCAATGCCCAAACTCCTTACAATACGCACACTGATCCTCCGCTATGTCCGTACGACCATACGATGCGTTTCCTCCACCTCGTCTACCTCTATCATTCCCTCTACCCTGTGTTCCCCGAACCTGCGCCAACATCACCTTCGTTTTCAATTCCTTCGCCTTTTTCTCTACACTTTCTTTAGCCTCCACTTCCTGCCGCTCATAATACTGAGCCATAATTAACAAGGACGCAGGGGTCGCCGTGGCCCAGGAACTTTCACTCGACTTCAATCGCTTTGCAATCTCTGGTAGGAGATTAGCTACATACTTATCTACAAACAAATGCCGACCCGTATCATCAGTTAAAGATTGACCACTGTAATCATGAAACGCCTCCTCGAAGCGTGTAAAGAAATCTGAGACCGTTTCATCGGGTTTCTGCTTGCACGACATTAACATGGTCCAATCAATCTTTTTGGAGGGAACAAGCGTTTTTAATTTATTCAAGATAGCTGCCGGAAGGTCTAGAATTAGCTGACAAGGCTTACATGCTGGTTCTCTATCCAGGTCTGCAGCATTTATTTCTTTCCATGTTCCCCCCAATATCGTTTCATCATTATTTTTACGAATTTGCCTCCACATATCAGGTGGTAAAATGAGCCCAAAAAACAAATCTATATCCACGAGAGTCATCACACAAGACGATATAGCCCCCTCCA
This sequence comes from Lissotriton vulgaris, assembly GCF_964263255.1. NCBI lineage: Eukaryota > Metazoa > Chordata > Amphibia > Caudata > Salamandridae > Lissotriton > Lissotriton vulgaris. The sequence continues at coordinate 1,946,811,269 of NC_141689.1, forward strand.
CCCCCTCATAAAATGCCGCCGGATTCTTCTGAAGATCAGGTAAAGAATTTTTCAATGCCATGACATCTGCTCTATTCCATGGCGTGTATACCCAATTATACACAAAATACCCTTTCGCATCCTTCGACAATTTATCATCATCCGTACCTTCCCCTTTAGGTGGAACATACAAAGGCGCGGCTTCACGCATAGGCATAACATGCAACGCAGAACTCTTATCTGAACCACGGAGAGAACACTCTTTAGCCCGCCCGTTATTCTCCAATTCGGACTCCTTTTGCCTCCATTTCCGTTCCTCCCGCAATTGGGTTGTCTCATCCCGCAGCTTGATCAATTGCTTGAACAGGTCGTCAACATCTGAAAGATCAAAATCACCTTTAGCCAAATTCTCACGATACACTGACAACACTTTAGGCTCTAACGTATCAGAAAGTTCACGATATGCGTTTACAACTTCATCCGCCAGACTGGACAGAAAATACATTAATTCAAGATCCGACCACCCTTTCTTTTCTGTTAACAACTGCTCCTGAGTAACACAATGCTTATTCACTTTACGAGCCCAACTGCGTAAATGAGCGGACCTCTCCGCAGTAAACCTGAGAGCCGATACCCCCTTCTGACCCAACTGATCCTGTCCATCTTCCTCTGAATCCGCAGCCGGAGCCGTCGGCGAAACGTACGGAGGCGGTGACCGATCTAACAAAGAAAAATCATCAATTTCATTATTAAGGACAGGATAAAGTGGTCGGCGAATAGGAAATTGACCAGTCATTTGCAATTTACGTTCCCGTTCCTCCCTTTCTTTCTTCTCCTGAGCCTCCTTTTCCTCAAGCTGTAAAGCCTTATCCCGAGCAGCCTTGCGCTGCTCTTTGTCCGCCAAGGCAACCTCACGCTTCATTCGTTCACGCGCCGCTTTCTCCCACATTCGCACGCAATCAAAAATATTTTGTCTAGACCTACGTTGAAACAGACATTGCTCTACAAATTGTATTTTACTTAAATCAAACGACCCGTGTAGTGGCCATTGCAATTCAGGATCGGCCTTGGTATACTTATGCCATAATTTACTGTACATAATAGGGGGAAGGCCAAGTTTGATATACATTTCCCTATTTGGTGTTCCCTCTGGGGGAGCCGGCTGTGCTTCTGCTAACCTAATTGAGGTACCTTCTCCAAGACAACACATTCCTCGGAGTGTGCTAAAAACAGGCATGTTCGAAAAGTATCACGAAAGCGTGACACCGGAAAAAATGGCACTTACAGTTCTTCACACGATTGTGCCGCTCAAAGGAAAAAAACAAAGTTAGAGAAACATCTCTACATGCCTGCCTATGTGAAGTGCACTACACATATAAGTTCAAAGATCACAAATTCACAATGTTAGCTAACTCGAATCAAAGACGTAGATCATAGGACTTTGGCAAGCGTCCGAGGACTACCTTACCGATCACAAATCACAGAATTTCAGTAAGCGTCCGAAGACTACCTTACCGAACACAAATCATAGGACCTCAGTAAGCGTCCGAAGACTACCTTACCGATCACAAATCTTACCCAAATTCCCAAATGTCCAGATTCCAACTGCCAAGGTTTTGTAAGCCAAATCAGCCAAACGGCACTTTCTCAGCGATGCAGACACTTCGAAAACTCAGTCGGAGACCGGCGCCACCTGGAAGGTCAGATCGGAAGGAAAGGAAAAAACACCGTGGCAGCCAAGACTCGGGTCACTCCTGGCAGCGCGCGCCCATGGCGGGTTTCCAAGCCTTCGTCACGACCTCTCCTTTGGGCATCCGAGTCGCCGATGGGTCCCTTCGTGGTCGCCAATTGAAGTAAATTGGGGTTCCCAAGGCCTACACGCTCCGGAGATAACCCACTTACACTCAAGAACTGTTGGCACGGAAACTGTAAAAGGCAAAGAACAAGTTTATTAAGACCCCATGGGGTGGTGGTACACTCAAACAGCACCCTTCGGTAATGCAAGAGGTATCACACCGAACACCGGTGTGACCCCGTTTATATACAATTTTGGGGCAATAAAAGATAGGCGGCACAAGTTAAGACACATTTTAAGGACATATATGGTCATGTTTTGGAATACTGCCAGCTCATTGGAGGGGGCACAACTCCGCTGGTCAGTTTGATGCACATTCCTGAAGGCATACGGGTCAGCTGGAACTGCGCATGTGCGGCTTTGACCAGTACTAAAAATAGCCTGTTGCTGGGCAGTTTGGAGTGGTCAGTGGAACGGACAACGGACTAAAGGGCACGCCGGCCACGAGGCCGCTCATGATCTAAGATGGCCGCCGCAACATTCAAAATGGCGTTTTCGTATATAGCCAAGTTAAGGAGGACAACGTGTAGGTTCAGCTAATCGCTAATGCGGCCGGGCCAATTACGACATCGTTGCCTAACAAAATTGTCGCAACCCCTGAACTCGACCCAAAAGTGGTGGCCTTTATTTCTAAAACGTCTAGAGATCCAAGAAAAGGCATTGACAAGGGCTTGAGATCTTGTCAGGATCACCTGCTTGACACAATGGGTCCTATTACCAAACTTTTTGAGATGGCGGAATCTGATTATTTAGAAGATCGCCAAGTTGACCCTAATGAGCTAAGAGAATGAGTCCAAAGGGCTATATGCCTTATCGGAAATGCCGTGCATATAAAACAATATCCCAAAGGGTATGATTACACAGATTAATAATTAATGACTGGTGAGGATATCTATACAGTTTTATTCTAAAAGAATCAAGGAGTCAATTATTTTGCTCAAAGTAGTGCTAAAAAGCATCATTTTATATTATAATCAAGAAAAGATTGGGGGGAAAGGGGAAGACAAGTAAACACAATTAATTACAGCACTGTGTGAGCAATTAAACAAATAACAGATAACAAGTATCACCCCAAAGGGTTGTACAAGGTGCACGAGTGCAGTGAATTGTGACACTACGGCAGCGCAAGTGACAAGAAATACAGCGTGAGCGGCGCAAGGTGCAAGGTGCAAATATTTACAGTGAGAATACAATGGTTTCCAGTTCAATTATGGTGTCCTAATTTAATGTTTCTAAGGAGAACCACTGTAAAGGGGCGCCTATAGTCTGGCTGTTTAGTCGACGACGTTTCGATCCGTTTGAATGAGGATCATCTTCAGGACATGGAGGGCTGGGTACAGTGCTGTGTGGAAAGGAAACAAGGGTAAGGGGAGGCCAGTTCACTAAATGAAGGCCTTATGGAAAGGGGCATTATAGGCGGTTGCTTAGCGTGGATCAGTGAATATCTGATCAATAAGAAGGGGTTAACTTGGGGTCAAGCCAAATAAGGTACAGATCCGGGCAGCACATGGAGAACTGAAATCAAACATGTGTATGTATCAGAAATGAGGATGTTTTTATGGGCAAAACGGGGAAGGGGTCTGTGGGGCGGGCAAGAGTCCTACTCACCACCAAATTCCTTTGAATGGCTGGAAGTCCAGGCGGGGCAAGTGCCGTTAGGTGGCGGGAAGCGCCCACTTCTACGGCGGGGATATTGATTATCTGGGGAAATGACAAAGGGCGTTGGAGCAACATACTCGAGTACAGATAAACCAAAGCCAAAGTGAAACGCGCTGAGAGCCCTCAGCGTCTTACCTTCAGGCTGTTTTGTCAATCGCACGTCAGGGGTGTGAATCTGTAGGGACAAGGAACTAGAGTGAAATCCATGCCTCTCTTACTCCGATAGGCGTTCCCCCGGCCTTGCCCAATCCTGTTATCTGTACCTATGGAATGGCGCCGGTCACCATAGCGACTGAGCGCTACCACTCGATTCAGTTTCCCTTCCGCATTGAACTCGGTAAGACGTTACGACGAACCATCCCTGCCCTGTAATTTCTAAACGTTACCCCATAGGAACCCATTTTCACTCTAGTTCCTTGTCCCTACAGATTCACACCCCTGCCATGCGATTGACACAACAGCCTGAAGGTAAGACGCTGAGGGCTCTCAGCGCATTTCACTTTGGCTTTGGTTTATCTGTACTCCGAGTATGTTGCTCCAACGCCCTTTGTCATTTCCCCAGATAATCGATATCCCCGCCGTAAAAGTGGACGCTTCCCGCCACCTAACGGCACTTGCCCCGCCTGGACTTCCAGCCATTCAAAGGAATTTGGTGGTGAGTAGGACTCTTGCCCGCCCCACAGACCCCTTCCCCGTTTTGCCCATAAAAACATCCTCATTTCTGATACATACACATGTTTGATTTCAGTTCTCCGCGTGCTGCCCGGATCTGGACCTTATTTGGCTTGACCCCAAGTTAACCCCTTCTTATTGATCAGATATTCACTGATCCACGGTAAGCAACCCCCTATAATGCCCCTTTCCATAAGGTCTTCATTTAGTGAATCGGCCTCCCCTTACCCTTGTTTCCTTTCCACAAAGCACTGTACCCTACCCCTCCATGTCCTGAAGATGATCCTCATTCAAACGGATCGAAACGTCGTCGACTAAACAGCCAGACTATAGGCCCCCCTTTACAGTGGTTCTCCTTAGAAACATTAAATTAGGACACCATAATTGAACTGGAAACCATTGTATTCTCACTGTAAATATTTGCACCTTGCACCTTGCGCCGCTCACGCTGTATTTCTTATCACTTGGGCTGCCGTAGTGTCACAATTCACTGCACTCGTGCACCTTGTACAACCCTTTGGGCTGATACTTGTTATCTGTTATTTGTTTAATTGCTCACACAGTGCTGTAATTAATTGTGTTTACTTGTCTTCCCCTTTTTCCCACCCCCCATCTTTTCTTGATTATAATATAAAATTATGCTTTTTAGCACTACTTTGAGCGAAATAATTGACTCCTTGATTCTTTTAGAATAAAACTGTATAGATATCCTCACCAGTCATTAATTATTAATCTGTGTAATCATACCCTTTGGGATATTGTTTTATATGCACTCCCTTAGACCCCAATCCCAATCGGTTGATGGGTTCATACTCCTGTTTCTTGACACATTATCGGAAATGCCAACACTGCATTATCCATTGAGAAAAAGAAAGGGATCCTATTTAAAATCGATCCCAAATTAATCGAATTGGCAAAAAGTGATGCTGGTCAAAATACTCAAGGATTCCTTTTTGGGATGAATTTATTAAAGATATGGCCAGATATGTTGGCGCATTCAGCTCAATACAGAAATCCCAAAAAGACATTAAAAAAGTTTTTCAAGATCGTGTTTTTACACGGGCCGGGAGAATGCGGGGTCGTTTCCCCGGCGGTTGAAATTCAAACTCAAGACCGTTCATCTCCTGTGGAGGTGGGAGATATAACAATAATTCAAACTTCGGCCAATTCTACCCCCAGAGACAAAGGAGCCGTGGGTGCGGCTTTCGAGGAGAGCAAAGACAACGTTCCTTTTCTTCAGGTAAGATCTTTGTCAGACCCTTTAGATATCCCTCCAAGGGTAGGGGGGAGACTACTACAATTCGCTGGGAACTGGAATTTAGTAACAAAAGACCCTTGGGTTCTCAATACTGTGAGGGGTTACCATATAGATTTTATAGCTACTACGATTCAAACAAAATTCCCTCGAGAAATCACCTTCTCTGGCAAGGACAGGGCACTGGTATCTCAAGAGGTTCAAGAACTTTTAAAAAAACGTGCGATTATCGAGAGTACTCAGATGGGTTTCCTCAGCAATATATTCTTTGTAGAAAAGAAAAACAAAGAACAAAGGCCAGTCATAAACCTGAAAGAATTAAACCAATGGGTAGTCTATCAACACTTCATAATGGAGGGAATACACCTCCTGAGAGACGTCTTAAGAAAAGGGGACTGGTTGACAAGACTCGACCTGAAGGACGCCTACCTGACAATACCAATTTGGATACACCATCAAAAGTTTCTCCAGTTCACCTGGGAAGGTCACTTGTATCAATTTTGTAGCCTTCCCTTCGGTCTCTCTTCTGCACCCTGGTGTGTCACCAAGGTGCTCCGTCCCATTGCCTCGTGGCTGAGAGAAAAGGGAATAAAGTTGATCATATATCTCGATGACATCCTTAATATTGCTCAATCGAGAGAAACCATTGTCCTTCACACAGATCTTATAATGCACCTCTTACAAAATTTAGGCTTTGTAATAAATTTTAAAAAGTTGTGCATAGTCCCTTCTCAACAAACTCAATTTCTGGGTTTTCTGGTTGACACTGTGAAGGCAGAATTACGCCTTCCAAACGACAAAGTAAGAAAAGTAAGGAAAGAAATAAGGAAAGTTCTAAGTTTAAAGAAATTTCCCCTCAGATATCTGGCCAAAATTCTGGGCCTTCTTTCCTCCGCAATTCAAGCGATCTTTCCAGGCCCGTTACACTATTGGGCACTTCAAAGACTGAAGGCCGGATACTTGAGGTGCGATCAATCCTACTCCCAACTGATCCTCCTAGATCAAGAATCGAGAACGGAACTCCTGTAGTGGTTGAAGAATTTGGAGGCATGGAATGGCAGGGCCATTTTTGGGGACGAACCAGACCTGATAATAGAATCAGATACAAGTTTAGAAGGATGGGGAGCGAGATGCGGGAACTCAACTGCAGGGGGTCGTTGGACTCTTCAAGAGAAGAAATTGCATATCAACTGTTTGGAACTACTAGCAGGTTCTTTTGCAATTCACTCTTTCACTCAGAATTCGATGAAATGTTGCTTAACCCTGCGTATGGACAATATGTCCGCAGTTCGTTATGTCTCCAAATTGGGAGGTCCTCACTCAAAGGATTTAACAGACTTAGCGAAAAGCCTGTGGGGTTATTGCTTGAACAAAGGAATTTCTGTTATAACGAACACATTCCTGGGTTGAACAACAAAGTAGCAGACTGGTACTCGAGAAATTTCACAGATTCAAGCAATTGGAAACTGAACAGGCGAGTATTCCTAGCCATTGGGGTCCCTTCAAAACAGACCTGTTTGCGGACCGTTTGAATTCTCAACTGAGGAACTTCTTCAGTTGGAGGCCGGACCCTCAAGCTCTGAGAGTAGATGTATTTCTTCAAGATTGGAGAGGACTAGCTCCTTATGCGTTCCCTCCTTTTGCAATGCTTCCTCTAATTCTCCTTCATGCTCGACGTTACAACCAGAGTATGGTCGTAATAACTTCTCTTTGGAGATCCCAAGCTTGGTTTCCGATCGTCTTAGAAATGAGCATAGATTTTCCAATTTGAATTCCCTCATTCAAGGAAATCCTTCTAGCTCCAGAGGGTCACTCCCATCCCCTAGTAGAGCAGGGCCTTCTAACTCTGACGGCATGGAGGATTTACGGAAACAATGGCTAATCCCTGGCCTTTCGTCTAATGCTTTCAGACTCATTTCTGAGTCCTGGGCTTCAGGAACAAGGAAAGCTTAAAGACTGGAATGGAACAAATGGGTTCGCTGGTGCGTTCAACGATGTTACAATCCCATTTCAACTGATCTAGTTAATATTATTAATTACCTTTCGGATCTTTTCACTTCAGGTCTGTCTTACAGAACCGTAAATGTTTACAGATCTGCAATTTCAGCCGGTCATTCTTTAATCAATGGAATTTCTGTGGGACAAAACTTTTTAACTAAAAAGATTATGAGAAATATGAGGGTCTTGAACCCTCCCGGTCCAAAATATACAACTCTGTGGGATGTTACCCTTGTTATTCGAACTTTGTCCTCTTGGGGAGATAATTCTTCTCTCTTCCTCAAACATATCTCTTTTAAACTCACAGTTTTATTATGTTTGGTTTCTTTTAGAAGAACTTCAGACGATTGAGCTTTAGATATCTCCAGCAGAGCTTTCCAACCCGAAGGAGTTTGTTTTTTCCTCAAACAGAGAACAAAGACGCTCTCTTCTTCTATATTTTATCCCTATTTTACTGGAAATGATAGATTGTGTGTAGTTAAGTGTTTGAAAGAATATGAGAAAAGAACCAGATATTTAAGATTGAACGAATCTCAACTATTAATTTCTTATAGATCTCTTCATAGAGGAGTCTCCGCTCCAACTTTAGCCAGATGGGTGAAAAATGTTATGCATGAAAGTGGTGTTGATGTGTCTATTTTTGGAGCTCATTCTATCAGAGGTGCTTCTGCCTCAAAAGCTTTCTGCCTAGGAGGAGGATTACAAGATATTCTTAGAGCTGCAGACTGGTCTAATGATAGTATGTTTAAACCTTGTTATTTCAGACCAATCCCTAATGTGATTGATAATGTTCTTAATGCACTTTAAACTTGCATAATATGGCCTCCGCGTCGTGCCTTAAAATTTAGATTTTTCACAGCCTGCTGGGCAGAAAATCTTGATTTTATTAAGGACACGGAGGCTAATATTATCCCTCCTCTTGAGTTTAAATCCCTCCCTATCTTATAATTGATTTTACGATATTTTATCCTTTTTTTCTTTCAGAATATAAAGGTTATCTTCTGGTCCTTCGTTTTTGGAATTTGGTTCTTCAGTTCTTTTGATTCTTAAGTTTATCCTCTTCATGATGATCTTTCTTCGCAGTTGGACAAAGAAGGATGAGAGATGGTCTCCAAGGAACTTTATACTTATTTGGAATGTTCATTGAAGTTCCATGTTCTTCAATTGTTGCTACTGAGCTGTGGTAATAAAGGAGATTTGTATAATATTAGCCTCCGTGTCCTTAATAAAATCAAGATTTTCTGCACAGCAGGCTGTGAAAAATCGAAATTCTCCCACATAAAAACAAATAGCACAGTGTTGAATTTCTTAATTGTCTTTAACCCTTTCGCTGCGGCGGCTATTCCGCCGCAGTGCTAAGGGGCAGGGTGGCGGGGGCACGCGGCGCTCCGACGCTGATGACGAAACTGCTCCGTCACGCCCCTCGGGTGAGCTGTGCTTATGACGGAACGGTTCCGTCACGGCCTGCACGCTCAATAGAATGCGCCGCACGGGCGTGAAATCAGCACCGCGCAGGCACGGTGAGCGGGCCCTGACCGAACCGTTCGGTCACCAGCACTGCCCACCCGAGGGGCGTGACAGAACGGTTCCATCACCAGCATGGGAGGGGTTAAAACGTGATTTGGTGTGGCGCATCGTTTTGCAAAAAAGAGTTTCAATGGATTTTAGATTTAGTTCAGAATGATTCTTAGGTGGGCTGATGCCCTTTCAGCATTAATATGCTAATATTTCCTTACACAACTTTGAACATGTTAGACATGCTCTCTTTTTAGTGAAATTAGTCACTATGGGCCCGATTCACAGAACTAACTTAAGACAAAATCCTAAACTTACTACTTTTGGTATTCACAGAAGTTAGTATTTTGTCTTAAGTTTGTCTTAAGACAGACTTAAGACAAAATACTAACTTAAGTCTGTCTTAAGTCTGTCTTAAGACAAACTTAAGACAAAATCCTAACTTCTGTGAATACCTAAAGTAGTAAGTTTAGGATTTTGTCTTAAGTTAGTTCTGTGAATCGGGCCCTACATGTACTGTTTATCGGCCAAGAGGTAAAAAATCGATATGCATTGTGGTAGACAAACTAAAAAACTGTAGAATATGTTCTTTCCTTTGCCATATGGTCTCCTCTTTTTTATATACCCATACTAATATAATAAAGAGAGAGAACCCAAACCTTTGAGGCAGGTAATCCCAGGAATCACAGCGCGAATCAAAACAACCAATACAGCATTGGAAATGTCAGGGTAAGCAGATGGATATAGGCTATATACCAGCAACACATATACTTTAGAAGGGCAAAGTACGTTCTTTGACAAAGTAGTCCCTTGGAAGTAGCGCCATCTCTGTGTGCGTTCAGAGATGCATGCAGCCTCAGAACGTTGTCCCGGGTATAAAAAAGGTGGGCGTGTGGGTGGGCGTGTGCGTTCAGAGACGAATGCAGCCTGAGAAAGTTGTCCGGGTATAAAAAAGATTTACCCGAAGGACGGCAAACGTTACCGAACCCTACCTACCCCCCGCTTTACAATGCAGCAGGCGTCTCACAATGCACACGCCCGCACATCTCAGAATGCACACGCCCAAACACAACAGCGCTGAACAGCACGCACACCTCATGACGTGCACAAACGCTAATCTCACTGTGATGAGATTAGCGTTCGTGCACGTCGTGAGGTGTGCATGCCCTTCAGCGTTGTTGCGTGTGGGCGTGTGCATTCTAAGACGCCTGCTGCATTGTAAAGCAGCGGGGTAGTGTTCTGAAAGGTTTGCCGTCCTTAAGGTAAATCTTTTTTATACCCGGACAACGTCGGGACGGGCAGCTAGTCTTATATACAAATTTGTGCTTTTCAACGCACCTTGCCCAACGTTCTACAACAGTAACAGCTTGACCCTTTAGGTGTTGCATCAGCAGTGCATGAAATTGGATACATTATTAGATGTTCCTCTCCCCTGACAAGTTCCATTTAACACTAATGTTTCACCTCTGGATAAAAATCTGCATATTCAGCAAAACGTCCGCACTCATGAAATTCACTTCTAAATTCAACCCTTTCTCTAACAATCAGAATCTAACTTTTCATGCACAGATATCTACATCCTACACGCATAAATCCGTTTTTTCACAGACAAATCTTAGGGTCTATAGATTTTCACGGTCAATGATCTCGCTCTCTGATATGTTAAATGAAAAAATATACAGCTTTGAAGAGGGCAACTCTACTTCTTCAAGTACCTCTGTGAATGTATACCCTTTATTGGTACACAAAGTTCAAGGACAAAAACAGATCAACGACTCTCCATTTTTTGCCTTCTTATACTGGGTTGCAACTAAACATATATATGTATAAGTGCAAATAAAGCATCAAACCAGTAAGTATGAGTACTATTTTTAAAATTGAATATAGTTTTTCTTGTAATTGGAATTGCATGTTTTGAAGCACAGAAATAAGGGAATACAGTGCAGATCCAGCAAAGGTCGCACACATGATTTTGAATCAAAACAGGTTTGAATCAGCTTGTAAATCAATCTATTAGTTTAGCCATTGCAAATACAATGTTAGTGTATTAAATTGATGATTTAGATGCAGCATGCTATTGCCATTTAAGCTTATTATAGTTCCAAATTCAGTGAAATACCAATACGCACAGCTTTGGAATATATTAACTTGTCGGTGAATGCTTTCCATGACCTGCCTTGAGCACATAGAGTTCCTCAAATGTTGTATTTACAAAGGTTTGCCTGTTCAAGAATGGATGCAGAATTTGAGGTGCCCATCTGGAATAGCTTTGAGAATGAGCAATTACTGCAATGAACAGGCACTGGTACATGCATAATTCTAGCTAATGCAAATTGTTCCTGAGGATATGGCAACACGTTTTTTTTTCTTTATGTCGAAAATATTTTTCCGGGGGAGATATTCAATTTTCTATGCCCATATCAATTTTAGGAGTTCACCACTCTCCGTAACATCCTGTTCAAATATGTACTTATGCCCTTGGCAATGTATGCATGTCTAATGTTAAAAAAGGATAGGACATTCCTGCCCTGCCAGTCTACTCTTCTCTTTTTATATAGTAACTCATATTTAAATCTTCATGAGTTAATGCATTTATAAGTGCGCAATAGTATGCTAAAAAAATACATTGAATTCACAAACAACACTGTTGGCATATATAACTCTACTATTTGCTCGCAATGTGATCTAAGAATTAATTGAGGCATCACAATTCAAACAGAAAAAGTGCTTGCAAGCAGTATATTATATGAGATATATGACAACTTACAATTCCTTGATGTGGTCTCTTAAAAGTCTAAGCAACGTATATCCTTAGTTAATGTCGGTCAATCCACAGATGTTTATTTAAAAGTAAGAAATGCACATTCATTTCCTCCTATATTTCTAGTAGACTTCTGACGTCATTAGACTTACACAAAGTCCCATGACGTTTGCCTAAAAATCTCTAAGAGTCGTAGATTTGTATAAAGGAACTCCTCACTTCTCCCTGCCTAAAAATGTCTCCACAAACAGTCTGCATAGGAAAATGGAGTTCCTTTTCTTTATTTCAGAACCCTGCAAATAAAAGTGAGAGCTTGTTTTTCTCCTATCAGCACTTTTCTAGTTAGTGACTGAGTGGAATACCTGAGGTATTTTGGACGACATTTTTGAGTAGAAGTGTCATCTATATCAGCGGTCGATAAATGAATAATTTTTTGTTCTGTCATTTTGAGCATTAGGTGATTTTCCATTTAAAATTATTTTGTTTAGATTCTTATTAAAAGACAAAGGGCCAGTTGTAGGTCACCAAATAGCAGTGGGTAACGGCCGATTTCGGCCGTTACCGACCGGTATTTGGTGATTGAGATGTAGGGGGCCTTCAATTTACCGATTCGGTATATTTACAGAATCAGTAAATTTACTGATTCTGTAAATTACCTAATCGGTAAATTTACCGAATCTCAAATTTGTGATGTAGGTGGCACTGAAAACAGTGCCACCGGCCCTTAAGAATTTGTTATTAACCATAACATACTATGTCATGGTAAATAACGAATTCCTGTGTACATTCACATCTGTGCATGTACACCTGTGCCCTTAGGGCATGTATGTGTGCCACATGACACACAAGCCAGAATCAGGGGTGCAACACAGTGTCAAAGAGACACCCTGACCCCCTTGCAAATTCAGTAATTTTACTGAATCGGTATTTATCGATTCGGTAATTGACATTGATTCCTATGGGCCTCAAGGCCCATAGGAATTAATGGCAATTACAGAATCGGTAAATACCGATTCATTAATTACCGAATCATACCGATTCGGTAATTAATTTGGTAAAATTACCTACATCCCGATTGCCAGTTCTTAAATACCGAATCGGTATGATTCAGTATTTAAGAATCGGTAATCTGGGATTACCTACATCGGGCCCTAGATCTGATAATAGCATTGGCATGACATTTTAATTTGAGGGTCTGTGTAGGTCTCCCATAGCAAAGGTCTAGACTACAGTGAGAAGTTCAGTGGAGCCCGGGGGGGTGGGGGTGGGGGGGGGAGATAAGCAGTGAATATTTTTTTGAATCTGCACAAACATGTGTTTTTGTGGGTGTTTAAATCTTTTCAGGATATTATCCCCCGTAATACCCACTCACTAACCCTGAAGTAATAACTCCAAGCTTTGGACTCTTGAATATAGGTTTTCACAATTAAACCCAGCCACTTTTGCACGCGCGTTCTAAAAAGTGGACGATGGCATTGATAATCAAGCCCTTGGTCAATAGTTTGTAAGGGCATCCACTTCACCAGTTACACTCCATTCTTTCTTTTTTGTCTCCAGTTAAAAAGATTTACTCACAAGAACCATAATTACAAGTGAGTTCCATTACTAAGTGGGTTTCCATTTCTAGAAGCAAATTCCAATTCTACAACTCAGGATAGGCCCTTTATGATAGAAATTTTAGGAGGCAAATAACGCTTTCATGAATTGGGCCCTACGGTTGTGAATTTTGACCCTCACAGTTCCACTCTCACGTGGTTGATGTTTTGTGACTTTTGGGAATTCTCAAATATCTCTTGAGGTGCCGCTGAAAAAGCTGTGCCATTCAGTTTTTGAGGGTTTCAAAGAAACATGCATTCATTCTTGTTTCCAACTATGCTTAGGAAATGCTGCATGTTTCCTCAGGTTTATTAGACAATTAAGTAGGTTGAAATGTGTTTGGTTTTGTACAATGACACATTTGTTGTTTTTTTCCCGATCGGAAAAATATTTTTTAAAAACAAAAATTTACACCCACCAATTTTGGGCCGTTTTCTTGCCTTTGCTCTCTGGAAAAAGATGTACCCCTTTACCTCTCACTGGAATGAACACATCTTCCATTGTCTGCAAGGGTGAGATGTGACTGTAGAGAGATTTTAGAATACCCAAGACATACCAGTGAAACCCACTCTAAAACAACCACTCACCTGTGATTGACATATTTATATTATTACATATTTGTGGGGAAATATTACAATCCAATGCAGAGCTGTAGGGAGATGCATTACTCTGTGTCGGAGCTGCTCAAGAGACCACGGCTTGGCTGGTAGAGCACCTTCTGGCCTATCTTACAAGGGTCCAGGACTGGGGTGGGAGCACTTGGGGTCAAGACTCATAGGAAGTAAAGTCCAGGTGCTGGATGCAAGTTTGTTGGAGCCCTTTCTGTCTCTGAGGCTCTGATCAGAAGGCCTGCAACTAGCCATTGAAGTCACTCTGGTGATCCCGTGTTTAAGATGCAGGTCCAGACCTTTTGATTCAAACAGTAGGGAAGCAGGGCAGCAGAGTAACAAGATGGCAGAATAGCAGTTTATCCTGCAGCAGAGCGGCACTTCAGTCCTTCTGAGTCTTTAACAGGCATAGAGGTGTACTGAAGAGTTGGGTCTGAGGGTCCAATATTTATACCTGGTGCCAGCTTTGAGGAAGGAAAAGGTTCAGGTGGTTTCCACCCATAGAGGTGTTTGGAATTTCCTGCCACCCTGGGCTGGGCCTATCTGTTTTGGGGGAACAACATACTAATGTGAATCACTTTGTGAGTGTGTTGAGGCAGAGTCTTTGTGATATGCAAGTGTGATAGGTAATAGTTCCTCTCCCTATCAAGTCGGAGATGGCCGATCCTGCCAACAAATATCCCTCCCTTTGCCTCACTGTCTAGGAGCAATAAAGAAAGACCAACTGCCAGCTACACCTAGTCATGTGACTCAGGATACAAGCACCAAAAATGCCAACTTTCCAAAAGCGGCATTTTCATAATTATGACTTAAAATCCAACTTTACCATTTAATTTTGCATTTTTTGGGAAATTGAACTAGACATTCCTATAATCTTAAATTACAAGTTATCACTTATTAAATGTAATATATAAACCTAATGTTATCCTTTGGGAGAGCAGGTCTTGCATTCTAAGACGCCTCTGCATTGTAAAGCAGCGGGGTAGTGTTCTGTAAGGTTTGCCGTCCTTATGGTAAATCTTTTTTATACCCGGACAATGTCGGGACGGGCAGCTAGTCTTATATACAAATCTGTGCTTTTCAACGCACCTTGCCCAACGTTCTACAACAGTAACAGCTTGACCCTTTAGGTGTTGCATCAGCAGTGCAGGACATTGGATACATTATTAGATGTTCCTCTCCCCTGACAAGTTCCATTTAACACTAATGTTTCACCTCTGGATAAAAATCTGCATATTCAGCAAAACGTCTGCACTCATGAAATTCACTTCTAAATTCAGCCCTTTCTCTAAGAATCAGAATCTAACTTTTCATGCACAGATATCTACATCCTACACGCATAAATCCGTTTTTTCACAGACAAATCTTAGGGTCTATAGATTTTCTCGGTCAATGATCTCGCTCTCTGATATGTTAAATGAAAAAATATACAGCTTTGAAGAAGGCAACTCTACTTCTTCAAGTACCTCTGTGAATGTATACCCTTTATTGGTACACAAAGTGCAAGGACAAAAACAGATCAACGACTCTCCATTTTTTGCCTTCTTATACTGGGTTGCAACTAAACATATATATGTATAAGTGCAAATAAAGCATCAAACTAGTAAGTATGAGTACTATTTTTAAATTTGAATATAGTTTTTCTTGTAATTGGGATTGCATGTTTTGAAGCACAGAAATAAGGGAATACAGTGCAGATCCAGCAAAGGTCGCACACATGATTTGGAATCAAAACAGAGGTTTGAATCAGCTTGTAAATCAATCTATTAGTTTAGCCATTGCAAATACAATGTTAGTGTATTAAATTGATGATTTAGATGCAGAATGCTATTGCCATTTAAGCTTATTATAGTTCCAAATTCAGTGAAATACCAATACGCACAGTTTTGGAATATATTACCTTGTCGGTGAATGCTTTCCATGACCTGCCTTGAGCACATAGAGTTCCTCAAATGTTGTATTTACAAAGGTTTGCCTGTTCAAGAATGGATGCAGAATTTGAGGTGCCCATCTGGAATAGCTTTGAGAATGAGCAATTACTGCAATGAACAGGCACTGGTACATGCATAATTCTAGCTAATGCAAATTGTCCCTGAGGAAATGGCAACACGTTTTTTTTTCTTTGTGTCGAAAATATTTTTCCTGGGGAGATATCCAATTTTCTATGCCCATATCAATTTTAGGAGTTCACCACTCTCCGTAACATCCTGTTCAAATATGTACTTATGCCCTTGGCAATGTATGCATGTCTAATATTAAAAAAGGATAGGACATTCCTGCCCTGTCAGTCTACTCTTCTCTTTTTATATAGTAACTCATATTTAAATCTTCATGAGTTAATGCATTTATAAGTGCGCAATAGTATGCTAAAAAAAATACATTGAATTCACAAACAACACTGTTGGAATATATAACTCTACTATTTGCTCGCAATGTGATCTAAGAATTAATTGAGGCATCACAATTCAAACAGAAAAAGTGCTTGCAAGCAGTATATTATATGAGATATATGACAACGTACAATTCCTTGATGTGGTCTCTTAAAAGTCTAAGCAACGTATATCCTTAGTTAATGTCGGTCAAGTCCACAGATGTTTATTTAAAAGTAAGAAATGCACATTCATTTCCTCCTATATTTCTAGTAGACTTCTGACGTCATTAGACTTACACAAAGTCCCATGACGTTTGCCTAAAAATCTCTAAGAGTCGTAGATTCCTATAAAGGAACTCCTCACTTCTCCCTGCCTAACTCATGTCTCCACAAACAGTCTGCATAGGAAAATGAGGTTCCTTTTCTTTATTTCAGAACCCTGCAAATAAAAGTGAGAGCTTGTTTTTCTCCTATCAGCACTTTTCTAGTTAGTGACTGAGTAGAATGCCTGAGGTATTTTGGACGACATTTTTGAGTAGAAGTGTCATCTATATCAGCGGTCGATAAATGAATAATTCTGTGAAAGTTTTTTTGTTCTGTCATTTTGAGCATTAGCTATTGGTGATATAGGTGATTTTCCATTTAAAATTATTTTGTTTAGATTCTTATTAAAAGACAAAGGGCCAGTTGTAGGTCACCAAATACCGGTCGGTAACGGCCGATTTCGGACGTTACCGACCGGTATTTGGTGATTGAGATGTAGGGGGCCTTAAATTTAACGATTCGGTATATTTACAGAATCAGTAAATTTACCGATTCTGTAAATTACCTAATCGGTAAATTTACCGAATCTCAAATTTGTGATAAGAATTCGTTATTAACCATATTATACTATGTCATGGTAAATAACGAATTCCTGTGTACATTCACATCTGTGCATGTACACCTGTGCCCTTAGGGCATGTATGTGTGCCACATGGCACACAAGCCAGAATCAGGGGTGCAACACAGTGTCAAAGAGACACCCTGACCCCCTTGCAAATTCAGTAATTTTACTGAATCAGTATTTATCGATTCGGTAATTGACATTGATGGAATTAATGGCAATTACAGAATCGGTAAATACTGATTCATTAATTACCGAATCATACCGATTCGGTAATTAATTCGGTAAAATTGCCTACATCCCGATTGCCAGTTCTTAAATACCAAATCGGTATGATTCGGTATTTAGGAATCGGTAATCTGGGATTACCTACATCGGGCCCTAGATCTGATAATACCATTGGCATGACATTTTAATTTGAGAGTCTGTGTAGGTCTGCCATAGCAAAGGTCTAGACTACAGTGAGAAGTTCAGTGGAGCCCGGGGGGGGGGGGGAGATAAGCAGTGAACATTTTTTTGAATCTGCACAAACGTGTCTTCGTGGGTGTTTAAATCTTTTCAGGATATTATCCCTCGTAATACCCACTCACTAACCCTGAAGTAATAACTCCAAGCTTTGGACTCTTGAATATAGGTTTTCACAATTAAACCCGGCCACTTTTGCACGCGCGTTCTAAAAAGTGGACGATGGCATTGATAATCAAGCCCTTGGTCAAGAGTTTGTAAGGGCATCCACTTCACCAGTTACACTCCATTCTTTCTTTTTTGTCTCCAATTAAAAAGATTTACTCACAAGAAGCATAATTACAAGTGAGTTCCATGACTAAGTGGGTTTCCATTTCTAGAAGCAAATTCCAATTCTACAACTCAGGATAGGCCTTTTATGATAGAAATTTTAGGAGGCAAATAACGCTTTCATGAATTGGGCCCTACGGTTGTGAATTTTGACCCTCACAGTTCCACTCTCACGTGGTTGATGTTTTGTGACTTTTGGGAATTCTCAAATATCTCTTGAGGTGCCGCTGAAAAAGCTGTGCCATTCAGTTTTTGAGGGTTTCAAAGAAACATGCGTGCATTCTTGTTTCCAACTATGCTTAGGAAATGCTGCATGTTTCCTCAGGGTTATTAGACAATTAAGTAGGTTGAAATGTGTTTGGTTTTGTACAATGACACATTTGTTTGTTTTTTCCCGATGGGAAAAATATTTTTTTAAAACAAAAATTTACACCCACCAATTTTGGGCCGTTTTCTCTTCTTGCCTTTGCTCTCTGGAAAAAGATGTACCCCTTTACCTCTCACTGGAATGAACATATCTTCCATTGTCTGCAAGGGTGAGATGTGACTGTAGAGAGATTTTAGAATACCCAAGACATACCAGTGAAACCCACTCTAAAACAACCACTCACCTGTGATTGACATATTTATATTATTACATATTTGTGGGGAAATATTACGATCCAATGCAGAGCTGTGGGGAGATGCATTACTCTGTGTCGGTGCTGCCCAAGAGACCACAGCTTGGCTGTTAGAGCACCTTCTGGCCTATCTCACAAGGGTCCAGGACTGGGGTGGGAGCACTTGGGGTCAAGACTCACAGGAAGTAAAGTCCAGGTGCTGGATGCAAGGTTGTTGGAGCCCTTTCTGTCTCTGAGGCTCTGATCAGAAGGCCTGCAACTAGCCATTGAAGTCACTCTGGTGATCCCGTGTTTAAGATGCAGGTCCAGACCTTTTGATTCAAGCAGTAGGGAAGCAGGGCAGCAGAGTAACAAGATGGCAGAATAGCAGTTTATCCTGCAGCAGAGCAGCACTTCAGTCCTTCTGAGTCTTTAACAGGCATAGAGGTGTACTGAAGAGTTGGGTCTGAGGGTCCAATATTTATACTTGGTGCCAGCTTTGAGAAAGGAAAAGGTTCAGGTGGTTTCCACCCATAGAGGTGTTTAGAATTTCCTGCCACCCTGGGCTGGCCCTATCTGTTTTGGGGGAACAACATACTAATGTGAATCACTTTGTGAGTGTGTTGAGGCAGAGTCTTTGTGATATGCAAGTGTGATAGGTAATAGTTCCTCTCCCTATCAAGTCGGAGATGGCCGATCCTGCCAACAAATATCCCTCCCTTTGCCTCACTGTCTAGGAGCAATAAAGAAAGACCAACTGCCAGCTACACCTAGTCATGTGACTCAGGATACAAGCACCAAAAATGCCAACTTTCCAAAAGCGGCATTTTCATAATTATGACTTAAAATCCAACTTTACCATTTAATTTTGCATTTTTTGGGAAATTGAACTAGACATTCCTATAATCTTAAATTACAAGTTATCACTTATTAAATGTAATATATAAACCTAATGTTATCCTTTGGGAGAGCAGGTCTTGCAGTACTGAAAAATGAATTCAAGAGTTTTTCACTACCAGACATGTAAAACATAAGGTACATGTTCAACCTTTTGAATACACTACACCTGACCCTATAGGCTATGTAGGGCCTACCCTAGGTGTTGCTTACATGTCTCAAAAAGGAAGGTTTAGGCCTGGCAAGAGGATTAAATTGCCGGGTTGAAATGGCAGTTTAAAACTGCACTCCCAGGTTGCAATGGCAGACCTGATATATGTTTGACAGGCTTCTTAAGTAGGTGGCACATTTAGTGTTGCATGTCCACTAGAAATAGTTAATTTACATGCCCTGGGTATATGCATTAGCACTTTAGTAGGAATTTATCATAAAATTAAAAGTGCTACTTGGGTGTAAGTCAATGTTACCATGTTTTAGGGAGTAAGCACACACTCTTTATCTATGTCCTAAGGCCACCAAAGATTAGTTCAGCAATCAAAATGGAGAAGTAAGGCAAAACGTTTGGGGTAAGAACACCTTTGGGCTGACAGGTCTAACAACACAGATCCTGGAAATAGTCTCTAATTTGGTGTATTCTTGTACTATCATATTGAGATACTCCCTGGGAATCCTAATTTACAATGCCATATTGTCTACCTATAGAGATAGGAGGATACATCTGTTAGAGTACCTCAAGGCATGCTCGGATAGATGTTGCCAAAGCCATGCCGCCCAGGTTATTGCAAATAATACCGGAGAGAGTGGACAGCCCTGCATTGTGCCTCTTGCAATGTCAATAGAGGCCGATAAGCAGCCATTCACCCAGACTCTTGCTGTCAGGGAGGAGTATAGAGGTTTGATCTGATCTACAGTTATTGAGTGCAAGGCTATTCTATACAGAATGGTGAACAAATACTCTGTGACCACTTCCAATTCTGGGCTCAAGGAATTCTGAAGCTCAAATAGAGCATGAAAATTATGAGCTGTTAACGGACTGGGGAAATCCAGACTGATCTGTAGGCACGAAATCTGCTAGCAATAGCTTTAGGAAATTTGCAATTAGTTTAGCAGTGCATCTAATTAACAACAATGGGTGACATGAATCACGGTACTGTGCCAGCTTCCCTTGTTTTCAGCAATGTCAAAAATGCTGCTTTTCATAAAGGGGGTGACAGATTGGCAGTAATTGAGGGGTTAATATTTCCACATAGCATCCTCTAAGTAAATTGCTATCTAATTTGCTAGCATTGATCTCCTGAAGTGTACAGCTTAGTTAAGTTAGTTAAGAATACCTGCAATCTCTTTGAGGTCCCTCTCTCACTTTCTACATGTGTAACCTCATTAGCCATGTAAGGACATTTTATTATTGTTGCAGTTGACCTTCAGCAATGCTCCTCCCCCTGTATTGACTGCATCTGGCATTTTCCCAACAACTTGCACTCCCTCTCAACCTCGGAGTACTCAGAAAGTTTTCATTTGACTTGAGCCTATGCCTGTTCACAGCTGTCAGGTCCCAATGCTGTTTCAAGCTCCTTTAGTTCCCACTCTATGTGTGTCAGAGCTGTACGGAAGAATAATAGAATGCCATTGCGTTTGGCAGTACATTCACCCCTGGTTGTTAAGGATCATAAAACCTTATTGTGTTTGGCAGTGCATTTGACCCTGATTGGAACCTCAAAGTCCTCCCACACAGTTCTTATGTCATCCACTAATCACAAATTATTGTGAAAGTACCTCAAACTGCCTGCACACAATTCTTCGCAAAACACTGAGGGGCATATTAGCAAGAACAGCAACAATGTACTTGCTACTATAGGTTATAGAATTCCAATAGAAGACCAGGTTACATGTGCAGGACATCAAACCTGGGCTTCTATTGGAATTCTATAATGCATTTTAGCCAGCCCATTATCGCCCTTCTAGCTGCAGTTTCCTGCTGCTAAAACGGCAATAATTTTAATGAGGTTCTTGCTAATATGCCCCTGTGTCTTAGGGTGCCTCTGGATTCAATCTCTAGATCTCCCCATTCTTGTCATCCTTGGGATCCTCAATGCATCAATCAATCAATCAATCAAAGACATTTATAGAGCGCACTACCTACCCGTAGGGTCTCAAGGCGCTGGGGGGAGGGGGGTGCCGTTACTGCTCGAACAGCCAGGTCTTCAGCTTCTTCCTGAAGGAGAGGTGGTCTTGGGTCAGGCGCAGATCGGTCGGGAGGGAGTTCCAGGTTTTGGCGGCCAGGTAGGAGAAGGACCTTCCTCCTGTTGTCGCTCTACGGATGCGGGGGACGGCGGCGAGGGCGTGGTTGGCTGAGCGGAGGTGGCATTTGGGAGCGTAGAAGTTGACTCGGTTGTTGAGGTAGCTCGGGCCTTGGTCGTGTAGGGCTTTGTGTGCGTGGGTGAAGAGGCGGAAGGTGATTCTTTTGTTGACGGGGAGCCAATGCAGGTCTCTGAGATGTCCGGAGATGTGGCTGGTTCGTGGGATGTCGAGGATGAGTCTGGCTGAGGCGTTCTGGATCCACTGGAGTCTTTTCTGGAGCTTGGCGGTGGTACCGGCGTAGAGGGCGTTGCCGTAGTCCAGACGACTGGTGACGAGGGCCTGGGTGACGGTCTTCCTGGTCTCGGTGGGGATCCACCAGAAGATCTTCCGTAGCATGCGTAGGATGTTGAAGCACGCCGAGGAGATGGCGTTGACTTGCCTGGTCATGGAGAGGGAGGAGTCCAGGATGAAGCCCAGGTTGCGTGCGTGGTCTGTTGGTTTGGGTGCGGTGCCCAGGGCGGGAGGCCACCAGGAGTCGTCCCAGGCGGAGGGCGAAGAGCCTAGGATGAGGACCTCCGTCTTGTCTGAGTTCAGTTTCAGGCGGCTGGTCGTCATCCACTCAGCTACCTCTTTCATTCCTTCGTGCAGATTGGCTCTGGCGGCGGCGGGGTCGTTGGTCAGGGAGAGGATCAGCTGGGTGTCGTCGGCGTAGGAGATTATGTTGAGGTTGTGTTGGCGTGCGATGGCCGCGAGGGGGCTCATGTAGACGTTGAAGAGGGTGGGGCTCAGTGAGGATCCTTGAGGGACGCCGCAGATGACTTCGGTGGCCTCTGACTTGTACGGTGGTAGGCGGACTCTCTGTGTTCTTCCGTCGAGGAAGGAGATGATCTATTCCAGAGCCTTCTCCTGGATTCCGACGTTGCTGAGGCGCTGTACTAGGGTGCGGTGGCAGACAGTGTCGAATGCCGCGGAGAGGTCTAGGAGGATGAGGGCCGCTGTTTCTCCGTTGTCCATCAGGGCTCGGATGTCATCGGTGGCGGCGATGAGGGCGGTCTCGGTGCTGTGGTTGGCTCGGAAGCCAGACTGTGAGGGGTCGAGGGATCCATTCGTCTCAAGGAAGGCGGGCAGCTGTTTGTTGACGGTCTTCTCGATGACTTTGGCTGGAAACGGGAGGAGCGAGATGGGGCGGTAATTCTTGAGTTCGGTGGGATCCGCTGTGGGTTTCTTGAGTAGAGCGCTGAGTTCGGCGTGCTTCCAGCTCTCAGGGAAGATGGCGGTGTCGAAGGATGTGTTGATGATGTCTCGCAGGTGGGGTGCGATGACAGCGTCGGCCTTGTTGAAGACGTGGTGGGGGCAGGGGTTGGTCGGCGATCCTGAGTGGATGGAGTTCATTGTGCGGACGGTGTCTTCGGTGCTGATCGGAGTCCAGGCGCGGAGGGTGGTGGTGGGGGGCGGTGGTTCGGTCTTGGCGTTCGTTGGTTGAGTGCTGAAGCTGTTGTGTATGTCCGCGATCTTGTTGTGGAAGTATGAGGCGAGGGAGTTGCAGAGGTCTTGCGATGGGGTGATGTCGTTGTTTCATGCGCTGGGGTTGGAGAGCTCTTTCACGATGTTGAAGAGTTCCTTGCAGTTGTGTGCGTTGTTGTCCAGCCGGTCCTTGAATGCAGTTTTCTTGGCGGCGCGGATCAGCTGGTGGTGCTTCCGGGTGGCAAGCTTGAAGGTGGTCCTGTTGTCCGGTGTTGGTTCCCTTCTCCAGACTTTCTCGAGGGCTCGGCAGTTCTTCTTGGAGCTCTTGAGTTCGTCGGAAAACCATGGGGCTTTCTTGCTGCCGGGTCTGCTGGGCGGGGTCCTCAGTGGGGCGAGCTCGTCCGCGCAGTTGCTGATCCACTTCGTGAGGTTGTCTGCGGCCTGGCTGGGGTTCGCTGAGCTGGCAGGAGGGTGCTGGCTCAAGGAGGTGGCGAGCTGGTCGGCTGTGATCTTGTTCCAGCTTCTGCGGGCAGCCTGTTGCTGGTGGTGGTGGGTCGTCGTTCTTTTGAAGGTGAAGTGGACACAGCTGTGGTCCGTCCATTGAAGCTCTGTGGCGTGGCTGAAGGCGATGTCTGTGCTGGATGAGAAGACTGCGTCGAGTGTGTGTCCGGCGAGGTGGGTGGGGGTGGACACCAGCTGCTTGAGTCCAAGATTGGCGAGGTTGTCGAGCAGGGTGCTGGTGTTGCGGTCGTTGTTGTTCTCCAGGTGGAAGTTGAGGTCTCCCAGGAGGATGTAGTCAGCGGAGGGGAGGGCATGCGGGCTGACGAAGTCGGCGATGTCCTCGCTGAATTGGGTGCGTGGTCCCGGAGGTCGGTAGATCAGGGTGCCTCTGAGGGTGGTCTTCGGGTCGGTGTGGATCTGGAAATGCAGGTGTTCGGCGGTGGTAAGGGTGTTGTCGGTGCTGGTCGTGATGCGGATGGTGTTCCTGTGGATGATGGCGATGCCTCCTCCCATCTGGTTGGCGGTGCGGTCCTTCCGGATGATCTTGTAGCACTCTGGGATGGCGATGGCGATGTCGGGCGCTGAAGAGGCGTTCATCCAGGTCTCCGTGAGGAAGGCAACGTCAGGGGCCGTGGTGTCGAGGAGGTTCCAGAGTTCGATGGCGTGTCTGTGGACGGAGCGGGTGTTGAGCAGGATGCACTTGAGGTGGGTGCTGCTGGTGTTTGACTTTGCGGGTGCTGGTGCGAGGCAGGTCCGGATGCAGGTGAACTTGCAGGCGTGGCAGCTGAAGGGTCCGTGGGTGTGCTTCGGGGTGGCTCGGTAACATCCAGGGATGCCGCCGGTGTTGAGTGCGATGAGTTCGGAGGCGTTGTAGGTCAGTCGGGTCGTCTTCTGTCGGTGGGGGCCAGGGGTCCTGGCACTGGGCGCGGTCCAGGCGTGGACGGGCGCAGACGGGCTTACCTTTGGCGCGCCTTCGGCGCACAATCGGCGCGCCCGCTGCGCGTGACCGCTGCGCGTTCGCACGGTCGCCATATAAGGCGAAGTGCGCGGGTGGGCGGAGCTGCTGGGAGGCGGGAGCGGGGAGGGTACAGAAGAGAAAAAGGGGCGGGGTAAGCGGCGGTGGCGGGAAGCGGGGAGGGAGAGCGGAGGGCGGCGAGGTAGGCGGGCACACAGGAAGGAAAACGCTAACACGGGCACAAATTTACAAGAAAACAGGCACAAATGGAGAGAAAAACAAGACCAAAAAACTAACAACAGTTAAGGCAACCGGCAGGCGAGCACGGACCACGCCGCTCGGAGGAGGGGGCGTGGTCAGCGGAAGCGAGGCAGGCAGCGAGGCAGTAGTCAAGGCAATGGGGCACACGCAGCAGTTGGTGGCCGTGCGGCACGGGGGTGTCCCACAAGTGGGTCACACTCACCTGCGTCGCACGGTCGCCATATAAGGCCAAGTGCGCGGGTGGGCGGAGCAGCTGGGAGGCGGGAGCGGGGAGGGTACAGAAGAGAAAAAGGGGCGGGGTAAGCGGCGGTGGCGGGAAGCGGGGAGGGAGAGCGGAGGGCGGCGAGGTAGGCGGGCACACAGGAAGGAAAACGCTAACACAGGCACAAATTTACAAGAAAACGGGCACAAATGGAGAGAAAAACAAGACCAAAAAACTAACAACAGTTAAGGCAACCGGCAGGCGAGCATGGACCACGCCGCTCGGAGGAGGGGGCGTGGTCAGCGGAAGCGAGGCAGGCAGCGAGGCAGTAGGCAAGGCAATGGGGCACACGCAGCAGCTGGTGGCCGTGCGGCGCGGGGGTGTCCCACAAGTGCAATGTAGCCTACAGGAGAGTGATCAGAAAGGTGCACGCCAGATAATTCACTTCAGACACATAAGACTGTACATCCCACCTGATCAGAATGCAGTCCAAATATACCAGGCTGTTGCCACATTACTCATGGCCCTAGATCTGTCCAGTTGGTTCTGCAGTGTTAAAATGAAATCCCTTCCCCAAATCAGACATGAAGGGTTTGTGGAGAACTTGCTTCCACAATGCATATCATAAAAGGTAGGGTTATCTATGGTAGGGCAATAGCTGTTCATGATTTTGAACCATACCATTCCCAGCCTACCCCATAGGATTGCGTCTCGAGCATTATCATCTGTGCAGGAAGCTATAATAGTTAGTGGGGTATCTTATTTAATCAATATGAATAAATCACAAGCATATGAGACTATGAGGACTCAGCATAACAAAACACTAATAGTTTAGCAAAGGAGAACTACATATTCTTGGTTGGTTAAAAAACATGCGCTTCAGCTCTATGACCTTCTAACTGACCTAAGGCCCAACATTATGTTTATAACGGAAACATGGCTAAACAACAGCTCCAACTCCACCATCACTAGTGCAATTCCCCAGAGATATCATATCCTGAGAAAGGATAGGTGGGGGTAGGGTCGGAGTGTGGATATGACCTTTAAGAACATCTTCTCCTGCTCTCTACTAACTACCGCAGAGATAGAGGGGGCCGAGGGACTTGGTTTCCTTTGGGCCACGTCGGTCCATCAATCTATAACAGGCATAGTAATTTAACGACCGCCTGAGGCAGCCGGAAAGTTTTCGGAGTCAATTGGACATGCTATCTCCCCTATTTCTACCAAATACAGGCACTGCTTGGTACTCGGGGAATTTAACATTCATGTGGACCAACCAGCTGAGCCCTCTAGGCTGTGTGAATCCTTAGGAATTTTTATCTTGACCCCCTATGTCCTTCTTCCCACCCATGAAAGGGGCCACATTTTAGATCAGATTTTTTTACAGCCAGAATAGATATGGATCTGCCCCTCCCCATAGCAAGGTCAGACCATTTTCTGTGGACCTTTAGAGTCTGTAAGGAATTTGGCATGCCTCAATCATACTGCTAGCCCCGCGCAAGCAGTTACAGGCCCTTTTATCAGCACACTGAGGAGACACTGCATAGTACACCCAGGCTACATCGCATCCCTTTTAGCGGAAACCAGGAGAACAATGTGTTCTCCCTGGATATTTGGCTCAGTTCTCTGGAGCTTGACCTTCCCAAAATTCGGTCAGCAATGTCCAGCAGAGCCTTGGCCCCATGGTTCATGGAGGCCCTCAGAAAGAGCAAAAGGGCTTGCAAATGCCTTGAGAGAGCGTGGCGGAAGAATTTTAATCCCGCAGACAAAGTCACATACAAACTGGCCCAGAAAGCCTATTACTCTAAAGTCGGTGAAGAAAAGAAACTTTTTCTGTCCACTAAATTTGAACTGGCCGAGAACAAAAGTAAGGAACTTTTTAAAATGGTAAAAGACTTCTCATCCCGCAATGCAATAGATGGCCATTTACCCCGACCAGCGACTGGACTAACCATCCGGTTCGATATTTTTATGACGAAATTCAAATCATCCGAGTCCTTCGAGGGGCTGTCCCTGGCGTCGGAAGGAAACACAGGCTCACCCCCACAAGTTAACCCGAATATAGGTTTCTCCCTCTTAAGTTCCCTTCTATCCTGTTGGACAAATCTCTTGAGACAATGAAAGCGGAGTGGGGCACTCTTTCTGCACCTTGCACAATTACTCCATGATGGGCCCTCCCTCAACTTCCCAGCCAGCGAACTCAGGCAGGTCCCCCAGGGTGCCAATGTGCTATCTGGAAGGCTCAGAAATATCCTTGTCAGGTGCCCCATCGACTTTGACACAGGAACTTTAAGGGATGGTTTCCCATGCCCCTTTCCTGTCTCAATCTCTACAGCTGTATGGGACATTGTTTAACACTCCAGAAACCCTTGACTCCCTTCCCAGGCTACCATGAACGGTGTGGTCCTCGATACTCAATCGAGCAATCTGAAAATGTTTAAGTGTCACCTAAGCTCTACCTCCCTCCAGGTTCTGTAGTCCAAGTGATTGTCCAACAGAAAATCTGCAGGCATGGCAGGGTTCACAGCTACTTTTAGGTAACATGAACCCCCCCACACTCAAAGGAAACTAGAATCACCGATAGATGTCTCTCACGATTATCAGAGACTATGACTTGGGAGAAGATGCTATAGAGGACTTGCTTTGGGGACACCGGCTGAAACTTTTCAGTAGTCATGCTGACTCCAGTGTCCATCAGAGCCTCCACCTATCGCCCATTGATGGTTACCCACTGCTTGTACATAGAAGTATTGGCAGGCATATGGACTTTTGGCACAATCTCCTTATCCCCCCAGTCAACTAGCATCACATTTCCCCAAAGCTAACTGGGGCTACCTCAACCCTTAGTGCTACGCTTGAAAAGCCAGGTGATTGCCTACCCATGGAGGGCTATGCTTTCTTGGGACATCTGGAATTGCCCTTGGAGTGCCTATACTTGTGCATTGGGGAACAAACCTCCCTCACTGCTTGTCAAATAACCCCTTCTTCCTAGGCTCAGACTGGAACTGGTTACCACTACTCCCTTTGAAAATAAATTGAGGTCCTTTATAGAACTCCTTTTTTAAAATGTTTTTCTCCCCCTCTTTCTTGTGGTGGGACCCCAGATCACCCTTGTGGGAGTCCTTCCAGATACCTGTTTGGAAACTCTGGAGCTACCCCAGAGATCTGCCTCCTCGGCAAGCTTAAGCAAGCAGTAAGTCAGCTTGTTGTCAATTAGGTGCTGGTGCATCGCTGGAAAACAAATACTGAGCATGTGCTCTCTCATAATGGAAAATCAGCTGTGATGCTGGATAGAGGCCTTTGCATCCTTGACTTTCACGAGCACAATACCCGTGTTGTTCTTGTGACCAGGGGTTTCTTTCTCTTCATCTGCTGAACTGATCTTTCTCTGACCTTTTATACACACAAGAAGCATGTTGACCGCGCATGGTAGCCCTGCCCTTTTGGCCCCGCCCACACACTCGCGGTTTGCACCGTCTGCCCGCCATTCACCCACTATGATGGACAGCTCACTCAAGGGACCCCTGCGCCCGTCGGGGCGATTGCATAGTAACACACACATGGTCGCTCAAACTAGTTGATGCTCAAATTCAGTGACTCATTCATTAGCCCAAAAACAATCATGAGCGTCGTCGAGGCTGGACAGGTGTGCCTTCTTTCCAACTCTACCGTGGAAAATAAGCTGTGATGCTGGATAGCGGCCTCACAAGAGGCATGTGCACTCGCATGGAAGCCCCGCCCCCGCCGCGGATCCGCAAATCCGCAAAATCCGCGGATCGTGGATCCGCAAAATCCGCCCATGCCTAATCCCAAACCCCTAATTTAAAAGTTGTGTCTTGCCGCACAGTAGGTATTTGTTTTCACATCCCCTATGCCCTTCTGTGATTTTGTGCACCCTCAGGGCTGTCTCACAGGCAGAAAATAATTTTTCTTTTTTTTAATTATATATTTTTATTAATCCATGAAAGTTATCACAAGTTACAATGTTTTATAAAAATGATGGTTAGAGATACAATAAAATATACTAAAAATACACGTATTTCATAGTACATAGAAAAAAATGGTAGTGGTACTGCTTTGCCATCATTCATTCATATAGAACACCACTGGTCCCCATATCTCCATGCCCAGTTTCTTTTTCCTTATACCCTTAACTTCATATAGACTATATTATCTATTAAACATGGACGGATATCGAGCCCTCCAAAGTTCAAAAGAGGGCACATCTTTCTGGAGCCACATTGAGGCAATGCATAGCCGAACCACAGCTGTTACAAGAAAAATCAGACACCTATACTTATAGGCCAATTGATTTGCGTCCTCTCTCTCTCAGCTCCCCCCAACAATACTTGAGCAGATGACAAGCTTACTGGAATCCCCACAATTTCAGTGAAAAAATTCTCTATGTGCACAAACAGACTCGTTAAGTGCCTACATGAAGAAAAAAAATGTGTATAATATCGGCATAGTCTGATCCACACTGGAAGCATTTTCCATAATGTGTCACCCCCCCATTTAAGGAGCTTGGCTGTGGGGTAATAAAGATTGAACAGGTGCTGCTTTATTTTATCTAAGTGCTTCCTGTGCAAGCTAACTTTGTAACTATTTTACAACTGCGCTGGCAGCTTGCTGGCGCCATTGTAAAATAGTTACAGCTCACAGCTCACTCAAGGGACCCCTGCGCCCTTCGGGGCGATTGCATAGTAACACACACATGGTCGCTCAAACTAGTTGATGCTCAAATTCAGTGACTCATTCATTAGCCCAAAAACAATCGTGAGCGTCGTTGAGGCTGGACAGGTGTGCCTTCTTCCCAAATCTACCGTGGAAAATCAGCTGTGATGCTGGATAGGCTTTGCATCCTTGACTTTCACGAGCGCAATACCCGTGCTGTTCCTGTGACCAGGAGCTTCTTTCTCTTCATCTGCTGAACTGATCTTTCTCTGACCTTTTATACACACAAGAGGCACATACCCTACTGGGCACATTGTGTTCGCACGGGTTTCTGCAAGGTCGCAAGCGTTTTGTACAATTTCGCAATTTGCGAAATTGTACAAAACCCTCGCGAACTTGCAGAAACCCGTGCAAACATTAAAAAAAAAAAAATCCGCGAGGATTCGCGGATTTTGCGGATTTTCGCAATCCGCAAATTCGCGGATTGTCAATCCGCAAAATCCGCCCATGCCTAGTTTGGTGTCCGAAGTGCGAGTCAGGAGCCATTTCTCGTATGGCCGGAACAGTCTGTCGGCCGTCTCCCTCACTTGAGGCTGTAGGGCCCAGTGGCGCACCTGAAGGTAACGCATGCGTTCCTTCTCAGGGAAGTTGTATTCTTGTCGGAAGAGGGGGAATGGGAGCACTCCCTCCGGGCCATATATGTGACATAAGCAGCGGCATCCCGCCGAACGCCAGTGAGCGTAAGCCCCCATCGCCATTCCCGGAGTGATATCCGGGTTGTCGACTAGGGGCATGAGCGGGGAGGAGAAGGTGGTGAGGTCATGCACCACATTAGTGGCGTCCCATGCTCGCAGCGGGACCCATGTAACAAATGAAGCGTAGAGATTAGCCGGTCGGGCTCCCTTGCAGAGGAACGGGATTTCTTGAAGTGGACGTCCCGCTATCGCTTGATCCTGGAATAACCAGGGTTTCTCGGATTCCCACCTGCTCCATTCCACCAAACATCGCAACTGTGCTGCCTGGAAATATTTGCGCAGGTCCGGTATACCTAACCCCCCCTCCTCTGGGGCAAGCATCGACAGGGCCTTTCGCATCCTCGGCTTCCGGCCCTGCCAAATGAAGCGGGCGAGATCTACCTGCATTTGCCTGAGCCATCCCGTGGGCGGGTGAAGCGGCAATACACGGAAGAGGTATAGAACTTGAGGCAGAATCGTCATTTTCACAGCCGCGATCCTGCCTAACCACGAGAGGGGAAGGCTTCTCCACCGGTCAAGCTCCCCACAGACTTTAACCTGGAGGGCAGCGTAGTTGACCGTCGTCATAGCTGGGAGTGAAGAGGTCAATAGGATCCCCAAGTAGGGCACGGCCTTAGACGCCCACTGGAGGGGAAGGGTAGACTGCAAGTATTCCCTGGTGGAGGGAGTCAGGGAAAGGCCAAGAGCCAGTGATTTCTCCATATTCATCCTGAAGCTTGCTACCACCGCAAATCTCTCCAGTTCCGACAGGCTCTCGGGAGGGCCGTCCGTGGGTTATCAAGCGTGAGCAGAACATCATCTGCGTAAAGGCTGATTGTATGTGTGTAGCCACCGAATTTTATCCCTGTTACCGCGGTGTTGTAGCGGATCCTCTGGGTTAGAGGCTCCATATAAAGAGCAAAGAGCAGGGGCGATAAAGGGCAGCCCTGCCTCGTGCCTCTCTCGATGGGAAAGCTTTGGGAGCTGTAGCCGTTGACTCGGACTACTGCCGTAGGGAAGGTATAGCAATTGAAGATGAAGGTGCAGAACTTTTCACCGATGCCGATTTTCTTCAGGACCAGTTCCAGGTACGGCCAATGGACGCGGTCGAAAGCCTTTTCGGCGTCAACCGCCAGCAGCACCCATTCTCCCGGAATCCGGGAGGCCTTCTCTATAAGATGAGTGACTCTCTTGGTGTGGTCGACCGTTTGGCGGTCTGGTATGAATCCCGCCTGGTCCGGGTCTATCAGACCCGGCAAGTGGGGACTCAGGCGAGCCGCCAGGATGCTCGTGTATAGTTTGAGGTGGATGTTCAGGAGCGAGATGGGACGGTATGAACCGCACTTCGACTTGCCTTTTCCCAGTTTGGGGATGACTGAGAGCGATGCCCTTAGAAGGTCCCGGGGGATAGCCCCTGGCTCTGAGAAGGTGTTGAACAGACGAGTGAGGATCGGGGCCAGGATAGTGCAAAAGGATTTGTAGAAGAGACATGTGAAACCGTCAGGTCCCGGTGCCTTCCCCGGTTTGAGTTTGGCTATGGCGGATATCACCTCCTCTATGCGGATGTCTCTGTCGAGGTGTTCCGCCTGTGAAGGCTCCAGAGAGGGGAGCACCACTGAGTGTAAATATTCGGCAGCAGCCCGGTTGTCGAGCCGATCCCCGGCATAAAGAGAAGTGTAGAACTCACGGATTGCGTCCGCTATCTCTGCATCTCCCGTGACCGTCGTCCCATCAGAGCGGGAGAGTTCTCTCACTGTCTGTTGGTGCCGTAAGACTCAGAGTCTGCTCGCCAACAGCTTGCCGCACCTATCCCCCCCGTGTAGTAGGCATGTCGCAACCGTAGGGCAGCGTATTCCGCCCGGTCCATATCCAGTGCGGACAGGAGATGTCTGGCTGATTTAGGCTGTTTCCAGATCCGGGGGGCCCCTGTCCTCTGGTGGATGCGTTCTAATTCCCTCACCTGGTGGGTAAGCTCATCCCATTTGAGCTGCCTTTCTTTATTCTCTGCTGCAGAGATAGCTATGAATTCCCCTCTGAGCACTGCCTTCATAGCTGCCCACTGTGTCGCCTGTGTGGTATCGTCCATAGCATTGCGTGACTGATAGTCATGGATTACGTCTTGAATGCGCTTGACTAACTCTTTCCTATGTAGTAATGTGTCGCGGAGGCGCCACACCCTAGGGGGTGAGCGGTAGGAGGCAGCGTGAGTGTTGTGGTGACCGGTGCGTGATCCGAGAGCGAAAATACCCCTAACTCCGTCGAGGTAGCAATGTTACCATGTTTAGAGGAGAGCTTACAAGCACTTAGGCGCTAGTTAGAAGCGGTAAGTGCTCAGAGACCAAAGGCCAGCAAAAACAAATTCAGAAAAAATCGAGGAGAAAGCCAAAAAGTTCGGGGGAAGACCATCCTAAGGCTGACTGGTCTAACAATCAATTATAGGAGGTCTAACTTAGTCAACAGTTCATAATTGTTTAAGCCATAGAGTTTTTGGCATGCCCCATAGGATTGCGTATCAGCTATGATCACTTATGCAGGAAACTGTAATATTACATTATACAATATATACAATTGTTAGAGGGATACATTTTTAAATAAACACAACTACATCTTGAGCATATGAGGATTATGGGGGCACAACATAATAGGACGCTCATGGTGAGGATTTAGGTTGTTGGTTGACTGGGATGTCAGCCCTGGTCAAGCAGCAACTAAAGTCCTTGTCACGGTGAGGTACAAGCAGACCCTAAATTAAGCTGTGCTCAACCCTTGGTGGTTTGGCACAGACAGTCAGGCTTAACTTAGAGGCAAGGTATAAGTATTCAAAAAGTAACAAACATGAAAACACCAAAAAAATCGCACACCAGGTTAGACATATAGAGCATTCCTAAATAAATAATACAAGACCAAAACAACAAAAATTCAATCAGTAGAACTGGAGATATGCAATTTTAAAGTTTTCAGTGAAAATAGTGCAAAAAAGTACAAAGCTCCAACTCTCCATATCTGGTTATGCCAAACCGGGACAAAATCACAAGTTCAGGGTGATCACAATGGAGCACTGGCTGGCCACAGGGACCAAGTTAGGATCACTGAACAAAGTGTTTAAAATCCTGTTTTGTAAAACATTGCAAGGATCTGCGTGAAAAATGTGTGATAGAGTCCAAAAGATGCACTTATTTTTAGATACAGGATGACTGTGGTGTGTTGAAATCCAGTGTTGAGGATACGTTGTGCAGTCAAGGTGATGCGT
Organism: Lissotriton vulgaris; assembly: GCF_964263255.1. Taxonomy (NCBI): domain Eukaryota; kingdom Metazoa; phylum Chordata; class Amphibia; order Caudata; family Salamandridae; genus Lissotriton; species Lissotriton vulgaris. Next base: position 1,946,845,054 of record NC_141689.1, read on the forward strand.
CCATTCCAAGGAGCTGCGAAGCTGCAATGTGGAGTCCAGAATCGTCATCGAGGCTGCCGTCAATGAAGAATGAAAGGGCTTGCGCTGAGGATGCAGCAAGCAGCAGCAACTCCAATAAGCCTCAATGCAATGTGGCTCTTTGCGATGGGTCCAATCCATGCAGCAGCGGAGATGCTTCAGTTCTGCTGTGCAGCAGATGGGATACTCAGTTCCCCTGGATCACAGAGGCTGGCAGAGCACTTTACACACACTGCCAGGGGTTCAGGGCTGGGGTGCAACCACTTGGCAGGGTAGACTCACAGATGGAAACGTCCAGGAGCAAGTTGTTTGAAGTCTGTTGTGTCCCCAGAGCTTTAGATCAGGAGGCAAGCCAAATAGCCATAAGGGACACTCTAGGGTTCTTGTTTCAAGAGTTGCAGTCCAGTACTTCTCACCCAAGCAAGAGGACAGCAGGTCAGCCCGGCAGGGCAGCAGTCCTTCAGTCCTTCAGAGCAGTTATCCGGCAGAGTGTCAGTCCTTTCAACAGCAGAGCAGTCCTTCTTCCTTGTAAAGTATCCACAGTTCCAGAAGTGTATTGAAGTGCTGGTGTGAGGTGCCTTTGAAATGGATAGAAGATTCTTGAGGCAGCCCTTTGAAATCCACAGGTGCCCGGTCCTCCTAGCCCTGTCTCCAGACTAACTACAGGTGGTATGCAGCTTTTTTATGAAGACAGGACACAGTCTATTTAAATGTAAGTGGGGCTCGGAACAGCACCTCCCTCCCATCCTGCCAGTGATGGTTCATCCAGTCACACTTAACCTCTTGATTGCTCATGCTGAGCTCATCATGAGCCACGGCGCTCCGGTGCTCATGATGAGCTCAGCTCGTCATGGCCCGTGGAACGCTCACACGTGGGGATAATTCCCCCGCTGTGCTGAATGTTCAACGGAGCCAATGCACCTGTGACGAGCTGAGCTCGTCATGAGCATGCGGGCGCTGTGCGGGCCCCCTTCCCCCCAGCACAGAGGGGGATTAACCCTCGCAGAAAAGGGGTTAAGCTCCCCATTGTGTGTGGCTGTCTAGGAGGAATACACAAAGCCCAACTGCCAACTATACCCAGTCATGGTACCCAAAAAAAGGCTGCAGCTGCTAAATGGCTGAAGAAGGAAAATGCTAACTTTCAAAAAGTGTAATTTACCAAACTGTAAATTAAAATCCGACTTCACCATGAGTTAGGATTTTATTACAATTCCAAGGACACCAAAACAGATTGCCTGCTCCTATTTGGAAATTACAGTTATATAATGCAATAAGGTAATTCCTATGTTATCCTAGCGAACAACAACTTTAGATGTTTTTCATTACCAGGACATGTAAAACTTAAAAGTACATGTCCACAATTTTAATTACACTGCACCTTGTGTCCCGGGCTGTTCAAGACATAACTTTTTGGTGACATATGTATTTAAAAGGATGGTTTGGACCAGGCATGAGGTTATTTTGCCAGGTCGAAATGGAAGTTTCAAACTGCAGACATACAGGCAGCAATGGCAGGCCCGGGACATGTTTGAATGCTACATAAGTGGGTGGCACAATCATAGCTGCATTGGCCACTTTTACGGCCTGTTCAATGGTAGTGACAATTTACAAGGGACTTCCAGGTAAATTAATTGTGCCAATTGGGTTTATGCCAGTATTATCATGTTTTAAGCAGAGAGCACAAGCACTTTAGCACTGGTTAGCAGTGGTAAAGTTTGCAGAGTCCTAAAACCAGCAAAAATAAAGTTAGAAAATAGTAATGTTATGGGCAAGCAGGTCATTAGGGGGGAAGCCATGCCAAGGATGCCAGGTCTAGCCCCCACTATTTATGCAAAATCATTGTAAATCTAGGCCAAAGAACAGACAATTCATAACTAACTGAAAGCATGTGAAAAGATGACCCACTGTAGTAAACTGGTAGAAGGAATCTTATGAACATATTTGCGGCATAACAGACAACATATTTTTTGCTCAGCCCAACGAGTCACATAAGAACAAAAGACCCAATAAAGATCAATGAGATCCTGCTCTTAAGACAAAGAATGACATTCTCTAATGACACTCCTAACATTAGCAGCAGAAGCAGCTTGGGCATGGTCAATCTTTTCAAAAACACAATTTGAAGCAGACAGGTGTACCAGAAATATTGAGGAGGGAAAGGTAGAGGGCACCTAGATACATTAGAATGTACGTCCGCCTCCATGTGACTGCCCTCAAAATAGGACTGGCCCTCACTCATTCTAACCCCAGATATGTGCTTTTCTCTTTGGGGAAACCACAGCGGATACTGGGCAACAAACTGTTTTGCAGCTACACACTTAAAGACCTGTGCCTACTTAACTACTTAACTATTTATTAAATGTTGCTGCAAGGGTGACCTGCCACGGATGTGTAGCCATTGACACTTGGAACCATTGTATGCAAAACAACCTTCATGTAGTTGCATTCAAAACAGCAATAGCACTCACCAATAGCCCATTCAGCTATGGGTTTCAAATGAACAGGTTCAAGTGATGATGGCAGAAAATTGGTGTGCAGCCTGATGACTGTTTTTATTTTATTTCTTTAGGTTTTTAAAGCACAGCCAGAACTTATGTCCTTGTATAAAAATGTGTGCTACTGACGATCAGCTGGTATGATTAAAGTCTAAAGATGGACGTGGATCCATCTCTTCCAATTGTTCTATTTTATTTTATTCCCTTTCTCTGGAGTCCAAGACTACCTTCATCAGTTCGGCCTACAACCCCTTGAGAAACACCTTCAGGTACGAGGAGCATGCCTTCTCTTAATCTAGCCTTAACTCAGGTTTGACTGTTTGCAAAAGATACCATAGTGTAATACCTGTTAATTTGTGATGTATTTGTATAACAAACTGGTCCATCTGGACTCTGTTCCTTTTAGCTCTGCACTGCACAAGTATGTTTATAAAACACTATACAGAATATCAGGATGGTTATAATAACAAAAGATCAAGGGACGTTAAAAATGTTTATTTTTATCAAAGAAATACATATACAGTGTGAGTCTGTGAAAATGTCTGTGTTTGAACGTTGTCCATATGTGTGTCTAAGAGTAGTGTATGTCTGTGAAAGGGAAAGGGTTGTGTGGGTGTATGGGTGTAGGCAGGAACATCTAAAGGATTTTGGGGGCTCCGCTACCTGGAGTAACTCTGAGTGTATTATCGCTTTCCAGCTCATTCACACCATCAGCAACTATGATCTGATCATTGACAACCTTTGTTTTTGGCCCCCAAACCTTTAAGGGGTCCCCAGTCCTTCAGGGGGCCCTCATTCAGAGCAAAACCTTTGAATATGTATGAGATGTTGGAGACCTGGGAGCCCCTTTCATATTGTGCAGAGGTCCACATCATGTTTGTGTTATGCCACTGTCTGTAACTTTCATCAACGCTTAATGATTGGACCCCTAGAAAGCTGGGGGACCTTAAAACATATCTAGATTTCCAGGTGTTTGTATGTGAAGCTGTGTGTTTATATTGTTTAGTATATGTGAAAGATATAGTATGTATCTTCGGATATGTGATGGTTGTGTGTAATGTTTATGAGAGAATGTGTGTGTAATATATATATAGGATGGATCTGTTTAAGTACATTAGAAAATTAAAATTGAGAAAACTTTACCTTCTGAATAAAAACAAAACTCGAAAAACACCCACTAATAGCGGCGCAGAGGGAGCCGACTCACAGATAATATCAGCGGGGGAATATGAGCTCCACTGTGACCTACGGGAACTATACAGGGAAGGTGGCACGGATGACACCATTGATGCTGATATACCATTGACAACTGACACCCCGGGGGCAACGCACTTCAGACCAAAGTCAACGTTTAATCCAGTGCTAGTTCATGACAACATTGATGTTTTTAATGAATTGGTAACGTCAGAAATTAAGAATCTACACAGGGTATCAATGACCAATGACAATAAGAACCAGAAGCGGAATAGTGCCTATGGGAGTCTGATGAAAAAACTACAGAGTGAGAGCAAGGTGATCATCAGATAATCGGAGAAAGGGGGCAACATTGTCCTTTGGCCCAGGCACCTATATATGGAGGAGGCCTTAAAACACCTAACCAATAGACAGTGTTATGGCAGGAGTGATTGGCAAACCGTAAAGTCAGCATGGAACAATTTCAACTCCAAATTACATGCTTGGAAGAGCAAAGGGCTTCTGAGTAGGGATGAGCTCAAGTTCCTGAAAACCAATTACCCGGTGATTCCGGTATTTTACTTGATCCCCAAAGTACATAAAGATCTGACCAAACCACCGGGGAGGCCGATCATTTCGGCCAGACAGGGGATGTTTGAAAATACTTCCCGGTACATCGACCATTTTCTTCAGGAACATGTAAAAGCTTTACCCTCATATTTGAGGGACACGGGGGACTTTCTGGAGAAGATCAAAACAGTAGTGTGGCAGGACAACTATTTACTGATCACACTCGATGTGACCGCACTATATACCAGTATTAACCATGGTGACGGGTTGCGAGCAGTGGGACACTTCCTGCGCAGCAAACCAGCTTCTATGTTAGAGCATAATGCAATGATCACTGAAATGATAGAGGTTTGCCTTACCAACAATTATTTTCTGTTTCAAAGTAAAATATTCCAGCAGTTGAGAGGAGTGGCGATGGGGGTTCTGCTTCTCCCCTAGCTATGTGTGCTTGCACATGGGGCTGTGGGAGGAGCAGGTCTTAGGGACCGCCTTCGCGGATGTGATGTTAAACAACATAATACCATGGCACAGGTTCATTGACGGCCTCTTCATAGTGTGGAGGGGGTCGGAAATTGAGGCAGAGAAATTCATTTCTGATGTAAATGTTAATAATTTGAATTTAAGCTTCACTGGTCAGATTAGCAAAAATATGGTTAATTTCTTGGATGTTGAGGTGTACATTGAGGGAGGCAAGTTGGACACTAGGTTGCACCGCAAGGAGACAGCGGGCAACACAGTCTTACACCCGTCAAGTCATCACCCAGCCCACCTGATCGGAAGCATCCCCTATGGGGAGATGCTGAGGATCAGGAGAATCTGTAGCACGGAAGAGTCATGTTCCCAAGCTCAAAACTGTAGCGAAGAGAGGTTCCTGGAGAGGGGCTATTCGGTGTCCTTGGTGGAGAAAGCTATGATGAGAGCCAACAAGCATACAGATTACCAGAATCAAGAGGGTGAACCAAGGGAAACCCAAGAGAAGGGAAGTAGCGAAACGGGCCAGCCTAGGCTAATAACTGCATACAGCCGACAACATAGGCAGCTACAGAACATAATCCGTAGAAACTGGCCCATCATTAAGGGGGACCCCGTTATTGGTAGATCTCTTGCAGATAAACCGGCAATCATGTACAGCTGTGCGAGATCTATGAGTGATATGCTGGTGAAGAGCAGCCGTGAGGTTGTAAACAATAACATCTGGCTGCAGTCAAGTAAGGGCTTCATAAAGTGCGCCATATGAAAGGCGTGCAAAATGGGAAAGAATAAAACAACATACATGACCCTATTTAGTGAGATACCTTTACCCATCACCAAAAAGATCACGTGTAAATCTGAGTTCGTCGTGTATGTGCTGGAGTGTGCGTGTGGCCTGCAATATGTGGGTGTTACCAAGTTGCAGGTCCACAAGCGCATACTCCAGCACATGCGGGTGGTCAGTAACCGTGATGAGGCCTACCCAGTGGTGAGGCATATCAACTCCTGACACAATGGTGATCTGGGGTGCTTGAGCTATTTTGCCATAGACATAGTCCCACCACTTCGTGGAGGGGGGGATAGGGAGGCCCATCTTAGTCATCCTACTCACTTAGGCAAACAATGGATCATACTTACATACTTACTTAACTACACACTTATACAAACACCACTCCATCTATTCATTTAGATAGTAAGTCATACTTAGTGAATTATAAAATCATTATTACAAGTATATAGCTATCCATACAGTCACTCACACAATCATTGAGTCTTATGGATACTTATTTATATACAGCAACTGACACATACACTGCCTTTTATTTTTCTAGTTTGTTGGATATGTACCATTGAGAAATATATTTGCTCATCACCACACCCTTAAAGAGATTCACTCACCCAAACTGTTAGAACATGTAATTTTAACTTCATATATCTACTGAATCAACTATTCACACAACTTTGGACAGTCACACACCCCCCAAAGAACCACACACTTTCACTCTCTCATACAAATACTCATTTATCTAATTAATACCTAATATAGACTTTCACATAGCTAGTAACCAACTGGAGAACCAGTTTACACAACAACTGACAAAGTGATACAGATATTCACACAGTTTAGTCCCTATCCACTATATTTAGTGAGACACTATAATTTGGTCAAGAAAACAGTCAATTACACTGCTACTAAATCCTCCATCCAAATATTTATTTATATATATCCACTCATTCTTCAATGCAAATTGCTATATATATAATGCATATTTAAATAAAGAAGCAAACCAAATTCACTGGATGATGTCATCAGTGATGTCATTTGAGATGTCATCAGTGATGTCACTGACCATGTCATGAATGATCTAATATGTGACATCATCAGCAGTGCATTGCGGGTGCGCGAAATATAGTTAGTACAACTAACTATATAGAAGCAATTTCAATGGTTTTGTATGAGTGAAATATCCAGCAAATTATAACACCCCTAAAACTTTTTTGAGTGAATTTCAAAGGTTTTTTTAAAGCTAATTCCTAACTATATAAGGTCTGAAACCTATGGTGTTTTCAGTGAATTTCAAAGATTTTTTAAATGCTAATTCCTAACTATATAAGGCCTGAAACCTATGGTTTTTTAGTGAATTTGCAAGGTTTTTTAAATGCTAATTCCTAACTATATAAGGCCTGAAACCTACGTTTTTTTAAGTGAATTTTCAAGGTTTTTTAAATGCTAAATCCTAACTATATCTGGCGTGAAACCTATATTTTTTTCAAAAAACTTCAAAGGTTTTGTAAATGCAAATTCTATTAGCGAATAACGTTTTTATATGTTAATATCCTTCTGGTACCACCTGAGCAGCCATCTTGTTTCTCAGTAGAACTGAGGCACAAGAGAACACAAAACAAGAGTGGAAAACGCAAAAAGGGGGCAGGGTAGAGACCCCTGACCCCCTAGCCCTTCTCAGGTTGTCCCAGAAGGACCCCCAAGGGCAAAATTATTATTTATTTTTTCTAATTCTTAACTATATAAGGCCTGAAACCTATGTTTTTTTCAGTGAATTTCAAAGGTTTTTTAAATGCTAATTCCTAACTATATAAGGCCTGAAACCTATGGTTTTTTAGTGAATGTGCAAGGTTTTTTAAATGCTAATTCCTAACTATATCTGGCGTGAAACCTATGGGTTCTTAAGTGAATTTGCAAGGTTTTTTAAATGCTAATTCCTAACTATATCTGGCGTGAAACCTATATTTTTTTCAAAAAACTTCAAAGGTTTTGTAAATGTAAATTCTATTAGCGAATAACGTTTTTATATGTTAATATCCTTCTGGTACCACCTGAGCAGCCATCTTGTTTCTCAGTAGAACTGAGGCACAAGAGAGCACAAAACAAGAGTGGAAAAAGCAAAAAGGGGGCAGGGTAGAGACCCCCTGACCCCTTAGCCCTTCTCAGGTTGACCCAGAAGGACCCCCAAGGGCAAAATTATTATTATTTTTTTTATGAAATCGCGGGGTACGCGCACGGTACGCATACATACGCGCGCATGTACGCGTACGGTGCGCGTACCCCGCGATTTTTCGATTTTCTTTTTTTTTTTGCCCTTGGGGGTCCTTCTGGGAAGGGCTAGGGGGTTGGGGGGTCTCTACCCTGCCCCCTTTTCGTGTTTTCCACTCTTGTTTTGGGCTCTCTTGTGCCTCAGTTCTCCTGAAAAACAAGATGGTGGCCAACTCTTCCTGGTTTGGACAGTTTGGAATATTGACAGTCGAATACCAGCCAATCAGAATCCCGTAAGCTCATATAGATATATATGTGTTTTTGAACCGAATTTTTATAAAAACCACTGGAGCAAATTTCACCAAACATAGCAAAGGTACATCTGCGTACCAGTCCCTACAATTTTGCAAAGTTTGGCGTAATTCCGTTCAGCGGTTCGGGCTGTAGACTTGTCAGACCGTCCTATGGAAATTAACATGGGGAAAACACGTTTTGGGACCCCCCTTTTTTCTCAGCCCCCACTTCAACAATCCCCCCGAAACTTTCAGGGAAGGAGCGGAGCGGAGCTGGCAAATTTTGAAAAATTACACGCTAATTCCTCAACCGGCGCCAAAGTTCTTCCCAATAGAATTTTGCGGATTTCCTATGGTAGCTAATCCTAACTATATATACCTACTGGCTATCCAAGTAGAAAATAATGAAATATACCTCTTGTAGTGTAAAGTGAATCTTCATTGGCTACAATATCTTTTTATGTATAATCTGCCTTACAACTATGATTTGTTTCATTATGCCAAGATTAAATGTCCGAAAATATCTTTCGATCTTTTGTTCTTAGAAAAATCAGAAAATGTCTTCCAAAAAAACTTTTTTCACGTTTGGGTGGGCACCTGTCAATATTTGGATCTAATTTTTCATGTTAAAAAGGCATATGTTGAATTATAAATGCTATGGAATCAAATGCATTTAAGCAGTGAGAAAAAAATACAGTAAAATGGATGAAATTCACAACTTTTATTACATGTTTCATGAAAACGGAAACTGTATTTTGAAGATACATTTTTTTTGTATTCATTCAAATTACTTCTTCCATTAATCATAGCATATTAAACGCATTCATGTGGATAGTAAAACTTCTATGTCTATGACAACATGTGACGCACTTGCACTTTAAAAATGGGCTGAGCACAATGCATTGTCATGTGATCAAGGCCACAGGGACGGCCGAAACGCGTCGTGGCAAAGCTGTTTTGGGAAAATTAATAAATAATTGAATGCTGCAACAAGCTGGTCCATGCCTCGTATTTCCACTTGATGGGTGGAGTGCTGCTGCTGCTGCGAGGTATTGCAGATATATATATATATGTATATATTCACTGAAAAAACCATAGGTTTTACACCAGTTATAGTTAGCTGGAAATTTTACTGACATAAAACCATTGAAATTCCCACGTTATAGTTAGTTGGACTCACTATAACTTGCGCGCCTGCAATGCACTGCTGATGACGTCACATATTACATCACTCATGACATGGTCAGTGACATCACTCATGACATCACTGATGAAACCATCCAGTGAATGTGTGTCTTTCTGAAAAATAAATATGTTTTATATATGTATTTGTTATGTTATGTTATGTTATGCTATTTATGGGTCTTATATAGCGCAACGGCTACTCCAAAGGAGTGTCCCGGCGCTTTGTGCTCCAGACCCAGAAAAGAGACTGAAAAAAACATAACAGCAAAAAATGAAAACAGATAATGCGGATAAAAATGCTCTAAACGGAAAATAACCAAGTCTTAAGACCCTTCCTGAAGGCAAGCAGATTAGATGTGGACCGCAGGGGCAGTGGTAAAGAATTCCACAACTGAGGGGCCAGGAATCTGAAGGACCGACCTCCCAGACGCGCCCTCTTTATACGGGGGACTACCGCAAGTGCTAGTGACTCCGATCTTAAAGATCGTGTCGGCTGGTAGAAATCCAGCCTCTTCTGTAGGTATTTTGCACCCGTGGCGTGCAAGGCTTTCTGGGCTAATGTCAAGGCCTTGAACATTATCCTCTTCCGTATGGGGAGCCAATGGAGGGATTGCAGCAAGTTTGAGGCACTGGCTCGACGATGCAGGCCGAAGATAGCTCGTGCTGCAGCATTCTGAGTCACCTGCATACGCTGTAAGAGGTATTCCGGAAGACCCAGATACAGAATGTTAGCATAATCCAATCTGGATCCGATGAGGGCCTGTACAGTTATTCTCCGATGTTCCTCAGACAGCAAAGGAAAGAACTTTCGGAGCATCCTGAGGATACCGAAACAAGTCCCTGTAAGGGTTGCCACCTGGGATTTGAGCGTAAGCCCGTTGTTGATTTTAATTCCCAGGTTCTTAGCCCATTTAGAAGACTGGGCTGGAGGGAACATGTCGGCAGGCCACCAACCATGCCAGTCCGGTTCCAATTGACATCCAAAGAAAAGTATCTCGGATTTGTCCGAGTTACACTTGAGGCTGTTCAGATGGAACCAGTTAAAAACAGCCCCAAGGCACTCACGGATACTTTCCCCATCGAATTCTTCACTCTTACGGCAGGTGAAAAGAAGCTGGGTGTCATCAGCATATGAGACGATCTGGGCCCCGTAGGACTCCACCAAAGTCGCCAGAGGGGTCATGAGGATGTTAAATAGAGTAGGGCTCAATACTGAGCTCTGAGGAACTCCGACTCCCAATGGCGGCATTTCGGGAGATCCAGAGGAGGCCCAGACCGTTTGTCGGCGGTTGGCTAAGAAGGAACGAAACCAGTTGAGCACCGACCCCCCTAGACCGATGTCATGTAGTCTTGTGAGGAGATCCTCATGGGGGACGGTGTCAAAAGCCGCCGACAGGTCTAACATAACTAACATCACCCTGCCGCCGGCATCCAGCACCTCCTTCACAATCTCTGAGACTTCCAGGAGCGCCGTCTCGGTACTTAAGTTGGATCGAAAGCCCGATTGAGACGCATGGAGAAGCTCATTCGACTCCAGGAAGTTGGAGAGCACGCTGTGGACATGTTTCTCCAGGATTTTGGTAAGTGCTGGAAGGAGCGAAATTGGTCTATAATTGGACGGGGCTTCCGGGGCAAGGTTGGGCTTTTTAAGGAGAGGAATACCCATGGCCTGTTTCCAGGAGTGTGGCAAGGCTCCCTGACTCAAGGAAAGGTTGAGAATAGGATTAGCTATGGGGTTAACAACATCGGCCATTCTAGCCAAAAATTTTGCCGGGCAGGGATTGCATGGTGAGCCAGATTTAAGATTCCTCATCAAAGCTAAAGATGAGGAAATTGTGAGGGGTGGAAAGTCCAACAGAGCCGGACCAGAGATAGGCCGGTGAACAATCTTATTCGACAAGATCAAAGGATCAGCTATCGGTCTCGGAGGAAAGGAGTCCTGAATCTGCCTAATTTTGGTAGTAAAAAAATTAGCAATGGTGTCAGCCCAGGTCTCATCCGGAACTTCCTGAGCTGAAATCGACTGCGGGGTGGTAAATTCTCGTACAATCGAAAAGATCTCCTTACAGGAGTTAGCTGCTTCCTCAATTTTTTTTAGCAAAGTAGCACTTCTTTCCCTGTAGAATTAAACCATGATAAGATTTCATCATGGATTTGTAGGTCCGTTTTGCCTCAGCATCATATTGGGCTCTCCATGCCCGTTCGGCGACTTTACATTGTCTACGGGAGTGGGCCAACTCCGCCGTAAACCAGGGGGCCGAAATGCGTTTAGTATCAGATCTAGGTGGCTGTAAAGGGGCCAGCTCATTCAATCTAGCTAAGAGCCAGGACTGCAGGGTATCCAGGTCATGCTCCAGATCACCAGTATAGGAAGGAGGATGGTTCACCAGGGCCTGGGCTAACAGGTCAGGAGTCACCCGATGATACACCCTGTAGCTACTTCCCAACTGTTTATTGGCACTGGTAGCTGGTTTCTCAGTGCCAGATATTTGAAAGTGAGCAAGATGATGATCGGACCATAGTACCGGCAAGAGTGCAGTAACCACAATTGGTGAGGTGGAGAAGATCTGATCTAATGTGTGACCTTTGTCATGGGTCGGGCCGGAAAGATATGGGAACAGGCCCAGAGCAGAAGTGATATCCAGCAGCTTAATGGCATCCTGATCCTGCTGATCTTCCATATGGAAGTTGAAATCTCCCGCCAATAAGCACTGCTCCGATCTCAGGACTAGTACAGACAAGACCTGCTGGAGATCCTCAAAAAAAGACCCCACAGGTCCCGGAGGCCTATATACCTCGAGACCCTTCACAGCTTGTTGAGGTGATAAGGATAGGGTAAAGGCCAGGGATTCGGCGCCCGTGATAGTCTTCGTGTACATAACTGCACACGTGAGAGATTTTTTCACAACTAAGGCGACTCCTCCCCCTCTTCCCTTGACTCTATCTTGTCTATAGATGTTATACTCAGGGGGAATGGCTGCCGCTATGTCCGGGTGAGAGGACTCATTGAGCCATGTCTCAGTGAGCATAAGACAAGTAGGATTGTTCGTAGAAAGGAGGTCAAAAATCTCCTGAGTATGTCTGTGCAGCGACCTGGTATTAAGGAGTAAGCAAAGATGTTGATGGAAGAATAAATGGTTAAATAAGTGTGTAAATGGATAGCTTTAAAAAAACAAAAATTGATTGGTTAACTGGCTTATTAAGTGTATTTTAGTGAATACATATATTAGCGAGTAATTTTTAAATATTTAAATATATGTATCAGTGTTTCACTTTGTGTATAATTGGCTGAATGGGTTGGTGACTGACTTACTGTTTGTATGTGTTTTTAAGACAGCAACTGTGTAGGATTGTAAGGGTGGATGAGTGTGTATATGTGTATGTTAGTGAGTGAATGACTGTCTCACTAGTGTCTTTATGAGTAACTACATATGTTTTAATCTAGTATATGTGAGTATTGATGTATATAAGTAAGTATATGTGAGAGTGAGAGATTTTAAGGGTTGCTGTTTAAATAAGTATGTGTTTCTATAAGAGATTGTTTAAGAGAGTAAGTATGTGTAAGTTTCCTTAGAAGTAATGTGCTAGTGTGTGTATAGCTGTATATGCAAATAAATGGATGTTCAATAGTTTATTTGCATGTGTGAGTATGTGTGTGAGTAACTTTTGGAAGACTGTCGGTGTGTAACAGGATGTATAGGTGTATCACTACATAGGAGGAGTGAGTATATGTATGAGTGACTATATAGAACTGTTGCTGAATGAGTGGATGTGTAAATAGATGGTGGAATTACTGAATTGGTTGTTGTAACTGGTATGGGTATCTCCATTTTCTTGAAAATGTTAGTTTCTATTTTTGAATATGTGTTTCAAGGGTTACATTACACTGAAAGGAGGTTTGTCAGTCTGTCACAAGGATGGTGTTATCAGTGATGTCATGAGTGATGTCACTGACCATGTCATGAGTGATGTAATATGTGACATCATCAGCAGTGCATTGCAGGCGCGCAAGTTATAGTGAGTCCAACTAACTATAACGTGGGAATTTCAATGGTTTTATGTCAGTAAGCCCCGGAGAGCACCCCGGAAAGCATAGTCTTTTGAAGCGCCCCAGGGCGCGCTCCGGAGAGCGTCCTGTTAGCGCTATTGCCGCGAACGAAAACAACATCGTGACGTATCGCGTAGCTGCGTCCACGTGATACACACAGCGTAAGCGCACCCGGAAGCACTCGAGCGAATACGATCGCGCAATGTAAACATCCGACGCGCTTACGCGACGCGACCCGAGGCGCGCCCACGGGCGCACCCGGGGGCGCGCCGCATCAGCGCGTCGGGTCATGTGACCTGAAAATAACACTTTTAATTGGTGCAGAACAGTTTTGGTTTCATAATGATGAAATCCCTAGTCTTGTGACCTGAAAATAACACTTCTCACTGGTTCAGGACATTTTTTTTTTCCAAATGATAAAAGACCCCACCTTTTTTCCTTATTCTGACTTTGTCCTTTGACTAAGGAAGACCTGTTTTGAAATCTTTGAGGTATATTTTGTACTTTGAAATGGCTACAGTAGCAGAATCAGCTGGAGCATCTGCACCACCACCACCACCACCAAGAGGACCACCACAACATCACATTGGTGGTCAAGAAGAAGAGGAGGAGGAGGAGGAGGAGGAGGGGACGAGGAGGAGGTGGCTGGAAGAACACAATACCCCAATCCAACCCAAGCCACACATTGTATGGGAGTTTTTTCCATCCCTGAGGGAAAAAGTGAATGCGGCAAAGGTGACTTGCCTTATTTGTGACACGGAACTCTCAAGGGGTAACCCAAATAAAAAATATTCATTTGGGAACAATACCATGATAAGGCATATGCAGCGCAAGCATCCTAACAACTATGCTGCCGTAGAAATGAGAGAACTGGCCAGCAACCCTCCCCAATCTACACCCAGCACCTCCAAACGAAAACAACCCACTCCATCGGCACCAGAGACAAGGGAGACAATCCCTTGCATTCAACCACGGTTTGGAGAATTTAGGGTCACCTGTATTTTTTGTGGTAAGACCAATTCCTATGTTGAGCAGAGCCTAAACCTCATCCTCCTTGCTGGTGGCAACCACAATTGCCCCAAAAACCCCTAATTTTTACCTGTTTATTTTTTTTGCTCCTGTTGAGCCATTTTCAATTCCCTGTTTTTTGTTTCTCCCCATAAAAATAACCCCAAAAAAAACAAAATAGTTCATAAAAGCCAGAAAAAGTACAAAATGTTCAAAAAACATTAAAAAAATATAAAACAACAAATAGAAGAAAAAAAACAGTTCTTTTTAGAACTACCTCCAATTTCTAAAAAAAAGGCTACATTTTTTAAAAACTCTTTCATTCATTTTTCCCCATAGAACGCTCCCCGGTCCGCTCCTTGGTGCGCGTACCGGGCGCTCCCCCCGCGCAAATCAAAAAATTTTTTTTTTCAACCGGGGGCCCTTTTATAGCCCCCACATCAAACCTAGGGGGTCAAGGGGGGTCTACTCTGCCCCCTTATTGTCATTTCCCCCTTTGTTTTTCCCACCTCTTGTGTCTCGATCCTACCGAGACACAAGATGGTGGCCGCTCCAGACTGTTTTGAATGTTTACAGACACCCAAGAGCCAATCAGCTTTCCATGCGCACCTCACGTGCCGCGCCCAGAGCGCTCCCCGGTGCACGTACCGGGGCGCTGCCGTAGATATATATATTTTTTTTAACCTAAATTACTCAAAAACCACTGAAGCACATATCTTGAGACATAGCAAAGTCACATCGGGCTACCAGTCCCTACAATTTTGCCAAGTTTGGTGGAAATCCATTCAGCCTTTCGGGCTAAAAGTGAGTTCGACCACCCTAAGGAAATTAACATGGGGAAAACACGTTTTGGGACCCCTCTTTTATCTCGGCCCCCGCTTCACGAATCCTCCCCAAACTTTCAAGGAAGGACCGGAGCTCCGCGAGGCAAATTTGAGGAAATTTTCAGGCAGATTCGTCAATTGGCGCCAAAGTAATTCACAATAGAATTTTGAGATTTTGCATTGAAAAAAATCCTAACTATAACTACCTACTGGCGACCGCCAGTAGGTTATATATATATATATATATATATATATATATATATATATTTTACTTTTGTTTCTTCTTCCCACGATTCCCGCAGATGAAGACACGGCACAGCAACAGATTAGTTTCTCATAGATTTATTTTAACACCATGTGCAAATTAAAGTGCATCAAAAACGGACGGTCTACGCGTTTCGGCTCCTTGCCTTCAACTGGACCATAGAGTCCTCGAGTCTAGACCTGATTTAAAAGTAGTGCTATGTGTGAGTACCCTCTTCCCTTTCCATGGTCATCTAGACCAGCAACCTTGCACAGTGTTTCTAGGCCGGCACATACCTGCGGCCATTTTGCAATTTTCAAATTACCGTAAAGTACTCGTGTTAAATCAAACCTTTACAAACCACAATATAGTATTTACAATGCTATGCTTATCTAATCAAAATACCCTTTTCCCCTGTACAGTTCTAATCATATAGTAATATTTTTTACCTTTCAATTTTTGCTATTTCCAGTGAAGTACTATTCTCTTCTTAAGGGTTAGCTTATTTCAAAACATATTGTCAAGTTTTTATAGCCATACTAAAGTCCCACAAATATATATACATTTTTCCATAAATCATAACCGATATCAAAATCATGTATCTACAAGTATGTACATATTTAGTAGGTTCTAGATTCTATGGCAATTTCCTACTGAGGTTAGGGGGTTGACTATTCATGATATCTGTAAAGTACCTTATATCAATTAAGTCCACATCCCAGTAATCCCTCTTGAGTTCTATGTTTGTCTCTGTTTAACTACCCTTATTATATACTGTACAAAGCGGCAATAGGGTTGAGTGATATTGTGGTTTAGGTTTCGGTATATGTGCTGTATCCAATGTTATCCACACCTATTTACATAATTCATCCTATTCATTATGTACATTAGTTAAGCTCCTCTGTTGTGAAAATTTCACTCTCATGATTACACCACCTCAGCTTCTATCTACAAATGTACATGTAGTTCGGCATCCAGATTGTGCCCAAAAGGCACCTCAGTTCCCATACTCAGTATCATTCTGGATTCAAGTCTTCTCAGTTGTACAGTTTGATCACCTCCTCTTTCTGAGATTTTGCTTAACTTGATTCCTGAATACTTTAGTAGAGTGGAATTGCCCTGATGATGTTTAGCAAAGTGTGTGGCCATCGGGTAGCATGGGTGCTTGTTCTTAATTGCCCTTAAGTGCTGAAGTATTCTTAATTTCAACTTATTTATTGTGCTCCCGATGTAAAACTTGTCACATGGACATTGTAGTCTATAGATCACGCACTTCGATTCACATGTAATGTGGTCTTTGATTTTTTCTGTTTTGCCATTTTGCAATTTGTAGTCTTTGATGTTCACTCCGTGCTCGCAGGCCTTGCACTTATAGCATCCCCAGAATCCTGGTGTGGTTAACCAAGTTTGTTTGCTCCCTTCCTTTTGATCCAGATGACTTTGTGTCAAGATGTCCCTTAGGGATGAAGTCTTTCGATATGCAATGCTAGGGTGCACTGTTAAGGTCTTCTTTAAGGTTTCATCCAAGAGTAAAACTTGCCAATGTTTTTGTAGTGCCTTTTTCATGTCGGTACTCTGATTATCAAAATCCATAATTAATCTAGTTACTCCATTCTCATAATTGATTTCAGGATCCATGATGTTTTCTGGCTTTTTGTTCCTCGGAACCAGTAGATCAGTTCTATTTTTCATGTGCCTTCTGGTTTTCGCGGAGGAGATTACTTCTTCAGGGTAACCCCTTTCAAGGAACCGTAGGCTCATTTTATTTATCTCCTCTGCCAGATCTTCCTGTTCAGAGCAGTTTCTTTTAGCCCGCAACATTTGGCCATATGGAATGCTCCATTTCAATCTTACAGGGTGTCCACTATTCGTGTGGAGGATGCTATTGCATGCAGTTGGTTTTCTGTGGATCTTGGAGCACAGTTTGTTATCCTTCACAAATATTTCCACGTCTAGGAAAATCAAGTTCCTAGAACTGATTGTTGAGGTGAAGTGTAGATTATAATCATTGTCTTCTAGGGATCCAATGAATGTTTTTAGTGAGTTCTCATCTCCTTCCCATACGATGAACAGGTCATCTATGAAACAACACCAAAGTTTTATTCTAGGCCCCTCCAGGTTTTCTTTATCTTTTTCACTGCCTCGCTTTCCCATGTCCCCATCAGGAGGTTCGCATAGGTGGGCGCAAATGATGTCCCCATTGCGGTCCCTTGCTTTTGGAGATACATTTCCCCCAGAAACAGGAAAGCATTGTGTGTCAGGCAGTAGTGAAGCATGTCTAATAGCATTGTTGTATGTTCCAACAGATTAACGGAGCGTGCTTCTAATGCTTTCTTGACGGCCTTTACACCATCCTCATGGCGAATTGAGGTGTAAAAAGAGGCAACATCAATGGTTGCCATTAAGTATGTTGATTTCCATTCACTTTCAGAGATTTTTTGTAAGAAGTCCATTGTATCCCTCAGAAAAGATGGTAAGGCTGTCACGTAGTTCATTAGGAAAATGTCTATAAATCTTGATGTGGATTCCAATAATGATCCTATCGAACTTACGATTGGTCTTCCTGGAGGGCATTTAAGGGATTTGTGCACCTTTGATAAAAAGTATATTGTAGCAACAATTGGGTTTTCAGTTTTTAGATAGCAATATTCATTTAAGTCAAGTAGGCCTCTTTCTTTCCAGCACAACAACATGGAGTGATATTCCCTGGTCCACTCCTCCATGGGGCTTTTTGTCAATTTTTCATAATGTTCTTGATTCTCTAGTTGCCTATTTGCTTCCTCGATGTAGCTGGAAACGTCCTGTACAACAAGATTGCCACCTTTATCAGATGATTTGATAATTATTGTTGCATCGTTTTTCAATTCGGAAATGGCTTTATACTCTTCTGGTGAGAGATTTTGTTTTTTCTTCCCTGCCCTGGCCGATTTATCAGAGATCTTTGTGATTTCTTCAACCATTAGTTCTTGAAACAAATCCACTTTGTTGCCCGGTGGAAGTTGCGGACAGAATCTGGAGTTTCTTTTTAATCCGCTGTTGCCTCCAAAATGTGTTGGTATCCCCAGAGTGTCACAGAACTTGATTTGTGGAGATATCATGTTGTCTTCTTGGCTTGTTGAGGGGCTCTCCTTTATTGATGCGAGAGTTATCATGGCTGATAGATCTTTTTGTGCGACAGTTGATTTCGCTTTATTCATCTTAGGGACATGTGATTTTCTAGAGTCCTTTTCAGCAAAGTATTTTTTCAGTTTTACTTTGCGGCAGAATTTATATAAATCAATGCGTGCATTTGGTACATTCATAGCTTTCGTGGGACAATAGGAGAGACCTCTATTTAAAAGTCTTAGCTGTATATCCGTCAATTCTTTGCTTGATAAGTTTATGACTATATTGTTGGGTATTGATATCTTCTTTCTTATAGCTACTTTCGCTTTCCTTTGCCTCTTTTTGGTTTTGCTTCTTTTTCCACCCCTTCTGGTTTTTGGTTTGTTGGGGGTTTCTTTGGTGGTCGTTGTTCCCTTCCCCACGCATTGGACCTGCCTCTTCCTCTCTGTCGCGTCACCATGTGTGCTGGCTGTATTTCCCCCCGAAAATCCAATGGTGTACTAGTGGATTCTCCTTCAACAGAGCTCACTTCAGAGCTATCAACCTCCTCCGTTGGTTCATTGACTGTATCCATGTTCTTGTCCATTGCCACATGGCTTCTCAGGGTGTCATATTTACGATCGAATGTGTAAATTCGCCCATTCAAGTAATCCAAACTGTCTCTGGTGTATTTGTTGGCCTTTCGTTTCTCCACTTCCATTTCATGTTTTGCCACCTTCTTTTCCATGTTCTCAATGATTTCTTTGTTTTCTTCCAATGTGGGAATGTCTGCGAGTTCAGATTCTAATGCTGTTATTGTACTCGTAATTTTCTCTAGTTTCCTTTCAGCATGGATGATCAAAGTTCTCATTAACTTGAAGGAGCATTCATTTGTATCCGTTTGCCATAGTTTGATTAAATCCATATCCAAGTCATTTAGGGTTGGCATTATAAGGATTCTCAATCCGCGCGGGATTCTCTTATATTCAATGTATTTTTCAAGTGTTGTTTTTTCCCACCACTTATTTATTTCTTGGATTCGCTGTAGTTGTAGCTCTCTAACTATGTTTGCAATCGTTCTTTCTATTGTTTTTTCTCCTCCATCCCCTTTAGATTCTGTAGTTACAGTGGGGGGACAGTCATCATTTAATAACTCGCTCGCCCTTAATTGGCGACTCCTGGATTTATCTGCCATTTTTAGCTGTGCTGGGATGACTTTAGTGACTTCTTATTGATGCACCGTTATTATTGCCAGGTGTGTCTTTTATTGTCAAATTTAAGGATGATCAGCTCCCTTATGGCAAAGTTCGCTGGCCTCCCAAGTGTCTGTTGCTCCTACTGAACACCCTGTGTTCATTCGGCTCTTGATATGCTGCACGGCCCCTTTAAGGGATTTTGAATTTCACCGATGTTTACAATGTGGCTTCTCGGCTCCCCTATCGGGTGATTTTCTATTGCCGGTTCATCCCGCTATATATATATATATATATATATGTATGTATATATATATATATATATATATTCACTGAAAAAACCATAGGTTATAGACCATATATAGTTAGGAATTTGCATTTACAAAACCTTGAACATTCACTGAAAAAACCATTGGTTATAGACCATATATAGTTAGGGATTAGCATTTACAAAACCTTAATTTACTCGCACAAAACCATAGAAATTCGCATATATAGTTAGTTGCACTAACTCTATATCGCGCACCCGCAATCCACTGCTGATCATGTCACATATTACATCATTCATGACATGGTCAGTGACATCACTGATGACATCTCAAATGACATCCCTGATGACATCACTGATGACAACATCCAGTGACTGTATGTTTCTGTAAAGATAAAATATGTCTTACATATTGCAGAATGAGTGGATGTGTAAGTGTCTGGATGAAGGATTTAGTAGGTGCATGACTGACTGTATGAGTGAGTGATTAAATGTGTCTCACTGAGTGCATGGGTTAGTGACTAAACTGTCTTAATTTGTGCATCATTATGTCTGTTGTTCTGTAAACTGCTGTATGTGTTGATGAGTAGCTATATGAGTAACTATATGGGTTATTGATTGGTTGCCCAAGTATTTGTATGGGAGACTGAGTGTGTGTGTGGGTGGCTGGGAGGTGTATGACTCTGTGCATAGATGTGTGAGCAGTTGATTCACTAGATGTATGGGTTCAAAAGTGTATGTGGAAACAGCTGTATGGGCGGTTGACTGTGTGCATGAGTGTATTGGTGAGTGAATGGATATCTCAGTGCTACATGTCAAAGTAAGTACATATGTAAAACACAGTACATGTGAGAGTTGACATATATAAATAACTGTGCATAAGAGCCAGTGAATGTGTGAGTGGCTGTATGGATCATGGTGAACTTGTATCAGGGATTGTATAAGAGAGTAAATATGTGTTAGTATATGTTTGAATAAGTAAGGTGTGTATAACTGTATAGTTGAGGAAATGGAGGTGTGATTGATTCTTTGCATGACTGACTAGGTGTGTGAGTAACTCCATGGATGAGTGACAGTCTGTGAGTGTCTGTTTACACTAAGTGTATCTAAGGTTATATTAGAGTCTGAAGAGGTTCATCGTATAATCACATGAATGATGTCATCAGTGATGTGATCAGTAATATCAAATGAGATGTCATCAGTGATGTCATCAGTGATGTCATTTGAGATGTCATCAGTGATGTCATCAGTGATGTCATTTGAGATGTCATCAGTGATGTCATTTGAGATGTCATCAGTGATGTCATCAGTGATGTCACTGACCATGTCATGAATGATGTAATATGTGACATGATCAGCAGTGGATTGCGGGTGCGCGATATATAGTTAGTGCAACTAACTATATATGCGAATTTCTATGGTTTTGTGCGAGTAAATTAAGGTTTTGTAAATGCTAATCCCTAACTATATATGGTCTATAACCAATGGTTTTTTCAGTGAATTTTCAAGGTTTTGTAAATGCAAATTCCTAACTATATATGGTCTATAACCTATGGTTTTTTCAGTGAATTTCATTGGTTTTTTAAAAGCTAATATCTATAGCTGTAAAATATATTCTTTATTACGTGACGTATCACGTAGCCACGTGAGACGCCTCATGACGCGTCGCATAAACGTGACGTATCGTCTCTGCAGCGCAAACAAAACCCGTAACGTAAGCGCGCCAGAGCACGCTTACAGATATATATTTTTTTTTTAACCTTAATTAGACAAAATCCACACGTGCACATATCTTGAGCCCTTGCAAAGGCACTTCAAACAAACAGTCCCTACAATTTTGCCAAGTTTGGTGGAAATCTATTCCTTTAAATTTTATTTTACTGTTTCTCTTGGTTTTCCCCTTCTTACGCTTACCGGAACGCTACCCGGTACGCAATTTTTTTTTTTTTTTTTTGCCCCGCGGGGCACTGTAATATCCCCCTCATCAATCCTAGGGGGCAGGAGGGGTCTACCTTGCCCCCTTTCCTTTATTTCCCCCTTCGTTTTTCACCACCTCTTGTCTCTCGATCCTACCGAGAGACAAGATGGCGGCCGCTCACGACTGTTTACAATGTTGACAGCCAATCAGCTTCTCCTCAGACTCCCGTTACGCTGCCGGTTAGCTGTCCGGTTCGCGTACCGGGACGCGCCTCTACGGCGAAAAATCGCAATTTATTATTTTTTTTGCCCCGCGGGGCACTTTAATATCCCCCTCATCAATCCTAGGGAGTCAGGAGGGGTCTACCTTGCCCCCTTTCCTTCATTTCCCCCTTCGTTTTTCATCACCTCTTGTCTCTCGATCCTACCGAGAGACAAGATGGCGGCCGCTCCGGACTGTTTATAATGTTGACAGCCAATCAGCTTCTCCTCAGACTCCCGTTACGCTGTCGGTTAGCTGCCTGGTTAGCTGCCCGGTTCACGTACCGATTTGCGCCTCTACGACAAAAAATCGCAATTTATTTTTTTTTTTTTTTGGTTCCGCGGGGCACTTTAATATCCCCCTCATCAATCCTAGGGAGTCAGAAGGGGTCTACCTTGCCCCCTTTCCTTCATTTCCCCCTTCGTTTTGGCCTCCTCTTGTCTCTCGATCCTACCGAGAGACAAGATGGCGGCCGCTCTGGACTGTTTAGAATGTTGACAGACACCGGAGAGCCAATCAGCTTCGCTTCGCAAAGCTCCGTTACGCGAAAAGTACGCGAACTGGTGCGCTATCCGGGACGCTGTCACAGATATATCTGTTTTTTTAAACGTTAATTTCTCAAAATCCACTGGAGCACATATATTGAGACCCAGCAAAGGCACATCGGGCTAACAGTCCCTACAATTTTGCCAAGTTTCGTGCAAATCCATTCAGCCGTTCGAGCTAAAAGTGAGGCCGAACGCCCTATGGAAAAATGAATGGGAAAAACGCGTTTTGGGACCCCCCTTTTTTCTCGGCCCCCCTTGACGGAACCCCCCCCAAATTTTCAGGGGCTGATCAGAAACAGAATGTGCCATTTTCCTGAAAATTTTAGCCGATTCCGTCCACAAACGCCAAAGTTATTAGACATAGAATTTTCAAAAGTTCCATAGAGAAAAAATCCTAACTATATATACCTACTGGCGACTGCCAGTAGGTAATATAGATATATATATATATATATATATATATATATATATATATATATAAATAGCATACTTTGGACTGCATCTGGAGCTGGATACATACATAGATTTGCCAATCATTGATTTGGTTATGTATCAGTGACTATATGAGGTGGGCTCCTCATACTATTGGGGAGTCATCTTTTACAATGTCTTCATTTATTTAAATATGTGTATATATATATATTTTTCTACTGAGATCTATATGTATATTTTCAAATTGATATATGTGTGTATATACATGAAATTATTTGTAAATACGCTTTATTTTAATTGTACATTTTACTAAAATTGTTGTACATATGTATTCCAGGAGCAGTCCAGTTGATATGCACTGTGTTCATTGCATAGTCTGTTTTTCAGTTTCATTGTGCAATGTAACAGCTGTTTACAATTATGTGTTACTGGTCACTTTAAATAAGGTATGGGTCCATGAGTAACGCGTCATGTGATCAAGGTCCAGGTCGGACCGAAACGCGTCATGGCGGCATACTGATGCGTGGCGAATTTTTCTTTCAATAAAAACTGAAAAGCACGAAAGATTGGGTCCGCGCTTATCTATCAGAGTCCTGTCCTTTGAGTGGATTCGTTTGATAGAGTACTGGTATATATATATATATATATATATATATATATATATATATATATATATATATATATATATATATATATATATATATATATATATATATATATATATATATATATATATATGTGTGTGAGTGTGTGGAATTCAGCACTTATAGTTAGCTTTACGTTCCCTGCATGCACTGCTTATGCCCACACATATTACATCACTCAAGGCATGATCAGTGACATCACTGATGCCATCTCAAATGACATCACTCCTTGCATCATCCAGTGAGCGTAACATAGATGAGTGTTAAACATATATACAAATGTACTACAAAAGTTAGATTAGTATACTATGTGCACTACTAATGAGTGATACTACTTTTAACACATATTACATGAATTGTTGTGTGACTCTGTGTATCAGTGGGTGTCTGAGGGGCTGTCTGGGTGGGTGAATGGATGTGTAAGTGACTGCATGGGTGAGTGAGTGGGTGACTAAATGGCTGTATGTGTGAGTGAATGAATGTGTAAGTGGCTGTACAGGTGAGTGAGTCGCTGTTTGAGTGGGTGTTTGATTAAGTGAGTGTATTGGAGGATAAATGACTATGTGGATGGCTGCATGGGAGAGTGAGCAGATCTGAGAATGCTTGTATGGATGCGTGAATGGGTAAGTAAGTGGTTGTGTGGGTGTGTGAGTCAATGTGTGAGTGCTTGTATAAGTGAGTGAGTGGCTGTGTTAAGAGACTGTATGGGTGAGTGAGTGGGTAGGTTAGTGGATGTACAGGTGAATAAACAGGTATGTCAGTAGCCATTGGGGTAATTGTGTAGGCATGTAAGTGACTGAATGTGTAAAGGACTGGTTGTATGGGTAGCTGTATGAGTTAGTGAGTGATTCTGTTAGTGGTTGTATGAGTGAGTGAGTGAGCATGTGAGTGGCTCTATGGATGAGTGAGTGGTTATGTGCGTACTTATGTGAGTCAGTGAATGGGTATGTGAGTGATGTATAAGAGGCTGTATAGTGGTTTGTGAGGGATTCTCTGGAAGATGTCAATAGTGATGTAATTTGAGCTGTCATCAGTGACATCCACAGTGATGTCACTGACCATGTCAAGAGTGATGTAATATGTGAGGTTATAAGCAGTGCATTACGGGGGCCTAAATTATAGTTAGCTCATCTGCTGAATTTCACTGGTTTTATTCGAGTAAAATCTGTGCCCAACCATAATGTCCCAGTTACCTTTGTTTTTCAGTGAATGTCTAAGGTTTTATAAATGTTATTTCATTACTATAATGTCCCTGTAACCTTTAGTTTTTTTAAGTGAATTTCTAAAGTGTTTTTAATTTTATTTCCTAAATGTAACCTCTAACCTTTGAAAGTGAGTGCATGAGTGTCTCAATAAGTCTGTGAGTGGGTATTTGAGTGTCTGAGTGTCTGTGAGTGTTGGAATGTCTGAGTAGATCTGTGAGTGGGTATGTGAAACTGTCTGTGAGTACTGTGAGTATGTCAGTAGGTTGAATGGTAAAAAAAGTAGGAGCATACTGGAGTAGGTCCTCGTGCCAGCTCCCTCTGTGATGGACCTCCTGTCCAGCTAGCCTCAAGTTTGCTACCCTTTGCTGCCTTCGATTTTGTGCCTTCTCTGTCCATTGTTCTGCTTCATTACCTGCCCTCTATTTTGCCTCTTTCTGCACACTATGCCTATTATTTTGCATCTTTCTGCTCGCTCATGGACTTTATTTCACCTCTTTCTGCTCATTTCTGACCTTCACACAGCCACTAGCTGCTTGTTTTCTGATCTTTACTTTTGCCTCTTTTTGCTCATTTCCGACCTCTATTTTGCTCATTCTGACCTTTTTATAAATATATATATATAGAAACAGCTGCATTCCAGTATGGATATTTAAATGCAGTAAACTACGGAGTCCAGAATGCATTCGCAAGGCATGCCCACTGGGTGGGACTATAATTAAATCGCCGCAGGATGGCACAAGACTCTGCTGTTGGGGCTCTCCGGTGATGCCAGTGAACAAGGGTAACCTAGCCCGAAACATGTTTAGTGATCTGAGCTGTGTGGTGGCAAATCTGATTTCCCTGCAACTTACCGAATAAACAAGGTTGAACATGCATGTGTGTGGTGCCTCAAAGGTGGTGCAGCTTTCGATTGGAGTATGTGGCGGCCTTGCCCAGGTCCCGTGGTGCCCTGCTGCAGACGGGTGGCTCCTGTGCTCTTGAAGTTGACAGCGCCTGAGGAACGGCGGGACCAGTTTCGGTGAGTTGAACTGGGGGACCCGGCGTTGCCATACTAAGCAAACTACTAGAGTTTTAAAGATAGACATTGGGAGACACAGCGGCTTTCCAGTATGGATATTTAAATGCAGTAAACTACAGAGACCAGAATCCCTTTGCAAGGCACGCCCACTGGGTGGGACTATAATTAAATTGCTGTAGAATGGCATGAGACTCTACTGCTGGAGCTCTCCAGTGATGCCAGTGAACAAGGGTAACCTATCCCGAAACATGTTTGGTGACCTGAGCTGTGTGGTGGCAAATCTGATTTCCCTGCAACTTACCGAATAAACAAGGCTGAACACGCACGTGTGTGGTGCCTCAATGGTGATGCAGCTTTCAAGTGGAGTATGTTGTGAAAAGCAACTAATCTCCTAAGACCCCAATGCTGCCCGGCGCAGGGTCACCTTTAATTCACTGGATTTACTATCAAAATAATGAGGCAGGCGCTGGGAACTGGAAGACAAGAATCAAGTTTACTTCTCATGAGGAGAGTCTGTCAACAGACACCGTGGTAATCTGCTGAGGTGTTCTGCTGGCAACTCCTTCTGGCTCTTCCTTTTACATAGGTTTGACACAATCTATTTGTTTTATTTATCCTGGTTACAGGCTTGGAGTCTCTGCCCCGGGCAGGTTTGTCACACAAGCCCAACATTGTCCCATCCACATGGTTACACAAGCCTAACATTAATTCTCCTCCCACCCTGGTCAAAACAGACAATCTAATCTTGCAGCTGGACCTTGCTTCAGGGTCTAAAAAATGTGAGATCGGCCAGATCTAAGAGTCCGTTCTGTTGATAAAAACAGGTCCCATTGTTGGCGAAACCAAGTCTTGCTGTGTGCAACGCAATAAACCATGTTTGCAAGAGTATGTTTGGTATTTGGAACCTGTTTGTGTAAGGTTGTTGATGGGTTTGCCTGTAAACAGAGATGAGAGGGAAAACAAGCTTGTGGCAGCAAGTTGATGTTTGTCGTGGCAATAGTTTATAGACCCCAGCTCACATACCAGGTTGTCCAGAGAGATGCTAGTAAGGGCAGGGTGAAACAAAAGGTGAACAATGGAATACAAAAAAGGCTGGGGTTGGTCAGAATGACTGCAGTTTATGTGCACGTAGGGACAGGTAATGTTCACGATTGTAGTTTTGCTCTTAACAGTCGCCCCTTTCAACATAACTAGTCAGCTTGTCAGTCTAATTCGATCTGCATAATGTCCTGTATTTCTTGCTCATATATTACTTTCATTTTTGTTAGCTGAGTGTCCATAGTCTTAGTGCGCAAGGCACTTATACAAAGAGAACACAAAGGTGGTATACAGTGTATACCCAAACAACAACCACATATTGCCAATACTGGGACCAAAAGAACCATTGATATTTTCCAACCCCACTCCTTCAAGATGCCCCAAAGCCAACTTCCAATTGTCCAAGTCTTTGACCCTTGATGAATTTCTGAAGACAGTCTGTAGAGATGTTCGATTTCTTCATAGACAGAAGGTGAACTATCAGGGATGTAGATTCAGCAACTGGCACCAAAGATGCAACATGCTCCTCCACGGTCTACTAGCACCACATCCAGGACCATGCGGTTTTGTAGGACCACCAGACGGACCGATTGAAGCTCGGCAGTGTTGTTGGTGAGGATGCCAGCTGTGACGTTCAGGGCAGTTTCTACCACTTGAGACAGATGTCTGATGGCTTGGCTGTTAGCCATCCGACCCCATAGCGGGATGAGCCCTTTTGCTGTGTCGAGGAACTGTGATGCGGCAGAGTCTGCTTGATCAGTGTCTTTAGAACGCTTTTCTCGATGATGCTCTGCAGGGGCTGTGTAGGTTGGTGGCAAAACAAAGGCGATGTAGCATGTGCCCCCCCAGTTTCTTGGGAGCCAGGTGTAGGCTTTGGTTCCACAGACAAATTACATATTTGGTGATGCAACAAATGCTGGAGGGTTGGCAGTGTTCAAAGTCCTTACAATGTACCAAGTGCTGTGACCCACATTCTAAGTCCCACAACCTTCAATGCATACAAGGCCAGAGACGTTTACCACAGATATGGCCAAAGTCAGTGTTGCAGCAGTTCTTTTCTTCAGGTAGGAAAATGTGGGTCTGACATGATTATTGAACAGTTGTATTTCCACTCATTCTTTGGAGGGGACATTCATTGGGAATGTCGCATTGGAGGTGTGTGGGCAAAAGGGAGCGGTTGTTCTTCCTGTTTTGTTTAACCAGAACTCGCTGTAGAAGTGAGTGATTGTCCCATCGGAAGTTAATGTTATGTTAATGTTAATGGGACTTTTAGAGCGTGCTGCTACCCTGAGGTGTCCTGGCGCTATGCACTAACTACTGAAGAAACTGTGGCAAACTCAATGGGCGGGAATCAATTAACTGAAAAGCCAGGTTTTCAGTCCCTTCCTAAATGACAGCAGCTCTGTCGAATTCCTTAATGAAAAAGGAAGGCAATTCCAGGCTTTAGCGGCACAAAGCGGCAAGCTTCTACAGCCCAAGTTCTGTTTGTTAAAGTGGGGAAGTTAAACTTGTTTAGTAAGCATGGGCGAATTTTGAGAATTCGCGATTCGCGAATTTGCGGATTTGCAAATTCGCAATCTGCAAAATTCGCGAAGTTGCGCAAATTTGCGGATTTTTATTTTTGCGTGTTTGCGGGTGTTCGCGGGGAACTTTGCGTAATCGCGTTTTTTTTTGCCTGGTTCATCACTGCCACTCTCTCGTTTTATATGCCCTTCTGCCCTCTGTACCACTTGTTTTTGTGCCTTTCTGTCCTCTGCCCCACTCTTGTTTGTGCCCTTTTGCCCTCTGCCCCTCTGGTTTCTGTGCCTTTCTGCCCTCTGCCTAACTCATGCCCTCTGTCCCACTTTGTGCCCTTCTGCCCTCAGCCATAAGTCAGCTTCAACAGGAAGCACTAATAGATAAAGTATAGCAGGTGCTTGAGTTGAAGGTCAAATTAAGTTACACAGTCATTAATCACCCCAAGTTTGGGGTGATTAATGATTGTGTAACTGAATTTGAGATTCAACTCTAGCACCTGCTTTACTTTATCTATTAGTGCTTCCTGTTGAAGCTGACTTTTTGTAACTATTTTAGAGGCTCTGGCAGCTTGTCGGTGCCATTCTAAAATAGTTACAAAAAGTCAGCTTGAACTGCTGACCCAATCCGTTCCGCTCGCGTATTTTGCGGGATATTCGCGAATCTCGCGGATTGTGAATTTACCGAAAATCCGCAAAATCTGCGAGCGGAACGGATTTTCTGCCCATGCTTATTGTTTAGCCTGCATGGAGCGCAGAGCTCTTCCTGGGACATACCATTCAATAGATTGCTTAAGGAAGTCAGGGCCAAGACCATTAAGAGACTTAAAGACTAAGCACATGGCCTTGAATTGGATCCGGGATGTAACAGGGAGCCAGTGGAGGGCTTTAAGTCCTGCCCTAACCGAAGCAAACTTAGGAATCCCCACTAGCAGTCTGGCTGCTGCATTATGCACTGTCTGAAGCCTAGCCAACTGTCTCTTCTGGATGTTGATGAAGAGGCCATTGCAATAGTCCAGACGTGATAGTATGAGCACCGTGATGGCTATTTTCATGCTTTCGGCCGGAAGAAAGAATTTTATTTTGCGCAGAATACGCAAGATGAGAAAGCAGGAGGAGACAACCTTACAGACCGGATCACAGTATGCCAATTTAGAGTCCACAATCACTCCAAGATTTTTCGTCCTGCCAACCGGCGTGGGAAGTGCACCCATTGTGTCTGGCCACCAGTCAGGGGTCCACAGATGTGCTGTGTTCCCAAAGAGAATCAACTCGGTTTTACCTGCATTAGGTTTCAGGCAATTTGACGCCATCCAGGCGGCAATTGCCTGCATGCAGTTATGGCATTTTAAGCTGGTCTCTGCCTCCTTGACTTTTTGAATAGATAACACAATTTGTGTATCGTCGGCGTATGAGGTTAGCTGAAAGCCAAAAGATCTTATCAGAAGAGGCAGCAGGACAACGTACACATTAAATAGGGGCGGGCTGAGCGAGGAGCCCTGTGGAACTCCACAGGGAAGAGAAAAAGGCTTGGAGCTGTCATTACCAAGATACACTGTTTGTATCCTGTTCGCCAGAAAGGAATCCAAAAGGTCCCATGCTTTGCCACCAACTCCTACCGCCGATAACCGCCGATAACCGGTCCATAAAAACCTTATGATGGACCGTATCAAATGCGTCCGAAGGGTCCAGCATGATGAGTATGGCAGCCCCACCCTGATCAAGCGCCTCTCAATTTCATCAGTAGATTTGATTAACGCCAGCTCGGTGCTGTGTTCCGGCCGAAAGCTGAACTGCGTGGAGTCTAGCAGGGAATGAGACTGAATGAACCGACTGAGTTGACTATTCATGGCCTTCTCAATCATCTTACCCGGAAAGGGAAGCCGAGAGATAGGTCTATAGTTATTCGGATCTGTAGGGTCCAAATTGGATTTTTTAAGTAAAGGCAAGATGGAAGCAGTCTTCAAGAGGCCTGGGAACTGACCAATATTAAATATAGAAGCAAACAAAGGAGTGAGAGCTTCCCCAATAATATCTGGAACTGCTTACTGCACAGAAACTGGGCAGGGGTCAGAGGGGGAGCCGGCCTATATCTCCGATATAAGTGTGGTGACTCCAGCCTGTTCCAACTGAGCAAAATAATAAAATCTGGGGGGATGTCCATTCTGCTCCATGCTCACAGAAAGCCCCGCCTCATCGGTGACGTTAGATGTGGGATTGAAAAAGGAGAAAATATTTTCAACCTTTTGTAGGAAGAACGCGGCCAGAGTCTCACACAATTCAGGGCTGCTTTCAATTTTGGGGCTGGGGACAGTGGTAAGTGTAGAGATGGTTTTAAATAAGGCTTTAGATGAAGAGGTAGCGCTTCTAATTTGTCTTTTAAAATAAGCCTTTTTAGTTTCATGTAACACTTTCTTATAACTGGCCTGGACCTGTTTGTAGGCCTATTTAACAGAGGCCTTATACTCACTCCTCCACCCTCTCTCCAACCTTTTACAATCTAATTTAAGATTTTTAAGTTTTCGGAGTACCAGGGGGCTGACGGTGCTGAGCGCTTGAGAATGTACCGCGGATGTATGACATTACAACGCATGGTTTTACAACGAAAACCTTTACAACGCATAGTGCTTTGGGGTGCTGGATAGTGAATAGTTTAATTTACTATTCCAACTCCAGTCCCCGTGGACACTAGGGAAGGTGTTGGATAGTAAATTAAACTTATTCCCTATCCCAGAGCGCCCCCCAGCGCAATGCGTTGTAATGGTTTGCGTTGTAAAAGTTGCGTGGTAAAGGCACTGCGTGGTAAAAGTTGCGTTGTAAAGGATGTTTCCCATGTACCGCCTACTAGGCACCAGTTTCTTACAGGCAGAGTCTATCCAATCATTGTAGTTGATTGCAGCTCTATCAACATCAGAGGAAGTTATAGGTAGCGAGCTTTTTAGCATCAAGTCAAGGGCTGCATTGTCCATATTCTTCCATGCTCTTATCGTCAGCGCTGCCTTGGATGAAGGTTTGTAAGGACTACGTGTAATTGGTTTAAGCTCAAAAAGGACCACCGTGTGATCAGACCATGTAAGCTGTTC
Organism: Lissotriton vulgaris; assembly: GCF_964263255.1. NCBI lineage: Eukaryota > Metazoa > Chordata > Amphibia > Caudata > Salamandridae > Lissotriton > Lissotriton vulgaris. Next base: position 1,946,876,581 of record NC_141689.1, read on the forward strand.
TGCATTAGAGTAAACAAGATTTGGGTTGTTAGAGAAGATACTATCCAGTGTATGACCAGCAGAATGAGTAGGATCGAGCACTAACTGCCTAAGATCCACTCTGCTGAAAATCTGCTGAAGTTTCACATTGTCTGGATCTTTTTGATCTTCAAGATAAAAGTTGAAGTCACCCAGCACTGTAAAATACGTATTACATAGTCCGTCCTCTATTAAGGAACCTATGGAGTCTAAAAAGGCCCCGCTAGGTCCTGGGGGTCGATACAGAAGAATAACATTACATTTATCATGATCTGAGATTTGAGTGGTGATTGACATCGCTTCATACGCCTGATTAGATGCTTTAGTGAAGATAGGTTTCAGCAGCTGGTGGTAAATTACTGCTAACCCTCCACCTTTCTTAAAAAGTCTATCCTGCGTGTGGCAGAAGAAGTTGGGGGCGTGGCTTTAACAAGGTCAGGCCCTGAAGCTTCATCTGACCAGGGTTCAGTGATGAATGCTAACTTGATATTGTGATTTTCCATGAACTTTGCGCAATCCACAATGTGCTTCATGAGAGATCTAGCATTGAGCAGATGACATTTAAGGGGTTTTAGACGTTTTTGACTGCCTGGAGTGGGACTGATACCTGGTGAAATGCCACAGGGAGACTCGGAATTTACCACAGTCTGAGGCTTAACTGAGGCATATCTTGAGCAGCATCCTGGCCGTGCTTCCAGGAAAGCCTGGGGGGTAAACCTAGGGCAACCGGCCCTTCCTTCATCCGGATTCCAACCCATGAGTTGATCTCTAGAGTAGGTATAATGGCCGATAGTATTTAGGCCAGGGGGAAGGGGCCTAGGCCCGGCTCGGACAAGGACGGGCGCAGACGGGCTTGCCTTTCACTCGCCGGCGGCACGCCCGCTGCGCGGTCACGTCAGCGTGTGCATTTATAGCCTCCCAAAACTAGAATGCTGACCTCCAAAATGGCGATGTCCTAGTCAGATTCTGAAACTCCACCCCAGCCCACAAACATACAGCGCGATCCCCGGGATTAGAATGCCCAGTGCGCTTACAAATCCGGTAAGCAATAAATCCTTTCAGTTTAAAATGCACACACAACAAAACTATCAAAGGATTTTAAAATGTATTTCCTGTTAAACCCACCAGACGAGCGTTGAACACAGCTTCGTCTTAGGCAGTAGCGCTGATCGGTCGCGTCAGCGTGAGCATTTATAGCCTCCCAGAGCTAGAATGCTGACCTCCAAAATGGCGATTTCCTGGTCAGATTCTGAGACTCCACCCCAGCCCACAAACATACAGCACAAGCCCCGAGATTAGAATGCCCAGTGCGCTAACAAATCCGATAAGCAATAAATCTTTTCAGTTTAAAATGCAGACACAACAAAACCATTAAAAGATTTAAAAATGTATTTCCTGTTAAACCCGCCGGACATCGGGCCATTTCAACCCAGTCATGGTACTATTTTGGCCAGTTTTAACTTCAATGTTGCATTGTGTCTTTCTACCAGGCCCGTTGATTGCTGGTGGGAGACGGCATGTAACTTTTGTTTTACCTCCAACCCTTTCAGTATGTTCTGTATCACCTCGGCTACAAAGTGGGGGCCATTGTCGCTCCATAAAATTCAACAAAGACCGTACCGGGGGAAGAATTCTTTCAGCAATACTTTTGCAGTTGCACAGGCGGTATTGTCGCGGGTAGGGTATGCCTTCACCCATTTGATAAAAGCGCACACAACCACCAGAACATATTTTAGACCATGGCAACTTTCTTGTTGGATGTAATCCATTTAAAGGACTTCAAAGGGGTGGTCAGGGACCCCAAACCCTCCCCATGATACTACTGTCCCCTTCCCTGGGTTGTGTTGTAGGCAGACTATACATTGTTGTAATAGGCACTTTGCAGATTCTGTTATCTTGACATTATGCCATACTCTGGTGATTAGTTCAATCATGGGGTGGAGCCTATGTGTGCTGGTAAACGTGCCATGGTCAATTTGGGGATTAGATAGGTATTGGGTAACAGCCATTTATTTCCGTCTTTAGTTCTCCAGCAACTTTCCTCGTCTTTTAGTCCCACCCTTTCCCACTTGGTCAATTCGTCTTGTGTGCCTGTCGTCTGTATGTCCCTTACAGTGGTCCTAGCGTCAGTCCGTTGTTGAGCTTGTGACCTGGTCACATACATTCGTGTCGTAGTTCTGTCTTCTGCCGTGGCTCGGGCAGTAACGCCTGCCAGCGCATTTCCCTGTCCAATTATATCTGTCACTTTCCTATGTGCTTGGCATTTTATCACTGCTAGCTTTCTGGGGAGGATGACTGCTTCCGTTAAGGCGGAGACTAAATCTCCATGAAGGATGGGTGTACCGTGTGAAGTCAGGAACCCTCTTTCTTTCCATAGAACCCCAAAATGGTGAACCATCCCGAAGGCGTATTGGCTGTCAGTGTATATGTTAACTGTTGTGCCGGCTGCTAAAATACATGCTCGTGTGAGGGCAATGAGTTCTGGTTCCTGGGCGGAACGTTGGGCAATACGGGCTGTTTCTAGAATGTTTCAGGCTGTGGTGACAGCGTATGCAGCTGAGGTGGTGCCGTCAGGGAGTTTGATGCACGAGCCATCCACCCATAGTTCTCCATCTGGCTCTAGAAAGGCGGTGTCTCTGAGGTCTACTCTACTCTTTGTTTGTTCATCGGTTAGTGTCACACCATCTTGTAGTGGAGCCACACTAGGATCATTTTCTGGTAGGGGTAACAGTGTGGCTGAATTGAGGGTGGTGCATCGCTTTAGGGTAATGTGTGGGGCTAGCAGGGTCAACTCATATCCTGTCAGTCGGGCGCTAGTCAAGTGTTGGGTTTTGGTCTGGTTCAGTAGTGTGTTGACTGCATGGGGTACTGAAACAGTGACTGGATTGGAGAGCACTATTCTTTCCCTCTGGTGTATTGATACTGCTGCAGCTGCCGCAGCGCGCAGGCACGCTGGCAGTGCTCTGGCTACTGGATCGAGGGTGGCAGAGAAATATGCACAAGGGGGTTGTTTGTTACCAATTGATTGTGTTAGGACAGACAATGCACATCCCTCCCTTTCGTGTGTGTAGAGGAAGAATGGTTTGGAGTAATCCTGGGTTCCTAGGACTGGCGCTGAGCAAAGGGCATTGTGTAGTTCTTTGAAGGCTGATTGGCATTCAGGGGTCCAGGGGAGAGGTGAGGGGATGTCTTTAGCTAAGAGGGATATTGTATTTTTATCTAGGAACCGAATCAATATTGCTATTTTATGCCCTTGTACAGCTATAATCAATAATATCCCTATAATGGCATAAGAATCAGATCCATATTTAAGTAAATAGCCCTTTCAGTCCAAAGCACGGCAGAAGCTACTTCCTTGGATTCCTAGAAAGCACAACGAGTTATTTCGACACACCAAACCTCCAGCAACCTGGGAAATCCCCACTTGCTTTTGTTTTGATTTGTCATTAAACTCCTGCGAACACTAAAGGAACAGTCAGTTCTTAGTGACATCTTTATTGACGTCTTATGTCCAAACCTTACGTCAAACTCGGCACCTTTCAGGTATGAATATACCAACGTTGCCTTAAGCAAACACACAGTGGTAGGTTTGGAGCCGAGCAGCTATCTACTTGCCCGAGAGCCCAGCTGATGCGAGAGCCCACGGACGCTGCCCTTCCTCTTTGAAACACTGAGAGAGACGCTGTCTTTTCCCCTGCCGAGAAATCCAGCTCCAGTGTTCTTAGCCGCCTTCGCGGGCTGCTGGGATATCGAGTCCTGAAAGAGAGATACCAGACCTCCTGCATTCTATTACCCAGGTACGGAGCTGACTAAATCCTTAAAGAGAATTCTTGAGTCAGATTCTTGGCAAAACCAACTTAACTTAAACTGCTACTTACTTACTCCTTCCCACGTATTAGGCTTAGGTCAGGTACACCGGGGTAGGCGTATTTAGAAGCACCAGTTGAGTACGATTAGTCAATGTATATATGTGTGTATATCTTTTATCCATTTTAAAGTATCTTATGGCTAAGAAACCATATCAATGCTTTTACAGTATTATTTCATAATACTCTTTTTACTGTACAGACTTTACTTTACATTAATTATTGCAATTATGGCAATTCAATTCTCTTGCATGAGAAAGAAGACTGCTCAATAAATTACACCTTTTTATTGAAAACGCCTGTCTCTCTTTTCTCTGCACTCTGGTGAAACTAAGTACGCACATTTGACTGAGTGAAATAGCTGTCTATTGTTTTCACACGACTCTAGAGATACACTCTCATTCTGAGGGAGCAAAGTTGTCATGTTATATGGTTGTCGGAAGCTAATCCCTTCTTGTCTATCCAGGGAGGTTAAACTCCTCCCCGTTTATTCGAGAAAGTTTCTAGTGACCTCTGAGCTAGCTGGCAAACCTTAAGTCTAATATAGTCAGTAGAGACATAGTCGACCTCAGTCCTACGTCTACACTGCTGAATATATTATTCCAATGCGCAGAGCCTATTGGGAATATAGGAACTACACTACAGGGAGAGAAGGGGTTTGACAAAGAGGCTAAAGTTCGGTAACCACTGTCTGCAAAATGAGGTGAAGCGGATCAAAGAGCGGACTTTCTCCTGATTTTTGGGGACAGGGGTGTCTAGGATTGTCTGGATCCTGTCAGGTGTGAGTTTTCTCCCTTCCTTTGACAAAAGGTGACCTTAATAGGGTAGAATTGAATTGAAAAGTAATTTGTAATGCGCAGAACAATAACCCGAAGGTATCAAGGAACTGCAATTTCTTTCGGGAGACTTTGTGACCATTCTCAGCAAGGAAATGGAGTAGTTTGATTGTGGCTGTGACAGCTATTGGTATGGTGTCTGCTGCTAGAAGGATGTCATCTACATATTTTAACGGTGAAGGTGGTGGCATTGGAGAGGATTAATGTCAAAATTGTTGTGATGTCGGAAACTACTGGGTATTGTGGTACTACAATTTTGTTTACCTCCCGCAGGTCAATGATGAAGCGGTAGGCTTTCCCGTCTCCCTCTCCCTGTCTCTTTACAATCAGTAGTATGGGACTGTTACAAATGTTGCTCACTACTTCCTCTACCACCCCTGCCTCTACCAAATAGTGTATGATCTCTGTCAGTGCTTTCTCACCCTCTGGCGATATTTTGTACTGTGGTATTTTCGGTAGGGTTGCGTCCTGTCGTATTGTTACGTGTACTGGGTCAATCATCATTCGTCCTACGTATGAATCAGCCCTAGCCTATAAGTGTGATGGCAAAGTGTCTAGTAGGGATGCGTCAGTCTTGGAGATGGAAAACATGTGCTGAAAAGGGTTCTCTCCATGGCGTTGGGGGTTGTCATACAGGATAACACGCACTCCGTCTGGTGAGCATCTGATAGTCGCATGGAAGTGTTTCAAAAGGTTGAGATCCATAATGGCGTCCGGGGTGTTGGAGGAGAGAAGGAATGTTGTGTGGATAGTATTGTTTTCAAGATAAAAAGGGATCGGTCTGGACAAAGGCTTGATGGAAGGCGTAGCATCAAATCCTATTGAAGTCACATGTGAGCTAGACAAGGGTGCCCTTAGAATCAGTCTTTTGGATAGTGCACTACATGTTGCTCCCGTGTCTACCAAAAATGGTGACTTTGTGCCCAGGACCTTTGCGGTAACATAAGGGCCTTGCTGATCAACATAGAGCTCGACTAGATCCCTCCCTTGCCCTTGGCTGTTTTACGCGAAGTCGTACGTGTTGTCATAATCTGACTGTTGGTACTGGTTCTGTCTGGGGTGATCAAATGTGTTCGCCCTTCCTGGACTTTCCTCGCTAGCTTCATTCATGTACCCTCTCCCAAATCCTCTTCCTCTCTGTCCGCTTACTATTTCCCTCGCCCCTCTGCCCCCACTGATTCCTAACAGTATCGGGCATTGGGACTTCCAGTGTCCGTACTCCTTACAAAACGCGCATTGATCCTGTCCTAGGTCTTTACGTCCTGTATATGGTGTTGATTAACTATTTCTGGGTGGCTGCGCTCTAGGGGTAGTCTGCTGGTATCCTCCCTTATATTGCTCCCTGTATTCACTCCTTGAAGTTGCGCTATCATTACCCTTTCCTTCAAGGCCTTCTTTCTCTTTTTCTGTAGCCCTATCATTTTGATTTTTCTGGTGTTCATAGTACTGGGCCATCTGGAGGATGGTCGCTGGTTTAGAGGCTGCCCAACTGCTTTCACTGGTCTGCAGCTTCTGCAATACTTCCAGCAGCAATCCCTTAGCATATTTCTGTACAAACAAGTGGTGTCCGGTTGCCGTGGACATGTCTTGTCCGCTGTATTTGGAGAACACTGTTTTGAATCTGGAGAAATACTCTGAGACATCTTCTTGTGGTTTCTGGTGGCACGCGGTTACTATGGACCAGTCGATCTTTTTCTCCGGGATCATAGTTTTTTACTTTTTGTACTATCTTGTCAGGGAGGTCTAATATAGCTTTTACTTGTTTCTTACCAGGCTTTCTCTCTTTATCTAGTGTGCTGAGTTGTTCCCAGGTATGACCGAGTAGTTCTGTGTGGTCTACTTTCCTAATCTGTTTCCACACATCTGCTGGCAGACATAACCCAAAGAACAAGTCTATGTCGGCAAGTGTCATTATTGTTGATCCCAAAGCGGTACCTAGCTCGGTGTAAGAGGCGGTAGGGTTCTTTCGTAAATCCGGAAAGGATTTACGGAATGTCAAGATATCCTGTCTGTCCCATGGCTGATACACCCATTGTAGACCACCTTTCCTCTAGCTTCTTGGTGGTTTATATCGTCGTTAGTCCCTTGCCCTCTAGGAGGAACCCAATAAGGGGCAGCTTCTTTTATCGGCATCATGATATCTGGTTTTTCTATTGGGGGTCCTGCTATTTTAGATGTCCTGTCTTATCTACCTGTCCTTGTTCTATGAGATGACAGAATACTTCTAGTGTGGATGAAAATAGTTCTGTCACATCGTTTTTGCCTTCATCTCCAGTGTCTACTTTCCTATAAAGAGCTACTAGTCGCTCGGGCCCTACTTCCTGGTATTTCTCTTCATACGCAGTAAGAGTGTGGTAAGGTAACAGAGGCGCACAATAAAGTATCATTTGTGGTTTTTGGCATAGGAGTTGCATATGTCATTAACATATTCTTCTGTCTCTTTCCTACCCATGAGGGTTTTAACTATTTTATCAATGCCTTGGAGCGCTCCCGGTGCGCGCCCTGGTGAGCGCCCCGGAAAGCGTAGTATTTTGAAGCGCCCCGGTGCGCGAACCGGGAAGCGTCCCGTTAGCGCCAATGTCGCGATCGAAAACAACATTGTGATGCATCGCGTAAGCGTGACGTATCGCGTAGCCGCGCGATGTGTCTTATGACGCGCTGCGTAAACGCACCCGGAAGCGCTCCGCGGCGCAGCCCGGAGCGCGTAACGTAAGCACGCCGGAGCGCGTAACGTAAGCGCATCGGGTAATGTGACTTGAAAATAACACTTTTCATTGGTTCTCATCATTTTTTTTCTCCAAATAATGAAAGCCCCCTCCTTTTTCCCTCATTCTTACTTTCTTCATTGAGAGAGCAAGAGCTATTTTTGAGGAAACAATGGCATCACTTGTTGCTGCAGCTGGTGCACCCCCACCACCAAGAAAAGAAGGTCCACCACCACAGTATCTTGGAGGACAAGAAGAAGAGGAGGAAGAAGAGGAGGAGGATCAACAACGAAGGCGCTTCCTCCCTGAAGAACCAAGACAAAGGCACGTTAAAATGCACTTCATTTGGCAATTCTTCTCTTTTCCAGATGACCAGAAAAAGGTGAACGCCCCCAAAGTCATCTGTCTTATTTGTGACAAAGTTCTCTCCAGGGGCAATCCCTCAAAGAAATATTCTTTTGGTAATTTTACCATGATCCGCCACATGGAGAGGTGGCATCCCAATAATTTAGCCCAGGCTGAAGTCCAGGAACTTCAAAACAACCCACCCCCTGTGGCCAGCACTTCCTCTTCTGTACCCTCACTTTCTGGTCCTGAAGAACGCCAAATGGTGCCAAATATTCAGCAAAAATTTGGCAAGCTCAAATTTGTTTGCATTTTCTGTGGCAAAACATTATGCTATGGTGAACTTAGCGTCACCTTAATAAATAATGCTGTAGACAACCACCAATGCAGCAAGGAAAGAAAACAGTAATTCTTTTCTTTTTTTTGCTCCTGTTGAGCCATTTCCAACTCCCTGTTTTTTGTTTGTTCCCTTAAAAAACCCCAAAAATTATAAAATTGTTAAAAAACACAAAGAAATTAAAAAAGTTCAGAAAAATAATAAAAAAAATATAAAACAACAAAAAGAATTTAAAAAAAGTTATTTTCAGAACTACCTCCCATTTATAAAATATTGGCAAAAATTTTAAACCCTGGCATTCTTTTTTTCTTTTGTGCGCTTCCCGGTGCGCTCCCCGGTGCGCATACTGGGCGCTCCCCTGCGCAAATCAAAAAAAAAACATAATAATTTTTTCCCCAGCAGGACCCTTTTATAGCCCCCACATCAAACCTAGGGGGTCAGGGGGGTCTACCCTGCCCCCTTATGGTCATTTCCCCCTTTGTTTTGGCCACCTCTTGTGTCTCGATCCTACCGAGACACAAGATGGCGGCCGCTCCGGACTGTTTCGAATGATTACAGACACCCAAGAACCTATCAGCTTTCTGCGCGCAAGTCGCGTGGCACGCCCGGAGCGCGTACCGGGGCGCTGCCATAGATATATATATTTTTTTGAACCTAAATTACTAAAAATCCCCTGAAGCACATATCTTGAGACATAGCCAAGGCACATTGGGCTACCCGTCACATAATATATATATATATATATATATATATATATATATATATATATATATATATATATATATATTACCTACTGGCGGTCGCCAGTAGGTATATATAGTTAGGATTTTTTCCCTATGGGATTTCTGAAAATTCTATGCCTAATAACTTTGGCGTTTGTGGACGGAATTGGCTGAAATTTTCAGGAAAATGGCACATTTTGTTTCTGAGCAGCCCTTGAAAATTTGGGGGGGTTTTGTGGAGGGGGGCCGAGAAAAAAGGGGGGTCCCAAAACGCGTTTTTCCCATGTTAATTTCCATAGGGCGGTTGGACTCACTTTTAGCCCGAACGGCTGAATGGATTTTCACGAAACTTGGCAAAATTGTAGGGACTGTTAGCCCGATGTGCCTTTGCTAGGTCTCAATATATGTGCTTCAGTGGATTTTGAGAAATTAACGTTTAAATCAAGATATATATCTGTAACAGCGCTCCGGGCAGCTATCCGGTTAGCGAACCTTTCGCGTAACGGAACTTTGCGATGAGAAGCTGATTGGCCCTCCGGTGTCTGTCAACATTCTAAACAGTCCGGAGCGGCCGCCATCTTGTCTCTCGGTAGGATCGAGAGACAAGAGGAGGGCAAAACAAAGGGGGAAATTACCATAAGGGGGCATAGTAGATCCTCGTTGACCCCCTAGGTTTTATGTGGAGGTTTTAAAAGGGCCTAGGAGGGTCCAAAAAAAAAAAAAAAAATTTTTTTTGCGTGATAAGCGCCAAGTTCGCGAACCGGAAAGCGTTCTGGGCAGCGAACTTTATGGATAAAAGAATGAAAGACTTTTCTAATGCTGTATGTTAATTGTTTGTTGTTTTTCTTGTTTTTTTTTGTTTTCTTTTTTTTAAAGTGTTTTTTTTATTTTGATTCTTTTTCATAATTTATTAAACTTTCTAACATTTCAGTGTCTGAAATGTCATTATTTTCTTGATATATTGTTTGCAATCTGTGAGGTTGCAAAATGTCCTCATTTGCAAGGAGGACATCTACTGCTTGGACACATTGCAGCAGTTCATTATCCAAGCTTTCATCCATAAATTCCATGTCAATTTGTTCAATTAATTCCTGGCTCCTCTCTTGCAGGTCCATCTCAAAAGAAACTTGCTGCTCGCCTTCCATTTTGCCTGAAATTTGGATTAAAAAAATATATATTAGTAGAGATAGGGCACTGTTGGGATTAATTTTAGATAGGCAGTTTTTATCAGTGAATTTATCTTTTGGCAGTGTATAGTATGAGAGTGGAAATAGGAGTATAATTTTGCCTGAAATTTGGATTAAAAAAATATATATTAGTAGAGATAGGGCACTGTTGGGATTAATTTTAGATAGGCAGTTTTTATCAGTGAATTTATCTTTTGGCAGTGTATAGTATGAGAGTGGAAATAGGACTATAAAAAAGTGTATGTGATTTAACCAAGACAAGCCTTACTCCATTGATAACTATAACAGAGAAGTCTATCTAAATACATTACTACTACAGAGGGATAGTGTATATCTAGCAAAAAAAGTCTACTATATTAAGTCATAGTGCACAATATATTAAATTATAACTTACCTTCACAAAGAAGTTGAAGTTTTTTGAAGCTATTGAAATAGGAGGTACAACAAGAAGTAGTAGTCAAAATGGCTGTGTTTCCTTCTCTCCCTTTATATATATACAGGTATATAACCAATCAAATGTCAGGTAATAAAAGTAGAAAATGAAAGTAACATTTTCATTGGTTGTCAATGCCAACAATTCAGATGTGTTTTGTGAAGTAATTTACCTCACGGTACTTGGAGAGGTCTACAGGCTAAATGGCTAAATGGAATTTCAATGAAATTTGTGAGAATGGAAGGGATTGTTATGTAGTATGAGCTAATCTATATTTGGTGAGAGTGTCTCTAGTCGTTTTTCTGTAAATTACTTTCCCGCCTTTTTTTAGGACCGCTTTCCGGAAAGCGGCCCGGTTAGCGAACCTTAAGCGTCACGGGAGTCCACCATTTTGTGTTTCGGTCGCATTAAGATACAAGATGGAGGGCAAATAATGTTTAGAATGGGTAGAAGGGGTCATGGTAGACTTATCTTGACCCCCTAGGTTTTCTGAGCGTGGCTGAGGAGTCTTATATGTGCGGAAAAAAAACTTTTTTTTTAAAAATCCGCGAGGTTAGCTTTCGGTTAGCGAACCGGGTAGCGCTCCGGGGAGTGAATTTTGTGGAAAATTAGTGAAAAAAGTTAGAGGAAAATAATAATTGTGAGTGATCAGATGTAGGGTAGCTCTGAGAAGAGCTTTTGGGTTTATGGTACATTTAGGTACTTATAAGTAGGTACCAATGCACAGTCTTAAATTCAGAATGAAAATTCTGTTGCCCTCATCTGAGAAGTGAACTCCATCTCCTCTGTAGATATCTTGCATGTAGTAACGCAAGTTATTGTTGTACAGAGAGCCCATTCCATGGTCTCTCATGTAAGCTGAAACAGATTTGTTTACATGCTTCCTCGCTTTCTCAATTTGTGGACAAAATTGGTTGGACCACCTCCATTTCTGTCTTTGGCATATATTGGAATATACCAAGGCAGTTTGAGGAAAAAGTGCCATTAATTGCTCAAAGGTGTCCTTTAAAAGCATTTCCAGACCTACCCCTGTCAAAGTGCCCAAATCATTACCTCCACAGTGCACTATTAACAGGTCAGGTTTTGGCAAATGCATAAAGGTTTTCACCAATGGTATCAATTGGTGACATTGTAATCCTCTTTGGCCCAACCACTTAATTTCCACATCTTGTAAATTGAGGTTAGGTAAATTTCTGCTCTCAACATACCTTTGAGCCCAGTGGATGTAACTATGTCCAACAATCCAGACCTTAAACATGGTGGGAGAAGGTTGTTCTGCAGTCAGATGAAGTGTGGTAATGAAAGGGCAGTTGAAACAGTAGGAGTTTCTAAAGAAAAAAAACTGTGGATTTACAATGCTAATGATTCATTAGCAGTGATTGGTGCATTTCCATTTCTGAAAACAGAAAGTTAGGGTGCATGGATGTGTTCTTTGAAAGATGTAATTTGAATGGTCAAGGAAGAAACATTTATTGAAAGATTGCTCTGGATACGCAGGTGCACTGAGAGTTCAGAGTTCAATTGAAACATTGTTGTGTGAATTTGCAAACATGAGAGGTCTTCCAGGAGGTGGTTGCTATGGAAACAAGGGAGAGAGGGCAGAGGGGGGAAGGGTTTTGATTTGAAAAAAGTGAGGGAAGAGGTATGATTGGCTAATATGAGAGATATGTGAAATGAATATCTGTATTTCTGTGCTTTCAATAGCTGCAGCCTTTGGAGTGCATCCTTTTTCTTCTGCTGAAGACAATTTGGTGTATTTCTGAGACTGTTTTCAAAACTCAAACAATATTTGCTAAGGTGAGAAAAGATTTATTTAATTTAGATAGAGAATAGTATGATTTAAGGAGAAAATGATGAAGAAAGCTGTGTTTTTAAAATGTGGTTTTGTCTCTAGTGATATACTAATAGAATCACGCACAGAGCGGTTTTTAGCCATGTTATCCAATGGAAGGTGGATAACATGGCTAAGAGCATTTGCTGGATAATGCATGAATATCGCTGACTTTTCAGCGATATTCATGCATTGTGGCCGATGTGCGGCGATAATTTTTGTCTCTAAACAATTAAAACGAAGCACAAAATGGCGAATTCCCGTTTCGCTACCAGTTTGCGGCCCAGTTTGCGGCCCGTGAAGCGCTTCTACCGTGAAAAATCATTTTTTTTTTATTTTCCCCACGGGACCCTTTAATAACCCCAACAACATTCCTAGGGGGTCAAGAGGGGTATACCTTGCCCCCTTTCAATAAATTCCCCCTTCGTTTTTCACCTCTTCTTCTCTCTCGATCCTACCGAGAGATAAGATGGCGGCCGCTCCGGACTATTTAGAATGTTGACAGACACCGGAGAGCCAATCAGCTTTCTGTTATCCAATGGAAGGTGGATAACATGGCTAAGAGCATTTGCTGGATAATGCATGAATATTGCTGACTTTTCTGCGATGTTATGTTTACCTTTTTAAATGGAAAGTGTTCCTCTTGGGGCAAGTGTCTTGTAAATACGCTCCCATTTGCGCTTGGCAAATTTAGATTTTGATTATGGGAGTTACCTAGCCATGTTAATAGTGTTCCAAAAATGGTGCTAGGGCATTCCAGAAAACACTTTCATGTGTCTCAAGGACATTTTTAGTCATTTCTTCATGAATGCAGGTATACAATTGATTTATATGCTGTGTTTAAAAACGAATTTTGAAATCAATTAAATTTCAGGATATGTACTGTTAGAGCTTCATAGGTTGTTTGGGGTCATATTTAGAAGGCATTTTAGTGTCTTTGATGTTATTTTTCCCTTTTTAAATGGAAAGCGTTCCTCATGGGGCCCTGAGCAGTTCTTAGCCATGTTATTTAATAGGAAGTGGATAACATGGCTAAGAGCATTTGCTGGAAAATGTATGAATATCGCTGATTTTTCTGCGATATTCATGCATTGCGGCCGTTTTTTTTCACATTTGCAAGCACTTCTTAGCCATGTTATCCAATGGGAGGTGGATAACATGGCTAAGAGCATTTGCTTCAAAGGTTGTTTGGGGTTATACACCATTTTTGGGAAATTATTAACATGCCTATCTAACTCCCATAATCAAAATCTAAATTTGCCAACCGCAGGTGGGAGCGTATTTACAATAAATTTGCACCATGAACAACGTAAAATAGCATACTAGACACTCAAATGCCTTATAAATATGACCCAAAACATCTTATGAAGCACTAGTAGTGCATATTTCCAGAAATGTATTGGTTTTCATTTAATGATTTACTTCATTGATAGGCCTTCACATGTTTTTTTACCTTGTTTTTTTTCAGTGATAATCTTATCTGCAACCATGTGTTGGCCTCACCTCAAATAAACAAAACAGGTGATGGACTGAATGTGGATCAATGACACACATTCACCCCAGTCTAAAGATCTGGGCCTAAACAAATCTTTAGATAGGCTACATCTTATCGTCATCCTGAATTAATGATTTAAAATATTAGGGAGTGATTTATGAGTGTTGTATGCCTGTTTTGTACCATTGAGTGTCATTTTTGTGATGCAGTGCTGGTGGAAAATATTTGCTATGTTAAATAATTAGTACGGCATTAAGTTTTAGATGACTGTTATTTATTTACTGTTTGGTAATAGTGGTTAATAACATTTTATATTATATTTTTCCACAGATTCAACTGCAGATTCTTTCATAGTTTGTAAAATGCCTTCCAAAAGTAGAATAAGAAAGGCTAGAAAACGTCAAAGACAGCAGGATGATGTTTTATTGCAGCAGTCCTCTTCCCCAAATACTTGTCAAAACACCAAGAAAGGTCCGGGTAAGAGCACGAAATCATTCTTAAGAAATATTTGTAGTAAAAAAAGTTTTGCTCAAAAAAATGTTTCAGTTCACAAAAAGAAAAGTAATTTAAATGGAAAGGAGAGACCCATCACAAATGTTACTGGTAGAGGAAGAGATAACTCTGTGCATGATAGTAGAAGGAAACAACAGTTTAGGGACATTCGAAATCGAATGTTCCGTAATAGGATATTAGTTAATTTATTGAAAAATATTAAAAAGAAAGGCCAACAGAAAGCGGCATTTTATAAGAAGAAGAAAAATGTAGAGAAAATTATTGATCATGCTTTTGAAATTAAGCGAAAGTTGTTTATTTTGGTAATCAATAGAATTAGGAAACTAAGCAAGGTAATTTCTGATTTCAAAACAAAAAGTAGATGGAAGAGAGTAGTAAATCGTACTAACTTTTGTGAAGTTTTTTCCGGAGAATGGATGCATAGTTCAAGTTCTGAGGCATTTTTTAATGAGGAGACTTATTTTCAGGATAATGATTTGGTGCATGCAGTTGACATCAGTGGTCGAGCTTATGAAGTGAAGGATGGTTGTCCAGTTGAAAAAGAACAACTTGTGACAACAGAGACAGAAGAGGCGCTAAGTGATGAGGTTTTAGGAAGACGTCCTAAGGGTCCTGTGTAGATTTGGAAGTGTAGTTCTATTTGCAGTGTGCGACAGGTTTCCATCAATTTGCTTTGTGATTTTATACGGACATTTAATAAGAAAAGTTTGAAGCAGAAAATGAAGTTGTTGCAAGATTTAGATCCTTGCAGAGTGAGACAAATGACAGGTTTGCGTGGTCATTCACTGGCTTGTCTTTCCAGGAGAGTATGCCAGAGTGTTTTTCATCATTTCAGGATGCTAGCAGTGCATCATAATAAAGTGAGAAAATTAGTGAGAATGTTGTATTATGCTAAGAGTCCAGCAATTATGCTTAAACAATTATGTGCTGCTCTTTTGCATGGTTCTGAAATAGATGTGAAGAATATTTGTGAAGAAATTGAGTTTTGTTACTTTGGTAGTAAAGATGAGAATGTTCAAATTGACCCAGAAGTAGAGGGTAATGTGGAAGATAATGTACAGGTTTCCAGTACAGATAATTTTCAGAAGGAAATTGCCACGTTTCAGATGAAATCAAGTGAGAGGCCTAATTTCACTTGTGTATGTTGTCGACGCACTTATTATAAGAATCAGACTAAGGTAGTGGATTTATATGCAAAAAGTGAAAGGGAAAATAATAGTGAATGGAAGGATTTTGCCACATACTTGATGGTAGAAAATTATTTTGATTTGGGATCGGATCAACGTGTGTGTACTTATTGTTGTAATAAATTAAACCAAAACCAGATGCCTGCTAGGGCAGTTCATAATAATCTGGAATTGGTTGAGATTCCTTCTGAATTGAAGGATTTAAATACTTATGAATCTATTTTGATTCAAAGTATCCATCCCTTTCAGGCTATTGTAAGAATGGAGCCAAAGACAGGGAAGTTGCCTCCAGCAGATTTACAGAGAGGATTAAAGGGAAGAGTTGTTTATTTGCCTCTAGATTTGAACAAAAACATTAATACAATTGGAATAGAAGAAGTGGAAGAGGAACCTCTGGTTATCTTGGTTAATGGGGTTCCGACAAAGAATAAGAAAATATGGCAAGATTTAGTGGATGTTAGGAAAGTCAAAAAGGCAACAGTGTATTTGAAGAAAAATAATAAGTACTATAAGAATGTATATGTTGCAGAAGAGGAAGTAAGTGATGAAGAGGATAGCGATTTGTGTGCTGGCCAAATTGAGAAAGTAGAGGCCTCTAAAAGTGAAGAAATATATGAACATTATAGTGTTCATCCTTTGCATTCCAAGGAAGTCATGGGGAATGCTATTGAGTTGTTTCAAATGAAACAAGCCAAAGGGAGTCCCATTAGTGTTTGGGAGGAAAGTTTGGAAGCTCGGTGTTTCCCACAGCTATTTCCCACAGGTCAAGGAGGAAGATATGATGAGCGACCTCATCAAATTCCTGCGTCTGAATACCGGACTTTACGATTGTATGCAGCAGATCCTAGGTTTCGGCAATGCATTCCCTATTTGTTTCATCTCCTGTTTGAAAGCGATCTGTCTGGACTGTCATATGCAGTGAACCACATCTTAAAAAGTGGTATACAGATGCGAAACATCTCGGCAAGTGACTTTATGCATAAAGTCAATGTCCAAGACAGTATTTTGGATTCTCACTTAATTAATCTCATGGCGTGTCAGCGTGGTACTAATGAGTACTGGTACCGTCGTCATGGTGATTTAAAATGTATGCTGAGGAACTTAGGAACTCCAACATGGTTCCTCACTCTGAGCTGTGCCGAGTATGGCTGGGAAGACTTACTTGAATTTCTACGAGAGGCAAATGGAAATATTGAAAACATTGAATTCAAGACACCTGGAGAACTGTGTTCTTTGGATCCAGTGAATGTATGCAGGTACTTCAATCATAGATTTGAAGCTATGATGTCTTTCATCACAAATAAAAAGAATCCACCTCTTGGAGAGGTGTTGGATTTCTTCTGGAGAAAGGAGTACCAAGCAAGAGGTGCCCCTCATATACATATGTTGTTGTGGATCAAGGATGCACCTAAATTTGGAACAGATCCGGATGACTTAGTGATGAATTTCATCGAACAGTATTCTACGTGTGCTGTTCCAAACACAACGGAGAAGAAAAGTCTAAGAGAACAAGTTCTACGTTTCCAAAGCCATTGTTGTGGAAAGTACTGTCGTCGTAAATTCAGAAACAAGGACAAGTTCTACACCAAATGTCGTTTCAACTTTCCACGACCGGTGATTTCTAAAGGAAGAGTGAACAGTTTGATGTCTTCGCTGCGACATAATGTGACGAGGAAATCACCCAAGAATACATACAATTTGAAAAGGAACGAAGAGTCCAAGTACATCAATGACTACAACCCAGTGATTTTGTCCATGTGGAATGCTAACATGGATATACAGTTTGTGGCTGACAACTGTATGGCTGTGGCTCGGTATGTGACATCTTACATCACCAAAAAAGAAAAGACCGAACTGAAGGATATGTGGGAGGATATTTCTCATGAAAAGAGCCTCAGCAAGAAGTTGTACAGTTTCAGTCTGAAGATGTTGTCGCATCGAGAAATCGGAGCTTACGAATGTTCTGACCGGTTGTCTTCAGCAAGTCTCTATGCCAAATCCAGGAGTCTCGTTTGGGCGAGTCTTGGTCTTGCTGCAACGCGAAATCGAGTTCTAAAACCTGTCCGGGAAATTGAGTATTTGGCAGAAAAGGAACCAAACAGTACCGACATTTTGAAGACCAACATGTTGGATACATATTATCCAAATCGAAGCAGTCACCTTGAGAATGTTTGTCTATATGAGGTTCTCCAAAATTATATATTCAAGAGGAACATCAAAGAAGATATTGAGAAAGGAGTGTATGCTGTAATTGGAAGTGAGGGATGCCTGGTCAAGCAAAGAAAATGCCAATTAGTAAACCATCGAAAATTGAGTGGTGAATCTCCAGCAAAAAAGGAGTTTTTTTATTTAGCACTTTTGCAACTTTTCAAGCCTTGGCGTGCAGAAGAGGAACTGCTTGGAGATTTCCTCTGTTACGAAGACTCTTTCAATGCAGCCAAGGAGTCCATAGAATGTCCTGCTTTTTCTAAATATCAAGAAATGCTAACTTTGGAAATTGAGCAGGAAGCAACGATTGCAGCCGAGATTGCCAGAGACAGTTCTCAGGACAGTCAGAGTTCTGTTTCATTGAGTCAAGATCCACTTGGAGGACCTATTATCGAAAATGAAGCTGCCACTGCTATGAATGAAGTGGAAAGAGCCATGGCACATGCTCAGGAGGATTCAGTTAACTTAGAAGACTTGGAAAAACAACTCAACGTTGAGCAGAGGAAAATATATGATGAAGTTACCACGGAAATTGAGCACGGATTAAGTCATGAGAAGAACAAGTGCTCATGTACATCGTTGAAGCCTGTCCGACTGTACGTGAGTGGAGAAGCGGGAACTGGAAAAAGTTTCCTCATTAAAGCAATCTCTTGTTATTTGCAGGAAAGGACTGAGTCATCACTGTCTTGTGTTGTCACCGCTCCTACTGGACTGGCAGCACATAACATTAAAGGTATTACTTTGCATCGTCTACTGATGCTGCCGGTGGAGCATGACAACAAATTACAATACAACAAGTTATCTGGAGATGCTTGCTGTGAAGTTTCAAGAGTCTTGAGGAAAATGAAACTACTTATCATTGACGAAGTAAGCATGGTTTCCAATGTCATGCTTGCCTTTGTGCATTTGAGAATGCAAGAAGTACTTAAAACTGAATATGATGTGTTATTTGGTGGGAAACACATCATTGTTTTCGGAGATCTTCTGCAGCTGACACCAGTAAAAGGTCAACCTGTGTTCAAAATACTCACGCATGAAGATACCAGGAAGTGCCTAGGGAGCATTGGCAACGTCAATATATGGTTAAACTTCAATTATGCAGAACTGCATCAAAATATGCGTCAGGCAAAGGATGAAGATTACAAGAATATTCTACAAGATATTAGAATTGGAAAAGTGACTGAGCATGGGAAAGAAGCTTTAAATGCACGATTACTGTCAAATTTATATCCCAAACAAGAGATTGTGCCTGAGAATATTTTTCAGAAAATTACTGAGAAGAAATCCGGGATATGTCTCATGCCAACTCTTGCAGAATGTGCCATCTTCAACAACAAAATGTTGAATTTAGAAAAGCAAGAGATTGTGAAACTTGAAGCTATCGACAAATTAGAGCATATGGGATCAACAATTATTTTGTCAGACAATTTGAAATCAAAATTGGATTCATTAGAGAAGACTATATCTAAAACAGCGGGTTTTGAAAAGACTTTGAATGTGTGTTTAAATTGCCGAATTATTTTGAGAAGGAATTTACATGTAGAAAGAGGTCTGGTAAATGGATCAATGGGTAATGTTGTTGATTTTGAGAAATACAGAAATAGAGATGGAATAGAATTTTTAAGAATTAAATTTGATGGCATTGAGGAAGTACAGCAAATTGGTCGTTGTTCTGCTAGGTTTTTGCTTGTTAATGATTTATATGTTCGCCGTAAACAGTTTCCTGTTTGCTTGGCATATGCGGTGACAATCCATAAATCGCAAGGTTTAAGTGTAGACTGTGCATTGGTGAATATTGGCAGTTCTGTGTTCAAGGAGGGTATGGCATATGTGGCATTGTCACGAGTTAGAACTTTATCGGGATTGTACTTGATTGACTGTGATGTCACAAACATTTGTGCGGATCTAGATTGTGTTAAGGAATACAATAGGTTAAGAAGAGAGTATGCGCCACATTTGCCTCAATATCCTTTGTTTGAGAAACGTGTGGTAGGCCGCAAACGTAGAAATAGCAGTAATAGTAGGGAGGTTGTTGCAAAAAGACTAAAAGTCAATGAACCGAAAATTGTTAGCAGAAAGAAAGTGGATTCTGTTGAAGATGTTGTCGGTTTTCAATTTGAAAACAGTTCTGGTGTCAACTGCTATGCAAATGTAGTGGTTAATGTTCTCTTTTCACTAGAGAGTTTAAAAGAACAGATTCTGTTGAATTCTGAACAAATTTTATGCTGTTTGTTGAATTCTGTTTTCGAGAAATGTAGCACTGATCGAACAAAAGTAGAAAGTGTGTCTGAAGTTCGTTATCTGTTAGATGAATGTTCAGGTCAAACAGACTTCTCTGAAAATAATCAGCAAGATTGTCAGGAGTTTTTAATGTATATGCTTGATATATTGCAAGTTGAGGGTGTAGATGTAGATCACCTGTTTGGGCTTTCTTATCAATGGCAGCATGACTGCGAGAATTGTAGGGTATCAAGTACTACTAGTGTAGACTCAGAAAGATTTATATATTTAACTTTGCCAGACAGTAAATCAGTCTCCTTTAATAAGCTAGTAAATGCAGCGGATCACAACATGGAGTGTAGCCAATGTAAATCTGAAATGATGTCAACATTACTTATACGTAGATATGGACAGTATGTCATTTTAATGATCCAACGATGTAGGCCTGATGGATCAAAATTGTCAACTTTAATAACAAATTTTGTGGCTTCTCAGCTTTCAATATCAGGAAGGACTTTTGTAACTGTAGCAATTATCTATCACGATGGTCCTTCAACAACTTCAGGACATTATACAGCTTATTTAAAGTCTCAAAACGGCTGGTCATTCTGCAATGATTCCGTTGTAAGTTTCAAAAAAAAATTGCCGTTTGACCTTAAAAATTCTTACCTGGTGTTTTTAAAACCAAAATTTTAGAGAAAGAATCTCGAGATTTCCTGTGAAGAATTGGAAAAGGTTCATCAAGTTGAGGGAATGTAAGTCTGCAATGCTGTCTAGATTATTGGTCCAAAACTTTTAATTATAATGTTATTTTGTAAAATCCGACTATATAAACCTGATGCAAGTAAGTCTGCTTCATAGTAAGCAGTATCAGTGTCATAGGAAAAGGAGAACATGAGTGACAAAGAAGAGTAAGATATTAGTAGTCCAGGATTGTGAAAATAATCTCAAATGTTTTCTTTTTGCAAGTTGCGAAAATAGAAAATGTCGGGATTTGATTGGAAGAATTACAAGATTTGCGAATCGCGGCAACATGATTTGGCCTAGTGGAAACATGTGATAGAATGAGAGAAGTCTTTTTTTCTATGTAACATATTTTTCGTATCGATGGAGGTTTTCTTTCAGAAAGTGGCGGGCTGAAAATATTTATAGCACAACAGGGTGGATGCTGTTCATAGGAGATCCTTCGACGTCATTGAAAGTAAGTTAATTTTAAGGAGTTTTGAAATCAGATTTCTTAGGTTGTATGGGTTTTTTAAACACAGTCATTTTGATTGTGTTTTTTTTTCCCCGCTGTTACATGATGAATATCTTCAAGTCACTGATTTAAGTGAAATTTGATACATTCTGAGAACAGCAAAAATAAACCATTTAACATGTATAATTAATGTTCTTCTGTTTGTACTTATGATATACATTTAGAAATGTGAGGTAGATATGGAAAAACTGAGTCTTTTGTAAGTGTCAATTTTAATGCTTATAGTGCTGTATTTCCGGGTACTGTTTTTTTTAAAAGGAATAGGCCTCACCTCAAAGAAAGCTCTTCAAAGCAGTCATCTTATTTGCATCCTGAAACTATCATTTAAAATATTAGAGACAATTTTATGATGGCTTTACATCTTCAACATCAAGATACAGTTTTTTGTAAAATATATATATTTAGGATTGTGTAGGGGACGTAGAGAAGCAGAGACTTCTGTAAATGTCAAAGTTGTTGAAAAACTGTTTGTTCTTGAACCTTTTCCCTTGTCTTTTCTAATTTTTAAGTACATGTTTTAATATTTTTGGAAATGTTTGTTCTCTGTTTTACAGATTGAAAGTATGAAAATATATTTTAAAAAGGTAACAAGAATTATAAGGTAAATGTTTTCTACTCTTTTTACCCGCAATGCACTGCTGATGATGTCACTGACACTATCTCTCATTTACTCTCTATAGCTGTCTTTCTTTTTACATTATTCTCTGTTTACTTCCCTTATACTAACTCTTCTTTTTTTTAAAAAAATATTTTTTTTAGTTCGCTTAAAGTTCGCGAACCGGTCAGCGAACTTGAAGCGAACCAAAAGAAATAGAGCTTGCCAGAGTGATAAACATTCTAGCAATTTTATTTGAAAGGGGAGGTAGTTCTGAAAAGAACTTTTTTTTTTTGTTTTTGTTGTTTTATATATATTTTTTTTTTTTCTGAACATTTTTTGATTTTTTTGTATTTTTAGAACAGTTTTATGTTTTTTTTGTGTTTTTTATGGAGGGGAAACAACAAAAAAACAGGCATTGAAAACGGCTCAACAGGAGCAAAAAAAAAATTACTTCTTGGGTGCATTAGGGCACTTATGGTTTTCGAACACCATATTAATCAAATTGATGCTCATGTTCCCATACGACAACATTGCACCGCAATATATACAAGTAAACCTCATATGTTGGAAATTTGGTTGAATATTTGGCACACTTTCCTGTGCCTCTCTTCCTGACAAAGACATTGATGAGGTAGATCTGGCCACAGGAGTTGTCGGGGGATTGTCTTGTAGGTCCCTTAACTCAGCCCGGCTGTAGTTCAAGGGATGCCACCTGGTCATATGTCGATGCATAGTATAGTTGCCCATACTATATTTTTTCTCTGTGCCTCTTGACAATCTGTAATCACAGATGAGGCAGGTGACATATTTCGCATTCACCTTCTTCTCCCCTGGAGGGATGGAAAAAAACTGCCAGATGAAACTAGTTTTTCTATTTGAAACACGGGGCAACTCTGGGATAAATTGTTGTTGATCTGGATCCTCTTCTTCTTCTTCCTCCTCTTCCTGCTCTCTGTTGGAGGTAAATTGACTAGGTGGTCCTCTCTTCTTATGAGGAGGTGGAGGTGGTGGTGGGGGTGCACCAGCTGCAGCAAGAATGGAAGCCATTGTTGAACTTCAGGTAAATGGTCTTTCTCTCACCAAGATGAAAGTCAGAGTGAGGAAAGAAGGAGGGGTTTACATGATTTGGGAAAAGCAAAAGTTCTGAACCAATGAAAAGTGTTATTTTTAGGTCACATGACCTAGTATTACATCATTAGGAAACCAAAAGTGAAATGAACTAATGAAAAGTGTTATTATCGAGTCACATGACCTGCTGTCTTTACGTTTCGCGCTTTGCGCCACTATCCAATCCGCTTCCGGGTCCGCTAACTTGGCGCGTCGGATAACGTATTACGCGACAACGCAAAACGTCATGATAACGTAACAGTTACGCTTAAGGAACGATTACCGGCTCGCGCACCAAGTCGCGGCTTTGAATTCAGCTAACGGGAAGCTGACCAGTTCGCGGACTAGGAGCGGAACAAATTTTTTTTTTTTTTTAAATGTATAAAAAACATGTACAATATATTTTATGATTTAAAGAAGAATACATTTTACAGATACAAATATTAGCTTTCAAAAAACCATTGAAATTCAATGAAAAAACCATAGGTTATAGTCCATATATAGTTAGGAATTAGCATTTACAAAACCTTATTTTACTCGCATAAAACCATTGAAATTCCATATATAGTTAGATTCGCTAACTATATATCGCGCACCCGCAATCCACTGCTGATGATGTCACATATTACATCATTCATGACATGGTCAGTGACATCACTGATGACATCACTGATCACAACATCCAGTGACTGTATGTTTCTGTAAAGTTAAAATATGTCTTACATATTGAAGAATGAGTGGATGTATAAATGTCTGGATGAAGGATTTAGTAGGTGCATGACTGATTGTATGAGGGAGTGATTAAATGTGTCTCACTGAGTGCATGGGTTAGTGAATAAACTATATTACTTTGTGCATCATTATATCTGTTGTTCTGTAAACTGCTGCATGTGTTGATCAGTAGCTATATGAATAACTATATGGGTTATTGATTGGTTGCTCAAGTATTTGTATGGGAGACTGAGTATATGTGTGAGTGGCTGGGAGGTGTGTGACTCTGTGCATAGATGTGTGAGCAGTTGATTCACTAGATGTATGGTTTCAAAAGTGCATGTGGAAACAGCTGTATGGGCGGTTGACTGTGTGCATGAGTGTATTGGTGAGTGAATGGATATCTCAGTGCTACATGTCAAAGTAAGTACATATGTAAAACACAGTACATGTGAGAGTTAACATATATAAATAACTGTGCATTAGAGCCAGTGAATGTGTGAATGGCTGTATGGATCATTGTGAACTTTTATTAGGGATTATATAAGAGAGTAAATATGTGTTAGAATATGCTTCAATAAGTAAGGTGTGTATAACTGTATAGTTGAGGAATTGGAGGTGTGATTGATTCTTTGCATGACTGTCTAGGTGTATGAGTAACTCCATGGATGAGTGACAATCTGTGAGTGTCTGTTTTCACTGAGTGTATCTAAGGATATATCAGAGTCTGTAGAGGTTCATCGTATTAACACATGAATGATGTCATCTGTGATGTTGTCAGTGATGTCATTTGAGTTGTCATCAGTGATGTCATCAGTGATGTCATTTGAGATGTCATCAGTGATGTCATTTGAGTTGTCATCAGTGATGTCATCAGTGATGTCACTGACCATGTCATGAATGATGTAATATGTGACATCATCAGCAGTGGATTGCGGGTGCGCGATATATAGTTAGCGAATCTAACTATATATGGAATTTCAATGGTTTTATGCGAGTAAAATAAGGTTTTGTAAATGCTAATTCCTAACTATATATGGACTATAACCTATGGTTTTTTCATTGAATATATATATATATATATATATATATATATATATATATATATATATATATATATATATATATATATATATATATATACATATATATTACCTACTGGCGGTCGCCAGTAGGTAGTTATAGTTAGGATTATTTTCAATACAAAATCTCAACATTCTATTGTGAATAACTTTGGCGCCGGTTGAGGAATCTGCCTGAAAATTTCCTCAAATTTGCCTCGCCGCGCCCCGCTCCTTCCCTGAAAGTTTGGGGGGGGATTTGTCAAGCGGGGGCCGAGATAAAAGGGGGGTCCCAAAACATGCTTTCCCCATGTTAATTTCCATAGGGCGGTCAACCTCACTTTTAGCCCGAACGGCTGAATGGATTTCCACCAAACTTGGTAAAATTGTTGGGACTGGTAGCCCGATGTGCCTTTGCTATGTCTCAAGATATGTGCTCCAGTGGATTTTGAGTAATTTAGGTTAAAAAAATATATATCTATAGGCGCTCCCCGGTACGCGCACCGGGGCGCTAACCAGCGCGCTACGCGAGTTCACGCGCGGAAAGCTGATTGGCTCCTGGGTGTCTGTGAACATTCCAAACAGTCCGGAGCGGCCGCCATCTTGTGTCTCGGTAGGATCGAGACACAAGAGGTGGCAAAAACAAAGGGGGAATTGACCATAAGGGGCAGAGTAGACCCCCCTGACCCCCTAGGTTTGATGTGGGGGCTTTTTTTTTTATTTGCGCGGGGGGAGCACCTGGTATGCGCACCGCGGAGCGTACCGGGGAGCGTTCCATGGGGAAAAAAGAATGATAGAGTTTTTAAAAAATGTAGCCTTTTTTTATAATTTGGAGGTAGTTCTAAAAAGAACTGTTTTTTTTCTTCTTTTTGTTGTTTTATATTTTTTTAATGTTTTTTGAACATTTTGTACTTTTTTTGGCTTTTATGAACTATTTTATATTTTTTTTGTTATTTTTATGGGGAGGAACAAAAAACAGGGAATTGAAAATGGCTCAACTGGAACAAAAAAAAATCAGGAAAAAATTAGGGTTTTTTGGGGCAATTGTGGTTGTCACCAGCAAGGAGGATGAGCTTTATGCTCTGCTCACCATAGGAGATGGTCTTACCACAAAAAATGCATGTGATTGTGAATTTACCAAACCGTGGTTGTATGCAAGGGATCATCTCCCTTGTCTCTGGTCCCGATGGAGTGGGTTGCTTTCTTTTGGAGGTGCTGGGTGAAGATTGGGGAGGGTTACTGGCCAGTTCTCTCACCTCTGCGGTAGCATAGTTGTTGGGATGCTTGCGCTGCATGTGCCTAATCATGGTGTTATTACCAAATGAATATTTTTTGTTAGGGTTCCCCCTTGAAAGTTCAATGCCACAGATTTGGCAAGACATCTTTGGCGCATTGACTTTCTTCTTGCCCTCTGGGATAGAAAAAAACTCCCATACAATGTGCTGCCTTGGCCTGTATGGGGTATTGTCTTCTGGTAGCCACCTCCTCCCCTCCTCCTCCTCCTCCTCCTCCTCCTCCTCTTCTTCTTGACCACCAATGTGATGTTGTGGTGGTCCTCTTGGTGGTGGTGGTGGTGGTGCAGATGCTCCAGCTGCTGCTGCTACTGTAGCCATTTTAAAGTACAAAATATTTCTCTTAGATCTCCAAACAGGTCTTCCTCAGTCAAAGAACAAAGTCAGAATAAGGAAAAAAGGTGGGGGCTTTCATCATTTGGAAAAAAAAACTGTCCT
Source organism: Lissotriton vulgaris (assembly GCF_964263255.1). Lineage (NCBI taxonomy): Eukaryota > Metazoa > Chordata > Amphibia > Caudata > Salamandridae > Lissotriton > Lissotriton vulgaris. Next base: position 1,946,902,949 of record NC_141689.1, read on the forward strand.
GAACCAATGAAAAGTGTTATTTTCAGGTCACATGACCTGGGCTTTCATCATTTGGAAACCAAAACTGTTCTGCACCAATAAAAAGTGTTATTTTCAAGTCACATGACCTGACGCGCTTACGCGACGTGCCCCCGGGGGCGCACCACAGGGCACGTCGCGTAAGCGCTCAGATGCTTACGTTGCGCGATCGTATTCGCTCGAGTATTTCCGGGTGCGCTTACGCCGTGCGTATCACGCGGACGCGGCTATGCGATACGTCACGATGTTTTCGTTTGTGGCAATAGCGCTAACGGGACGCTCACCGGTGTGCGACCCGGGGGGCTCCGGAAAACTGTGCTTTCCAGTGCGTACACCGGGGCGCGCACCGGGAGCGCACCAGGGCAAAAAAAAAAAAGTATTATATAAATATACAATATAGGATTCATTATAAAAAATATTACATTTCATAGGTTTGAGGCCCTATATATAGTTAGGAATTAGCTGAAAAAACCATAGGTTTCACACCAGTTATAGTTAGGAATTAGCATTTAAAAAACCTATTAAATTCACTGAAAAAACCATAGGTTTCACACCAGTTATAGTTAGCTGGAAATTTTACTGACATAAAACCATAGAAATTCCAACGTTATAGTTAGTTGGACTCACTATAACAAGCGCGCCTGCAATACACTGCTGATGACGTCACATATTACATCACTCATGACATCGTCAGTGACATCACTCATGACATCACTTATGACACCATCCTTGTGACAGAGTGACAGACCTCCTTTTAGTGTAATGTAACCCTTGAAATAGATATTCAAAAATAGAAACTAACATTTTCAAAAAAATGGAGATACCCATACCAATTACAACAACCAATTAAGTAATTCCACCATCTATATACACATCCACTCATTTACCAACAGTTCTATATAGTCACTCATACATATACTCACTCATCTTATATAGTGATACATCTATACATCCTGTTATACACCGACAGTCATCCAAAAGTTACTCACACACATACTCACACATGCAAATAAATTATTGAACATCCATTTATTTGCATATAACACTATACACACACTACCTCTTTACTTCTAAGGAAATTTACACATACTTACTCTCTTAAACAATCATTTATATAAACATATACTTATTTAAACAGGAACTCTTACAATCTCTTACTCTCACATATACTCACTTATATACATCAAAACTCACATACACTAGAATAAAATATATGTTGTTACTAAAAAACACAATAGTGAGACAGTCATTCACTCACTAACACACACATATACACACTCATCCACCCATACAGTCCTGCACATATGCTGTCTTCAAAACACATACAAACAGTGAGTCAGTCATCAACCCATGCAGCTACTTATACACAAAGTGAAACACTGATACATATATTTCAATATTTAAAAGTTACTCGCTAATATATTTATTCAATAAAATACACTTAATAAAGCAGTTAACCAATCATTTTTTTTAAAAAGAAACATCCATTTACACATTTATTTAACCATTTTTCTTCCATCAACCTTTACAAATACAAATATTAAACATATTAATTTTAAAGAAAGACACACATTCACTAGCTGGTGTCATCAGTGATGTCATGAGTGATGTCACTGACGATGTCATGAGTGATGTAATATGTGACGTCATCAGCAGTGCATTGCAGGCGCGCTTGTTATAGTGAGTCCAACTAACTATAAAGTTGGAATTTCTATGGTTTTATGTCAGTAAATTTTCCAGCTAACTATAACTGGTGTGAAACCTATGGTTTTTTCAGTGAATATATATATATTACCTACTGGCGGTCGCCAGTAGGTATATATAGTTAGGATTTTTTTGAATAGGGATTTCTGAAAATTCTATGTTGAATAACTTTGGCGTTGATGGACGGAATTGGCTGAAGTTTTCAGGAAAATAGCACATTTTGTTTCTGAGCGTCCCCCGAAAGTTTGGGGGAGTTTCGTCAAGCAGGGGCCGAGAAAAAATGGGGGTCCCAAAACGTGTTTTTAACATTGAGTTTTCCATAGGGCGGTTGGACTCACTTTTAGCTCGAACGGCTGAATGGATTTCCACAAAACTTGGCAAAATTGTAGGGACTGGTAGCCCGATGTGCCTTTGCTATGTCTCAAGATATATGCTCCAGTGGTTTTTACGAAAATTAACTTTGAAAAATATATATTGGGCTACATTGGGCTATATATATGTTAGAGCCCAAATGTAGCCAAATGTAGCCCAATGTAGCCCAAAATAGCCCAAAGATGGCCACCAGAGACAAAAAAAAAACAAATGTAGCCCAAATATCAGCCAGATGTAGCCCAACTATAGCCCAGTGACAGAATGTCCCAGAGTGTTCTAAAGAACAACTAGAGCGCTAACAGTCTTACTTATGACAAAAGTATGGCACACCTGAAGTCACCTTGATTGGAATAAAGTGTTAAGACTTAAAACATTTAATTTGCAAAGGAACAAAATGAGGGGTTTCATTTTGCCATAGAAATGTTATATATATATATATATATATATATATATATATATATATATATATATATTTTTTTTTTTTTTTTTTTTTCGCTCCAAGAGTTGCCCCATAGGAATGGCCACTCACGCAGGGGTTGCCGCTCTGGACGCCACAAGCAGCAAGATGGCATCATGCTTCAAGGCTTTAACTGCAGGCCATACGCGTTTCGAGCTGTTCTGTAGCTCTTGATCACTGGCAAATGATGAAAGAAGCAGGTGAGTTTCGGAACAGTTATTTTATTCAAATTGCGTAGCCACGCCCCTGTGGGCGCGTCACAGGCATTCTGGTAGTTGATGTTCCCTGGTATGCCTGCATACTACACAGTCCGTTATAGCAAGTGCACTGCTGCTTTCACCACAAATGTTCCTCCCGTTTGGGCATAAAGTCTTTAAAACAATCCTGGCATCTTCCCAATATCAACTTGTGGCTCAGGCCCACTGACGTTCCCGCTTGTGTCCTGAATGACGGAACACGCAGGATCTGCTTGCTGGGCAGCGGGGCCAATCCACGACTGGACTAGTCGTTTTAATTTTCGCTCCAAGAGTTGCCCCATAGGAATGGCCACTCACGCATGGGTTGCCGCTCTGGATGCCACAAGCAGCAAGATGGCATCATGCTTCAAGGCTTTAACTGCAGGCCATACGCGTTTTGAGCTGTTCTGTAGCTCTTGATCACTGGCAAATGATGAAAGAAGCAGGTGAGTTTCGGAACAGTTATTTTATTCAAATTACGTAGCCACGCCCCTGTGGGCGCGTCACAGGCATTCTGGTAGTTGATGTTCCCTGGTATGCCTGCATACTACACAGTCCGTTATAGCAAGTGCACTGCTGCTTTCACCACAAATGTTCCTCCCGTTTGGGCATAAAGTCTTTAAAACAATCCTGGCATCTTCCCAATATCAACTTGTGGCTCAGGCCCCCTGACGTTCCCGCTTGTGTCCTGAATGACGGAACACGCAGGATCTGCTTGCTGGGCAGCGGGGCCAATCCACGACCGGACTAGTCGTTTTAATTTTCGCTCCAAGAGTTGCCCCATAGGAATGGCCACTCACGCAGGGGTTGCCGCTCTGGACGCCACAAGCAGCAAGATGGGATCATGCTTCAAGGCTTTAACTGCAGGCCATACGTGTTTCGAGCTGTTCTGTAGCTCTTGATCACTGGCAAATGATGAAAGAAGCAGGTGAGTTTCGGAACAGTTATTTTATTCAAATTACGTAGCCACGCCCCTGTGGGCGCGTCACAGGCATTCTGGTAGTTGATGTTCCCTGGTATGCCTGCATACTACACAGTCCGTTATAGCAAGTGCACTGCTGCTTTCACCACAAATGTTCCTCCCGTTTGGGCATAAAGTCTTTAAAACAATCCTGGCATCTTCCCAATATCAACTTGCGGCTCAGGCCCCCTGACGTTCCCGCTTGTGTCCTGAATGACGGAACACGCAGGATCTGCTTGCTGGGCAGCGGGGCCAATCCACGACCGGACTAGTCGTTTTAATTTTCGCTCCAAGAGTTGCCCCATAGGAATGGCCACTCACGCAGGGGTTGCCGCTCTGGACGCCACAAGCAGCAAGATGGCATCATGCTTCAAGGCTTTAACTGCAGGCCATACGCGTTTCGAGCTGTTCTGTAGCTCTTGATCACTGGCAAATGATGAAAGAAGCAGGTGAGTTTCGGAACAGTTATTTTATTCAAATTACGTAGCCACGCCCCTGTGGGCGCGTCACAGGCATTTTGGTAGTTGATGTTCCCTGGTATGCCTGCATACTACACAGTCCGTTATAGCAAGTGCACTGCGGCTTTCACCACAAATGTTCCTCCCGTTTGGGCATAAAGTCTTTAAAACAATCCTGGCATCTTCCCAATATCAACTTGTGGCTCAGGCCCCCTGACGTTCCCGCTTGTGTCCTGAATGACGGAACACGCAGGATCTGCTTGCTGGGCAACGGGGCCAATCCACGACCGGACTAGTCGTTTTAATTTTCGCTCCAAGAGTTGCCCCATAGGAATGGCCACTCACGCAGGGGTTGCCGCTCTGGACGCCACAAGCAGCAAGATGGCATCATGCTTCAAGGCTTTAACTGCAGGCCATACGCGTTTCGAGCTGTTCTGTAGCTCTTGATCACTGGTAAATGATGAAAGATGCAGGTGAGTTTCGGAACAGTTATTTTATTCAAATTACGTAGCCACGCCCCTGTGGGCGCGTCACAGGCATTCTGGTAGTTGATGTTCCCTGGTATGCCTGCATACTACACAGTCCGTTATAGCAAGTGCACTGCTGCTTTCACCACAAATGTTCCTCCCGTTTGGGCATAAAGTCTTTAAAACAACCCTGGCATCTTCCCAATATCAACTTGTGGCTCAGGCCCCCTGACGTTCCCGCTTGTGTCCTGAATGACGGAACACGCAGGATCTGCTTGCTGGGCAGCGGGGCCAATCCACGACCGGACTAGTCGTTTTAATTTTCGCTCCAAGAGTTGCCCCATAGGAAATGCCACTCACGCAGGGGTTGCTGCTCTGGACGCCACAAGCAGCAAGATGGCATCATGCTTCAAGGCTTTAACTGCAGGCCATACGCGTTTCGAGCTGTTCTGTAGCTCTTGATCACTGGCAAATGATGAAAGAAGCAGGTGAGTTTCGGAACAGTTAAACATAGAATTTTCAGAAATCCCTATTCAAAAAAATCCTAACTATATATATATATATATATATATATATGTGTGTATATATATATATATATATATTACCTACTGGCGGTCGCCAGTAGGTAGTTATAGTTAGGATAATTTTCAATGTTAAATCTCAACATTCTATTTTGAATAACTTTGGCGCCGGTTGACGAATCTGCCTGAAATTTTCAGGAAAATGGTCTCATGGCGGTCCGGTCCTTCCCTGAAAGTTTGGGGGGGATTCGTCAAGCGGGGGCCGAGATAAAAGGGGGGTCCCAAAACGCGTTTTCCCCATGTTAATTTCCATAGGGCGGTCGATTTCACTTTTAGCCCGAACGGCTGAATGGATTTCCACCAAACTTGGCAAAATTGTAGGGACTGGTAGCCCGATGTGCCTTTGCTATGTCTCAAGATATGTGCTCCAGTGGATTTTAAGTAATTAAGGTTCAAAAAAATATATATATCTATAGCCGCGCTCCCGTGCGCGCACGGGAGTGCGCTCCAGGCGCGACACGCGACTTGCGCGCAGGAAGCTGATTGGATCTCAGTTGTCTGTAAACATTCTAAACAGTGCGGAGCGGCCGCCATCTTGTGTCTCGGTAAAATCGAGACAGAAGGGGTTTGAAAAAAAAAGGGGCAAATGACCATAAGGGGGAAGAGTAGACCCCCTCTGACCCCCTAGGTTTGATGTAGGGACTAAAATAGGGTCCTGCAGGGCATTAAAATTTTTTTTTCGTTTTGCGCGGGAATATGCGCTCTCCCGTGCGCGCACGGGAGAGCGCTCCAGGCGCGACGAGCGACTTGCGCGCAGGAAGCTGATTGGATCATAAGGGGGAAGAGTAGACCCCCTCTGACCCCCTAAATCCAGGACTATATTTATGAAGGCCTTGCGCTGTTAGTTTTGCGCTTCCTGTGCGTCAATTTTTGTGACGCACCAGCGGTGTAAAAAAATGCGCATTGTTATGCAATATTCAAAAAGTGACGCATCTATCTAGATGCGTCACTTTTTAAATATAGTGCAACGAGGTACATTTTATTACACTGCTGGTGTTATGCGTCACTTTTCTGTGCGCACTCCTTATGACGTTCCAGATGTGTCATATTTAATGTATGACGAATCATGTTGCAGATACAATATGGCGCAGAGTTTTAAAAAGTGACCCATGTACCTAGATGCGTCACTTTTTAAAAATAGCGTCAGGTATAATGTATGCAGAGGGGGTGTTCCCCCACAAAAAGCTTTGTAATAGCGACGCAGTGAAATGTTTGAGATTTCACTGCGTCACTTTTAGGATGCTGTTGCATCCTTTAAATATAGTGCAACGAGGCACATTTTATTACACTGTTGGTGTGATGCGTCACTTTTCTGTACACAGTCCTTATGACATTCCAGATGTGTCATATTTAATGTATGACGAATCATGTTGCAAGGAGTTACAGATACGTCAGTATTTCTGACATATGTGTAAACATAAAAGTGATGCGAGGCCGGCGCAAAATTTTGACGCAATAGCATCCAAAAAATGACGCAGGGAAATCTCATAGATTTCAGTACGTTGTTATTACCAAGCTTTTTGCGAGGGATTGCCCCCTCTGCATACATTATACCTGATGCAGATACAATATGGCGCAGAGTTTTAAAAAGTGACCCATGTACCTAGATGCGTCACTTTTTAAAAAATAGTGTCAGGTATAATGCATGCAGAGGGGGTGTTCCTTGCAAAAAGCTTGGTAATAATGACGCAGTGCGTCACTTTTAGGATGCAGTTGCGCCAAAATCTTGCGCCTGCTTCTCAGCAAACCTTTCACATGGTGCTTTTTCCATGTGAAAGGACACATTACTGGAGTTGCGTCACTTTTGTGACGCACTCCTGCAATGCGTTACTTTTGTGTTTAGAGATATGTCAGAAATACTGACATATCTGTAACTCCTTGCGAATTGATTAGTCATATATTAAATATGACATATGTGGAATGTCATAAGGAGTGCGTCCAGATAAGTGACGCATCGCTATTTTCACGTAGCGATGCGTCACTTTTCAGAAATGAGGCCTCCAGTTTATTCACTGTGTCATAAATTTCTTTTCTAACACTCACCTTCTTTCAGTCCTCCTACTTCACTTCCTTTCACCTCTCATACCTTTCTGTTCTTTCTTACTCATTCTCCTTTCAATTATCAATGCACTATATTTCACTTACTCTTCATTTTTTAAGATTATAGCTCTTTGATGAGAATTGGAGGTAGTTCTGAAAAGAACTTTTGGTTTTCTTCTTTTAACTGAAGAGGAACAAAAACAGGGAATAGAAACTGCTCAACAGGAGCAAAAAGAAAAGAAAAAAATTAGGGGTGGGAAGGGCAGTGATGGTTCTCTAATGCCCGAACCATGAGCAGGACACTTTGCTCCCCATAGGTGAGGAGTTGATTGCAGTATCTGCATCTGACGACCCCATGGTTGAATGCAGGTTGGATGTTTGCTACCTGCCCCTGAGATTGGTCTCTTCCAGAAGAAGTTGCTCCTCCTGTTGATGTAGAGGGAACCTCCTGTGCCAGAGCCCTGACACTTTCTCGGGCAAAATTCTGGGGGTGCCTGGTCTCCACATGGCGAATCATCGTGAAGTTGCCAAAAGAGTATTTTTTTAGGGGGTTACCCCGTGACAGGACCTTTTTGCAGATCCTGCACTCTACTTTTGGTGCATTCACCTTCTTCTGGCCTTCTGGAAACTTAAAAAATTTCCAAATGAAATGTCCCTTCACCTTTGGGGTAGGTGGCTCTTCATCAATGAAGTCATCTTCACTGCTGGATGATCTGGCAGCCATGATGAACCAAGAAAAAAGGAGCAGCAAAAAAGCAGGTCTTTCAGTCACAAAAGTGAAAGAAGAAGTGAAGGAAATGGGTGGGGATTTCATTCATTGTAAAAAAAAACTGTTAGCAACCAATGAAAAGTGTTATTTTAGGGTCACATGACCCGACGCGCTTACGCTGCGCGCTCGGGTGCACTTCCGGGTGCGTTTACGCTGCGCGATCGTAGGCGCTTCCGGGGCGCACACGTGGCGCGATCGTAGGCGCTTCCGGGGCGCACACGTGGCGCGATCGTAGGCGCTTTTGCGTGCGTTTAGGAGCCGCGCACGTAGGCGCTTCCGAGGGCACGTACGTTGTGCGCTGAAGTGACGTCATCAATCTTTAATAGAAATGCATAATCATTTTCAATATTAAAAAAAACAAATTTTATTTGTATGGTACGAAATGTTTTGCATTATTATTAACTTTTCATTCATATTTTTTTTTCACGAACGACAGTTGCGCTCTGGGTGCGCTTTCAGATGAGCTCTCGGAGAAGCTTACAGGAGAGCTTAGCTGAAAGCTTCCAGGAGCGCGCACCCAGAGCGCAAAAGAAAAAAATTATAAAAAAAATGAATACTTAAAAAAAACAGCAAATTGTAAAAAAAAAAAGGTTAGAAACTCGATATACAAAGGAATTAGCATTAAAAAAACCTATGAAATTCACTGAAAAAACCATAGGTTTCACACCAGTTATAGTTAGGAATTAGCATTTAAAAAACCTATGAAATTCACTGAAAAAACCATAGGTTTCACACCAGTTATAGTTAGCTGGAAATTTTACTGATATAAAACCATTGAAATTCCCACGTTATAGTTAGTCGGACTCACTATAACTTGCGCGTACAATGCACTGCTGATGACATCACTCATGACATCACTGATGACACCATCCTTGTGACAGAGTGACAGACCTAATTTCAGTGTAATGTAACGCTTGAAACACATATTCAAAAATAGAAACAAACATTTTCTAAAAAATGGAGATACCCAAACCAGTAACAACAACCAATTCAGTAATTCCACCATCTATATACACATCCACTCATTCACCAACAGTTCTATATAGTCACTCATACATATACTCACTCATCATATGTAGTGATACACCTACACATCCTGTTACACATCAGCAATCATCCAAAAGTTACTCACACACATACTCACACATGCAAATAAACTATTAAACATCCATTTCTTTGCATATACATTTATACACACACTGCCACCTTACTTCTAAGGAAACTTACCCATACTTACTCTCTTAAACAATCACTTATAGAAACACATACTTATTTACACAGGAACTCCTACAATCTCTCACTATATATACTATACTCACTTATATACATCAATACTCACATATACTAGATTAAAACATATGTCGTTACTAATGAAGACACTAGTGAGACAGTCATTCACTCACTAACACACACATATATACACTCATCCACCCATACAGTCCTGCACATATGCTGTCTTCAAAACACATACAAACAGTGAGTCAGTCACCAACCCCATGCAGCCACTTATACACAAAGAGAAACACTGATACAAACATTTAAATATTTAAACAATACTCGCTAATATATGTATTTACTAAGATACACATAATATGCCAGTTACCCAACCAATTTTTTTTAAAAAAACATCCATTTACACACTTATTTAAACATTTATTCTTCCATTGACCTTTACAAATACATATATAAAACAAATTTATTTTTCAGAAAGACACACATTCACTGGATGGTCTCATCAGTGATGTCATGAGTGATGTCATCAGCAGTGCATTGTACGCGCAAGTTATAGTGAGTCCGACTAACTATAACGTGGGAATTTCAATGGTTTTATATCAGTAAAATTTCCAGCTAACTATAACTGGTGTGAAACCTATGGTTTTTTCAGTGAATTTCATAGGTTTTTTAAATGCTAATTCCTAACTATAACTGGTGTGAAACCTATGGTTTTTTCAGTGAATATATATATATATATATATATATATATATATATATATATATATATATATACACCTATATATAGTTAGGATTTTTTTGAATAGGGATTTATGAAAATTCTATGTTGAATAACTTTGGCGTTGATGGACGGATATATGTATACCTATATATAGTTAGGATTTTTTTGAATAGGGATTTCTGAAAATTCTATGTTGAATAACTTTGGCGTTGATGGACGGAATTGGCTGACATTTTCAGGAAAATGGCACATTTTGTTTCTGAGCGTCCCCTGAAAGTTTAGGGGGGGGGTTTCGTCAAGTGGAGGCCGAGAAAAAAGGGGGGTCCCAAAACGTGTTTTTAACATTGAGTTTTCCATAGGGCGGTTGGACTCACTTTTAGCTCGAACGGCTGAATGGATTTCTATGAAACTTGGCAAAATTGTAGAGACTGTTTGCCCGATGTGCCTTTGCTAGGTCTCAAGATATGTGCTCCAGTGGATTTTGAGAAATTAACTTTCAAAAAAATATATATCTGTGACAGTGTCCCGGTTAGCGCCCCGGTTCGCGTACCAGACGCGTAACGGAACTTCGCGAGGAGAAGCGGATTGGCTCTCCGGTGACTCTCAACATTCTAAACAGTCCGGAGCGGCCGCCATCTTGTCTCTCGGTAGGATCGAGAGACAAGAGGTGGAAATAAACGATGGGGGAAATGAATGAAAGGGGCAAGGTAGACCCCTCCTGACCCCCTAGGATTGATGTGGGGGCTATTAAAGGGCCCCGTGGGGCAAAAAAAGAAAATACATTTTTTTTCGATTTTTCGTGGTGGAAGCGCTACCCGGTACGCGAACCGGGTAGCTCACCGGTAGCGTAACGGGAGTCCGCCATCTTGTGTTTCGGACGAATTTAGTCACAAGATGGAGGATAAACAATGTTGGGAATGGGTATAAGGGGGCACGGGAGACATATCCTGACCCCCTAGGTTTTCTGAGGGTGGCTGAGGAGGCCCATATATGTAAAAAAAAAAACCTTTTTTTTTTCAAATTTTCGCACGGTTAGCACCCGGTCCGCGCACCGGGTAGCGTTCCGGAAAGCGTAACAAGGAGAAAACCAAGGGAAATAGTAAAATAATATTTTAGAGTGCTTTGAGGTAGGGTAGCTCTGAATAGAGCTGTTGTGTTGTGTGGGTGATGTAAGTACCAACATTTAGGTACCAATGAAGAGTCTAAAATTCAATGTACACCGTCTCCTCTGTAGATATTTTGTATGTTCTAATATGGGTTATTTAAATGTAAATGTGTGGAAAAGCACTTCATGCTTTAAAGCAATTGTATTTTTGAACTGATTGTTCTTTCCTCTTAGTCCTCATCTTTGTTTTTTTTTCCCCACACTCTTCTTCAGCATGATAGTTGATAAATTCGTTCCCTCAAAAAATGTATATACATAAAAAAAAATATATTAAATACATATAAAATATATTTTTCCTTTACATTTTACAGCTTTTAATATTTGCTATTAAAAAACCATTGAAATTCACTGAAAAAACCATAGGTTATAGATAGGGGTGGGCGGCCAGCTACGCTCCGTGCACGGATTGTGCGTAGTGCCGTCTACTCCGCATTTTGCGTAGCGGGCGTAGCCAGGCGGCACTACGCATGCTCCGCAGACGGAGCGTAGCTGGCCGCCACCCGTCTCCCTCCCGCCCTCCCTAAATACTTTAAATTAAGCGTTTAAATTAATTAAAAGGCACTTACCTTGCCCGCCGCTGCCCACCGCGTCCCCGGGGCTCGCTATCTTCTTTGCTGCCGTCTTGGTTACTAATGCGCATGCGCGGGCGGCCGCGCATGCGCATTTCTCACGAGAAAATGCGCATGCGCGGCCGCCCGCGCATGCGCATTAGTAAACAAGACAGCAGCAAAGAAGATAGCAAGCCCTGGGGACGCGGCGGGCAGCGGCGGGCAGCGGCGGGCAAGGTAAGTGCCTTTTTAATTATTTTATACTTTTAATTTAACGTATTTAGGGAGGGCGGGAGCGAGGCCTGTGGTGCGTAGTGGGGCTTCGCGGAGTGCGGAGGTGGGTGTAGTTTCTAGCCCACTTCACGTAGCTCTGCGAAGCCCCACTACGCCCACTACGCCCAGGGCTAGTTATAGACCATATATAGTTAGGAATTAGCATTTACAAAACCTTGAAAATTCACTGAAAAAACCATAGGTTATAGACCATATATAGTTAGGAATTAGCATTTACAAAACCTTATTTTACTCACACAAAACCATTGAAATTCGCATATATAGTTAGTTGCACTAACTATATATCGCGCACCCGCAATCCACTGCTGATCATGTCACATATTACATCATTCATGACATGGTCAGTGACATCACTGATGACATCACTGATGACATCTCAAATGACATCACTGATGACATCACTGATGACAACATCCAGTGACTGTATGTTTCTGTAAAGTTAAAATATGTGCATAGATGTGTGAGCAGTTGATTCACTAGATGTATGGGTTCAAAAGTGCATGTGGAAACAGCTGTATGGGCGGTTGACTGTGTGCATGAGTGTATTGGTGAGTGAATGGATATCTCAGTGCTACATGTCAAAGTAAGTACATATGTAAAACACAGTACATGTGAGAGTTGACATATATAAATAACTGCATTAGAGCCAGTGAATGTGTGAGTGGCTGTATGGATCATTGTGAACTTGTATCAGGGATTGTATAAGAGAGTAAATATGTGTTAGTATATGTTTGAATAAGTAAGGTGTGTATAACTGTATAGTTGAGGAAATGGAGGTGTGATTGATTCTTTGCATGACTGACTAGGTGTGTGAGTAACTCCATGGATGAGTGACAGTCTGTGAGTGTCTGTTTACACTGAGTGTATCTAAGGTTATATTAGAGTCTGAAGAGGTTCATCGTATTATCTCATGAATGATGTCATCAGTGATGTGATCAGTAATGTCAAATGAGATGTCATCAGTGATGTCATCAGTGATGTCATTTGAGATGTCATCAGTGATGTCATCAGTGATGTCATTTGAGATGTCATCAGTGATGTCATTTGAGATGTCATCAGTGATGTCATCAGTGATGTCCCTGACCATGTCATGAATGATGTAATATGTGACATGATCAGCAGTGGATTGCGGGTGCGCGATATATAGTTAGTGCAACTAACTATATATGCGAATTTCAGTGGTTTTGTGTGAGTAAAATAAGGTTTTGTAAATGCTAATTCCTAACTATATATGGTCTATAACCTATGGTTTTTTCAGTGAATATATATATAGATAGTTATAGTTACGACCTAGTTTCCATAGGAAACTCATTTTTTGTTTTCGCAATAACTTTGGCGCCAGTTGACGAATCTTCGCAACAATTTCAAACCTTTTGGCTCTTTACAGTCATCTCCTATCTCGAACGTTTTGGGGTGATTCGCCAAGCGGGGGCCGAGAAAAAAGGGGGGCAAAACATGTTTTCTCCATGTTATTTCCCATAGGAAACTTTAGACACGGCTACAGCTCGAACTGCTGAACGGAATTACAACAAATTTGGGAAAAAGGTAGTACTTGGTTCAGAAAGCGACCTTTTTATTCAATGGTGTAAATACGTTCAGTAGTTGCTGAGAAAATAAAAAAATAAAAGTTTTGATATTTAGAGGCACGGAGGATAGGCGCACCCTCCCGACCACGAGCTGCATTCTAATTGGCTGTCAACACTTCAAACCAGGAAGTGTTGGCAGCCATCTTGTGCCTCGGTAGAACTGAGGCACAAGAAAAGAGAAAAATAAATGCACAAAACAAGAAAAGAGGGCAGGGTAGAAACACCTTGAACCCCTAGGCCTGCTCAGGGGGTCCCACAAGGACTCCCAGGGCCCAAAAAAGCATTTTTTCAATGAAATCATCCGAATTCGCGCTGGGTGCTCAAATCTGGCCAAGAAAATTTTAAAAAATGAAGCGCAGGCTCCCCCTCTTCGTTATTATTTAGTCCCTGGGTTTGCCTAGTCCCGGGGGCATGCGAAAATCTAATAGCGGGGGCCGAGGGAGGCGTTAATATATTTGAAGGGTGTGATCTGCGGTTGGAGTGCACACAAGAGAAGGGATTTGATTTTGCGATTTCTTTGAAAGTTACATTCCGGCATGCACATTAGCAGCTTCCATGTTTCATTGAAGGGGCAACCAAGCTGCTTTACAGAATATATAGAGATGTTTACAAGTGCATTCGCTACTAGAGTGTCCACTAGGGATATTGAACAACGGGCTTCCGTGCCCTGGATCAAACCACTCTTCCAACAGCTCACTTAGCAGAGCAGTCGGACAGGGTCACGAGTGAGGCGGAAGATGGTTACAAGCGCTTTCACCCGAGGGGGACACAGGTACTTTTATTACCTACTGTGACCAATTATCTCACATGAAACCAACGTAAACATTCAAGTTAAAAATGTGCTTTTTTAACTAGTTGCCCACTTGTCTGTATCCTACAATTAATAAAAATGAACATTTATTGTGTTTGCTTAACTGCCGCCATGAGACACTTGAAGGGAAGGCGACACAAACAGTTTTACTTCAATATGAACAGTCGTGTTTACTGGCGCACATCAAATCACTATCAAAATTACAAGATCAGCAAATAAACAATTGAGCACGCTGGGCATAACATTAACCTCAAACCACAAATCCACACACATTCATGTCATTCTTATGATCTCTTCAAGTGCAACCGAACTGTCAGATCACCTTTTCTGGGCCTTTATAAATTACAAGTTCGGCAGACCACACACTGCACAGAATACAAGCTTGTATATATACAATGTATAATTTACAAGCTAACGGGCACGTCAAACGTTACAACCGCCTACTTTGATGGGTTACTTGTGAGCACGCTGAAAAACTCTCACCCATGTTAAAGGGCAAGGCCTAAACATTGCCAAAATGGGCCACTCAACAAATAGAAATGGCCAGTAAACCATAAAGTCCATAGGGTGGATTTTTTATAAACATCTCACACCCTTCCAAGCAGAGGCAGGTAGTCGCTCCATCCTATAACTGGGGTTGGACACCCCAAACACGTGCTTTCCAGTAATCCTGTCAGCGCTTTAAAGGCATTATCCCAGGTACCCAATGATTTATAGTGGCCTAGGCTGGGATACAACTTTCTAACAGCACTTTTCCTAAGAATGTGGCCCGGGCATAGCCAATGTCAACAGCACCACTGCTTCCTAATTTGTCATTAATGCCCACTGTTCCGATGGGGCCCTCAGCATGAACAGATGACCAATATAGGTGGGGGATGGTTGGATATGGACAATTAGGGGCTCATGGAAATAACCACACTCTTGCTCATGGTCAGAGTCAGAAGTACCGCCCACGTGCAAACAGCCTCCTTTTATTACCTCTCCGCAGGCCACGCCTGGCCTGCGGATGTGTGGATGAGTGGGGGTGGTGTATACAACAACTAGAACGGGGACCATTACATCCCTATCCAACTGTAACCTTTTCTTTGAAAAACAGTTCGCAACAAAAGTTCACAGTACTGTGCATAACCAGTTGAAGATGTAGCTCGACTATTGCTTGTGTGTCCCTTGTTGTAAGATCAGGGTTTCAGCAAACATGGGTAGTCTCTGAGTCTTTGACTGGGTCATGGATTTGGCAGCAAATCATAACTCTGCGAGCGGGCTCCTCCACTCCTGGCGCTCTGGCCTGGACTGCTCACCATGGCCTTGAGTGCCAGTGGCCCCCCCGCTTCCTCCTCTTCCAAGTGTTGTTCGGTTCCTGATGTTTCGCTTCCGCTCTCTGTCGTCACATTCCCCTTGACATCACCGTGATCCGAGATGACGCCCTCGCCTTCGGTTGGTGTGATCCTTTTGAACCATGAGGTATTCCGGGACAACTCTATTTCTCCCTTTCGTGCTGTCAGCATGGTTCCATTGGATAAGGTGACCGTCCAGATGCCTGGCTCGAAACAGGTTTGGAGTTTTCCTCCTGGCCACCTGTTCTTTAGGATAACGGATGTTGCTGGTTCCATCCGGTTGAGGTTTGCCCTCCGGGTGCGGCTGGCTCCCTGGTTGCCCCGTCTTCTCCTTTCCTGGGTGCCCTCCACAAGAGCCGGGGTTGGTGTCCACTCCGGGCTGTTAGGCAGAAGATCTCTTCGGGGCCCCTGAAACATGAGGCTCCATGGGCTTCTCTGAGTAGTGCAGTGAGGGGTGCTCCTGTATTCATGCAGAAACTCATGCAGCCTGTGTTCTGGATTGGCTTGCTTCACCAGTGCTATGCGGAAGGTCTTGTTAAGTGTGCGCATAAACCTTTCCACGTCCCCGTTGGCTTGGGGCCATTGTGGGGTGATGCGTCTGTGATGAATTCCCCTCTTCTGAAGGAACACAGCAAACTCAGTGCCTTGGAATGGAGGGCCATTATCACTGCGCACCTCCTGAGGGTATCCGAACATTGGGAAGATCTTTTCAAGCGTTGGTCCCACATGGCTGAAAGCCATGGATGCTACTACTTCAACTACCGGGTACTTAGAATAGGCGTCAATGATCACTAGGGTGTGCCCCTCTCCTGGGAAACTTCTGAAGTCTATGCTTGCTTTGGTCCAAGGCTCCACACATGCCTCTTCGGTGATGACAGGCTGGGGCCTGTGGGGATCGCTTGTCAGTTGGCATTGCATGCAACCCCGCACGTGTTCCTCGACCATTTCATCAAGGTCCAGGAACCACATTTTTTTCCTTATTCTCGTCTTCATCTTAGTGATCCCCTGGTGTCCTCCATGGGCAGGTTCTACTGCCCGATGTCGCAGGGCCTGTTTGATGACTAGTCGGGATCCCCGCAGTAATATGTTGTTCTCAGTGGTGCTTAGTTCATGTCGGAACCGCCACACTTTCGTGAGTGCTTCTTTGTCCTCCACAGTCCAGGAGTTGGTGTGACGAAGGTATTCTGCCCAGGATCCTTCCTGTTCTGCTCTTAGTGTCCTGGCGTACATGGTGTCGGTGGCGGCATGATGTTAGTGCCACCCACTGGGCGAATTTGTCACAGTCTCCATCTTTCCCCATCTGGCTCTGTTCCCCTGGGTGGCGGGATAGAAAATCCGCTGGGTTTTTGGCACCCGGCCTATAGGCTACCTCCATTTCATAGGGTTGTAGTTGAATCACCCATCTTTCAATGCGTGGAGGGGGGTGTGGTGCCGTCCCCTTGAAAAGGGATAACAGTGGCTGATGGTCGGTGACCATGACAAATGGATGTCCTCATAAGTACAGGTGGAAGTGGCTGCATGCCCACTTGATAGCGAGGCAAATGCTAGTGCGGTCCACTGTCCTGGTTCCTCCTCCTGTGTTAATACCGCTCCCAGGCCTACAGGACTGCCATCAACCAATACTACCGTTCATTTGTCCGGATCAAAATAAGCAACGGTGGCTTTCTCCAACAAGGCATCTTTGATTCCTTGGAACGCCTCATCTTTCTTTGGTCCCCATCACCAGGCTGCATCTGCTTTGGTCAGTGCCCACAGCGGTTTGCTCCAGGTGGCCAAACCGGGTATGAACCAGCCACAATAAGTGGCCATTCCTAGGAAGCTCCTGATTTCCGTCGGGGATTTTGGTGCTGGTGTGTCTTTGTTGGCTCTCGATTTTCTTGGATTCACCTGAATGCCCTCTTGACTGAAGACATAACCAAAGAATTCTATTGTGGGCTGGAAAAACTGGCACTTCTCCTTGTGAAGTGTCGCGCCATGAGCACTCAGCCGTCTTAAGGGGTCTCGGAGGTGTTTGTGGTGTTCCGTCACCGTCTTGGAGTGTATAAGAATGTCATCACTGACATTGATGACGCCCGGTAGGCCGGAGAGTAGTTCCCTGATGGTGTTTTGGAACACCTCCGCTGCAGATGATATGCCAAAATTTAATCTTTTGTAACGCCGGAGTCCCAGATGTATACTAAAAGTGGTGATGAAGCGACTCTCCTCTGCAAGGGGTAGTTGGTGGTACCCTGCATTTAGATCGACCTTGGAGAACCACATAGAGCCGTTCACGTCTGCGATGATGTCATCCATAATGGGTGTCAAATGGCGTTCCCTTCTGATGGCCTTATTAGGGAGGCGCATGTCAATGCACAGGCGGATTGCTACTAGTTGCTGAGGTTTTTCAACTATAACCATTGGGGACACCCACGGGGTGGGCCCGATACTTTCTCAATGACACCCTGGCTCTCTAGTTTTTCCAGTTCTTTCTCCACCATTGGCCTTAGGTGGAACGGGATTCGGCTGTGCCGTAGTGCAACGGGTGTTATTGTCTTGCCAATATGCAGCCTCAGGGGCTCACACTTGATGCAGCCCAATCCTCTGAATAGCTTGGGGAATTGATCCAGCAATTCGTCTACCTGATGGGTTCGGATCCGATTGGCTAAAGCTATCAGTCTTAACTCTTCAGCTGCATGGCTACTTAGCAGTGTGTCGGCCTCTCTGTCGATTATGTGGATGGTTGCCATCACCTCCAGTTCATCCGCTTTGATTGGTACTGTGATTTTTCCTTTGAGGGGAAGTGGAGTGTCTGCTCCATAGGCGAAAATGCGAGTTCTTGAAGGAACTATCGGGGCGGGGACGTAGCCTTCTGAATTGCGGCAGGCCCATGACATTTACCGTGGCTCCGGTGTCAATCACTGCTTTGACTTGGTTTCCTCCTAGCTGGACGATACACGTAGGCTGTGGCCATCTGCGTCGCTTCAGTTCTCGTGCATACGAGATGATGTGTACCTCTTCATCTTCCGAATCCGAAGATTCATCCACAGTCGGTAGATATCTCCCAGGATTTTGTTGTGCTCCTTCCGGGGTTGGTGGGTCACTCACCGACAGTTGCCGTACCACCTTGGCCACTGAGTGTGATTTTCTTGATGACTTCGTGTAGTTGCGTCGTCGACACACTGATGCAAAATGGTTTGGAATCCCACAGTGTGTACATGTTTTCCCTTTGAGCTGGGCAGTCTTTTGCATCATGAGGCTTGTGCCCACTTTATCCACACTTCGTTTAGGAACCTTCCTTCCGGGTCTCCTTGGAGTAGCGACTCCATGTCTGTGTCTTCACCGCATTCACTTGTTCCGTCTTCACGGCGTCAGTTTTTCCTGGTGGTTTATTCAGTGCTTGGTCCATCACTGACGGCTGATAGGTCATGCGATCAGGCCAGGATTAGGATATCCTCTAGTGTAATCCCTGGTTTCCTTAGGATGAGTCCTCGTAGTCTCTTGTCCCTACATCCTTGGATGAGCTGTCTCCATATGGCTTTGGGTTGGTCTTCGTCCGTGCAGGTACTGGCGAGTTCCCTTACTCGGGCGTAGAATCGGTCCATAGATTCGCCCTCTCGCTGCCGTGCTTGGCCCAGCTTGAAGACCTTGAAGTCAAGGTTTAATTGCGGGTCAAAATGACCTTTGAGTGCCCTTACCGCTGCATCGTAGTCTTCTGCAGCTCCGGTGTCGGGTAGGTGTTTGAATAACTTGAATATTTCATCCGCCGCGTAGTGGAGTAGTAAGGATCTCTCAACTGTGGCGTCCATTTCTCTTGAGACAACAAAGTAATTTTCTAGCCGCTCCAGCCATATTTTCCACTGCGGTGAAGCAGTGGACGGGTCTTCTAGTTTGCTGAACGGTGGTAGGACTCCTGATGCAGCGTGTTGAAAAGGGATATGTATCTGAGCCGCGGGTGCGTCGTTGTCCCCTACGGCTGGTAGCAACGCTTGCTGTGGCGTTTGCAATTAGCAGTGGTTGTTTTGTCTATATACCCCTCTTGGTGGTAGGGTGGCCGCTTGTATGCTGTATGTCCTTTTCCTTTTCAGCGTGCGTGTCCTGTAGCTTATTCACGCTGTTTGCGCTTCTCCCCACATGTCTCGGGCCTTGGTGCCGTTCCAGTAACTCCACACGTGACTTGCGCGTTGATTGTAGGCCTCAGTTCCCAGTGCGCATGCGCGCCTGGCCTTGCCGGCAACCATCGTTGATCGGCACCCAGCTCCCTCGCCTCGTTTGCGCCTTCTGGTTTTCCTCTCCTGCCGGTCCCTCCTCGCAGCTCTTAGCACACGCTGCTTACTGGCAGGGATCTTCTTCGGCGGGCGGTCTTCTTCCAGTCACCCCCCGATGTTGGTACCGCCGTGGTGCTTCAGCAGGCAGCTCCGGCCAGGCCCAGGTAAAGCTTTCGGTTGTTCCGCTGTCAGGGGTGATCATTAATGCTTCCAGTGATCCCACCCTCGTCGCCAGTGTTCCGATGGGGCCCTCAGCATGAACAGATGACCAATATAGGTGGGGGATGGTAGGTTATGGACATTTAGGGGCTGATGGAAATAACCACACTCTTGTTCATGGTCAGAGTCGGAATACAGCACAAGTGCGGACGGCCTCCTTTTATTACCTCCCCGCAGGCCACGTCTGGCCTGCGGATGTGTGGATGAGTGGGGTTGGTGTATACAACAACTAGAACGGGGACCATTACGTCCACGAGGACACAGATTACATTAGCAGTCCCCTGTGGCAAAGGAGCTAACAAGGGTGCGACTGCTGCTCAAACCATTCCGAAGCATAATCTTATACTTACACAGACAACCAGTCATTGTGCCTGCTCCATAGTGTAGGTGGTGGTTGGGCATGACAGTGCTGTAGGTGTAATGTTGCCAGGCGTGCATCGCCCATTGGGCTCAAGGGGTTTCAGCACCCCCCAACCCACTCCCCCACCCCCATATCCCTCCAGTGTGTGTCAGCCCGGGATGATACAGCTTTCCGGGCACACACACAGTCGCATTCGAGTACTTCCACCAATCTGCAGCAGTCAGGCATAGGCCAAGTCATTTTCCGGAAGTCGACACAAGTCGGAGGAGCTGTGCGGAGCTGTGTGTGCGGCAGCTGGGTAGCGGACCCCCGGAGCCCCGAGCCTTGAGCAACGGCTGAAGGGGTGATGGTGAAGGAGTCAGCGAGGTGCGGGACCCCCAGCAGAACCTTGTGAAACACGCACCAAACAATCTGCACACCAGTGGAGAGCCGAGCCGAGGTGAGCCGCGGGAGCAGCTGGTTTCCCCTGCGAACTACCGGTGAGCACCGGGAGCAGCTTTAGCTCCAACACCTCTAGTGCCTCCAACGTGCCTCCAACACGCACAGCGCCCGCAATTCCCTGAGCACCAGGTTTTGGGGAGGTTAAAGGAGGCCTGAGGCAGCGCTGGTGCACTGGTGTGTATCTGTGGGCGTTGGGTATTGTCCGGCCAGCGGTTTCGTTTCTTGCATTCAATCCTCCCCTCGGTGCTGCGAGGCTGATAGGCCGAGGCTATACCCCTAAAGGCCTGTCAGACCCCTGAATACAAAAAATAACAACGGGGGGAGGTAGAGTATAGAGACAGGATTCTCACTCCACGGGCACTGGTAATTAAACAAGAAGAATCCTACTCAGAGTGTACACCTCAAGGATGGGGGACACTCAGTGTTGTGAAAAATACCCCTCACACACCAACAGGCCCCTTGGTGTCATGCTTCATCATCAGGGTCTTCGCATCCCGCTAGAGGGATGCGGCGTGCTGCGACCAGCGACTACGCGGGAGCACTGAAGAGGTTGACTATGTGTGGTGTGTGTTAGGTGCAAATGATGGGGTATTAAGAAAGTGTGAGTGAAGGGTGTAGTGAGGGTTAAAAAGCACCTGGCTAGTCGGTTTTCAGAAAAAGCTTTATTCGGAACCCCTAGCTGGTGCTGTTAAAAAAGTGCAAGGTGAGGTCAGTTGTCTTTATTATGGACACTACCTCTGGTGTGCGTCGACATGTTTCGGAACTCGGTGTTCCTTTTTCAGGATGGGTGCACAACTTCCCAACCCTACTCACGTTTCTTTAAGAAAAAATGTATTTCTCTTAAATTAGATAAAAGTGAACATATTTACAGTGAAAAAAGGCTATTATGTGCCTACAGCGGTTTCTTTTGGATCATGCAGTTGCATGTCTCATTGTGACTGTCTTGTTCTGCCTCATGAGCATATCCAGAACGCCAGGGTAGGTAGGTGGATTCTTAATAAAATCCGCCTAAGTAGGCCTCCTTCTACCACCCTGCGATGCTCCGCTGTAGGCACATAATAGCCTTTTTTTCACTGTAAATATGTTCACTTTTATCTAATTTAAGAGAAATACATTTTTTCTTAAAGAAACGTGAGTAGGGTTGGGAAGTTGTGCACCCGTCCTGAAGAAGGAACACCGAGTTCCGAAACATGTCGACGCACACCAGAGGTAGGGTCCATAATAAAGACAACTGACCTCACCTTGCACTTTTTTAACAGCACCAGCTAGGGGTTCCGAATAAAGCTTTTTCTGAAAACCGACTAGCCAGGTGCTTTTTAACCCTCACTACACCCTTCACTCACACTTTCTTAATACCCCATCATTTGCACCTAACACACACCACACATAGTCAACCTCTTCAGTGCTCCCGCGTAGTCGCTGGTCGCAGCACGTCACATCCCTCTAGCGGGATGCGAAGACCCCGATGATGAAGCATGACACCAAGGGGCCTGTTGGTGTGTGAGGGGTATTTTTCACAACACTGAGTGTCCCCCATCCTTGAGGTGTACACTCTGAGTAGACCCCTGAATACTCCAGAAGACCACAGGAGCCACAAGGGGGGGCCATAGTCATTGTCAAGAAGCGCTATTGAGAAGTGAGCGCTTGGTAAAAAAGTACTAGCAGGGCGAAGCAGTTGTGGGAGAACTGCTGGAGAACTGCTGGCACGCTAATTTGTAATGCCAATGCCAAGGAGTTTATACTTTGTTCGGTCAACTATCCTTTGCGGAGTTATCTATGACCCGAAGCAATAGATTGCAATAGATTGCAAACTGCGCTATAATTCGCTATAATTGTGACTGCAACTGCGGGTCTTGTAGGGGTGTGAGAGTGCCCTTTCTGGAACTACTACAGGATACCCAGGATACCCAGCGGAGACTAAGAGCTGTATGAGCACCCACATTGGAGTGCTGCTCGCAGTGTGTGGACTCTGCCTGATCCTCGGGAAACTCACAGAATCATCAGGTGGAACTTCGGCTAATTTAAAAAAGCCTTTTTGCTGATATCTGGGACTCGCATACTGCCGAGAAGCTGCACTTGTGAGTCGCGCTGTGAGCACTTGCTGCCTGGGTCGCTGTTCCTGCCCCGCCGCCTCTGCTGTCACACCTTCGCGCGGCCGCTGAGTGGGGGGACAAAGACTACCACTCCCAGAATCCCCGGCTTGTCTTCCCGCCCCCCCCCACACAGCCTCTTCCGCGCCCGGAGGCGCTAAATACGACCAGGCTTCTTCCGGATCCCAGAACGAACCAGACGAAGCCCGGACAAAGGGTGGACAGTCTGTGCAGTCCGGGCAGACCGAGGCAGGGTAGGGCCACCCCCCGAAAAGTAAGCATTGGACATAGTACTACCATGACTGTTTAGTACAATCTTAACCATACCCTATGTTTCACAATTTTAGACAGGAAGTACTTGCAATTTTATAATATCTTGTCCTTGTGTGCCTATCCCCAACTAGCCGTGTTTGAAAGGTACTAGTGCATTAGGGGTTAATATTTAGTTAATATCGATGGCTAAGAGCAAATCAACCATGGACATTTATTTAGTCAAAATGTTGAGTAAAATCAATAATGATAGAAGGAAATCACTGGGTCGGGAAAATTTGCCAGTGGTAATTACTACTCCGCCTGGTGACAGTAGTGGTTCGACTCTGGCCTCTCCTCCTATTACTGATGTTACTACTGATGTTAATACAGTTGAAATCCCGGTTGTATTAGTGGTGGATCAGGACGTATTAGACGAGGATTTACCAGATGATTCCATGGATGTTTCACTGCGGTGCTCACCAGTTAAGAGAGCAGTAAGGAAATGTAGGAAAACACCGACCAAGCGGGGAGGAACACACCACAAGAAAACACCTGAAACAGTGCAGAGGAGCACTGTTGGCCACAAAGAGACCATGACTATTAATAGTGGCATCAACATGAACTCTGATCTTTTGGACCATATAGCGAAGATGTTTGAGGCTAAATTACAAATTGCTGTTAAGCCTCTAGTGGCAAAAATAGATGCCTTGACAGCTGAAGTGTCTAGATTGGGTGGTCTTCTAACCCCGATAACTAGCGATGAGAGTCCAAAATTGAGGGAAAGGGACAATCTTCCTGAAATTGTTGTACAGATGTCATTGGTGGGGAGGGTAAGTACAGCTAAAGTCAGGGAGACGAGCCGTCCGGATGGTCAGACTACACAGACCAAAGTGGTCCCAGCAAGTATAGTGGGGCCATCAGTCCCACCGAGGAAAATACGCCCAACTAATCTCCCACCAGATTGTGAACCATATGTTGTACTTTCCAATGTCCCACCCTTAGACTCTACAGAGCCCAATTTCCGCCAGGAATCACACAATTCACTTAAGCACAAAACTGTTTCCTGGCTGAACAAGAACTGTGGGTTTCCGATAAATTATTCGGACCAGATACTAACAACTAGACGGGTACCTTGGATTGGTAATGCCAGGAAAACTTGCAGGGGTGAATGTATCATTATTAATTTTAGGCACCCTCAACATGTTGTGACTGTGCTACTTAGAGCAGCATCCCTGAAACTGGGTGAGAATAGTGTGGCTGTGCATCCCTTGGGATACTTCTATAGCTATTTAGCCAAGGTTCCCCAGTATAATACCACAACCAGGCCTCCTAACTCTAGCAGATTTCCAGTCTTCGAGATCCCAAAGCATAATAGATATCAGGCACTAAGTATGTTGGATCAGAATGATTGACTCTTGTCGGTTGGTAGCCTTGGTGTGGGGTTAACCTCAAATATTCAGGCAGGGAAGCCAAATATGAATAATCTAGAGTTTGGGCAATTACAGATAGTGGTGCCCACATTGAATTACGATGATAGCCCTATACTAGGTTCTGATTTAATGGCAGCGGTGAGTGATCAGATTACTAATTGTGCTGGGAATAGCATTGGTAGTCTAGGAGAGGTCAGTTTATGCTGTATCGATAGTACCGCGCCTGAGGGAACCATTACTGGAAATACTCCAATGGAAGAAACAAGTATTAAAACTATCCCTCCTGATGGCAAACCTATACAAGACATAGTGTTGGATGCACCCTTACCCAGTCTCAAGGAAAAATTGCCTGTAAGATTAATATCATGGAACATAGCAGGCTTGGCTAGGAATTTTCGGGACCTAGTTTGGTGTACCTACATTGAGGATTATGATATCATCCTCCTCCAGGAGACTTGGGCCTTTGAAACTCTGCATAGGCTCGGGTATAAAACTTTTTGTTATGACACACTCCCTCAGTAAGAGGGAGAGCGTCGGGGGGTCTGGTGATCTGGGTTAGAGTTAATTTAGAAATAGAAGTCACTCTACTGTCAATTCCTTCCCCTGATTTATTGGGATTAAAGATGGTGACAAGGGAAAACGAATCTGTATATTTAATAAACATATAATAGACCACACCCATCAAACAAGGAATCTAAGGTACTAGAGCTACTGGACTCCTTTTTAGATACACTAGGACCAAATGCCCAAGTGGTAGTAGGAGGGGACTTCAATTGTAAATATGAACCAGTGTTGGGCCTTGATAATTTACTTGAGGAACAGGACATGGCAAATGATATCCCAAATTTGGATTCTACCGGGTCAGTTAAATGTACTGTAGCAGCAACTCAAATTCTACAGCTGACCGTGGGCCATGACTTAAGGGCATGTAATGGCCGCTTACAATCTGATAGACCAGCAGCCCCGACTTTTTGTAAAGGCAACTGTAAGTCCCATATAGACTTTATATTGGTCTCTTTGAGTCTGTGGTATTTACTCATTGATTTCAAAATAGATATTAGGACAGAGAGTGACCCTCTTCCACTCCAACTATGGCTGAACCCTCAACCTTTTATATCTAAACCAGTTGAAGAGGTTGCACTAAAAAGTCCCCTTGGTGAACCTCAGATATCCAATAATAGGCGTGCTCTGAGATGGCCCTACATCCTGGCTAAAGTTGCGATGATGCAAAATATTTATAATACCTTTTCTAATACCATTGCATCCTGCCTGGAGCCCCTACTGGGTAGCCAGGGTGTTCTAGATCTACACTATCAATTGGTAGATGTGCTAACTCCCTTTTTGAGTAAAATTTTCAAAAGGGATAAGAACTCAAACGAAAGTCACTTAGAGCTAGCTAACCCTTGGTACAACAAAGAATGTCGTCTAGCTAAGTCCCACTTGATTGAGGCTGTTAAAACCGAAAACTCCCAGTCTATAAAAGATAGCAGGCATGCATATAATAAAATCTTGACCCAGGCGGAAAATACATGGGATGATGCATTATGGGATGATCTACTAACAGCAGCCAAATTGAGAGATCAGGTTACCTTTTGGAGCTTAATATCAAAGGGGAACAGAAAGGGTAGATCATCTAAGGACATTTACCTAGACGAAAAAACATGGTGTGATCATTTCACTAAACTTTATTCGCACGATGAAGAGGGGTTGCCCCCACAAAATAAAGAGAGTAATTTAGAATTGAGTACTGTGCCTTTACGATTCAGTATAGAGGAGACAATGCAGGCACTACAGGCCATCAAAGCAGGTAAAGCCCCAGGACTCGATAAAATCCCCAGAGATCTATTAAAGCATGATGTGGAAGTATGGGGCCCTTATACTAATTTTTTATGTAGCTCTATAGTGGCTGGAACACCAATTCCCGATAGCTGGAAAGGGGCAGAAATTGTAACATTTTTTTAAAAAGGGGATCGTTATGATCCGGGCAATTACCGCCCAATTAGTTTAATTGATCTTTTACAGAAGGTTTTTGCCAGACATATTTTAAATAGACTTATAGAATGGATAGAATAGAATCACATATTGACTAAATACCAAGCAGGGTTTAGATCAAAAATCAGTACGGTGGATCAAGTGTTTAGGTTCACGTGCATCTGCTGGAAGTACATTAATATAAGAAAGGGCAGTTTGTACGTGGCGTTTATAGACTTGAGGGCCGCCTTCGACCTCGTTCCACGGAATCTTCTGTGGATCACAATAAGAAATATGGGGTCCCCGATGAGCTACTTAAAGAACTTATCAGACTACACACAGGGAATTATGCTAAAGTCAGATGGGGGAAGGGAGGTGAAGTTTCTAAGCCAATACCTGTGAGTCGAGGCGTGCGCCAAGGCTGTGTACTGGCGCCTATGCTCTTCTCATTATATGTTAATGATATACCTACATACTTAAGGGACTGTGACCATGACTCCCCAAAGCTAGGTGATGAGGCAATTACGACACTATTTTTTGCCGATGATACAAAATCTCATCTCACAGAATCCGAAAGGTCTCCAAAATCTGGTGAATTCATTTTATGGTTACTGTGTAAAGAAGGGGTTAGAAATAAATTCATCTAAAACAAAATATATGTACATAAACCTGCAAAAGTCCTTTAGGAAGAATTTGGCCTTAAATAACCAAAAACTGGAGTATGTGGGGAATTTCAACTGTCTAGGCATTATGTTGGACAGCAGCCTTTCATGGAAGGGGCATCTGGTAAAAAGTAGATTGTCTTTCAAACAAAATTCGATGCCCATCCTAAAAGTGCATGGAGCTAGTCATTCTAAAGCGATTACGCCGGCACTTGAAGTATTTAAGGCAAAGGCCCAATCAGCGGCACTCTATGGTGCTGAGGTCTGCGGGCATTGTTGTAAAAGCAACTTTGAACGGGAGGAAAATCATTTTATACGTAGGTTGCTTAAATTAACAACTAGAACTCCCCTAGTCCCAGTGTTTCTGGATTTGGATCTTAACCGGACAGATTACCAAGCAATCCTAAGGCCATTGTTGTATTGGGTAAGGCTATGGACAACCCCGGAGTTGTGTACCTATAAAAGTGGATTGACAGAAATCATTCAGATTGATGAGTATTAGAAAACCGCTTGGTTAAAACATATTTCCTTTTGGTGTACCAGGTTAGGGTTGTTCCATTTTTGGGATGAACCCCAGAATATGACACCCTTGTGTAAAAAGCTCCTAAAGTCCATTTACTGGTCTTATGTCAATGGTGAGCTACTTCATAGTTCATCCATTGGCACATTGACTCAGAAATTTCTGATTGTAAAGGATAATGCTGTATTTGAACCATTCATGGACGAGATAGGACCACCATTAGCAAAAACGTTATACCTGCAATTTAGTCTGGGTTGCTCCAGACGAATGCTAATACATGCAGATGGGGGGGGGTAAAAATGATAATGGACTTTGTACCCTCTGCTCTTTAAAGGTAAAGGAAGACAATGTCCATTTATTGTTTTTTTGTTCGGTCTATAAGTTACCTAGGAACCGTTGGATTAGACCCCTCTGCAAAAATATAGGCGTTAGGTCATACAAAGAGGCAGAGCGTATTATTAAGTCTAATACCTCACAACTGGTAGTGTTTTGCACAAGTAGGTTTTTATTTAACGTCTACCTCATTAGGAAACGGCTTGGACACAAGCTGTAACGTAACGTTGGGGCCGTAGTCTTCTCCACCCAGCATAAGTTAGTATCGATTGCACTGAGTTCACTTTTTAAATGTGGTTTTTAAAGGTTTTAAACTCTGGTTTTTAATCTGGCTTCTAAATCATGGAAAATAACTTTTATTTTATTTAAATTATAAAGTGAGATCTAGATTTTAATGCAGTATTGTAAAATTATTGTTATGGATCAATTGTCTATTTGCCCCTTTCTATTAATTGTAAATCTGTTCATGTGATTATTTGTCGGTATAGGGCACTGTATATATTTGTCTGTAAATGTTTTCTTTTGTACTTCCTGCTTTCATGGCTATATTAGCCGAAATAAAGTTGAAACAACGGAGTACTTCACAGGACTTTAAAAGGATCATTTACGTGTTAACATGAGTGTACCATATGCAACAGTTTCTGCCAGCAAAGAGCATGTTCTCAGAAAAGGAAATACATACTCGATTCTCCAGTGCCATTCTCTCAGAAAAGGGACACTTCAGACTGCCTGGTGACTGAAACAAGTGACCACAAGGACAGGAGTATGGTTGCAAGCAAGGGGAGCGGCAGACAGAATGCAGTGAGCGCTGAGCATTGCCAGCTACCGAGAGGCGGCTGCATCGCCTGTTAACAGGCTACCATGCCGGGCGGGCGCTAGGACACGAGCGGGTGAATCATGCACCGCCTTCGGGCAGCAGAGTGGTAAACTAGCAGACTGTGACACAGCAGCTAATAGACACACCAGAGATGAGCGGGGTGCAGGTCAACGAGAAAAAGGGGCCCTCGCTCAAAACAAACATTTTCAGTACAAGTCAAAGGGAAAATCCATTACTCTGTCTTCCAAGTTATTTCAGTGGCTTTTCCAAATAATTGCACGGACTGAACATCACACATAGAATGCAAGGGATATTCTGAACACATAAATAAAATACTCCGGTTACCCCTCCCAGTCACCCCAACAAGTCCGCTATCCCTCGGATGGAGGGAGGTCAAAACCACCTCAGTCCATGTGGCAAGGGATCACCATGAGCAAAGATCCCCTTCCACCTCAGTGCAGAAATCCTGTGCGCCATTAAAGCCACAGTGTGCAGCTTTTGCACGGTGCACCACTCCCTACACACCCCACGAAGCTTCCCCTACACTCTAGTTTGCCAGCCTAAATGGGTTACCGTGCACAGCTGTTACCTTGCACTGTGCCACTCACCGCTATATGTGCGCTGTTCATACCATCCTAAGTGGCAACCCCCCTCATCCATCTCTTCCCCTCACCCTGCGCACCACTCAAAGCCACCCTCCCATTGGAAGGCTGTCAAGAAACCAAGGCTTGAGTCGCGGTACCACGCAGGTGGACGGTGTCCCCCTTCTTATTTTACCGGGAGCTTGATAACTATAAACTGCAACTAAGAGCAAGCCACCTTTTTCTGATGTCACTTCCTGTTGTGTCATCAGCGTCCCCCCACTTCTTTGTTTAGGACTTGTGCCCTGCAAGAAACAGCTCCCTGCCTACCGAGCACTGTCCCACAGCCTAGTGGGTTTTCTGTGGATCGCTTCTTACTAACTTGTACTGCCACGGTTCTCGGTGCAACAGAACCTTGCACTACACAGAGAACCCAAGCACCTCTCCCTGCCACACTAATCTGCAGGCTCGCTGCGCCTTGTTCCTTGCCACCCTTCAGTGCTTAGATTCCCTGTGAAACCCCCCCTGGACAGGCTTCTTGTGACACGGCCCCCGTGAACCTACACTGCCCATGATACTCTACACACACTCGTTTCTCACTAGCCTGCAGAGACAACTGCCTAAATCAGCATCTTCGGAGGGGCCCCCTCACCCCAAGTGCCTTCGGAAAGGCGACCCCCAGCCCTCTTCGAGCCGCAACAAAGATTGCTGGCACTTCCCTGCAGATACAATCAGCGCAGCACAAGATAAACATAGTAGCTCATTGTGCCACAGAGCGGGGGTGTAACAAGCACCGTCCTCCACTGCACGTTGCTCCTTATGTAACTCTGCAACTGAAGGATTACATCACTGCACCTGACTGCACCAGCATTGTCGTGACCTGACAGTATGGGCAACGGACAGTAGGGCGTTAGGACCCTGTGGGTCCTCAGGCAGGGTGACCAGGCCACCGGACACCAGATCCGGTGACGACACAGGAAAGGGGACAGACGATGACCAGGACGGGGACGAGTAAGGACGTGCTGACAGGACGCTGTACGATGTGCAAATAAAAGGAATACCTGACTAACCTGTGTCCTGTGTTTTGGTGTGCCGCCCAGCAAACAGCAAGAACACGACAACTGGCGACGAGGTCAAGAGACGGATCGACGCGTGTCCACCGAGGCGCCATCGGAAATAAAGGAACACCCATGGATGCGCAAATAGTGGGACTTAGATGGAAAAGAAGAAAAAACATTGGAATACACCTCGACAGCCTCCGAGAGCAGATCCAGCCGACATCGGTAAGCGCTGAAAACAAGAGCGCGATTAGAAACTAGTGGAGCGAGCTCTCGCGAAATGTGTGGAAGAGGCTGGCGCAAGCCGTCGCGAGAGTATCAAGAGCACCGGCGGCCATAGTTGAATGGGGCGAGTTAAGAGAACAGCACTGAGAACAGCAGTGGGCCGGCCTCGGCGAAAAGGGTGCAGAGATGCTGACTCTTTATGAGTGGTTGGCTGTGCGTTAGGGGAGACCTACGTGTACACGGCCAAGTGATCTCGTATGTCTGTGTCAGCCAGGGCCCAGGCTTGAGGACATTTAGAAGACAGCAGTGACTGGATCATTGCTGAGAGCATCATTGACTGTTGATGCGAAATGAAAATAACAACGACAAACAAAAGAGAAGAGAAACTATATTTTAAGTGGCGGCCATCTTATGAACAGGCAATGCAATTGTGACCGCGAAAGTGCGCGAAAACGGTGGCGGCCATCTTGGATGAGGAACGAAGGACAAAAAGAATGGAGTGGCCATTTTAAGGCCAAATAACGTCAGAAAGGAAGGAAATGAAAAGAACATAAAGACAAACTAAGGAGACGAAATAAGGACGGAAAGAACAAAGATCTGGAGCTTGCTAGCTGGAGAGAAGAGCCAGAGAAGTGACAGGGCAGCTGCAGGTTACCGCAGTTTGAACTCACCCAGCAAAGGACAGTTGTGGCAAGGGGTGTAGCTGCTACAAGAAGACTTTTATGATAAACATTTATGAATGGGACATTCAAGAAAAGAGCAGAGGGAAACAACTGAGCAGACATTTCAAAGCCAGGCAAAGGGCAAATAAGAAGAATAGCATAAGACAAGGTGAATTTAGGAGAACGTGAATAATAAAAAAAAAAGGGAACAGAGAAGAAAAGACAGAAAGAAAACGAAAATAAGAATGGAAAAGGTCTGAAAAGAAAAAGAAAATAAAAGTTTGAGTGAAGAATAGAGGATAAATAAAGCGCAAAAAGGGCGCACAAGTGAAAAAGGGCAACAAGAGAAAGAAAGAAGACAGTGCAATAAGAAAAAGGAAAACAATAAGTGAAAGGAAGAGAAAGGACATAAAGAAAAAGACAAATCGGCAAAGAGAAAAAAAGAAAATAAAGAGGAAGAAAGAAGATAAAGAGATAAGAAGAAAATAAAGAGAAAAGAGAAAGAGAAAAGAAGAGAGAAGATAAAGAGATAAGAAGAAAATATAGAGAAAAGAAGAAAGAAGATAAAGAGAAAAGAAGAAAATAAAGAAGAAGAAAGAAGATAAAGAGATAAGAAGAAAATAAAGAGAAAAGTGAAAGAGAAAAGAAGAGAGAAAAGAGGACAAAGAGAAAAGACAAAAGGAAAGCAAAAAAAAAAAAAAAAAAAGAAGAAGACTAGAAAAGCCCAGAAGAGGCCGAATAAGAAGAGGAAAAAAAAGGGACGAATAAGAAAGAAGTAAAAATAAAAGAAAAGCCAGAGATAAGGCCAAACAGAGGAAAAGACAGAAAAAGAGAAATAACAAAGAAAAGAGGGACAAAGATCACCAAAGAAACAGAAAAGAGAAAAGGAGAACATAGAAGAAAAGAAAACAAAAGGAAAGACACAAAGACAAAGAAAATAAAATGGGTAAAAAGGAGCAACGTGACAGGACGTTGGCGCAGGAGAAACAGCAACAAAAGGAAAGGATAAAGACATACAATGAGCAGAGCGGCCAGGCGCCACCAAGGAAGATCAAGGCAAGGGACACTGCACGGCCAGAACCAAAGGTGGTGAGACAGAAAGAAACAATATCGATATTAAGACAACCGGTTCTCCAAAGATTCACTGGCGGTGACGAAAGTGAAAGGATTGATGATAATGGCTGTCTCCGACCGACAACAAACAACAAGGAAAGGATAGCGTGTCAAGGAGCTAAAGGCGGATGAAAGAAAAAAAATGCAGCGGCAACTGCAGCCACATAGAAGGAGGAAGATAGAGGACAAGGAAGCGATAGAGACACTAGATCACGAAGGACATTCAGTAAATAACAGAGACTCATTGAAGAGATGTAGAGTGACAAGCTCTCTCTCTCTCTCTCTCTCTCTCTCTCTCTCTCTCGTTCACCTCCATCAATATAACTGTGAATGAGGACTATTGTAAATGTGTCACGAACATTTGTTTGCAACAAGGGGGGAGATGTCGTGACCTGACAGTATGGGCAACGGACAGTAGGGCGTTAGGACCCTGTGGGTCCTCAGGCAGGGTGACCAGGCCACCGGACACCAGATCCGGTGACGACACAGGAAAGGGGACAGACGATGACCAGGACGGGGACGAGTAAGGACGTGCTGACAGGACGCTGTACGATGTGCAAATAAAAGGAATACCTGACTAACCTGTGTCCTGTGTTTTGGTGTGCCGCCCAGCAAACAGCAAGAACACGACAAGCATCTTTGCACATTTTGCGGATAAGCCAGCATTTTTTTTAAACACGAATGCTCCACAATCAATTACCATTCGTGTTTCTTAGCATAATACTAACCTGCTAGATTAATCCTTGGGTAAGTCTCATGTGCATTGCTGTTGTTTCAAAATGCACAAGCGGCCTGTCTAGCTAGGTTCCACCTTTTGGTGGGTTATGGTTCAAACTGAGGCGTTGTACAGTCTGTAGTATGGTATACACTTCCTTATTACCATGCAACTGAACATGATACTTTGTGTCCAGTGGGGGCATCCGTATCTACCGCACCCTTCCATGTGATTTGGAACAGCCACTCTTTGAAGTACCAGAGGATCAGGTGCTTTGCGCCTTCAGGGAGCCACTGGGTGTCGAATTTGGTGGCCAGCCGTGCCACCCACTTGTGGGCTGCTGCCAATGGCTTGTTAGGCTTTTTTTCATAACAAGGGGGGTGGGGTGGGGGAATTCTTACCAAGGAAAAGTGTCACAATACATTTCAACTTATTCGAATGCCTGTTCTGAGCGTTTGTCAGAGACGGACTAGGTAAAAAAAACCTCTGCATTGGATGCCCCGCTCTGGTTTTTAAACTCACTTTTATAAATGCTAGCATCAGTAAGACTGTTGATTGATTCGGTGGGAGATGCAGTGATTGGCGCATGCCCCTTAAACACTGACCCTGAATTTAGCTTGTGAGGGAATTAAGTCGTGCATTGCTGTTGAAATGGATGCCAATGCTTCGTGCACTTGAAAGAGATTAAAGACTTGCAGTACGTGCACGAGTTTAAGGACGTACAGTTTGTCTCAGAAACGCAACTCCATGTTCTGGAAAGAAAAGAGTGCATGAAAGATTTGTCCACACTCCCATAGGGTAAGCTGTCTGCAGGGGTTCATGGAATTAGCTATAGTATTAGGAATTATACTTTGTTGACTAGGTAGACAATTGGTGCCATGATGCTCACTCACATTTTTGTTTTACAACCCATGCACGTCACTGACAACAAGCCATATCACTTTTGTTTTTGACACCTTTCAGGCTTCAAGGTCTTAAGGCCTGCATCTGTTTTCACCCACACCATGTACATACTAAAGTTCATGGGAGAGAAAACATCCAGAGGCTTCACTTGCAGCCTGTACAGTCTTACTCAAGTACAAGTGCTGTCAATTGGCTCTCTTTGAAGCTGGAAGACATGTGTACTTTATTGGGGCTCTT
The DNA here is from genome assembly GCF_964263255.1 of Lissotriton vulgaris. NCBI lineage: Eukaryota > Metazoa > Chordata > Amphibia > Caudata > Salamandridae > Lissotriton > Lissotriton vulgaris. Next base: position 1,946,937,538 of record NC_141689.1, read on the forward strand.
TCCTCCTCCCTCATTTATCGTAAATATTTTTCTTATGGTTTATAGTGCGTTTGAGTTTTCCACTGCTACTTAACAGTGGTTTGTTTGATATCAGAGTGTCTAGTTAAAGGTTAACCACTGCTCCTATGGGCTAGTTTGGTGTTCTGACCTTCTGCCTCAACCTTTGCCTTTGGTCTTACCCTCACTACTTAACTGCTTACTAACCTGGTGAGTTATTCATTCTGACAAGCTTCAATTTTCTTGCACCCTGTTACTGTCAGTGTTCACTTGTGCCCCTGAATAGCTGTAGTCATTATAGCTTAATTAGGGTGGTTGAGCTCGTGTCCACTCCTGGCTATGGTCAATGCGTCTTGTATACAAATGTGCCATTGGATCTGTGAGTGATTATGTTATGGTGTGTTGTCAGGGTCTATACCTCCGAGATTAAGTCACTCATATTGGCTCCCAGAATTCATGGCCCCTTGTGTTGTCGAAGTGTGGGGCTAGAACAAGAAGGGGTATTTTGGTCTGAATATGAGAGTGCGTCAAGGGAAGTGTGGAGCTGAGATTTTGAAACTTGCTGAATGTGGGTAGATTTAGGCCCACATGTTCCGTAAGCCTGACATATGTTTGTGTACGGTGGTAAACTGCTGTGACCCTACTAGGCAATTACTGAGTTTAGTCGTTGGAGGGGTCGGGTGCAATGACCAGCAGGAAGGTTTAGCAATTAGGGACAAGATATCAGTTTTGAAGATGTCATTTGGTGGTGTTCTTGTGTTCAGCCATCCTAGCTAAAGGTTACTTTATTTACCGCCAGCAAAAAGAAAATTGACTTCCACCACTGGTACAAAATAACAGATATGTGCCCAATATGACAGAAGGCTGTTTTGTGGAAAGAAGCTTAAATTAGCAGTGCAATAACTAAAAATAAAATATATTTCTGCTTATTAACAGTTTACTGCTAAACCAAACTCTCATAACCTCTGTAGGAGTGTCACATGAGGCTGTAACCGATCAGCATTTTGGTGATCAGGTCACACCAACTGCTGAAAGGTACCAGGCATGTCACAAGGTATTTTAATTCCCGTTTTAGGGAACAGGCACTGCATATACAGGATTACCATAGCAGAACTGCAACAATGTACTGCAAGAAGCATGAGATGCCACGCCCTTCCCTGCTGTCACCAGTGGAGACTGAATAGCATCCTGGAGGCTATCATAACCCTGCATGTGATGGCTGAAGCATTGACCCACTGCACAGAGAGGTGGCACACGCACATTGGGTGCTGAGTTTCCCGGTGCAAAAGAGAAGGTAAATACCCTAGAAAGTCATTAGCAGACACACAGAGGTGGGTGGCTGTTACTGGCAGGGAAAGCCCACTTTAATGCTGCTCTGGAAGTAGGCATCGGAGGGACAGGAAGAGAGCGAGGTCTGGTGCAGCGGACTCATGGCAGACATTCATGGACATATCCACCAACCAACTTGCCTTGATCAAAAGTGTGCGGTGAGAAACAGTCATTACCACATCCACATGCAAGCATTCCAGGAGCTGTAACACCACATGCAAGCATTTTCGGAGCTGTAATACCACATCCACATGCAAGCATTCCAGGAGCTGTAACACCACATCCACATACAAGCATTCCAGGAGCCGTAATGCCACATCCACATGCAAGCATTCCAGGAGCTGTAATGCAATCGTAGTCCATTACCCAAATTAAAAGCACTACAACTGCACTTGTCATTCATCTACCTGGTTGATGAGCGTACAATGTGGGAATGGATAATTCCGACAGTCGTGATAGTCTGAAATGTCCATGGTCAATGCATGTTCCATACAGTGCACATTGGCACACGTATATCGCAGGCTCATTCTTTAAACACTCTGATAGCAGCTATACCTAGCTGGGTGTAGCTGACCCCCCGGGCACCGATATGTACTGAATCAGCTCTAAGTTTTCTGTTTCTCAGGTACCAAATTTATAAAGATATATGTTCCAAATAAAACGGTTAATCCATTGTTCATATGTATTTCATTTATTCTTCATGAAATGATTTGCAAAAATTGTTTTCCATTATTTCACATGAAAATCCAATGCATTTCGGCAGTGTATTCCTGCCTTCAAAGGAACATTACTGGACACCCATACTTTGTTCCATGTCCTAGATTTATTCACATCTGCTATCATCATCTGGTCTCCCTCGTACTACCTGAGGTCTGTTCCTTAGTTACTGCAGTCCCTGTTTTGCTGTTCATGATTTTCTTCTACTTGTTCTAGTGTCAGTGTAGTGTGTTATAAGTTTTTTTCTAATGTTTTTTGGAGTGGATGTAAGTAGTGTGCAGTGGAATTATGTTGTATGTTGTGCAGTGAAAATATGTGGATAGAAAGTATGTGGTATTTAGTGTATAGGAATTATGTGGAGTGGGATTATGTGTTTTGGAAAGTAATTATGTGGTATGGTAGACTGTGTTGTGGAGTGGTAACCTCAGGTTTAGTCTTCTTTGTTTCCATTGAAGCTCAACTATGAACTCAGTGAGACAAAAAAAGAATAAATCACTTAGGAGTACTTGTGGGCCTATCAGAGGTATGAGAAGGGCCACTGGAAATATGTGAGTGTTTGGCTGCACTTACTTTCACACAGTTTATACATTTTCCGCATTAGCCGCATAATCCATCACCTGCTCCTTAATCTGCAGATTTGAACAAAAAAAGCCTTGTTTCTAGCTCAAACAGCTCAAACGTTACCAAAAATGCAACAACAAGTGTTACAGCATGGAGGAAGACCCTTTGCAAACCTAGAATGATCACATGTTACTTATTGCTAAATGTGGTTGTTAAATTGGTACTAATTGTGTGGCTGCTACTCTTGCATCTTTCAGTACCTCTCTTGCCTCTTTCTCCATTTCTGTTGCTTCTTTCTGCACATTTCTTTCTTTTTCTGCACATCTGTTGCCTCTTTATGCACATCTCTTCTACTTGTACCTATCTTGCCTCTTTCTGCACCTCTGTTGCCTCCTTCTGTACCTCACTTGCTTCTTTCTGTACCCCTCCTGATTCTTTCTGCACCCTTCTTCCCTCTTTCTGCACCTCTCTTGCCTCTTTCTGCACCCAACTTACCTCTTTCTGCACCCCTTTTGCCTCTTTCTCCACCTCTGTTCCATCTGTCTGCAGTTCTTTTGTTTTTTTCTGCACCTCTCTTGCTTCTTTCTGCACCCTTCTTGCCTCCTTTTCCACCCCTTTTACCCCTTTCTGCATGTCTGTTGCTTCTTTCTGCACTTCTCTTGCCTCTTTCTCTATCCCGCTTCTCTATTTCTACACTTCTTTTGCTTCTTTCTGCACTTCTGTTCCTTCTTTCTGTACTTATCTTGCTTCTTTGTGCATCTCACTTGCCTTTTTCCGCACCTCTCTTGCCTCTTTCTGCATTTCTATGCCTCCTTCTGCATCTCTGTTGCCTCTGTCAACACTTCTCTTGCCTGTTTCTGCACCTCTCTTGACTGTTTCTGTACCTCTCTTGCCTCTTTCTATACCTCACTTGCTTCTTTATGCACCCCTTTTGTCTGTTTCTACACACCTCTTCCCTTTTTGTGAGATTCTCTTGCCTGTTTCTGCACCTATCTTCCCTCTTTCTGCCCCACTCTTGCCTCATTCTGTACCTCTGTTGCTTCATTTTGCACCTCTCTTTTCTCTTTCTGTACCTTTCGTGCCTCTTTCACCACCTCTGTTGGTCTTTCTACAGTTCTCTTCCTTCTTTCTGCACCCCTCCTGCCTCTTTCTGTACCCCTATTTCCTCTTTGTGCACCTCTCTTACCCCTAACTCTACAGCACTCTTGTCTCTTTTTGCACCACTGTTGGTTGTTTTTGCACCTCTGTTGGTTCATACTGTGCTGCCTTTGCTTCTTTCTGCATCTCTCTTGCCTCTTTCTGCACCCCTCTTTTTTCTTTCTGCAACTCTTGCCTTTTTCTGCACCCCTGTTCCCTCTTTCTGCACCTTTCCTGCCTGTTTCTGCACATTTCCTGCTTCTTTATGTACCTCTGTTGGTTCTTACTGCACTTCTCCTGCTCTTTCTGCACCCTTTGCACCTCTTTCAGCACCTCTGTTTATTCTTTCTGCATGTCTCTTCCTTCTTTCTGCACCCCTCCTGCCTCTTTCTGTACCACTCTTGCCTCTGCGTGCACCTCACCTACATTTTTCTGCACCCCTCTTTTTGCAGCTCTGTTGGTTCTTTCTGCACTGCTGTTGCTTCTTTTTGTACCTCACTTGCCTCTTTCTGCACTGCTCTTACTTCTTTCTACACCTCTGTTGCTTCTTTAAGCAATTCTCTTGCCTCTTTCTGTACTTCTCTTCATTCTTTCTGTACCCTTTCCTGCCTCTTCCTGCATCTCTGTTACTTCTTTCTGCACTTTTCTAATCTCCTTCTGCACCTCTGCTTTAGAGGTAGTTTTAATCCCCCTTCCCTATTATTACTAGGGCCTTACAGGGAGGTCATGCCAATCATAGGGGTACCCAAACCCATAGTGTATCCTAATGTATGTAGGTGTTTTCACTGTATTCCAAGTGTCAAGCATAGCATTGGCACTGGGCCTGGTTAGTCAAAGTCAGTTACCACCAGTACCAGTCAGCAAAATGTTGGGGGCACAGGATGACTTTGCAACAAGGCCTCTTTCTGAACCTCTGTTGGTTCTTTCTGCATATCTCATGCTTCTGTCTGCACCTTTCTTCATCTTTCTGGACTTCTGTTCCCTATTTTTACATTTCTCTTGCTTCTGTCTGTGCTTTTCTTACTCTTTCTGCACATGTCCTACCTCTGTAGGCATAGTTAGAAATTAGCACTGAAAAAACCTTTGAAATTCACTGTAAAAACCATAAGTTTCAGTCATGTTATAGTTAGAAATTAGCATTTAAAAAACCTTTGATATTCAAGTAACAAAACAATAGGTTTCAGGCAAGTTATAGTTGGAAATTAGCATTTAAAAAACCTTTAAAATTCACTGGAAAAACATAGGTTTCAGGCACGTTGTAGTTAGAAATTAGCATTTAAATAACCTTAGAAATTCACTGAAAAAAACATGGGTTTTAGGGATAGTTATAATTAGTTGGACATTTAACATGTACAAAACCAGAGAATTTCCCCTGTTATAGTTGGTTCACCTAACTATAACTCGCGTCCCCCCAATGCACTGCTGATGACGTCACATATTACATCACTCAAGACATGGTCAGTGACATCACTCATGACATCACTGATGTCACTGACCATGTCATGAGTGATGTAATATGTGACGTCATCAGCAGTGCATTGCGGGTGCTCGAGTTATAGTTGGCTGAATTAACTATAACGGGGGAATTTCTCTGGTTTTGTAAGAGTGAAATGCCCAACTTACTGTAACTTTCCCTAAAACCTATGGTTTTTTCAGTGAATATATATATAAATAAGGGGACAGGATAAGGATACATGGCCCTAGTAGGCACCCTGTATCCAAAATGTAAAACAAATTGGTGGTTTTTGCCATCATTTTTCCAGTGGGATAGCAGCAACACAATAATGGAGGCCTAGTACAGCATTGTTATTTAAGGGGAGGGGTGCACAAGCCTTTGTTGTCATCCATTTCCATGGAGCCAAATTTGATAAATATGGGAACGCAGAAACAGGGCTTCCCTCCCTGAGCCATTTTCGGCCACGGGAACCCTCACTTTGTGTGTCTTGGAGAGCCCATCACATGGCAGTTTCCCTGTCTACATAAGCATGAGAAGGGAAATTGTGTCTGCTCTCACTTGGTAGGAGCATTTTCAAATCTCAGACCAAAGGGGAACAAACACAGGGTCCGCTTCCAAAAAGGTGAGAGCTTTAAAAATGCTTCCGCCAGTTGGGAGCACACATGTGTTCTGTTTCACTGCCCACACTGATACAGGCTTAGAAACAGAACAACAGATTGCTCCCACCCTTAGGGAGCAGCATAAATAGCTGATATAATAATGTCTGACATAAATATATTGAATTGCAACAGAGGTCTAATTATAATTTCTTGTCTTCCAGTACTATCCTTAGCTAGATGTGAAGCAATATAGAATCAGTTGAATATCTGTATTTACATATTTTCACACATTTCATTTTGTGATATAACAAAATACTTTCTTCCTTTGCAGCCATACTCCCATTTCCTTGTCTTTTTAAGGGCATGTTGTAATCTACCTTGCATTATGCTTTTGTACTTTATATATAGGTTTGCGAACTATATATGTGGTTTGTTGGATAATCAAGCAAGCTTTTACCTTGATATATAACTGAATTTAATTTGAAGCAGTTAGGCAAACTGTTTTTATGCATTTGTTCATTAAACATAATATAATTATAAAATAGTTTTCAATTTGCATTTTGTGTTTTATGTAGAATGGTCGTTCGGTAAATTGCAGGTGTATGTTACTTACAAATAATTTTCTTGCTACATTGTAACTGATAAATAAGTACCAACTTAATATATAACATGCACAAACTGAACTCATTCCTTCATTGTGTCAGAAATCCCTGAGCAATACGTATTTAATGAAATATTTGCATGAAAAAATATTACTTCAACTCTTAAAAAATATTGCTGACATTCAATTAATCCCTTGTCTCCCATGTGATTGCCAGCCAAGGAATTATAAAGGCCCTTTCCTTTCAGAGTACGCTGTTAAATCCGAGATTCATTGCTGCAATCCACGGTACGTGCCATTACCTTTCAAGGCATCACAGTGACTCGCAATTGTTTTATGGTATAAAGTGACAGAATAAAGGAAATAAATTAAGCATTAGGCAACTGCAACATTTTATAACTGCACACAGCACAAACTAGGCGACATTTTGCTTTCATGAATGTCTCTTCAGGGGCTGTTTTCGTTTTATGATAATTTATTTCCCTTCCAAAGAAAACAACATTTAAATGTGAAACGAATAAAAAACATACAAAGAACAGACAGGTTAACGACATATAACACAGCAGTACCTCAAACGCAGAATAACGTGGACAGAGAATATACTGGCCTCCGTTTATGGTAATACTCTCCTACTGCTCGGTCCACAACGAGCTATTTTTATGCGCATGCCACAAATTGATCAGGGTGATCTGAAAAATTGCTGTTTTTAAAAGTGGCCGCTCTCTTGTGAGAGTGAAGGAAAGCACAAAATATAGGATCTACATTACATTACGCGTCTGTGTGGACACAAACATTGGGGCATATTATCAAGGGAGTTTATCTCCGCTTTTTTGGCTTTAAAAGCCAAGAAAGCGGAGATAAAATTATCTCTCTATTACCTAGCTGTCGCTAACACCAGTTAGAGACAGCGACCATCTTGGGCACCACTTTGCAAGTCAATGATATTTATCACTAATGACATGCAAAGTGGGCGTGCCAAGATGTTAGCGACTGGAAACAGTCGCTAACATCGCTATCTCCTATTACCAACTTTTGGAGATATTCGCGCTAAGCGCGAATATCTCCAAAAGCTAACACCTGCCCTGAGCAGTTCTTAGCCATGTTATCCAATGGGAGGTGGATAACATGGCTAAGAGCATTAGCTCGGTAATGCATGAATATCGCTGACTTTTCAGCGATATTCATGCATTGCGGCCGATTTTTATCGCATTTGCGATAAACTTTGGTAATACCAAGGTTTATCTGCGATAAGAATCGCCGCAGCTCAGCAGTAAATTTTTTTCTCTAACCAAGCAATAGCGATAATTATCGCTATTGCTTGGTAATATGCCCCATTTTTATTTGCATTCGTATTTTTTGCTTTTCTAGCTCTAATTGTAATGTTCAAACTTACGCCTTTGATAGTCTATACATCCTTTAAAACTATTTCAATAGCTGTAAGATTGACAAATTAAGCGATATATTTGTTCTTGTTTACCACCCAAGTTTACTAAGTTCTTCAAATATTATATGAAGTCTTGTTGAAGCAGTCTTCAAAAAACCGTTACATTTACCGTGTATTGCTTTGACAAAATAGGTGACGTAATGGAGGTAAAATCAAACCCTAACTTATTTTCCACGTTATGTTATGTTGCGAAATGTATGTGGATTTTTCATATGACAGGTTTCACCATAACTTGGCCTATTGGCGCTTTTGACTGTCAGATGGAATGACAGATTGCTGTATAACGCTTTTTCTACTGTGCAGCCCCATTAAATGGTTTGAACTCACCAACCAAGTTCTAAACTACCCCATCCATGCAAGTGTATCATCGATTTTCACTGCAGGGCGCTTTGCAGGGGTTATTCTTGCCATACCGCAGGCAACCTGTCATATGATAAGTGTGATGTTGTTGCAAGTCTTTGGAATCTCGCTATATCACTGGGCAGTGAAAGGGCTAACATGTTTGTGTAGGAGTGACTATGTTGTGCCATTTGTAGCTGCTGATATTTCGCTGGGCTCCAAGTTCATAACCCATGTTTGTGTTCAACTGAGATCCTAATCACTTATTTCCATTATCCTTGAAATGAGGGCAGGTTCCGTTATTTTTAATGACTTCTTGTGTCCTTTGCAGGGCATTTTCGAACAGCTTGTCAGAGTTTATAAGATACTGTGGGGCATGTGTACAAGGTGTTAACACCACCGTAGCGTAAAACTTATGACGCAATGGCAGTTTTTTTTCCAAGTACTTTTTATTGAAATATTTACAAGGTACAGTATACATGGGTACAGTACAATCTCGGTCACCCGGGGGGGATAGCAAGTTTGACAAAACAAATAAAATTATATGCCGGTAGGGTTACAAACGGCCTTTGTCGGAGCATGCATATTACTCTTGTATGCTTGTGTATGGCATTAACGGTTGCTCATGTGAGTACCCCTAGGTAACTGGAAGGGGAAGAGATAGATGAAAGGAGAAGAGGAAGTGAGAAGATGGGAGAGACACTAGTTTGCGTTTTGTTGGCTTTGGACAGGCTTCCCCGCCTGCGTTGCGCTGGTGTATTGCGCCTTCTGGGTGGGTGTCTAGGGGGGGCTTGTGAGAGGACAGGTAGTTGTCCAGTGAGAGCCACATTTTAGCCCTCGTGTGTGTGGCTGCCGTTTTATTTTGCTGTTATGGTGTCTGCCCCTCGTAGGAAGGTGACCCAGTTGAACCAAATCTTGAAGGTTGCTTTCCCCGTGTCCTTCCAGTTATTTAGGATCGTCTTGACCGCCGCAGTTAGTAGGAGGTCAATCAGTTCCTTGTCTTCTTTGGATTGGATTGACGGTGTCATGAATGCTGTGGCCAACCCGTGGAAGTCTAGTTGTATTGAGAGGCCTAGAGCTTTTTTTATAAAGTCACTTCCAGAAAAGTTTGACCTTAGGGCAATGGAATATTAGGTGTGCAAGGTCCCCTTTGTCTTTGTTACAATTCTAGCAGACATCGCTGTCTCTTATCCCTAGTGCAGCTAGTTTGGACGGAGTCCAGTATGTCCTGTGTAAGAGCCAGAATTCCGTTTGTGCTAAGGTGGCAGTGACTTTTTTGTGTGACGCTGACGCCCATAGGTTGGATTTTTCCCCCTCTGTGAGGCATCTTTGGAGGAGAGACTCCCAGTATTCTACGGCTTTGTTGTTGAGGTTTGTTGTTTCTGGACTTAGTAGTTTGTAGAGGTGTGATGTTTGATATCCGACCTTATTTAAGTTTGCTGCATATTGTAGGATCGAGGGGGTTGCCTTGTTGAGTTCTGCTCTTGTGATTGCCACCTTTATTTTGAGGAAGTTGTAGAGCTCAATGTTTCCTAGTTTGTGCATGTGTTTTATGGTGTCAAAAGTGATGTACATGTCTTGGTTCTCTAGTTGATTAGCAGTGGAGATGCCATGCTTGTACCAGGACGCCATGTTCAGCGTTTTCTCGCAGTATTTTATTCTGGGGTTAAACCTTATTGATTCCCACCTAGAGTTCCTGATGCTTGTATCCATTTTTTTTGTCCACTTTAAGCAGGGCGTTTCTGGTGTTCTTGAGTATAGGGTTGTTGGCGATCTCGGGGTGCTTGCTTGCCGTGAGAAGGGCCACTGGGTCGAGGCCATTTAGGATTTGTTTCTCTAGAGAGAGCCATGCCGGCATGTAGTCCTGCTTTGGGGTTAGCCAGTATAGTCCTTGTTTGGCAATGCATGCCGTTCGGAATGTCTTGAAATTGGTTACATTTAGCCCACCTAGGTTCTTGTTAAGTCTGAGTTTTTGTAGGCTGGTTCTGGGTTTCTTGTCCCTCCATAGAATTTTGTTTATTAGTTAGTCAAGGCTTTTGTGAAAGTCTTCTGTATTGATCAGTGGGAGCATGTTCAGCATGTAGTTTACCATGGGGGTCAGCATCATTTTGATTGTTTCCACTCTACCCCACCAGCTGATGTGTCTGGGTGACCATGTCTCTAGTCTTCCTTTCAGTTTGTTCAGTAGCACCTTTTCATTGTGTTCCATTGTGGTTTTAAGGTCTCCTCCGAAGTGAAGTCCAAGGTACCTCAGGGGTTTCTTCTGCCAGGCCAGTCCAGAGTTTCCTAGGACGTCTCTGTTTGTGTGTACGTTTAGCGGCTTGCATTCCAATTTGTCCTTGTTCAGTTTGTATCCTGAGGCTTAGGCGTATTCTTCTATGGTTACCCATAATCAGACCAACAATGGCAGAAGTGTTCTCAAATTGCATCCAGAAAGGGAAAATGACACCCACAATGGCGGCAGTTTTTTTATATCGCTGTATTTACATGTTGCCCCAAACCACAGTTAGCAGTAGTTTTCCGATGTACACATGAATTTTTATGATCGCCACTTCAGTTAGCACGACTTAACAAAAATTAGATACAAGGTAGGCATTCTCGTGCAAAAACTACAACTAACCCCACTTTGTGATATATATAAGGAATTCCTTGTATAGTGCAAACCCCAAAAAACTGCCTCTACCTCCAGTTAAAGGCAGTTTTTTAAGACCAGAAAATAGCTTGTCTTAAAATGGTGCAACTACTTGGGGCCTCATTTCAGAAGGTTTCGGTGCTGGACAGAGCTGCAAGGAATATTGCTGCCCTGCAACAAAACTACAGGTCAGGAATGCGCACCATCAATAAGATAGGGAGCAATCCTGGGCCTCATTCATTGACAAAACAGCATTGCAACACTTTTCACTATTCCCTTCTTGTGACACCATGGATACGCTGTATTCACTGTACGGCACTCCATGTCGCAATTAATGGCAGCCGTCACTTGGGTTCGAGACTCTTGGCATTCTGCTTTCCCTCACGGAGCCTGCATTTGGGAGCGGAGAGCTGATTGGGATCTACACCGGCACGCCTACAGGGGACGGGACTGCGAGACCCAGGAACCAACGCGCATTATCACCGCAGCGCACCTGGTGTCTCTTCCCGCCCCCTGCTCACAGCTATTTACGGCTCGCGCCCCTGCTTCGCGGGAGCCGCTCGCAGCCGTCACTTGGGTTCGAGACTCTTGGCTTTCTGCTTTCCCTCACAGAGCCTGCATTTGGGAGCGGAGAGCTGATTGGGATCTTTACCTGCACGCCTACAGGGGACGGGACTGCGAGACCCAGGAACCAACGCGCATTATCACCGCAGCGCACCTGGTGTCTCTTCCCGCCCCCTCCAAACCACTACAACAGCCTACCAGATCGCGCGCACACGGGACGCGCGCGGGCATGCGCGGGGCAAAGCCCGGGCCAAGGACGGGCCCATTTGTGCCCGTTCGTGACCGGTATTTACCGGACCGGGCCACCCCCCTAACTTTCTTTCTAAACCACCTGCTCGCACCTCTGGGCTTCTATGGCTGGTTGGGAAACACGGAGTAAGTCCTCGCTTGCCGGAGGTCTTGCAACTGGAGGTATGGAAAAATTTCTCATTAGGGCGAATACCATCATTGACACGGAAATTAACATTCTTGAGAAACGATTGTCCAAAGAACTGTTGTCTATCAAAAGATCCTCCCTGGGGACATTGGCTAACGCAAAAACACCCGCAAGACCTGTTGGTACCGCTACCGCTGTAGCGATTGTCCAATCCCCTCCCCCTGAAGCAGATAATCAGGCTTCAGCTGATCTTGACATTTTGGTAAACGAAATTCTACCTGAAATTAATCAAGTTCTTGACATAAATAATGCTTCCATTGTTTCTGTACATGAAGATATCCCTAATAATTCTATGTCTTAGGGGGTTAGGGAAGGGGCTACAGCGAAACGGAAAAGATCGTATAATAAGAAAGCTGGTAGGACTTCGAAAACAGCAAAGTTACGTCACGACCCCATCCCCCCTTCTACAATTTTTCCAACTACTTCCTCCAGTAGAGAGGTCTCTCTCGAAAGTTTGGCCGCCTTATTTAAATCGATTCTATTCCCTCTAGAGGCCAAACTGGAAAGGATCGATCTTAGATTGTCTAACATTGAGAAAGCCACTTCCTCTATCTTAGCCAACTCCATCAAACCCAGTAGCCCGAGTACCTTACAAATCACTCCTACCATCCCAGGCAATCAACAAACTATTGTGGCCCAACACCCCACCTGCCCCACCATAGGCCCCTTAGTAGCCCACCAAGTTCCCAACCAGGGCAATAATATACCTCCCCAACAACCTCCTGGATACCAACCCTGTAATTCTAACCTACCTGGACCAACGCTTGAAGGTATACAAGGGTCTCCAACTAAAGAACTTAGAGCCCATAGACCACGTCGGCCCGATCTCCCCCGGAAGCAAACCGCTATATGGTAGTTTTAGCTGGAGCCCCCACCCTGGAAACAGGAGAAACAGAAACCTTTAGCTCCCTGAAAGGAAAAGTTGTCAAATGGCTTAACTGGAACAGACCTCTTCCGGCCCATCTCCACAATGAAATCATTACGGTAAGGAGGGTACCCTGGTTAGGTAATACGGCCAAGTCCATCAACGGGGATTGCATTACGGTCAGCTTCAGAGAACCCAGAACGGTATCCCATATTTGTGCGGGCTTTAACAGGTCTTTTGACTCGACCATCCAGACCTTCCCAGTGTCCTTCTTTTTTCCACCTAACAATGTAACCCATTGTAAAGGAAGGCCTGACTGGACAAGGGTTGAATGGAGGGCCAGACAAAGATATTATGACACAAGACCGGCTATGCCATCTCAGTATACTCCACAGTACCATCTCTTTTTCGATCATAACCGGTATAGCTGTCTAGAGGGTCTAGAGAGAGTTGATTGACTACTGCCAATACGTGACTTAAGGTTTTCTCCACCTGAGATGGATAATGGTGTAGTGGACGGGGAAGTCGTGGCCAATGTATTGTGTCCAGTTGAACGTTTGTTAATTCCCTTAACACCCAAAATGTTGCCCATGGTACCCTCTCTGCAAGTTGAGACAGCGGATATCCACCATCCGCCATATGCTATTGATCCGTCTGAAGCGTTGCTAGCTACATCAGTTTCCCCAACTAACCCTGTGACGACAGAGCCGGCACTGGTATCTAGTCCCCCAGGTTGTACAATGGCGAGTTGGAATATCACCGGGTGGCGGCAGATGATGTCAGCCCTGGGCTGGAGGGAATCTATCTCCGGGTTTGACATCCTTTGCTTACAGGAGACCTGGTCTACTACTGATATTCATTATGATGGCTTTGTCTCCTATAATTGCCCAGCACAAGAATCCTCCATGGATAGGGCAAAAGGTGGGCTGTTGGTTTTATTGTCTGTGCATTTTACAGTACGTGTAAGATCCCACTCCATTGTAGGTTCACACTCCCAAATACTTAAGTTAGAAAACAGAGGGGGCCGGAACACCCTGTTGATCAATCATTATAACAACACATTCGAGTACCTTGGTTGTAGACGAGCTTGAGTCAGCTTTAAATAAAATCTGCAATGATACCCACAAACCATTTGACATCATCTGGGGGGGGGACTTTCATATCAGATCCTGTCCCTACTCATATACTAACGCATGTGGGTATGATGGGGACAACAGGGAGAACCGGGCTCACTTTTCACACACCCCCTATGGTGACTCCCTTAATACCCTCCTGTTAAAACATGACCTGGTCATCCATCTACCTGCTTTGGATAAAGAGGGTAATATTGTCCCGACCTTCACAGGGAGGAACTCTGCATCCGTTATTGACTACTTGTTGATATCGACACAGATAGTCCCCCTCTGCACGGTCCCCATTATCGTGGATTCTGGTATTAGCGACCACAATGCCATTACTATGTCAACCCTCATCTGGGGTCCTATGAATCGCTTTGACGGTAGGATCGTTGATGAGATTACACCATGTAGGCAAAATGGCATCGGGATTAAATAGTGTGGAGATAACTCTGATAAATTATTACGAAAAATTGTGGGAGCTGGCTCCGAAGTGTTATTCCGTTGCCTTGAAGCCGATGCCGCCCCAAGCTGCATTATATCCGACTTCGAGGAACTTGGTAATATAATCAAAAAGTCCCTCACTATCACCAAGGGCATAACCAAGCGGGCCACATTAGGTTGGTTTGATAGAGCCTGCACGTCCGCATTACAAGACCTTAAGAGGGCACTATCTAACCACCCGAGAGATAGGGATGCTGTTATATACCTGAGGGCTACATATAAACAAGAGTTGAAGCGTAGGAAGCAGAAACTAAGAGAACAAGCCTGGGAGGACCTGACTAAGGCGGCAGCACTACGGGATAGCAAACTATTCTGGAGTACTGTCAATAGCACATTCCTCCAGAAGAAGGAATTCCCTGTTTTAACCGCACAGGTTAGCAAGGACAGCTGGGTTCAATATTTTACTGGGATTTTTGACCCAACTAGTAAGGCACAGGATAGCTCCTGTATTAATCCCACCAGACCCAACCAACCTTTGGGGATTACCCTTCAAGAAGTTGACATGGCAATTAGAAACAGCAAAGGGGGGAAAGCCCCAGGCCCAGATGGGGTGCCGGTCGATCTTTATAAAACCGATCTGGCCTTGTGGAGCCCCCTACTGACCCAAGTGTTTAACGCTGCCGTTAACGACACTACCCCTTCTACCTGGAGTGAATCCGTAATCCTACCAATTTATAAGAAGGGAGATAGAGGAGAGGCTAAGAACTACCGCCCTATCTCCCTCCTGGACTCCTTGTTAAAAATTATGAGCAGGGTTTTATTGCTGCATCTGGAGGAATGGGCTGAAACTAATAACATCCTTGCAGTCTCCCAATACGGTTTCAGGAAGGGCCTTGGCACTATTGAGCAGTGTATCAACTTAGATCTTTTAATAGGAAAATACACCAAAGCCAAACAGGGTTCTTTGTTTCTCTGTTTTGCGGACCTCTCTAGTGCTTTCGATCTGGTTGACCATACTTTGTTGTGGCCAACCCTACTCGAAATGGGTGCACCGGCAGCGATAATTCACTTTCTGGCAAGACTTTACAATAATCTATCTGCCCAGATTCGCTACGGTCCTGAGGGGGAATGCACGAGGAAGATCAGGGTTAAATGCGGCATTAGGCAGGGTTGTGTCCTGGCCCCGCTGCTTTTTTCCCTCTTTATAAACTCTATGGAGCAAGAACTGAAAATCGTGCAAGCTGACGCCCCGCAAGTCGAGGGACAACCAATCCCGATACTGCTTTATGCAGACGATACCGTTTTACTCTCAAGAACCCCATAGGCCTCCAGAAACTTATGAACTGGTTTTATGATTTTATACAGGGGAAGAAATTACAAATTAATAATTCCAAAACCTTCATCATGGCATGCGGAAAAAAGGTGAACCAACTTAAACCATTTTATTTTAAGGAAAACCGGATTGAGGTTGTGAATAACTTTTGCTATCTGGGCATTACTTTTAACAATGGTGGGTCCTGGGCTCCAGAGCAACTCAATGTTAAAGCTAAGATGGGCAACGCCTCATTAAGTGTATATTGTTTTGCAGCCAAATTGGAAAGACGCAGCATACCTGATATGCTGAATGTTTATCGACACAGGTGTGCATCAATTGCACTTTATGGTTCAGGGGTTTGGGGACACAGGACTCAAAGGGATCCACAAATACTGGAGAATTTATGTCTTAAGAGACTCCTTTGCCTTCCATCTTCGGCATCCATTGAATTGACCCATAAAGAACTAGGGCTGGATTACATATCTGATTTAATCGGATTGAGACCCCTAATGGCCTGGAGGTCTATTTGGTCAAAGGACGAAACCGGCTTTACCAGAGGAATAATACAAGACTGTTTACGCCTGGATAACGCCTACCAGATTCCGTGGTTAAAATATGTCGTCTCATCCTTTAAGGAACTCTTTGACCTGGACGTTCATGAAGACCCCATGTGTGCCATTGTCTTACCGAAGCAGGAGGTTAAAGAAGTCTTTCTGAGGCATAATTATAATAAGCGTAAAGAACAATCTAGTGATTATTCAACCCATGCTTTCTATTTTTTAAACAAGGACGAAGGGATCGGTATTTCTATGTACCTAAAATTTATCACCAGACAGCCTCATCAGTACGTTCTCACAAGGCTGAAATTAGGTATTGCGCATAATTTGGTGGCATTTCCGAGGATGAAAATTTACTCTGCCACCCCCTGTCCCTGTGACGGAATCACTAAACAAAGCACATTGCTCTTTATGCTAATATGCCCTCTGTATAAACCTTTGCGTATTCTATATCTCAAACCCCTGTTTAAGAAATACTTAGTGTCCACAACTGTTAATGCTATGAAATTTCTATTTGCACTTGCCACTCCGGATATCTGTTTTTTTATCGCAACCTTCATTCTAAAATCAGTCTCGATCAGAAAAAGTATGGTTTTTTAATACTGTGTTAGCCCTAACCTTTTGCTGCTAGTCAATGTTTTTTACTCATTGAATCTTGCTATGTAATGTATTCCCCAATTCTGCATTAATTCATATGTGCCATGTTTTACAGTGTATACTTTTATGATGTTTTTTATGAACAATCGAATAAAGTTTAAGAACTGAACTAACAGATATGTTTGGAATCCTGATGTATATCAGCGATAAAGTCACACATTGCTGAAGTTCAGTCACAAGCATCACACAACTCCACCAATGAAAGGTGCCGGCCTATCCCTGTGGCCCTGCGTCACCATTACACCGGCCATGAGGAAGGCGTAAGGTGGTGACGCAGTGGCGTCCTACAATTGTTGCAGTGAAGTCTGACGGATTTTACTGCACCACTCCTATGAGGCTTTGTTTAGTGGGAACATCCACCCGGCATACACCATACATGATGCAGGTATAATGTGGCACAGGGCTTCACAAAGTCACATACATGCCTAGATGCGTCACTTTGCAAATACGTCACAACGTGGTACAAGAATCACACTGCAAGTACGTCAAGAAAAAGATGCAATGGCAGTGTGAAACTGTCAGAAGGGGCTCATGAATAAGCCCCCCTTACTTTTTGCCCTATGTTGGTGCACAATGGCTGCCATGCACCAACGCACGCACGCTTGCGCCACGGTGCAAGAGGGACTGTGTTGCGAAGTTGATTGACGTTGTGGTTCCATCTCTTCTCAAGACATCTGCAGGTGGGGCAGGACTAGTGGAGGATGGGAATGAACCAGTTGGTCTTCTTGGAGTGTTGTTGGCCTGGTCTTTTCTTGAGGGGTTCCAATGTGTCAACGCAGTTGGAGAACCATCAGTGTATGTTGCGTGTTATGGTGTTGGCATCTGTAAGCGTTGGCGGAGTGGTGGTGCTGAGGAAGTTGCTGTAGTTGAAGTTCCTGCTGGTTGAGAATACGGGTTTTGACGTGTTTTATGCTATGTGGGTTGGTGCAGTGACTAGCTGCTTGAGTCCAATGTTGGCGAGGTTCCCCAGGAGGAGAGTTAGTGTTCTGGTCACTGGGGTTGTCCAGGTGAAACTTGAGATCTCCAAGAAGGATGTCGTTGGCTGATGGAAGAGCCTGGGGTGAGATGAGTTCTACAATAGCATCTGTGAATGGGGGTTCGTGGCCTGGGGGACCTTTGATGAGGGTGTGATGGAGGGTGAGGTTGGGGTTGGTCCGCATCTGGAAGTAGAGGTGTTCCATGGTCACCGTTGGGTCATTAGAGTGCATGGTCAGTCCGAGTGTGCTTTTTCAGACAATGGTAATGCCTCCTCCTGGCTGCTCAGGGTGGTCAGTGCGGGTGAATTTTTAGCCATTGTGGCTGGTGATGGCGTTGTCCGATCTGGAACAGAGGTTGGTCCCAGTTTCCGAAGAGAGCCTGGGGTGAGATGAGTTCTACAATAGCATCTGTGAATGGGGGTTCGTGGCCTGGGGCCCCTTTGGATGAGGGTGTGATGGAGGGTGGGGTTGGGGTCGTTCCGCATCTGGAAGTAGAGGTGTTCCATGGTCACCGTATGGACATTAGAGTGCGTGGTCAGTCCGAGTGTGCTTTTTCAGACAATGGTAATGCCTCCTCCTGGCTGCTCAGGGTGGTCCGTGCGGGTGAATTTTTAGCCATCCTGGCTGGTGATGGCGTTGTCTGATCTGGAACAGAGGTTGGTCCCAGTTTCCGTGAAGAAGGCGATGTCTGAAGAGGTGGCGTTTAGGAGGTCCTAGATTTCTGTTGCGTGCTTTTGGAGGGACCGCATTTTGAGTAGGAAGCAGTTGAGCCAGTCGGCTGCACTTTGGTTGGCTGGGTGGCTGGAGGCACTGATGTGCTGATGTGGCAGAAGATGTGTTTGCAATTTTAACAGGCGCAGGGTGCAAGAGAATTCTAAAGTGTTGCTAAATGGCAGGCGGTGTGGCGTCCAGGGTTGATGGCGAGTAGGGTGCTGGTGTATTAGCAGTGTAGTGTCTGAGAGGAAGGGTCCTTGGTGCTGGGCATAGTCCAGGGGTGGACGGATGCAGACAGGCTTGCCTTTGGCACACCAGTGACATTCCCGCTCTGCATGGGCGCACAGCGGCCACCATTATGTGGTACTGTGCGAAACTGGACAGCTGGGAGGTGGAAAATGTGGGAAAGGATATTAGAGGGGGTGGGGATGCAGGGAGAGCAGGGTTGTAAATATATATTTTTTAAATTCTTACCTCAAGGCTGGGTCCTGTGTCTTCTGTGCTCCTGCTCTTCTGAATCTGCTTCCAGGAACAGGAAGCAGGCAGCCAGGCTTCCTCACCTAAGCCAATCACAACGCTGCAATGCAGCATTGTGCTTGTACATGAGCGTTATGACAAGGCATTCAGCCAGGATCTAGAGCGGTGGGCATGCTCTTCATGCAGGTTGTAATGCAGCCTGCATTGAGAACAGTAAGCATGGGTGAATTTTGCGAATTTGCGATCCGCGAATTTGCGGATTTGCGAATTCGCAATCCGCGAAATCCACGAATTCGCGCGAATTTGCGGATTTTTTATTTTTGCGTGTTCGCGGGTGTTCGCGGGTGTTCGCGGGGAACTTTGCGTATTCGCGGGGCGCTTTGCGTGTTCGCAGGTTTTTTTTTGCCTGGTTCATCACTGCCACCCTCTCGTTTTTTATGCCCTTCTGCCCTCTGTACCACTTGTTGTTGTGCCTTTCTGCCCTCTGCCCCACTCTTGTTTGTGCCCTTTTGCCCTCTGCCCCACTGGTTTCTGTGGCCTTCTGCCCTCTGCCTAACTCTTGCCCTCTGTCCCACTTTGTGCCCTTCTGCCCTCAGCCATAAGTCAGCTTCAACAGGAAGCACTAATAGATAAAGTATAGCAGGTACTTGAGTTGAAGGTCAAATTAAGTTACACAGTCATTAATCACCACAAGTTTGGGGTGATTAATGATTGTGTAACTGAATTTGAGATTCAACTCTAGCACCTGCTTTACTTTATTTAGCAGTGCTTCCTGTTGAAGCTGACTTTTTGTAACTATTTTAGAGGCTCTGGCAGCTTGCCGGCGCCATTCTAAAATAGTTACAAAAAGTCAGCTAGAACTTTTGACCCAATCCGTTCCGCTCGCGGATTTTGCGGGAAATTCGCGAATCTCGCGGATTGCGAATTTACCGAAAATCCGCAAAATCCGCGAGTGGAACAGATTTTCCGCCTATGCTTAGGGAACAGGGATGTGTGCATCACTGCTTAGGGTGGCCTGAGAGGGACAACCAAACAGTCATTGCGCACTTGAGTGGGCATACCACTCCACCCCTGCCCTGCCCTGTACATCAGAAAGTTATCATCATGTCATGTTTCCTCTTCTTGCACTGCTTGAAAGCAGGTGGGAGACGCTCTTTCGCCTTAGCGGATGAGCCGCCACTTGGGGTACGTCACCCACTGGTGCCTCCTCCACTATACATAGCACCTTCTCCTCACCTAGACATTGACACCGTGGCCAATACGCTGCACTCTCTCCAAATCTATGACTTAGCCAACAGGAGCCTTGGCCAGCAGGATTTCACAAGCCTGGGTACAGCAGTCACCGCCAAGTCTGCTGGGGAACCTCCTGATGCAGGTGATGTTGCAGGGCCCCCTTATGCTTGAAATTGCAGTGGTACCACCACTCGAGTTTGGGGCAGCTCAAGGGCCTCACCCTCCACAGCGTCCGGCCAGCACAACATCCTACACCCTGTAAAGCAGAGCGGCATGGCCACCATTGGTAATTCCTGAATGTGGCGAGGCATGTCCGTGTCGCGAAGGAGTTGCACAGCAGTGTGCACATATGCAAACAGTATTCACGCGTACTCCATATTTTTATCAAGTTCATCCAAATTTATTCCAAAATGTAATCAGTTTTTCACCATCATGTCAAAGACAAAGTTTCTGCGCTTTATACCTCTTAATACTCTGAAAATGCCCATCCAGGCTTATTCACAGGCATAGCTTGAAACTTCATAATTCCAGAACATTTCATTCTACCCAATGCATTTCGGTTCACACGACCTTCTTCGGGGGTATCTATAACGTTAAGAACATATTTCAGTGAACAGTGCAAATGCGCGATAATTTTACAACAAACATTGAAACATTTATTTAACCCAAACACCCCTGTGACAAAAGAAGTGTAACTTAATCGTGTGTTTGACTCTTAAACACGTTGTTCTTTACCCCATCCTGCAGAATTGCCGCTCCCCGCTGAAACTGCCCCAGTTCTCATAATACACAATTCAATGTGCCCCCTTGTTAACATCGCGCTCAAGACCCTTTCCAAAATAAAAAAAGAAAAAACTGCTGTGACCCAAATGTGAATTTGACTCTACTTCCCAACAAATCACCCCACAAGACTCCACCCAAAGTGACTACTTATTTCAACTGACACTACATCCCTGTGCACACCTGCTACAAAATGTCCTAAATTTCCACCGTCATAACCTCCTCATCTCCCTTAAGCAGGCGTTCTAATCGTGCTGCTCCCATCGTAACTGCTTTTAAACCTTATCCACCCACCTGTGTTCAAAGCCTATCACATGCTCTCTATGCCTCACTGTGTTTTTTCTTTCTTTTTTTATTTTGGAAAGGGTCTTGGGCGAGATGTTAACAAGGAGGGCACATTGAATTGTGTATTATGAGACCTGGGGCAGTTTCAGCGGGGAGCGGCAATACTGCAGGATGGGGTAAAGAACAGCGTGTTTAACAGTCAAACACACGATTAATTTACACTTCTTTTGTTACATGGGTGTTTGGGTTAAATAAATCTTTAAATGTTTGTTGTAAAATTATCGCGCATTTGCACTGTTCAATGAAATATTTTCTTAAAGTTATAGATACCCCCGAAGAAGGTCGTGTGGACCGAAATGCATTGGGTAGAATGAAAGGTTCTGGAATTATAAAGTTTCAAGCTATTAACTGTGAATAAGCCTGGATGGGCATTCTCATAGTATTAAGACGTATAAAGCGCAGAAAGTTTGTCTTTGACGTGATGTGAAAAACTGATTATATTTTGGAATAAATTTGGATGAACTTGAAAAAAATATGGAGTACGCGTGAATACTCTTTGCATATGTGCACACTGCTGTGCAGCTCCTTCGTGACACGGACATGCCGCGCCACATTCAGTAATCTTTATATCAGGTGCTTTGTTTGGGACGGAGCATAATGGAGTTTTGCACGCTAAAATTGAAAAAGAGACATAAAGTTTGATTATTCAAAAGAAAAAGGGTGTGCTTCAGGTTTAACCTCATTGAACCACCATTGGTAATCCCATCCATGCACCCCAGTGTTACAGTGGTGCGTAGTATGTGATGCAGACCTCCCTATGTTGATACGCAGGAGCGCCTCTATCAATCACAGCTTCAGGCAGCTCCTCACACAGGTCAGCAACGTGTCTCCATGCGACCTGGCAGACTTCACCACCAGGTAAAGGCGATCGTTGATGCCTCAATGTCTACTGCCATGGATCAGCACCTCCGCATCCCACTCCAGGTCGCAGACGCAGGCACAGCAAGTCCTCCGGGCCCCAGGGATTATCCACGCTTTTAAGGTTTTGGCTGCCATGGTGTTGCAAGGATGGCACTATGAAAAGGGATGATCACAGGTTTTCCCCAGCAATGCTCCATGTATGTAGCCCTAATTCTGCATTTCCTCTTCCCCATGGACTCTGGCTGGTCATCCTGGCTGTTGGGGGGTTTGAGGAGGTTTTTGATCTGTGCTACACTTGTCCCTGTCTTCTCTATTCTGCATTCATTTGTTTTGCTATTATTTTTTCATTGGAGGTGGTCTTATTGGCTATTTTTCCTCTAGATGCAAAAAGGTGAAGTTCTGCTGACTACTGTAAGTTTTTTGTCCGCAATTGGCCTTTCATCAGTTTTTGCCCAGTAAAGTCAGAATTTGTTTATGCTAGTGTTAGCTGCAGTTTTCACCGCGGCTACCTGACTCTGTTTCTATGTGCTACCTCACTTCACTATCACTGCAAGAGAATTCTACTACCTTACTATAGACTGGCTAGTGGGAAACTGATGAAAAAGGATGAGGATTCACTTTCTTTCCTACACATGAGTTTTGTTCTCTTGATAGATGATAAAGGCTGGCTAGTACTGGATGCTGCACAGACAGATTACAGTTGTTGGCTGCTCAGGCTAAGAGGCGATGGGGCCAATTATCACCACAGCCAGATAAGTTCCAGTTAGAGACTAGTGGGAGTCAAAGCCAGTGTAACAGGGAAAGTATGTTCCCTTATTCAAGAAAAGCCAAATATCCTAATGAAAGATATGAAACCTGTGAGAAAATGAACTTAATTTGGGTAGATGGTAGTCCAACACAATTAATAAAGTCACTGACCTGTTCTTTCTAGGCAAACGATTCAGTATTTTAAATATGATCGCAACCCATTGCAGCTATGGCACGAAGCAGACAGATGTAAGCAAGTGAAATTATGTAAAAGTTTTGGAAGTACCAAGCAGTTTAAAAGTCAAAAACATAACAAAAATAAGTGTTTCGTAAAAGTAAAGAGTCATTGATTAGTCACTGTTCATAATTCGCCAGGACATAGGGGTCATTTCAGGATGAATGTGATGGAGCACAGGTCAGATAAACCAAGTAATTTAATCCCAGTCAGAGAATTCACCTTGGGAATTGGTCAGTTAAATGAAAGTCACAATTCTTCAGTGGAACAAGGCTCTTGGGGTGCTATTTTGAGTGTGAGAAAGTCAAAATTTGTGACTGCTGAGGTCCTCCTTATGTTGAGCAGATACTTTTTTCTCCTTCATCAGGCCAAGATTTCTACCTTCAGACATATAGCCTTTGTGGATGGGATACTCTGTCTGCCAAGATCATAATCTGTCCCTTAGTCTTTTAATGTAGATCAAAACCCTCCAGCAGGGCAAGCTTGAACATGTAGTCTACTAAGTCTTAACGACATTGGACACCGTTGTCTTGGGTCCCACTGATGCTCCAGGGTTCTTGGAAGTCCAAAAGGTTTTTAATTACCAACTTATAAGTTTATTAGAGAGGTCCAGCTGGACACAGCTAAGGGTCACAGGACCTCAAGGACAGGAACTGGGGCAGGACTTCCTTCACCAGAGACCACAAACAGGGGCCAGTCTGGGTCCAGATGCTTCTAGTCATTTGGACACTTCAGGAACAAGGCCTATTGTAGCCCATTTTGTACCAGCAGCCACAAAGGAAGTCAGCCACTGACCATTGAGGTGCTCTTCTTAATCCTTTGTATAAATGGGAGCAGGTAATTTCCATCAGGTGGGCTCAAACAGCAGTTGCAGTGGTTCTTCTGATCTTATGTAGGTCAAGAAAGAGTCCTGAGGAACTGTTGGTGAAGTTCCAGCTTTGTAGGTTTCTAAAGGCAGAGTGTGAGTGTAACACCTGGACACTCACTAATCAATGCAGAAAAAGATTTCGGGTGCAGCCCCTTCCCACTTTTGCAGCACCTCCAGTTTGCCAGACTGCAAACTATCCCACATTGAACCATACTAGAGGAAATCCAAGATGGCACAGACCTACTGCCTCTAAAGGGAGCTGGTAAACCATCCATGTGTCTGTTAAGAGCAATGAACAGTCCATGCCTACTCAGCTACATCAATCAATCACTCAATTATTTGTAAAGTGTGCTACTTACCCGTGAGGGTCTCACGGCGCTGCAGGGTGGGGGGGGTAGTGCTGCTACTTCTTGAACAGCCAGATCTTGAGAAGTCTCCTCAAGGTTAGAAGGTCCTGGGTCTGCCTCAGGTGGATAGGGAGGGTGTTCCAGGTTTTGACAGCGAGGTGGGAGAACGATCTGCCGCCAGAGGTTGTTCTGCGGACACAGGGGATGTTGACGAAGGCTAGGTCGGCAGAGCGGAGCTGGCAGTTTGGGGTGTAGAAGGTGAGTCATCTGTTGAGGTATGTGGGTCCGGTGTTGTGGAGTGCCTTGTGAGTGTGGGTGAGGAGCTTGAAAGTGTTCCTCTTGTTGATGGGGATCCAGTGTTGGACTCTCAGGTGGGTGTAATATGGCCGCGGCGAGGGATGTCGAGGACAAGGCATGCAAAGGCATTCTTTAGTCGTTGTAGTAGTTTGGTCGAGGCTCCTGCGTAGAGGGTGTTGCCGTAGTCCAACCTGCTGCTGACGATGGCCTGGGTGACCGTCCGTCTGGTATCCGTGGGAATCCATCTGTAGATCTTGCAGAGCATGCGGAGGGTGTTGAAGCAGGAGGATGAGACAGCGTTGACTTGCTTGGTCATGGAGAGCGTTGAGTTGAGGATGAACCCCAGGTTGCGTGCATGGTCAGTGGGGGTCGGTGCTGCTCCCAGAGTGGTCGGCCACCAGGAGTCATCCCAGGCGGAGGGGGTGGAGCCAAGGATGAGGAACTCCGTGTTGTCCGAGTTCAGTTTCAGTCGACTGACTTTCGTCCATTCGGCGACAGCCTTCATTCCTTCATGGAGGTTGGTTTTGGCAGTGGGGGGGGGGTCCTTGGTGAGGTAGAGGATCAGCTGGGTGTCATCGGGGAAGGAGATGATGTTGAGGTCATGTGATCGGGCTATGTGGGCAAGCAGTGCCATGTAGATGTTGAACAGTGTCGGGCTGAGGGATGATCCTTGGGGTACGCCAAAGATGACCTCAGAGGCTTTGGCTCGGAATGGTGGGAGGCGGGAGGCGGAAACTCTGGGTTATGGGACCAGCACCCTTCCTACTGGTAGCCGACTGGCTAATGTGGACTTAAAGAAGAAAGTTAAAAGATTGCTCCAAGCACTCCAAAGTCAATAACACAAGTGTGGTTTTATGTAAAGATATCCGGTGTCTTTTATTCAGACATCTGGCTTTTCATTCAGGAATTACAATTCTACAGTAATTTTATTCCTTGACAACACTACAGCTCCATTCCAACACGTGTTTCAGCCCTTAGATAAAACTGGACTTGATCAGGGCTGAAACAAACAATAATGGTAACATATTGTCCCCATAGTTTGTTACAAGTCAATCAGTCATAAGTCATAAGCCACGCAAAACAGAAAAGGGCTCACCTAATATTTATTACTATTACTATTCTAGTCTATTTAAAATATTAATGTTCTCATGTGGCACATCCACATATCTGAAAAAAATCATATCACAATATATTTGCGAAATACTGTTATCAACTAACTATGTATTAATTCTTCACATCGATGTCTCACTCACCAAAATACGGCCTCAGTTCAAGTAAATATTAGTATGGAGTAGCATAATAAGATCAATCCGCAAGTCTGCAATGCCAATTATGGTCACATGTCACGACGTAAGGTCCCAAAAGAGAAACTGTGGTAGGAGGGGGCATTTCTCAAAACTGTGCAAGAACAAAATTGAAGCTAGAAATAGTCTGAAGATTCAGGTAATTGACTAACTAATTCAAGACTGCAGTGAAAGTGTTCAAGAGATAGTTCTAATGGTCAATGAGCGAATTTAGGATTCTGGAGAGTTCATTGACTCAGAGACTAAAATGAAGTTAGAAACACAATGTGTGAAACTAGAGAAGACTGACAATTTGGAGTAGTCACATTGTCAAATATTTCTGAGTAGTATGTCCATAAAGGTGTTAGTTGACTCAGGAATCTCATTTACCCTCATGTCCAAAGAAATGTATGAGAGCAAGTGAGACATGTTGAAGATTCTCAGTTGTCCAAACCAGATACAAAAGCTGTTGGTTATGCTGGAAGTAGAATAGAAATTCTAGGGATGAAGTGGATGACTATCAGATTTAAAGAAAAATCTGTCTATGGGAGAGTGTATATTTCGGATTATGGGTCAAACTTATTAGGAAGAATTATAAATACTAATGCAAAGGAACAGGTTATGTTAGCAGGAAGTGACATAGTGGAAGAGGTAAATGAGGAATTTCAATACAGGTTATAAGAGAAATATCTGAAAGTAGTTTCAGAGGAGATGGGTTTACTGAAGGGGTTTTCCCACAAAATGATATTAAAAAAGGCAGTTAAGCCAGTGATTCACAATGCACAAAATATTCCTTACATGATGAGAGCGCCTTTGAACCAGAAATTAGATAAACGTCTGCAACAACAAATTATCAAACCCATTGAAGCCTCTTTATGGCTTGTGCCAATTGTGTAAGCATCAAAAGAAGGAAATCTCTGTGATCTTAATAAAAACATATGGGTGGATAGACAGCCACTTCTTAACATATCTGAAATTCTCCCTATGAAAGGCCAGGGAGTCATGTTTAGCGTTTTGGATACCCTGGCTACATATCATCAAGTTAATTTACATGTGCAGTCAAGACAACTAACATCATTTGGTACTCCATTGGGGACTTTTCGTTGTAGAAGAATGTCTTTTGGTCTTGCTGCAGCCTCAGCGGTGTTTCAAAAGTTAATTAAAAGCATTTTTGGAGATATGGGTCAAGTGCTATGTTTCCAGGATGATATACTTATTGTAGGAGGGAGTGTAAGTGAACATGACCAAATATAGAAGTCATGAGAAGATTTGAAAAACATTGGCTGACATTTAAGAAGGAGAAATGTCAGATTAGAAAGAAAGAAGTAACCTATTTGGGGCATGTCATAAACAGTGAAGGAATCAGACCAAAGAAGGTATTGCACAAGCAATTGAAAAAGCATCAAGGCCGCGTACTAAGGAAGAGTTGAAGTTATTTCTAGGACGTGTAGAATATTGTTCAAAATTTGGGAGGAATTTCACTGAAGTGGTGGAATTTTTAAGGAAATTAATGAAACACCGTTTATCGTTTGAATGAGGGGAGGAATGCGAATGGTCATTTGAGAAGATAAAGGAGAGCATTGTTCAAGCTCAAACATTGGGACAGTTTAATGTCACACGAAGAATGAATATTATAACAGATGCTAGTAATATAGGCTATGGTGCAGTACTAACTCAGGTTGAGGACCATATAGAATAAATATGTGGTGAGCTTTGTATTTTGAATACTGCAGAGGGCAGTAACCACATATGTGATAGAAAGAGGCATTCGCCTGCTGCTGGGTTATTAACCACTTCTATGTATGGGGTGTACCTTTTAAAGTGAAGACTGACTACAAACCGTTAACTTATATTTTCAAAGGGGGAAGAGGCTTGAAAGCGAATGGTAAACCACATATTTTGAAGTGGTAGTTATCAATCATGGAGTATAATTTTGAAGTAGAGTTTGTGAGAGGGTGCAATAACATAATGGCTGAATATTTGTTGAGGAGATGTGTATCAGAGAAGAAGGAGTTGTAGATGGACAAGTGGCAATAATAGCAGAAGAGTGTGATGCTTCATAGGAAAGTGACCTGGTGATGAAGGAAGTTGAGGTTAGAGTTGTGAGAGGATGTCAGTCAGTCAAAATACTTTATTCGGTTCATAACAAAAACCACAAAAGTATACATGTCAGAAAAAGGGGAAAAACATTCATAATACAATATAAATTAACCATCAGCAACAATACATTAGCCGGGGAAAACATATATTACAAGAACTTTAAAACAAGAGCAATTCATCTAGATTAAAAAACCAGAAATCATTAATTAACAATTTCCAAGGTATCATCTCAAACGAACTAATTAATTAATTTTTCCCTCAATCTCATGGCTATATTTAAAAAGGTAGCGACATTAAAAATTTCCCACGTATTGGACAACAGTTGGAGATATAAAAGCGCAGGTTTCACTTGTTTAAACCCTTTGTCCTTTAGCAGCGGTACGATACATTTTTTCCGTATCTCCTTAAAGTACCCACAAAAGAACATAAAGTGGACAGTATCCATTATTGAAAAGCCATCACAAGTACATAGTTTCAAGTCTATATCCTTAGTCCAGCATGGGCTCCCAGATATGAGTAGATGAATTTTGTTTAATCTAAACTTTGTTAATAGATATCTATGGTTGGCATTGTATACAACTTTCAGGTATAATTCTAGGTCATTATCCGATGTTACGACTAACTGGTGGGTTCTCACAGTTGGCTTAGTCAGCTCGGAGCCCTCTCTTTCCATCTCTCTCCATCCATGAGTGGATGTGATATGAACGTGAATGTAACAAAGATGTGTGTGAGTATTTTAAAATCTAAGATTAGGTTTGTATAGTTGTATAGTCAATGGAAAATTAATGAGGAGAAATCAGTCTGTTCCTCCAAGTGGGGTTTGAATGTAAAATATTGATGTTACACGAGAAGGACACCAGTGATATGGAGTGACGAAAATCAAATTGAGACAGTCATTCTGGTGGCCCGGTATGGACCAGGATATTGAGGAAAAAGTGAGAAATTGTGTTACATCTGCCAATAGTGATAAGACTAAAGTTGTGAGGCAACCTCTGTTAGAGGACATGGGTTTTCCAGAAAGACCAAGGGAAAAGATTTCCATTGATTTTTTAGGACCTGGGTCAATATTGGAACTGAGGAAAAAGTACATCATAATATTGGGGGGTTATCATACAAAAATGGTCTGTGTTAAAAATAATGGTAAATATGGCAGGGGTCATTGAATTGTTGACGTTTTTATGGATGCAATTTGTAGCCAGAGAAGTTGCTGATTACCTTTCTAGATGGGAATGAGCAAAAGTCCATGAGAAAGTTGTTCTTTTCCATCCAAAGGCTACCTGACTGGTAAGGAGATTATACCAGCTAGTAAACATTCAGTTATCCTTGGTGCATCACCTTTCCTGGAGAAAAGAACTGACGAGAATGATTTGGTTGCATAAAACAGCTCCTCATTTGGTTACAGGTGTATCACGTTTCAGTCCTTGAAAGGAAGGGAACCTGGAATAATATTATGTTCCATATGGTTGAAAGGAAAAGTGAGTGTACGAGTAAATCATGAGGAAGTGAAAACAAGAGTTAAGGATTCACAAGAGAAAAATGGGCAGTATTACAACAAGGGAAAAGGTGTGAAGAAGTGCTGTGAACAACAGGGAAATTGGGTTGTTGTGAGGATGACAGATGTTGTCCGCAAGGGAGATGGAACCATGTGGAGTATGGGAGATGTCTGTAGTGTTAAAGTGTAAGCAAAGAAAAGTATATTATATTGAAGAAGCTGATGTGAATATTTATATGAAGAACAGTACAGAGATAAGTTATGTTGAACATATTGTGATCTGTATCATTTGCTAATTTAGGATTACATTTTACAATGCACCTTTAGCTTTTGCCACACATTTAAAGAAACTATAGAAATATTACATTTTTAACTTCAGATATTGCAAGGGGCAGATGTTTGAGGATAAGCAGATAGTGGGGAATGTAGAATGTGAGAAACTAATGACATCATATTGAATGGAGAAGCTGGGAGGTGGAGGAGCTGGAGTGCCAATGATCTCTGCTGGAGATGTTTCATTAACCTAACTAAAATTAAAGAAGAAGAAGGAATGTGTGGTGCTAATCTTTGCACATACCTAAATAGAAGTTCACTTTAACCTTTGTTTTTTTCTGTTAATTACAGGAGGTTTTTAATTATATTGAGCCAAATACCCAGCTGCCTATTGCCTTTGGCTGTGTGCACCATAGGTCCTGTGGGTGGTAAACAACCGCTTCCTCTACAGAGAAGCTTGCATGGTACCATGGTACCATTCAGATGAAGCTTGGTTGGTGGCATCCATGGGAGCACCACAGGACTTCAAAGGAGGGCTGTATGAGGTCCCACAGGAGTACCACAGTACCCGTGACATTATTCATTTTTTCAATTTTGGTCTCTTGTCTGTCCCTCACCTCCACCAAGTGCCAGAAGTTCAGGGGGTTATTATGCTGTCCCTTTTAATATTTTTGCAACTGCCAGCCAAAACACAGATCAAGACACTCATTTCTAAAAAATAATGATAGTGCAAATTGCATGCATATGTATGCATGAAAAATCGATAATTTATCATCCATTTTATGCCCATTCAAGTGTTATTAAGTTCCATGATCTGTCTACTTTCCAAGTGTCTTTGAGCCTGATTATGCTGGAACAGCGGCACCAAAGCTGTGCAAGGACCGGCCACCGTATCATGAGTTGAAAGAGTCAAACTCATAATACAGTGGGCGGTCCTTTGCCCTTCCCATGGGGGTGACTAGAAAACAGGCCTTGCAATGGGAATGGTAAAAAAGTTCTACCACAGCATAGACATGGATGGCCATGCAGTGATGGAACTTTGTGGGGTTACATCTAGGTCCCCGCTGAATGTATCCCCATGGAGGTAGGTCCCCCTTTGTTCATGCACCACCAACCGTTTCATGGTGGGGCTCTGCCATGAAATGGTTGGGATGCAGGAACCTATAATATGCTTGGCAGGATGTGCAATCCCCGCTCAGCATATTGCTTTGTTGTGCAGCTGCGCCACCACCAGAGACTGTGTGTTCACTGGCGCCACTGACAGTCTACCACCAGTACGACGGTGAACGTTGTAATAGGCAAAACGGTGGACCACCAATGCTGCTCCACCAGAAGTCTGGAGGTCGGAAAACTGCCAGACTAGTTTTCAGGCCCTTTTTTTTCACACAACCACCTCTTTTCTTATGTTCCACCCTTTCAGAGATAGAACATTGTAACACATCAGGATTTTGATCGTGTACACTTTTAAAGTGCCTGGCCACAGGATAACATGCATACATATTTCTTATAGCGCTATGTTGGGCTATCATTATTTATTTAGAAGCCAGTTCCTAAACACTCGTGTTCTGTCTCTGTATGTCAGTAGTTTGAAGTTCCTTGAGGAGTTTTTAGGTCTTGTTGAGTCAGCGTGCATGCGCTGCTCGGAGAGACAATTTGTAGCGGCTTTTAGAAGTGCTATTAAAGCGGCCACCAGTTTGCTAGAACGTGCACAAGCGTGTGCAACATCCACAGCACTTTTTCCGGTCGCGCGCGTGTGCGCACAACTCGCATCACCACTCACGTATTTTTTTTTTTAATTGCCGCACGGCGTTACTTTTACGGCCAGCCAATACTTGCTTAACTTTGTGCACTAGAGTACAGCGAGGGTGGCAGTCAGAAGGAAGCTTGGCTTGTTTATGGCTCTAGGTTTCAAGAAGAGCTCGAGCTGAGCCCACTGCCCGGCATGTTCTTTCTTGTCGTGTCCTTTACAGTCTATTATCATTGTTTTAAGGGCTGGGCTTGTTTCAAGTTGACGGTGCCTTATTTTTAAAATGGGTGAGCTGTGGTAAATTATCTACTTTAGCTCGTTGGTACAAGGGGTGAAGGTGACACTATCCAAGGGCTGTGCATTCAGTCATGCACTCGTAAATGTTTAAGAGTTTTGAACTCCTGCGCTACTTAAAACATGTTCTAAACCTATACTGCAGATTCATAATTTTCTCTAATTAAATGTGCCTTTTCTCCTGAAGGACTGGGTATTCTGCCTTTATATTTTGAACAAACATGTGCTATGTCTCTCTTTTCACGTGTGTGTTTATCTACAGCACTCTCATCCGCATATGTGCATCAGAATCTCGGTTTGGTGGTACTCCGTTACATTCTCTCTTTGATAAATGAGCCACTACACTCTTGATGAACCTTTAGACTATCGAATTGGGCCGAAGCACATTGACAGCACTGAAGGGGGAGACCGTTTAACAAGACCTTGCTACAGGATCTCAGAAATGCAGGCCAGTACTAAATAAACTGTTGTTTTTTTTAAAAACCTCCGCTCCTTTTAATAGCAGCCCACCTGAATAATCATGATTGGAGTTACCACAATTAGTTTTAGACTAAACCATGTCTGGATGTGATATTGTTGGTTTCTTTGTGATTGATCCAATTATTCTTCATAAAATAAAGTTTTTATGTCATGGCAATTTTTGCCCTTTGGACATTTCTAATCCAGATATTGGGTTTTGTTAATGCAATAAGATACTTGACTATAATTTTGTTTATCTTTCATTGTTTAATGTCTGTAGTATATGTATGGTACTGCATATATTTCAATGCCTGCAAGAATTTTGTGCCGTAGAATTATGAACTGATTGAAACGTTTTAATAATGCCTTGTTTTGTCATCTATTGCATGAACCAGTCCAAATTCTTCGCTTTGCATATTAAAAATAATATTTCAAAACCTTTAGCCCCATTAGACTATTTTTCAATCAAGGTGTCTGAGTTATGGTAAAGTGCTGCCACTTGTTCACAATGTCTTTGTGACTCACTCCTGTACCTATGTCTCCATTTTCATGAATGTATGGCTTCCACAAGCTGGTGTACCCACTTCACTTGTGTGGGGTGGTGGAGTGTGCACTGTCCATTGCCTCTTTTGTGCCTCAATGGTGACACATTGGATAGTTGGATTTGTGTGGAGATACAGTAGTCACGGCCAGCATTATCATTTGGCCAATACAATGGCAGTTTGTAAAGTTTATTTTTGCATATGTTATTGTTATCTTATGTTTGCTGTCTTTCTGTAATGACATACATGATTATTTTGTAAATTGTATCCTTGGTCTTGTTTGCACCAATGCCATGATTTTTATTCTCCAAGGATGTTGTGAGTCACAATGTATCAAAAGCGATATTTAGAAAGCCCATAATAAGCGTGGTAGGGAGATACAGGCTTTTAATTCAGCAGTTCAGTTCATAAATTTCAATGCAGACACAAAACTATCTTTAGCTGGATACTAAAGGTACAAAATGGATCTTCTTCAAAGTAGGCCTTTACTCTTAAAAATGGGAGCAAAAACACAAATCTATAACTATGTTCCACAACTAGAGAGGCACATTATAAAAAATAAAAGATTAAAATAAAAAAAAATCTCAAACATAAGGATCTCTGTATAGTTTTATTCCATGATAACAAGATTCACAATTGTTGGATACATCAAACGCTCTCTTTTCTACTTCGCCGTATCTAGCCGCTTGGCTGTCATAGCTTAAAACATTACCAAAGCCAAAAGCTCTACCTAAACACATAAGGTCCCAAAGGCGAGACCCATTGGCTATGCCAATGTTTGTTTTGTGATGATTTGATTGTAGCAATATTACACCTTATTTTGCACACACCTTGGCACTGCTTAGCAGTGTCACAGTGCACTGAGTACTAAGACAACCAATAATAATTTACAGAAAAAGGTGCAAAGTGTGTGTTGGGCTTTCAGAAAAGGCGGATTTGCTTCACTCTTCCTACATCCACTCCAATTGTGCTCATTGCCAACTGGTATGACAATTCCTGCTAGGATACCATTTTTTTTTTACATATTTCTATTAATTTCTAAATAGGGTAAGAGAAAAAGGTCGCAAAAATAAAAAATAAATAGACAATACAAAATAATACTAAAAAAGCAACACAAAATTACAGAATTCAAATGCACACCCTTTCCCTCCTGATTTGATGATTATCAATGCACTGTACCACACCATGCTTGAGTTATATCAGACATGCGGACAGTCGATTTATGAGTGCAAATTCACGTTTTCTGAATTTTTTTACACTCCAAAATCAAGTAATTTGCCCATTTAAAATGAACTTACACAGGTAAATATCTTTGTTAACCGGGTCCAATGGAGCCCATTTCCAACTTTCTTTTGGGCATATTTACAAGCGCTTTATCTCTGCTTTTTTGGCTTAAAAAGCCAAAAAAGTGTAGATAAAACTGTAACCCTATTCACAAGAGGGTGCTAACATGCATAATCGCATGTTAGCAACCTTTTTCCCAACGCCTCCCTTGCATCTCTAATGAGATGCAAAGTGGGCGCCACTGGGCGTACCCCGGATGGACAGCCTTGCAAATATCGCTGATGTTCACATCGCGATATTTACAAGGGTATAGCACACGTTCGTTTTTTGGAGAAAACTGCTGTTTTCTCCAAAAACTAACGTCCGTTAAAATGCAGACTTACCTATCCCTGACATTGGGGTGGATTACGCTGCAAGGTTATCGCCGTTTTGCAAGGAACATCGCTGGAAAACCAACGATGTAACCTTACTAGCTCTGGAATTTTTATCACCCTGGAGTTACGCGTTGTAAATAACGCGCTACCAGGGCGATAAATTCCAGAGATAGCCTGCGATAATAAAATTATCGCTAAGCACGGCCAAGAGATAATTATCGCTGGTCATTCATATTATGCCCCTCTGTGTAGAAGGCCAAGAGCGATGTTTTCTCAATTTGTATATTTTGCCAACAAAGATGAGCAGTTATGTACCAAACCGCAAACATGAAATCAGGCTAATGCAGTAACTAATTCATCTTTTCACACGGTTTTGAAATGCATTCCCTCTGATGCGAAACTCCACCTCAAATGGTCTGTATGAGTGCAGTTCCACGTTGAAGAAAATCGTAGCGGAATGAAAATTGACTAGAAGCTGCAGTACAGTTCGTTCAAAGTAATAATGAATTTGTACATCAAAAGGATTAGAGACATAATGGCCTTTTATAAAAACTCTATTTCATTTAAAGAGATTAAGATATCTGGACGCCTGAAAAGCTTATTTATTCATGAAATTAAATTGCTTTTTACATATTAAATACTAACAATACAAAGAAAAGGTTACACTGCAGTAAGAATTTTCCATAGCAAAGTTCAGTAAAGTAAGTGTATTTAGTTGGTTTTTATCGTCTTATTTCGTACCAAGCTGAACTATGCTCCTGTGAAACGCAATTCTAACCACTTCTTTGCGGTTCTGTGGAGCCTTGTCTTATTATGCTGTCCAGTAATGATTTTTCTGGATTGAATAATTATTTAAAATGCGGTTCAGCATAAAATTATGCATTTCCCCCTTAAAAAGATAATACGAAATTATTAATTTGCTGTAAAGCAGCTTTTGCTAGGAATTGTGACAAATGGCCAGGGTGGGGACCCACAAAGTTGTGTCCTCCCTGAGCTCCGAGGGGTGGGATCCTGCCAAGGCCTCTTCCGATGTCTAGACCCAGTCAATTTCTCAGAAAACATCAAGGCTAGTCCCCTGAAGGCAGCAAAAACATTAGTGTGAGGCCACCGTCTGAAATGCAGCCGTTTTCCCAGTGAAAGCTGAGAAGATGGCAAAGACATGAGTGGCCATTTCCAAGATGGCTAGCTGGTCCTTGCAGGGAGTAAGTCACTGACGCTGGTGGAAAGGACCTGGAAGACAGTAAATCGTGCAATGGTGGCTGAGTTAAAAGCCTACTTTGGGGCTGGGGGTGACTCCAACTACAGAGATATGAGGCATTTTGCTCCAAAGACTGCATGCAGGAATTTGCCAGTATCATCTGAGGAGATCCACCAAAAAAAATAGATAGAAAAAAAGCAAGCATTGCTGGCGGAATAGAGGCAGCAAGCTACTTATATAAATAGGAAAAGGCCACAGCAGTTAGTATGATAGAAGTTTACAAAGGGCATTGATGATCTTATGACACTGGCCTACATAGGAGACTGTATTTCTCCTAAAATTCATCGGGCATACATTCAAATGACTAAGCAGAGAAAAACATCTGGTAACTAGGCCCAATGTCTGCACATCTATATGTTGTCATTGGCAATAGTCAAACCATCAATTATGAAAATTGTACACTTCGTGGGTGGGGCATTGTTGGACAACTTCGTATGGAAATCTGCTCTTGGATAAAAAAAACTTTGTGGAATACCTTGATTTGTGTGGACTGGAATTGATAACGGATTACAAACAGGAGACGTATCTTGTGATTGAAATTGTGTGTGCTTGAGTGCAATTTTCCTTCATACATCCAAATGACTGTATTGCTGCATAGATTTAAATGACTGTATGGCTGATTAACCAAACTTACACTGAGCAGGTGTTGTACACACTAGGGCTTAAAATCTGCATACGATCTGGGTATCAAAATGTCCAACAAACCAAAACCACCAAAACACATGTATAAAGAGGAGGAGTGTTTGGGAGAGGAGTTGGCCTAATGGCTAGGGCTGTCGACCTTGAATCTGGGGAACCGGGTCGAGTCTCTGCAAGGACGCTGAACATCCTGTGATTCTGGGCAAACCACTTAATCTCCGTGTGCCTAAGAGAAATGAATGTGTCCTCATGTAACGCAACTGGTGCGATGTAAAATGCTCTGATACCGGGTCAAGTTCACTCTATATAAAATTTAGTGAAAAAATAAATAAAGGATATGCTTCATTCACAGAAAGCTGACAGAACCCATCCACGAGATGGTACTGAGACCCTTCCAGATGTTTAAGGTTTCTAATTGCAATAATGCTGACTCCAGATGCCACCCATGAAAGGGAACATTCAAATGAATGTAAGGAAGATGTAACGTCCCTGCAAGACTTTGTTTAAGCACTCCCTCATCTACATCATTCACTCCAGAAATCAGAAACACGGCTAGACTACATGAGGACAACATTGAATATCACTCACATGAAAAAGATTAACGAGTGGTGAGATTGTATGCCCTGGAACAGAAATATCCCGAGATGCAGGGCAGTTTAGGTGACATTGAGAACCACTCTCAACAAAATAATGTCAGAATAAGAGGTATCAGCAAAGCCATATCATTGTTGGTTTAATGGCCCATGTACCAGCTCTCTTCTGTCACCTTCTCCTGAGGAAGGATTCACACTTTGGATTTTTTTTTGAAAAATTAAAAAAGTTTAACATTTGGGTTAAGGCCATCAGTTCCAAAGGTGGCCACTCACCAGAATTGTTCTACCTTGAAGGGAGCCTGCTACACAGTAGCACCTTAAAACATACAAACATAAACACTGGGCTAGCAGTCATCTCTAATTTTGGCAGGTGGTAGTCCATCAGGATGGTGGAGGAAATGTCCTACACCACATTGATAAAATGTACATCGTCCACTAAAGTTTAAATTGGGCTCTATGTTTTTCATCAAACAGAGACAGAAGGGCTTCACATGGCTTCAGAACATAAGCTATTTACAGCCAGGATATAAACATAAATATATTTTGAACTGTGAGTGAGACCTGGGGAATGAGATATCAGAATATATATGGACTAAAATCTGGACTAAATCAGCTAAATTATTCATTTGTGTACAGTATAAGGAAACTGCTTTGCCAGCACCACAACTGTCCTCTGCCAGTTTCTCTTGTGATTCTACATCTTATTTGTCAATCTTATGGCAAGGAATGGTGGAAAAGTAATCAAGAAGACAGGAATTTGGTTAACAGAGCTGGCCAAAATTACAGTCATAGGAATTCAGTGAGGTGGCTCTATGTATGGTAACAAAGAAACTCAAAGCTTATAAAGGAGATGGAGGGCAAAGCATTCACAATGCTGCATATGAGAAGTATCAATTTTTAATTCTGAATTTGAAATACATTTCTAAAGCGCACAAATGCCTAAGGCATCTTGGCACTGACATACATCTAATACTGCTAGATAGCTAAGTTGGAGGGAAAAGCCTAATACCAAAGGAAAAACTGCCAAGATTGTAGTTTCTTCCTGATGTTAGGCAGGTTAACCTGACTTTTGAGGTGCATAAGCATCTTGTTCCAAAGTTGACAGATTAGATGAATAAAACATCTACCAACCCTAGAGGCTTTCTTGATTTTTGACACTTACTGATATCGAAGCTGCTAAATGTAACAGTCTGTTTAGAGAGTACCAAACTTTGTTCCTTCTGGGAAAATCAGGTCTACTGCAATGAAGGGCTTTGTGTGCCAAGCATAAGGAGTTAAAGGGAGAAACATCCTTTACAACGTAACTGGTACAACGCAGTACCGTTATGACGCAGCTTTAACAACGAAAGTCGTTACAACGACTTTTGCTGGAGGGCGCTCTAGGATAGGGGATAGTTTAATTTACTATCCAACACCTTCCCTACTATCCACGGGGACTGGTGTTGGAATAGTAAATTAAACTATTCACTATCATCGCCCCCCCCAACGCAAGTCGTTGTAACGACTTGCGTTGTTAAAACTGCGTCGTAGGAGGAGGAGCTACGACACCAACCAAGATGGCCGCATAGTCTCCCGGCTCCGCTGACCCCCGTCCTACGCTCGCTTATCCTGTTGAATATCCTGATCTCCTGCCCCCGATTCGTGTGGGTGAACTAGTCTGCATCCCGATGGTTTGATCGCGGAATTTTTCTGATGTTCTGTTTTGAAGTAACATCGAAAATGTTTTGAGGCCTAACCCAGACTGGAAGCCGGGGTCTCGATTGCTGGTCTACCCGGGTCCAAAGTGAACAACATCGGACTGCCGAGGGTGGTTGGGTCCCGTCCTTGGAACTTTCGAAAATTTCTCTGAACTACTTTGCAACCATCTGCTGCCTGGTGCTGTACCTCAGGTGAGGCGGCGGGTGGTGCGCGGTGCTGCGTCGCAGGGGGCCCCGGCCCGGAGGCCCAGCACTAGCACCGCTGGTGCCCCGGGGGAGGGGTCCCGCTGCGCATTGCTGCATGTTGCTGGCCCGTCCGTCACGGCCTGTTTCTGCTCCGGCGTATCCTGCCCCGGAGAGGGAGCCTCTCCGTGGGGATCGTTATGCCTGCGGCCGTATGGTACCCGGCGGAACGGACTCAATGTGGCCCTTCCTTGCGGATGGTAATGGCGGAAGTTGCGGCGCTTCACGCGATGGTGAGGGCCCAGGTCAATCATTAGTTGTCGGCAACAGATGGGATCATAGGACCGGGAACGAGCCCTGACTTGCTCTTTGAGACCCGGCAGCCGACTTGCCCCCTGTTGGAAGCCCTACTGGTGTGTTTGGACCCGGTGCTGGAAGCTGTGCCCGCCCCCGAAGAAACGGAATTCATCGTGTGTGCTGAGATTGGTGACTCTCTTATGTTCTCGGAAACATTGGTCCTACAGTTATCGGAGCATTTCACTGCTTCCCCCATCCTGGACACTGTTGGCGCACACTTTGATCAGTGCCGGAACGAGTCGTACCCCCTCCCCAATCGGTCTCCCAATGTGTATTTGAGCTTATATAGCGCACAGCTACCCGCAGTGGGTGTCCCGGCGCTTGCTTAGGGAACCCGTCCTGGTATTCCCCTGTGAGATAACCCCGGCAGGGTATCCACAAGGTGAAAGCCAGGCATCCCGCCGCGAGGGGCCGTTGTGGAGATTAAGCAAGCTATTGCCCAGAGTCTCAGAGTGTGAACCCGTGAGTCGAGAAGGCACCGGAGCGAGAATTATCGAGTCCGTGGAATTTTTAGCCCAAGACCCGCCGAGGCGGGGAATTGAACCCTGGTCCAGGGCCGATCTCAGCTTCCGGGTCTGCCGCCTCTAACCCCTGAGCCACACTTCTCCACCTTCCGGGTCTGCCGCCTCTAACCCCTGAGCCACACTTCTCCACAATGTGCCGGATGGAACGATGCTTGGCTTCGGGGACGGGGAGGGACATCGTTGGTGCAAGCTGTGTGCGTTGGGACCTGCTCTTCCTCTCCTAATTTCTGACTCAAGCTCCGGCTGCTTCAAAGTTATTGCAGCACTGTGGATAACACCAGTGCAATGACTACCTATTTTTGTAAATCAAAGGGGATGAGAGGCAAGATCTTTCTGTGCAAGAAGCAAGATGATGTTTGTTTACTAATATGAGCGTTGAAGGAAAATTCTGCAACAAAAATTACCCCAAGGTTCTTGACTTTGAGTACTTGGGGATTGCGGGAACTTAAGATCTAATGCCACCAGATTTGATTCCAAAAAAACGTATACTTTTCGAAAAGGAGAGCCTCTGGTTTTTCTGAGTTAAGCTTTAAGCAGTTGCTACTCATCCAGCTAACAATAGAATGTATGCAGCTGTGAAAACAATCAGCAACCTCATCCACATTACTTGAGATAGAGACGACAATTTGAGTGTGTTCTGCATAGGACACTGTGGTTAAACCATGGGAGAGGGTGTCACATAGATATTAAAGAATGTTGGGTTTAAAGATGATCCGTGAAGGACCCTACAAGGCAGAGCAAAAGTTGTTGAATTGAGCTCCCCAAATGCCCCGACTGCTCTTTGTTATTTAGAAAGGAGAAGAGCAAGTCATGGCCCAGGCTGACGCCCCTATTCCTGTCAGCTGTTCTAACAGAACTGCATGGCTTAACGTGCCGAAAGCTGTGGATAGGTGCAATAGGACCACTGATGCCTTCCCTCTATTGTCCATAACATTTCTGATTTCCTCGGCGACTACAACAAGAGCTGATTTGGAGCCTTGTTTGGCCCTACAGCCAAACTGAGCCTCATCCAAGAGCTTGTTACTCTCTCAAAACTTGTAGAGGGTATTATGAAGCTGCTTTTAAAAAACCTTTGCTGGGAGGGGAAAACGTGATATGGTCCGATACTGTTTTACTTTTGTGGGATCAAGTGACTGCTTCTTTAACCGGGAAAGAATAGAAACTTTTTTTCAAATCTGATTGAAAAGAGCCTACCTTGATAACAGCATTAAACAAACTTGTTAGAACTGGGGCTATGGTGGTCATTACTTCTTGCAGCACTTTGGGTCGGCAAGGATCAAAGGGGGCACCGTATTTGGTGTGGCTACTTAAATCAAACCCTGGTTCAGTGGCCAGAAGAGGGAAATTATGAAACTCCATGTTAATGGTGTCTAAGATGGCAGACTCTGTTCCTGGATCCCTTGAAGTCCGGGCTGTTTCGAAGTCCAAATAGACTATCTCCACTTTATTTTTGAAGAAATCGACCAACTTGTTGCAAAGTGACTGAATGATGGGGTTCATCATTGGGGGAATTGGGGCTTGAAAGTAGCTGAACAGTTTCAAAATGCTCTTGTGAAGTGTTTTTGCACTATTCAATGTATCTGTGTAATACATAGTTTTCTCCACCATTATCTGTTTTTTATACTGCTGAAGGAATAATTTATATAGGTCTCTTTCTATTATGTTGTAGTTCCTTCTCCAGACTTTTTCTTGCCTTCGAAATGTTTGTTTCAGTTTCTCTAGTTTGTGTGAACACCAAGGTGCAGAGAGTCTGTTTCTGTGGTTTCTTACATGTTTTAGAGATGCCAGCTCTTGAGCAGCCGCATTGATCCACATATAGAGGATATATGTGGCTATATTTGGGTCTGATGTCTGCTGTTGCTGCTTAGATTTCAGCCTGACTGACAGATCAGCCTTTTTAATTTGGTTCCAAGCCCAAATCATTTTGCTATGCCTCTATGAATTGGCTGAGGGTTTCGAAGTCGTAATTCTGATGCTTAAACATATTGCCTTATGGTCAGACCAAGTGATTGGTAGAGCCGCTTCCACCTTAAGATTGTAGTGTAAATCAATGCATTCCTCACCAATGATTGCTGTTATAGATTATGACTGTAAGGAAGTACATGTAGGCTAGACCTATAAATACTAAATCTTTGAATTTGATGAAGTCTGTGATGTTAAAGAAGATAATGCAAGGACAATGCTTACAGTACATGAGAAACACCACTTAAATTGTTAGTTTTCCATGAATTCTTCCAATTACACAGAAACACTTAAAGCCTTAACACCACGGGTAAAGAACTAAATGCACAGCCACATAGACAAATAGATTGAGTTGAAAAGCACTTAACAGGAAAAAGCAAAAACCTATGCAACTTTAAGCAAAATTACAGTAAATATAATACTATAGGACTCTGGGAAGTAGGACTGTATGGAAAGGAAGATAATCCAGTACACTGGGAACTGGGAACCAGGGAAGTAGGGAACAGCAGGCAGCACTGTGGAAATGGAAAGTAAGAATTAAAGGAGTGGAAGTTTAAATAATCATGAATCATAAAGCACTGAAAAACGCTGATCCAGAAACAAGAAAACAATACATAACAGTACTAGCTTTGGAAACAAGGATACAGGACAGTACTTGTTTAGGATATAAGGATAAACTGATAGGTTTAAATAAGCAGGAATCTAGGATTTACTATCAATCATGAATCAAGAAAAGGATGTCTCAGGAAACAGTGGACCAGCCAACC
The DNA here is from genome assembly GCF_964263255.1 of Lissotriton vulgaris. Taxonomy (NCBI): domain Eukaryota; kingdom Metazoa; phylum Chordata; class Amphibia; order Caudata; family Salamandridae; genus Lissotriton; species Lissotriton vulgaris. The sequence continues at coordinate 1,946,980,012 of NC_141689.1, forward strand.
AGTAACACTTCTACTACAACCAATACTAGACTGAAGCAAATTGAAGCATTAAACAGTCTCCCCAGTGATCAGATACCTCAGTTGTTAGGCAGGCCCCTGCTAGCTACAGGTTTACCAATTCCTTTATCGATCCTTGGCCAGCAAAGATAGAGATAAAGCAGTCAGCGGTGGACTGTAGAAAATGCTGGTTTCAGCAGGAAAAGCATGCAGGCTGCAATAAACTCTGGTTTGCAATGCCAAACCTTTAATGTTTTGTGGGAAGCTAGAGATCATTTTTTGTGACATGCCTCAAGGTAAAGGCTTCTGAAATTGCCAGAGAGGTATAGCTTTTTTCAGTCACTAGGAATTAACCAGTAATAAATAAAAATGACAGAAAGGGCACTGTTTATTTTATTTTATATATGGGGAATGAGTCCTAAGAAATACATGTAAAAAACACACATTTTTTTAAATGTTGTAGCAAATTTGCTGAGGATCCATGGCAAAATGTTTTTTTACCAAAGAAAGTGTAGAAGTGTAGTCTCTTGTGCTTGTTTTTTACTGTGCCCCAGATGATCCACATCCGGTCGGGGCGGGGGGGGGGCAATTTTTAAAATAATATGAGAGAAAGGGGAACATTTGGTCTCTCTCCCAGGGCTGGCAGACAGCCCACCTCCTAGGTCAATTTCAGCCCTAGGTTCCCCATCTGCCGGGGCCAGCAGTATGTGAAAAAGGGAAGGGGCAAGCAGCCCCCACTTCACACTGATTTAATCCCCAGGGACTTATGCCCAGATGCATCAAGCATTTTTGGAGTCGCAAACGGTGCGATTCCTTAAAATCGGCCGTTTGCGATTCCAAAAATGCTTTTAGAGATGCATCATTATTTTTTGGTTGAAAATCGCTAATTTTGCGATTTTCTAAAATGCAATTGCATTTAAGGAATCACAATATTGCGATTCCTTAAATGCAATGCATCATTCTTAAAACATTTGCGATTTTACAAATTGCAAGTGCAAATTACCATGAAGTTGAACCTCGTGGTAATTTGCAAAATTGTTTAAAAATGCACAAAAATGCATTTTTTAAACTGTTAAGTTACAGACACACATGTCCTTAGGACATGTGTGTATGTAACTTACAGGTAAAAGTGCATTTCATGGGTGCAGGAGGGGGGTCATTTGGACCCCCCTCTCCACCCTTGAAATGCTTTGTTGAATTCCGATTTCAAATTGCGAATTCGCAATTCCCATTCATTCCTATGGGCATTTCAGCCCATAGGAATGAATGGGAATTGCGAATTCGCAATTTGAAAATCGCATTTTTTGTGCGATTCAGTAAAAAGTGTGATTTTTACAGAATCGCAAAAAAAATGCGAAAAAAATGATGCATACCATTTTGAGATTCCTAATTTGCGCTTCAGTAATTTTCGCAAATTAGGAATCGCAAAAAAGTACTTTGATGCATCTGGGCATTAATCTGCTAGGTCCTGCCATCAATAAAAATGGAAACCTGAGCTAACATTAACGTACACCCCCGCAATGCATGACCTCTAAGCATGGGCGGAAAATCCGTTTCGCTCGCGGATTTTGCGGATTTTCGGTAAATTCGCAATCCGCGAGATTCGCGAATCTCCCGCAAAATCCGCAAATCCGCGAGCAGCGGATTTTGCTCGCACTGTTCGCGTGAGTTCGCGGCTTCCCAGTACAACTTCGCGCCCCGCGAATAAGTGCAAAATTGCAGAAATACGATCTTAGCAAAACTGAAACTACTTACCAGGTTCAAAAGTTCAGGCTCATCATTAGTAGCCATTTCCTGTAGTGCTTCCTGAGGGGCCCCTCCAGAGTTCAGTTGCCAGTTGCAACTATTATGTGACCCTACTCTGAACCTCAGAATAGTTACACATATGCCACAAAGGTCCTGAATTACAGCTAAGGGAGACAAGCAGGAGCCAGGCTGGAGGTTCAAATCCATTAATCAGCCCCTAATTCATTATTGTCAGTTGGGGCAGGGCAGGTGTTGTAACTAATTTTGCAACAATGAAAGCACTTAGCAAGTGCAAAAGATCACTAATCAGGAAGCACTAAGGAAGCAGGTGCCAGCTAAAAAAAAATTCTGTGACACATTAATCAGCCCCAAATTAATTCAGGTCACTTGAGGCAGGGAAGGTGTGCTTGCGTTGCCTCAATAATGTACACTGACTGGACAACCAGAGGGTGCTGTGATGAAACAGAGGGTGGCATGGGTGGGCCAGAGGGTGGCATGAGTAGTCAGAGAGTGGCAGTGGTGACAGAGAGTGGCAGTGATGAAGAAGAGTGTCCCAAACAGGCTGGACACGTAGAAACAACAAGTTCGCGAAACTTGCGACCCGACAGGTAAGTTCGCAATTTGCGACATTGTACAAAACCCTCGCGAACTGGCAGAAACCCGCGCAAACACACAAAAAAAAATACGCAAATTCGCGAGAATTCGCGGATTTTGCGGATTTGCGAGTTCGCAAATCCGCAAAATTCGCGAACGCGAGATTTGCAAAATTCGCCCATGCTTAATGACTTCACATATTATATCACTATTGACATGGTCAGTGACATCACTCATGACAGCACTGATGACATCTCAATTTTTTTTAGTTCTGTTTCCTAACTATAATGACCCTGTAACCTTTGGTTTTTCAGTGTCTGCTATGTTACAACTGTTCTACACCAGTCATGAAGGTTACCATTTCTCAAGTGTTGGTAAAGTGACATTGAAGTGACTGCAACTACCATGAGGCCATTTCATGCCAACTCTAGCCAAGATTCTACACTCTTTTTGTCTCTTCTTACTTGTCTTCCATGTCACTACTGATCTACACTGTTCATGGACTGTGCAATGTAAGACAATGCTCCACTCACATATACTTCTAAATACTTTGCTTGCTGGTGTCCTGGACCTATCACCTCAAACTAAGGATGGTGTGAGTGACAGCAAAACATCGGTGTACCCATAATATATGTCAGCCATGAAGGAAACTCATCTGATTTTTAGTGCTAGGTAACTCCTTGACTCTGCACTTCTCAAATGCTAAAAATACAACCGAGCTAGGTGTTTGCCTATATTAGACACAACTAAGCCTTTGAATGGACAAATACACATGTTATGACTACAGTCTGTGTTGTAGAAAGCATGTCTATCCCTAAAGTCAAAATGCCAAATATCTGCACAGCTATTGAATATCTACAAATGTCTAGTAACCAACTTCAACTCTAGGCAAATAGATGAAAATACCAATCTCCATCTACTTTCTGCCATTCTAGGTCTGCATTTACCTTGACACAAAAAACGTGGATGTAGATACCTCAATTCCACCATTAGCAATGTTCTCTATCTCTCAACAAGTCTATCACTACTGAAAAGAGGTCCACTCTATTCTAGGACGAAGTACTCAGTGATAACAACGCTCTGAAGAGGTGGACGTGGATGACGGTCCTGGCTTATCTGATCACCCTGGGTAGACGGGAACAGTGAAGATCACTGTGCCCACTAAAACTCCTCCCACCACCACTGCAATACCACATCCAACCACTGCCCCCCACAACCTGTGCACCTAGCACAGTTAGCACCATCCTGTACCCCCGAGTCCTGCCTTCCTTGAAGGCTAGCAGCACCCCAGTCACTGAGGAAACAGGACACAGTGTGATTGTGCAGTCTGTGCCAAGGGCACAGGGCAGAGGGGGTAGGTATAGTGGGCAGGTAACTGTGGACCAATGGAGTGAGCCTACTGAGGCCAAGGACACCCGGGCTGCCATCACCCAAGTCCTGGGAGTCTACCAGGACTCCCAAAGTGTCATGGACCAGGTATTGGCCAAAATCCAGGAAATGAAGAAGCTGCAGAGGAATACATATTGAAATGTTGCTGACATTTACACTGAGGTGGCCGGGGTCTTCACCAAGGTTGCCAGCATCTGCACTGAGGTGGCTTCCATGGTTGGGTTGCTGCAGGACATTAACTCCACCCTCTGCAGAACTTTTCCACCTGTATCATCCCCTTCTCATGGTCTAAGTACATCCACACAATCAACATCTGCCGCAGCCACAGGAAGCAAATCCCTTTCAATGGACGGCCTGCCTGCATGCACCCCTGTCTCAGCAGCTCCAGATCCCCCCTCTGGCAAAAAGGGAGGATCTCCACACAAAACCCAGGAGTTTAGGATGGCAAGTCACTGACAACCGCCAGAGACCATGACCCTAATATCCTTGTATGTGTGCTACACATTCACTTTTTTGACCAATTTCTGCCCACTTTTCCATATCTGATGAAGGAGTATGTTGGACTTTGGACTCTTGACCATTTGGACTCTACTACAATGGTTTCATCCACCATGATTGAAGTATTCATTTATTGTTTGCATTGTTGAATTTTAAGGTATTTTATTTACCATATCCTTGTTTACTTCATTAAAAACACATCACCAAAGCTGTGTCTCCTGTTGTAATTCTCAGATATAACAATTGGAATGTATTACCAGGTGAGCTTTGCAATGTCAAAACTAAGGACTTCTGGAAGGATGGATATGTGGAATGTAAACAATATTCAACTCAGGATCACTACCATGTCACAACAACATACATACAAGTGCTGGGCTAAGAACATCTTTATTCCATTGTTCAAACCATAGGCTGACATGATGTCAGAAACATAGCAAATAAGACATGACTCAGTTATTCTGAGTAAGTGATCACATAATCACTTGCAGCCTTTCACAACATTGAAGGAGTGGATGTATCTGGCAATATCCTACACAACAGGCAACACTCAAGTAGGCCTACATCATCGCCTGGAGCCATATTGCCTACCTCACATAAGCAATCCTACATCAAATAAAGAAAAAAAGACATGTGTCAGTAAAACAGTTTCTCATTACAGGATCATTTCAAGCCCATGTTGCTTGCATCTGGTGGAATGCCACAAACAAATTTCAGTGATGTGCTGCAAGCACTTTGGACTACAATGAGGAGACATATTAATAGCTACATCCAGATCATACACAATGAGGATTTAGCCAATGAGAATGTAGGATAGCATGAATTGAGCACAGCACAACATTGTGTTAGATCACATGATGGCACGCATATTGCATTAGGACCAAAGATCACGAAGAACAAATCCAAAGGTAGCCAGGTAACTTCCATTCTCTCGCTGTGCAAACTGTCTTGGTACCTGCTTTGTTCACCCAAACTCTCTGACACATATTCCCAGGACCAATCTGTGTCTATTTCCCACATTTGAACAGGATCATATACCTGCTAATGTCACAACTATGAAATGTCCAAATGAAGATGTTATTGTGAAGGTACCTAAAACAAACCAAGACAGAGAAAGGAGCATAGAAAACATACATATGCAACACATCACTTTGTCCACTTCTAGAGAACACAGCCCAAAACAACATTTACAGCGGAACAACACCAACAGCTTTACCCAGATATTTCCAGGCCCATATATTCCTAGTATATAGCACTATCATCCTCCTCACAACATCACTGCAAGAGTTGCAAGACTAGTCATCACATCTCACACCATACTACACTCAGGAGAAGTAGTTCTGTATGAGATTCTGACACAAGTCAGCTCCTTCCTCTTCACTAGTATCATCATCTTCAATTGGTATTTCAGGGTCCCCACCCATTCGGTCTTTATGGCCTGCATCCTCTGCAATGTAAGGTATGTTCTGTCGCGGGGCAGTGTTATGAAGAATGCAACAGGCCACGTTGATCTTACACACCTTCCCGGCTGAGTAGAGGAGGGCTCCCCAGTCCGGTACAGAAATCTGTATCTGTCTTTAAGAAGCCCAAAAGCCCACCCCACTGGTTGCTGTGTTCTTCCATGGACCTCATTGAAGCAGACTTCCCCTGGCATTGTAAGATTCTTCAGTGGTGCCAACAAACATGGCAGGTTGAGATACCCTGAGTCTCCTAGATGGAAGATAGACAGAAGGACAATGTTTAGTTACACACATTTAGATCCTACTACCTGACATTTCCCATGCAAAGTTAAATAGGTAACACTTGCCTACAAGCCAGCCACTCTCTGGTAGTAGTTGTGACATCAGCCGGGGTATGGTGCTGTTCCACAGTATGAAGGACTCATGTGCAGATCCTGAGACCAGGGCACAGACATTTGAGATGTACAAATCCAGGAAACAGATAATTTGCAAATTGATAGAACGGAAGAGCTTCATGTTCCGGCAGACTTGCTCTTTGTCGTGTGGCGGTACTAAGCTAATATGGGTGCAATCAATAGATTCAAGTATAAATATAAGTGAGACTTATAGAGCGCACGGCTACCTCCAACGGAAGAGTCACGGTGCTGAGTTGTAGATTCACAGTGGGGAGGAAAAGGAGTGAACTACAGAAGGTTAAAAAGCCAGGTTTTCAATGATTTTCTGAAGTCCGATCTGACTCAATCATGTAGAGAGGCATAGAATTAAAAAGTGATGCAGCTCTCACCAAGAATGCTCTGCCGCCTATCCTAGCCTTGAAGAAGCGAGGAATTCTGAGCAGTTTCAGGTGATTAGATCTCAGAACCCGGTCTTGATGGGGAGTTTTGAAGTCTGTGTTTCATGAAACCCGGGCCCCAATCTCTAGTGTTTCTATAGGCGAGGGTGAGTGCCTTATACTCGATCCACCTATTATAGGGCAGCCAAAGGAGGCTCTGCAAGAGAGGGGAAATATGGTGGTGAAACAGCACTTTTCTAAATATTCTGGCTGCAGCATTTTGATTTATTTGCAGCCTGCCGACCAGATAGGCTGGTAATCCAATATAAAGGCTATTAGAATAATTCAACGGGACGTGACCAGTGCATGGACTACTGTCTTCCTGCATTCTATCAAAAGAAAGTGAAGGAATTTTCATAGGGCTCTCAGCTGCCAAAAGCATGTTGAGGAGACGTGGAAGATCTGGGCCTTACATGAGAGGTCATTATCAAATTTAAACCCCAAATTTCTGGCTGAATCCACTGGGATCGATGGATAGTGTAGCTCTGAGGGCCAGCAGAGCTCAGGCAGAGGGGGTGATGAATAATTGAAGAATAGCACCTCTGTTTTCTCTGTGTTTAATTTTCAGCAGTCATCCAGGCCTAGATGGTATCCAGGCAATGCTTAAAGTTAGCGAAAGCAGCCTCCGAGTGCTCTTTAAAAGAGAACACTAGCTGAGTGTCATCAGCGTAGGAGACTACTCTCACTCCCCATTTCTTGACCAGGGTCACAAGAGGGGGTCAAATAAACATTGAACTGTAGGGGGCTCAGAGGCAAGCCCTGGGGAACCCCACAAACAAAGGGTTTCAGGGAGGACACGTTTTGGCCGAGAAATACCTGTTGAGAACAATTCCATGAGAACGACTGGAACCAAGACAATGTGGTTCCCCTCATGCCCAAGTGTCTGAGTCTCTCTTAAAGAATCTGATGAGACACCATGTTGAATGCTGCGGAGAGATCCAACAGTACCAGCATTGCAGAGCTGCCCTGGTCAACAGCTTCACAAACTGTTTAGGCAACTTCCAAGAGAGCTGTCTCCGTGCTGTAGCCCAATCTAAAACCAGATTGAGAATCATGGAAGCGATTGTTGGATTCAAGGAAATTGGGCAATTGCTTCTGAACTTCCTTCTCAAAAATTTTGGCTGCCGCTGGAAGAAGGCATATAGGCCTAAAATTATTGTGTTTTGCTGGGTCAGTGTCTGGTTTCTATAGGCAGTAGGTAGGCTTGTTTCCAGGCAGCAGGATGAATACCATTTGTCAGTGAGGAGTTCCGGATGTGGTTGAACTTCATATTGAATGAGGGGCAAGTAGTTTAAAAAACTGAACAGGACAGGTGCCACCTGGAGAACCTGATTTACATTTGTATAGCTCTCTGAGAGATGCCTTTTGACATGTGGGATGTGAACAAATCCATAGAAATTCACCTTCAGTGGATAAATCTTCACATCTGGGGACTGGAGTTTGCTGCCCATGTGTCTCAAAAGTGCTGCTAGCACCTCTGTAAGGACTCAACAGAACATAGGTTGAGACATTCCACCAGAAATAGCAATAGTGAACTGAAATGAGTCTGTGGCCAAAACAGGCAAAACTGACATGAGTTTAACTAGTGGTGGTGTTGATGTAGAATTAGTGAGGTAGGAGGTCAGGTTCCAACTGATGACATAGATCCAGGATTGTTTGTGTATTTAAACTTAACTTGATGATGATATGTCATTCTTCCATGGTGTGTAGGTCTAAAATAGGCAGCAGACTGGAGGCTGTTGTCTCCTCCCTCTCCCACCTATGTAAGAAGTAACACAAACATGTATCTTGGTCACTGTGGACAGAGAAACATATGTGAAGAATAAGGCTAAAGTCATGTGTCTGAACATCAATGCTTCATGAAGCAGTACATATTTTACATCCTCATTGTCAGAGCATCCACTGGTTACCCTCAAGTTGTTCTTCACAAATCTGTAACAGATCAGTGCACATCATCAATTCAAAGAATTTGATCTGCCACTATAGTGATGTTAAAATGATGTATTACTGCCACCACAGTGTACAGTGCACCATGCATGTTTGTTCATGTACAGTTTTCCCAACTGCTCGCTATGGCGAATGCCTGAACTTGCCAATAGGACATGTCGACCGTACATCGCTGGCAGCAGACGAAGTCGCGGTGGGCAGTTGCAGACATGCGGTCACAGCCATAAGCTAACATTGGGGATAATGATGGTTGCAGGGCAATGACTGTGTGCACCGATGCTGATGATTACATATGTGGCATACAAGTACGTGGCGGTTGGATTAAAAAAAACACTTGTCTCCTGACACTGCTGCTATCAACACCTCCTCCATTTTAGCTGCTGTTTGCCACCTCTAGGAGCAATCATGGCACACACTACAGGGGGGAGGGCCCATTCCTTCACTCCAGAGGAGCTGGACACCCTTGCAGATGAGTACGTGTGGTAGTAGGTACATTCTGCTGTGCTGTGCCTACTTTCTTTCTGACCTGGAAGACAGTAGAGTTCTGTCCACATCCAATTTTATCCTTTCATGTTCTTCTCAGTAACTCAAGCTGACAATTGTACCACACAGGTAACTGGTCTTGCTTGTGTGAGGAGTGATTTGCCCTCACTTCTGTCTCTCATGTAATGGTGGCCCTATTGCATGTGACATGACATAGAGTTCACAGTACATGCAGTGACTGTACAACAGTTCCCACTGTTCATACAGTGAAAATAAGAGTGCAAGCATCATGAGTGAAATTAGCTTTTTTTGGCTACAGGTTAGCCAGTGTGCATTTGGTAGTTGATGGTTCATCTGAAGTAGTGTTTCAAAACACTACTTCACTGACTGGTGACATGCATGAAGGATTGAGAAGTAGAACCGTGGGGATCCTATGTGAATGTCTACACTGATCCTTACAAGGCAATCTGAGTATGCAATATCAGAGTGGTGTGATGTGCCTGCCCATTGGGAGTCTAGTGATCCCACATCTTCATGTCATAGATGTTCAGGGACATTCATAACCTCAAAGGTGTGCTGGCTTGTGGATATCGAATCTATGACTGGTGTCATCACCTGTGCCAAGCAGGATTTGGGATGTACATATGGCTATATGGTGTCATGTGAAGTATGAATTCAGAGTGTCTATCACCCAAATGTTTGGACCTCAATGTTTTCAGGGAACTTTATCTGCTAAAAGTGATACATACATAAACTACATGTGTACTGCTGTCATTTGACTTGTCAGGCAGTGGACATATGATGTAATTTGTAGTGCAAAGTGTCATCAGTGTGCAATGTGCATTCGCATCTGACATGATGTCTGCCGCAACAGTAATTGATAGTACATTACCTTCATGACATCCTGATGTGTCATTAGTAATAGTTTGATTTGCTTTATTCTGGGACATGTGTGAGCATTGTGTAAATCAAACACATGGATCTCTCTCTTATTTGGTTACTTCTCTTTACAATGGTATGAAAAAAATTACAAAGAATGCAAAGGGATTAACTATCCTAGAATGGACATGAAGCATGGACATGAGGAAAGAATGTATAGTATTCCATCAATGCATTTGGGCATGTCATGTAGCCTGAATGCGTGTGCTCATGCTTAAGTAGAAGCCTATGGCGAGAACTATGATAGTGGTGTGATATGTGGACTTTTTCAATGTTTTCTGTGGATTTGTGATGGCCAGGTGTGGCAACACAGTTGCAATAAACTCCTGTTCAATGTCATCTCAAATACATCCTGGGCAAGCGGAGGAGAAGGGACCAACATCAGTGTGGACACAGCTGATCACAGAGATTCTGAATGTAATACATCAGTCACCGTGGAACCCAGTGACTAGGAGGGTGCAAGGAATGCCCTGGAGGACTTCAGCCAAAGTGCAACATCATTTGAGTGATCCTCAGGTGACAATCCTGAGTTGGATCAGTTCCACCTTCATCCATTGCCACCCTCCCTCTTGTCCACCCACAAGTTAGTTGTTCCCACTCCCCTAAGAAGATAGGCATCTACTTCCCTCCAGGCATCTCAGGCACTGCCCCTTTTAGCATCGCTGCCCTGAGTGAGGAGGCTATTGCCCTCCGGAGGAGCATCTCTGTGGGTCATACTGCAGTGCTGAATGCCATCCAGGATAAAAGCAAAAAGCTGGCCCTGGTTGTTGCCTACCTAGAAGGCGTTCATACTGCCATGTCTGGCCTACAAAGATCTTTTCAGGCACTGGCCTCCTCCCTCATGGCATCCCTCTACCCATTCCAGCCTTCCAACCCCTTCCTGCCCCTTCCCCATCCACATTACCTTTTACCAATCCTATTCCAAGCACACCTTAGAATTCACACATTTCAACAGGCACAAGCACCTGACAGAAACACAATATATCCAAGAACCTCATACATGCGCACAGCTGACACTTACTTCACTCACCACCCCAGCATACCCCCAGGCACCGTAACACCACATATAAAGTCCTCCACAGACATACTGATACTTGCAGACATCACAGAATCACACACTGACCCATGCACATACTCATTCCCACAGTCATCACAGCAATACACACTGACCCCTCCATGGACACATATCCATACCCGCAGACTTCATAGCAATATACACTGACCCTTCCACAGACACAACCATACCTGCAGACATCACAGCAGCACACACTGCCCCTCCATAGTCACAACCACACATGCAGACATCACAGCAACACACACTGCCCTCCACAAAACACAACCATAGCCACAGATATCACACCAACACACACTGCCCCTCCATAGACACACCATACCCACATTCATCACAGGAACACACACTCCACAACACCCACACCTAAAAAACGCATACTCTCACAATAACCTAAACACCAACCACCAATATAACACATAGTGCTGACAACAGACCGATCTTACACTTTCACTCCCTCTTCCTCCCAGCCGGAACTCCACACCAAACACCCTATCTGTTTTCCCTGTGAATCTGACATGTTTGCCCTTGCCCTTACCCCTGTGAAACCCGCCCCCTCTCAAAGTCCCAAAAGCCCCTGCCACACACACTCCTATTCCTTCTACTTCCCACTGTATTGCTGAAAAACAGCCTCCCTACCCTCCTTAACCTAGCCCAAAACAGAAAAAGACCAAACAAATCCTAAAACTAAACCAATCAATCAATCAATCAATCAATCAATCAATCACGGCATTATAAAGCGCGCTACTCACCCGGGAGGGTCTCATGGCGCTGGGGGGGTATGTTACTGTTCGAAGAGCCAGGTCTTGAGCTGTTTCCTGAAGGAGAGGTGGTCCTGGGTTCGCCGAAGGTGGGTGGGGAGGGAGTTCCAGGTCTTGGCTGCCAGGTATGAGAAGGATCTTCCTCCGGCGGTGGCTCTGCGGATGCGTGGTACGGTGGCAAGGGTGTGGCTGGTTGATCGAAGCTGGCGGGTGGGCGTGTAGAAGGTCATGCGGTCGTTGAGGTGTTTGGGGCCCAGGTCGTGGAGAGCCTTGTGTGCGTAGGTCAGGAGTCTGAACGTGATTCTCTTGCTGACGGGGAGCCAGTGCAGGTCTCTCAGGTGTCCGTTGATGTGGCTGTGTCGGGGGATGTCCAGGATGAGTCGTGTGGAGGCGTTCTGGATGCGCTGGAGTCTTTTTTGAAGTTTGGCTGTGGTTCCGGCGTAGAGGGTGTTCCCGTAGTCCAGTCGGCTGGTGACGAGTGCCTGGGTGACGGTCTTCCTGGTTTCGGTGGGGATCCATCTGAAGATCTTGCGGAGCATGCGTAGGGTGTTGAAGCACGAAGATGAGATGGCGTTGACTTGTCTGGTCATCGACAGGGAGGAGTCCAGGATGAAGTCCAGGTTGCGTGCGTGGTCCGTTGGTTTGGGAGCGGTGCCCAGGGCCGGGGCCACCAGGAGTCGTCCCAGGCAGAGGGTGATGATCCCAGGATGAGGACTTCCGTCTTGTCTGAGTTCAGTTTAAGGCGGCTGCTCCTCATCCAGTCGGCGACGTCTTTCATCCCTTCGTGTAGGTTGGCTCTGGCGGTGGTGGGGTCGTTGGTGAGGGAGAGGATCAGCTGGGTGTCGTCGGCGTAGGAGATGATGTTGAGGCCATGTTGGCATGCGAAGGCTGCGAGGGGGCTCATGTAGACGTTGAAGAGGGTTGGACTGAGTGAAGATCCTTGTGGAAAGCCGCAGATGACTTCGGTGGCCTCGGATCTGAACGGGGGGAGGCGGACTCTCTGGGTTCTTCCGGCGAGGAACGAGATGATCCACTTCAGTGCTTTCTCTCGGATTCCGATGTTGCTGAGGCGCTTCACTAGGGTGCGGTGGCAGACTGTGAAGAACGCCGTAGAGAGGTCCAAGAGGATGAGGGCCGCTGTTTCCCCGTTGTCGATCAGGGTTCTGATGTCGTCGGTGGCTGCGATTAGGGCGGTCTCGGTGCTGTGGTTGGACCAAAACCCAGACTGCGAGGGGTAGAGGGATCCATTCGTCTCGAGGAAGGCGGCCAGCTGTCTGTTGACGGTCTTCTCGATGACTTTGGCCGGAAAGGGAAGGAGCGAGATGGGACGGTAGTTCTTGAGGTCGGTGGGGTCCGCCGTTGGTTTCTTCAGGAGGGCGGTAAGCTCGGCGTGCTTCCAGCTCTCCGGGAAGGTGGCGGTGTGGAAGGAGGAGTTGATGATGTCCCGGAGTTGGGGTGCGATGATGGCGTCGGCTTTGTTGAAGACGTGGTGTGGGCAGGGGTCGGTTATTGATCCGGAGTGGATGGAGTTCATCGTGAGGGTGGTGTCTTCGGTGTTGATCGGGGTCCAGTTGCAGAGGGGGGTGGTGGCGGGCGTTGGTTCGGCGGTAGGGTGCGTGGTCTGTGCGTCGAAGCTCTTGTGTATGTCTGCGATCTTGCTGCAGAAGAACGAGGCGACTGAGTCGCAGAGGTCTTGCGAGGGAGTGATGTCGTTGTTTCCGGCGCTGGGGTTGGAGAACTCTTTGACAATGCTGAAGAGTTCCTTGCTGTCGTGGGTGTTGTTCAGTCGTTCTTTGAGTGCCGACTTCTTGGTGACGCGGATCAGCTGGTGGTGTTTGCGGGTGGCGTGCTTGAGGGCGGTCCTGTTGTCTGTGGTCTGGTCGAGCCGCCAGGCTTTCTCGAGGGTGCGGCAGTTCTTCTTGGATTCCTTGAGTTTGTTGGTGAACCAGGGGGTTTTCTTGCTACCGGTTCTGCTGGGGGGTTCTTTAGTGGTGCGAGGTCGTCGGCGCAGGCGGTCAGCCACTTGGCGAGGTTGCTGGCTGCTTCGTTTGGGTCCTCTGTGTTGGTGGGTGTGTTCTGGCTGAGGGAGGCGGAGAGCTGCTCGGCGGTGATCTTGCTCCAGCTCCGGCGGGGAACCTGTTGCGGGTGGTGGTGGGTCGCAGTTTTCCTGAAACTATTATGTTATGTTATGCTATTATAGGTCTTCTATAGCGCGCGGCTACTCCAAAGGAGTGTCCCAGCGCTTTATGCTCCAGACCTAGAAAAAAAAGGGAAACAGATACAACATAACAGTAAAAGGACAAAACAGCAAAACCAAAGATGGAACTAGGGAACTCTAGCCAGTAAAGAGCCAGGTCTTTAAACTCTTCCTGAAAGCGAATAAGTTGGGCGTGGAATGCAAAGACAAAGGTAAGGAGTTCCACAGCTGAGGGGCCAACAGCCTAAAAGACCGTCCTCCGATACGGGCTTTCTTTATGCGGGGGACTACTGCTAGTGCCAGTGACTCCGATCTTAGAGATCGTGCCGGCAGGTAGAAAGCCAGCCTCTTTTGTAAGTATTGGGCACCCGTGGCATGCAAGGCTTTGTGAGCCAATGTCATGGCCTTGAATATTATCCGCTTCCGGATGGGGAGCCAATGTAGAGTTCGCAGTAAGCTTGACACCCTCACTCGTCGATGCAAGCCAAAGATGGCTCGTGCGGCTGCATTCTGAGCCACCTGCATACGCTGTAAGAGGTATTCCAGCAGACCCAGATACAGGATATTGGCATAATCGAGTCTGGATCCGATGAGGGCCTGAACAATTATTCTCCTATGGTCCTCAGAAAGCAGCGGAAAGAACTTCCGCAACATCCTGAGGATACCAAAACATGTTCCTGTGAGGGTCAGCACCTGGGATTTGAGCGTAAGCCCATTGTCTATTTTAATTCCCAGGTTCTTGGCTGACTCAGAAGAATGAGCTGGAGGGAACATGTCGGCAGGCCACCACCCTTGCCAGTCCGGTTCCGAGGGGCATCCAAAGAAAAGTATCTCGGATTTATCCGAGTTGCACTTGAGGCTGTTCAGTTGGAACCAGTTAAAAACAGCCCCAAGGCACTCACGGATACTTTCACCCTCGAATTCTTCGCCCTTCCGGCAGGTGAAGAAAAGCTGGGTGTCGTCAGCATAGGAAACGATTTGGGCCCCGTAGGACTCCACCAATGCCGCCAGAGGGGTCATAAAGATGTTAAATAGAGTTGGGCTCAATACTGAGCCCTGAGGAACTCCGACTCCCAAAGGCGACATTTCGGCAGATCCAGGGGAGGCCCAGACCATTTGTCGGCGGTTGGCTAGAAAGGAACGAAACCAACTGAGCACCGTCCCCCTCATACCGATGTCATGCAGTCTTATGAGGAGATCCTCATGGGGGACGGTGTCGAAAGCCGCCGACAGGTCTAGCATAACTAACATCATCCTGCCTCCGGCATCCAGCGACTCCTTAACAATCTCTGAAACCTCCAAGAGCGCGGTTTCTGTACTTAGGTTAGGTCGAAAACCTGATTGAGACGCGTGCAAAAGCTCGTTGGACTCCAAAAAATTGGAGAGCACGCCATGAACATGTTTCTCCAAGATTTTAGTGAGAGCCGAAAGGAGCGAGATAGGCCTGTAATTGGCAGGGACTTCTGGGGCAAGGCTTGGCTTTTTAAGAAGAGGAATGACCATGGCCTGTTTCCACAAGTGTGGTAAGGCCCCCTGACTCAACGAGAGATTCAAAATAGGGTTGGCTAGAGGGTTAACAACGTCTGCCATTCTGGCTAAAAATTTGGCAGGGCAAGGGTCACGTGGCGATCCAGATTTGAGACTCATCATTAGTGCTAGTGATGAAGATTCCGTAAGAGGCGGGAAAACCGCCAGCACAGGGCCAGAAGTAGGCAAATGGGCTAACTCCTCCGGCAAGGACGGGAAATCAATTATCGGCCTCGGGGGAAAAGAATCCTGTATCTGTCTAATTTTGGTGGTGAAGAAATTGGCTATGGTATCAGCCCAGGTCTCAGCCGGGGCTTCCTGTGCTGAGTTAGATCGCTGGGTGGTGAATTCTCAACGACCGAGAAAATATCCTTACAGGAATTTGCTGCTTCCTCGATTCTTTTAGCGAAGTAGCATTTCTTTTCCTGAAGGACTAGTCTATGGTAGGATTTAATCATAGATCTATAGGTCAGTTTTGCCTCGGTATCATACTGAGCTCTCCATGTCCGTTCGGCGACTTTACATTGTCTACGGGAGTGAACCAGTTCCGCAGTAAACCAGGGTGCCGAGACCCGTTTGATGGCAGTACGGGGGGCTGTGCAGGGGCAAGCTCATTCAGTTTGGCTAAGAGCCAGGTCTGCAGGGTTTCGAGGTCATTGTCCAGGTCGCCGGTATAGGACACGGGATGGTTCACAAGGGCCTGGGCTAGCAGGTCTGGAGTCACCCGATGGTATGCTCTAAAAGCACATCCCTGCTGTCTCAAAGCGGTGGCTGCTGGTTTCTCAGTGCCAAGTATTTGGAAATGAGCTAGTCGATGGTCGGACCATAGAACCGGCAGCACTGCAGTCACCTCAACCGGAAAGGTGGAAAAGACCTGGTCTAAGGTGTGACCTTTGTTGTGGGTCGGGCCAGACAGATAGGGAAGCAGGCCCAGGGAGAACGTGACATCTAACATCTTAATAGTATCCGGATCATAACAATCTTCCATATGGAAGTTGAAGTCCCCGGCCAGTACACACCTCTCCGTTCTCAGAACTAATGTGGACATGACTTGCTGGAGTTCCTCAAAAAAGGACCCCGCAGGCCCCGGAGGTCTATATACTAGAAGCCCCTTGAAAGATTGTTGAGGTGACAGGGATAGGGAGAAGGCAAGGGATTCGGTGCCCGTGATGGTTTCCGTGTGAATGACCGAGCACGTGATAGTTTTTTTCACTACGAGGGCCACTCCTCCCCCTCTACCCTTATCTCAGTCTTGTCTAAGGATGTTGTACTCAGGGGGAATGGTGGCAACAATGTCAGGATGGGAAGACTCATTGAGCCATGTCTCAGTGAGCATCAGACAGGCAGGTTTATCAGTGGTCAGGAGATCAAAGATCTCCTGAGCATGTCTGTGCATAGACCTAGTGTTGAGGAGTAGGCAAAGGTGTATAGTATTACGCTCCTTCATATGAGATGTGGGCGGATGTACGCTAATGAGCTGCCAGTTACACCCTGGGCATTTGTGCTTACCCCTATGGCGACCGGGAAAAACTGAGTGACAGGACTCCGCAACTTTGTTCATGGAGTGGAGCTCCTGGGGTGTGTAGGATAACATGATGATATGTGTAAGAGAAGAGTAAGGACTAGGAGAACCTGCCATGCCGTACGCCTCCGGGACGCTGACGGGCGCAGACTGGCAGGACTCTGGCGCGACTCCGGCGCAGGTCCGGCGTGTCCGCAGTACACGTCCGCTACGCGGAGGAAGAGGTGAGCTTTTTATAGCGCTACTAGAGTGGACGCAGCTGTGGTCGGTCCAGTGGAGTCTGGTGGCGTGGCTGACGGAGATGTGCTTGCTGGGTGAGAAGACGGGGTTAAGCGTGTGGCCGGCGTAGTGGGTGGGAGTGTTCACCAGTTGCTTGAGTCCGAGATTGGCGAGGTTGTCCAGCAGGGCGGTGGTCTTTCTGTCGTTGTTGTTTTCCAGGTGGAAGTTGAGGTCCCCTAGGAGGATGTAGTCGGCGGAGGGCAGGGCGTGCGGGCTGATGAAGTCTTCGATGTCTTCGCTGAATTGTGTGCGTGGTCCCGGTGGTCTGTAGATGAGGGTGCCTCGGAGGGTGGTCTTGGGGTCCGTGTGTATCTGGAAGTGTAGGTGTTCGGCGGCGGTGAAGGTTTCGTCGGAGTTAGTCGAGATGCGGATGGTGTTCTTGTGTACGATGGCGATGCCTCCTCCCGTCTGGTTGATGCGGTCCTTCCGGGTGATCTTGTATCCGTCCGGGATGGCTATGGCGATGTCGGGCGCTGAGGAGGCGTTCATCGAGGTTTCGGTGAGGAAGGCGACGTCCGGTGCTGTCGCATCGAGCAGGTCCCAGAGTTCTACGGCGTGCCTGTGGACAGAGCGGGTGTTCAGCAGGATGCACTTCAGGTGGTTGATGCTAGTGCTCGACTTCACGGGGGTGGTGCAGGTCCGGAGGCAGGTGAATTGGCAGCCTTGGCAGGCGAAGGGTCCGTGGGTGCGTCTCGGGGTGGCTCGGTAGCAGGCAGGGTTCCAGCCGGCATTGAGTGCGTTGAGGGTGGCGGCGTCGTAGGTCCGTCGGGTAGTCTTGCATCGGCAGGGGCCAGGGGTCCTGGCGCTGGGTGCGGTCCAGGCGTGGACGGGCGCAGACGGGCTTGCCTTTGGTACACCTTCGGCGCACAGTCAGCGCGCCCGCTAAGCGTGACCGCTGCGCGTCCGCTCGGTCGCCATTTAAGGCTAAGTGGGAGGGAGGAGCAGCTGGGAGGCGGGAGGCGGGAGGACACAGAACACAAGGGGGCGTGGCCGCGTGAACGGCGGTGGGAAGCGGGAAGCGGGGAGCGGGGCGGGGAAGGCACAGGGGGAAAACGACTAAGTTAAACAGAAGGCAATAAAAATACAACAATACAACAACAAAATACTATGAGAATACGGCGGAACTTCGGGGGCAACGAACAGTGAGGCAGGCAGTTAGGGCGGCAAGGCAGATGGCACAACAAGGCTGTGAGCAGCAGCGAGGGGCACACACACAGCTGGTGGCCGTGCGGCGCGGGGGTGTCCTGAGAACCCAACCTAAATCCACCCACTTCCAAAATTCCCCCCCAAAGACAAACCCACCCCTCCCTAAATCTCTGCCCCACTTCCCAAGTGCCATCTTCAAGGTTCCTAATATGCCAAATGGATGCCCCTTTGTGAGGAGGTTCCTTGGCAGTATCAGTAAAGGCAAGTCTGGTAGCACAGACGTTGTGCTGTGGCGCATGATATGATAATGGATTGGTCATTGGCCTTTGTTTACCTTGATGTTTTTTTCTACTACCATTAAATCCTTTCCTAGTTAGGAAGACATTGGTCCTGCCTTTACTTTTCTAACTATTTGATGTTACTACATAGTTAGTGATGTGTGAGTGCAGTTGTGTTTGTTTGATACCTGATTGCTGATCCAGTTGTTAAGATTAGTATGATGTGCTCTTAGAGTCAGTGCTAGGGTTAGACAGGGCAAGGGAAAATGTTGGATGGATGTCTATGTGGGATGGTATCCAAATGGGGCAGACATTGCATTGGGTGACATGTTATGTGGTAAGTATTTTATCTTGGCCTTGCCACTGTCCACATCGTTTATGGTGTACTTCTCCCTATGATATAGGTTGGATATGTGTTTGATGTGTTAAAGTTAGATATTTGTGTATCCGCACATTAAGGGTGTCAATTTGTCATACCTTTGTGTAGTTCTGCATGGACATGTGACCATTTTAGAGTGTGTATCTAACAGCTACTTCATAAAGTTGTGTGCCATGCTAGTGCTGGGTTTCCTTTTATAAGTTGCACGAATCAATTTATAAGCACAATATAGAAAATAATTCCGACATGCATAGGATTTTTTTAAATGCATTAATGTACTTCATGAATGAAATAGCAACATTTAGCTATGCACAAACAGTAATAGTTGTATTGTTACTTTACAGTGTCCCCTGACGAAGGGCGTATCCCGCCCGAAATGCATTGGGATATCAATAAAAACACTGCTTGGAAACGAACCTTGGCATCTTTCATGTTTAAACAAGAGGCCTGGATGGGCACAGTTTGCGCATGAGAAACCTGGAAAAAAGAGTCGAATGAATCCCGCATGTAGAGCGTTGAACAAATAAAGGAAAAACATGAGTGAAAAAATGTTTTGGATTAGCTTGTAAATATGGATTAATTGATGGATGAACAGTGGAATGAATTGGCCAAGCAGGCATTTACAGCAGTGCAGTTGGTTTGGGGCGTAAACTCGCCTCACCTTGTTACATTGGCACGGATCAATTGCCCATACATGCATAACACTTGATTACTAATATTAGTATTTCATGACTTGTGAATATCAGTAGTAACATGGGAGACAAGTGACAAAGGGCAGAAGATGTATGACAGAGATTAATAGGTGTGATATTGTTGAGGAGGTGCTGTTGCGGCACACAAAATAATGCACACTTCACTATCACTGTATATAATTTGCAAACACATGTCCATTTTGTACAGTGTGCCTGAGCAGTACTAATGTTTGGGCCTAAGAAGGCATTCTACAGATGTATTTTTGATGATTGATAAAAAACCTTTGAACAATACAAAATAAAGCTCAAGATCGATTTCGACCAATGAAGAACTACAAGTATTAATTTAATGTGAAATATTTATCACTGAAAGTGTTGCAAATAAGATATTTGTGTTGCCTCTCAAAAATCTTGTGTTGATAAGAAACAATCCCAGACAGGGTCCCGATATATGTGTAAATTACCTAGGGACCCCAATTCCCTTGCCTGGTCCATTGTGGGGCATCGTTTTGCAGAGGAGTCAATGGCAACAGGTAGTTTAGGACTTAATGCCAATTTCATCTGTGACGGACTGTGTTTTGAACGTGTTCGAGGAGGTAGAGCAGCGGCAGGATATGTCCAATGGGCACCATGATACTAGAAGATGAGTAGAGGTGAAGTTTGACGTTATATCACTCCCTTGCCACTGTCTCAGATGAGGTGGTTGGACTGCCAAGGTCAGGCCAGCTGTAAAGCAACTCCTATTTGGGAGGGTCATATCACTTGTGCTCTGAGCCTCCATAACTTCATAGGCCTGCTCTTCGGCTGCAGCGCTAGGAGTTGCTGGCAGTGTCAGTGGTTTTGTAGAGGTCTTTGGAAAGGCAATCCACACAATTTGTAATGCAGCAGTCAGTCTCCCAAACTTTTAAAAAGGCCCTTAGTATTTAGTGCTATAGGTATGCGTTTACTATGTTTTTAGTGAAGTGGGACTAGTATGTGTTATGTTTTTGTTTTACTTTCATTATTTACATTTCAACAGACTAGAAGACAGTCATGATCATATACAATTCATAGCACCAGGGCGGGGAATGGCACACATGGCAATCAGCAGATATCTACATAGAATGCATACACTTGGTTCAAGTACCATCATGCATGGATGATAAATGTTGTCAGTACTATCAAATGTAATACATTACTCTCCTAATCTTAGATCCATAGTGGCATTGCATTTCTTCTGCATCAGAATAATAACTCATCAAAAAACTCCCCCTTCCCATTTCCAACCCCCTTTAGTTTCCACACATATACTCTGCACATTGCGTACAAACTATAATACAATCCAGTTATAGTGGCGGGGACACATCTCCAATGATTCTACCTATTTTAGAAACTCGATAGCAGGAGTCTCAGTTTGCATTCTTTCCCCTTAAATATTTCCATTGTCCCTCCCAACCAGAATAGGGGACCCTCATTCTGCTGCCTCCTCCTCCGACAGGGCAACCAGTGTCTGAGTCATCACATTCCCTTTGCAAGCAAGTTGTCGGGCAACCTATCACCCCTCGTCAAGTGCTGAATATGAGCTTCTTTCACACCCATCCACTCAATCATATCCTTTCTTCAATTCTGAATTTCAGGGGAGCGTGGGCTGAGCCACCCTATTATAATATGCCTCTTGGCCATAACAAGGCTCAGGGTCACAAAGCACCTGCTCAATTATGATTTGGGGTTCGCTGGAAGTAAGCGCAGCAGACATTTTTAAATTGTGGTTGGTACCTTCCATCCCGCTGCTGACGTTATGTGGGGTAGCACCACTGCTCAGTATACTGCTATACAGGTGCATCGTCCGACCATGTGAATCAAATCAGCTGCGTCTCAACTGCATCTGGGACACACAGAGGACCTGTTAGGTTAAAGAGTGTGCAGCCACTGTGGGGACAATTTGGTAGGGGTGGGTGAAATTTGCATAATCACATTACGCAAGTCTCTGTGAAACGGTAAAAAATCTCTGCGAACAAGCAGAAATTCTGCGAACACGCGGAATTGCTTGTTCGCGGTGCTTTTTTACTGTTCGCAATCGCTGTTTGCGTGCTCAGGGGGAAATATCTTGTGAACACGCATTTGAGAACGCAAACAAGCTACAAATTTAACGAAGTCGCAGAATGCAGAATTTTGGGCAATTTCGCGTTCTCCGCTGAACACAAAATTACCCAAATTCCGCAAGCGGAATGGAATTTGCCGCTCAGGCCTACAAATAGGCCAGGTGTTCATAGTTATATTGCATATATTTAACACAAGGGTTTAGAAACTCACATGACTGCCTCGTGTTTTTTTGCCCAATCTTTATCATACAAGGGCGCATCGCACTCCCACTGCCATGTTTCTTGTAATCAAAGTGTATTCACCTGACACTCTGTCCAGAGCACCCAGTATGTGTGTGCTATGTGTCTACGACCTCCAGCTTGAGATACATTGGTGACCAGGGTGGATGTGGATTTAGGGGCCATCCAAAACGTTGCAGATCCGTTGCCGCTTCCAAGTGCTAATGTTTCTGTGGCATCCCGGAGTGCACTAATACAGTCCCCAGACACCAATGCATACTGCAGCCCCCCTCTTTTCACTTATCTGTTGATAAAGTTTGGGCAATCTGGGCAAAAGGGAGCAACATTCTCAAATGTTTGGAGCATACAGGGCTCATCACAACACCCTTCACACTGTATGCTTACAGAGCCGACACAAGAGTTGAATCACATGGGGCATTTGTCTCTGGAACATTCTTCCACCTAACATCACTGAGGTGACGCCCTCCATGCTTTCCCATCAATAATGACGTTTCCCAATTGTCATCTATATCAAACCAATGGATAACATGTTGTAGCTCGGCTGCCAAGTAATAAAACTCTAAATCCGGGATCTCCTTGCCCCCCACTCCTGTTTCTGGGTCGCCAATCCTATTCTGCATCGTTTTCCTGCTCAAAGTAAGTGGATCAAGAGACTATCTAACTCCTCAAAAACCTGATAAAGAACCTTATACTTAGCATCTTGCAGCACATAAAAACATCTTGGCAACACTATAATTTTAACGAGGGCCATCTTACCCATGAAGGATAACTGTAATGAATTCCAGAGATTAATAGATGGTCGTAGATACTGAATCACACTCTTCGTTGGTCTGCTACTACCTATGAGTTACATAAATACACAAGTATTTAACAGCATTCTGTTCCCATGGCATGTCAGTGTTTGCAACAACTCTTCTCTTCGGACATTCTCGAAAACAAATGATCGCAAAAAGGGCCGACTTTGCACTTTTACAATGTAGGCCAGAATATTCACCAAACTCCTGCATAACCTTCGGTAAAATTGGAATCAAGATGTCAGGCTGACTCACATAGAGCCTAGCATGATCAGCATATAGCGAGACAACATGAGTGGTATCGCCAACCGGATACCCCAACCTCTCATGACAGTCTTGAGATGGCATGCCAATGGATCTACGGTCATGGCAAAGAGCAGGGGTGACAATGAGCTCCTCTGCCTTGTGCCCCTCTGCAGTTGTATCTCCTCTGAGATATACTGGCCAGTAAGCACTCTCATTACTGGACATGCACTCAATAAGCTGATCCATTTAATGAAATTGTCTCCCAGCCCCATCTAGGCGAGTACCTTCCAAATACAGTCCCAGTCAATGGAATCAAAAGTCTGTTCTATGTCTAAATGGCAGTGCGTATGAATCATCATCCAAGTGGGGTACATGCAAAACTTGGGCCGAGCATCTTAAATTACACAGAGTATTGCGGTGAGGAATACATTCAGACTGATCTGGATGAATTAATCATGGTGGAAACTGTAGTAGTCTTGCTACCAGCACATGACTAAGTATCTTTGATCTACAGTTAACATTGACAGTGGGCGTGAAGAGCCCACCACCATGGGGTCATTCTCCGGCTTTGACATCAGGGCAATTATTGCCTCTCTCATGGAGGCAAGCAGGATACCCGTTTCCCAGGCCTCCGTATACACCAATGTGAGATTTTAAAATGAGGACCCCATATAGGAGTAGAACATTCTGCTGGCAGCCCATCACTCTCCCCCTGGTGCCGAAGCAGTATTTAATGATTTTACAGTCTCACGTAGCCCTTGTATTGTTATAGGATTCCCTACTGACTTTGCATCCCCTGTGGTAAGGTGAGGTAAGTGCAAATCACAGAGATATTGGCCCAGGTCCAGGATATCAATATCGCGTAGCTGGGCATACACTCCTCAGAGCTGGGTCTCAAGCACCAGGTTTATCGATTGTCGAGTTGAGACGATCTGTCCCACGAGATCTCTCAGTTTCAACGCATGGTGAGCAGCAGTCTCTGACTGCCTGAGCCTAGCCAACACCCTACCCACCCTATCTCCTTCCATGCATAGTCTCCTGTGGCCCATCAAGCGTGCATACATCTACAACTGGTCCAAAATCTTGCAGACTTAATATCTCTATCTATCGCATTGAGCTAATGCTATGGGACCATGTATAAGCAACTGTTCTAAGGCCTGTAGCTTTGCTTCCCACTGAGTGAGTTCACGCTCCAACTATGGATATATACCAACTATTGACACCAGGAATTCCCCTATAATGACCACCTTCAAAGCATACCATTCATGGGCCATACTACTCGCGCTTCCTAAGTTGGATTCAAAATAACAATCAATAGCCTCTTGCAGTGTGTAAGAAAGATTGGATCCATGAGAGTTTCCACTCTGAGTCGCCATAATAGCACTCTGGGCCATGTGTGTTGCAAAGCAAAGGTCATCAGTAAAGGAGAGTGGTCCGATATGTACCATCCCAAATAAGCTGCGTCAGACACCCAATAGGTAGCATGAGGCTCAATAAAGAAATATTCCAGCCTGCTACAGGTTTGGGTCACTGGATTTGACCAAGAGTATGCTAGTATTTGCGGATTAAGCACTCTCCATATATCCCCAAGATACACACCTGCTTGTAGCTTTACAAATGACTCTGTCATACGAGTCTTTGTGACCCGGCAGGGAGGGAACCTGTCCATGTCTCCATCAATTGTACAAATAACATCCCGAGCCAAAATTACTTCTGTATCTACACAGGGCAGAGTCTCCGCAAGCACTCCCAGAAAATAACACCAGCATCCACATTAGGCACATACACATTAATCAAACACAAGTCATTGCCATCCAATGACTCAGCAACACCACATAACGGCCACCAGCATTATCGTGGACAAATGTCTTCTGAAAGAGGACTCCAGGGGCAACCCACACCAGGACCCCCCAGGCATAACCCAAATATGATGTTGAATATATTTGACACCTCCATTGCTTCTTTAAGGGTTGCAATCACCCCACATGTGTGTCTCCTGGAGAAAGGCCACATTCACCCCATATCTCCTAAGGTAGGAATAGACTCTATTCCTCTTTTCCCGCTTTTTGAGACCTCACACATTCCAACTAAGGATTTTGTATTTGGATCCTGCATCCATATGGGTATAACCAAGCCACATACCCTATCAGGAGAGATTCCTTCTAATTTTAGGATGATATACAGCTACGCTAGCAGCTATGGAAGCTTCCCTACATTACACTAACTATACAAAGTTAAACAAGTTTTCCCGAATCCATTCCCCGTCCCCTGCTCTATGTAGAATTAACGGAATCCCCTGACATAACAAGCAACTAAAAGGGTCCCAAATCCTGCCCCATATTCCCACCTTCCAAAAAACAATACACTTAGGTGTTGATACTGTCTAAGTCAACTACAACCAAAAGAATCTCCAGTCCCATATAGGCGCCCTGTACCTCAGCAGTGGTGTGGCAGACAGATCACCCCCTTATAGAATACATACATAAACTCCACTATACGCTTTTTCTCAGTATGCTCAGGAAGAAAGAATTTTGTTAGAAACTGTAAGTCAATAACAAAAGCTGCATCTATTATCAGACCAATCCTTATCATCCTACATTGGTGCTATCACTAAATGTGTTGGGTACAGTTCATTTGTGAGTAAAAGAGTTTTGTTTTTCTATGCTTGCAGGCTCTGTCAGTGTGGGGGGGGCATCCGGGCAGACCAATATGCATCCATCATCCTGTCCTGTAGATGTCTGGGATCAGCCTATAGACTGAGGTTTCAATCAGTTAAAGCAGTGGAAGGCCAGCCAACGTGGCTTTTACCAACCTGAGGTCTGCCGTTGACATGTCAAGCCCAGTGCTTTGCACCAGTTAACAAATTCCTGTGGTGTGTCAAAGAATTAGACCATCCCATCATATTGAACTTGTACTTTGGCTAGATACATGATGCCATATTTGATGTTATGATCTCGAAGGAGTTTTTTATAAGTTTTGGACTCTCCGTGTGTTTGGGAAGATATGAATTGTGGTGTTTTCATTTTGGTGGGCTGTGAGCACTGGAATGTTGCAGGATCCTTTCTCTGTCTCTAATTGAACAAGCGAGCTATAATAGCTCGGGGAGGGGCACCAGGTATAGGCATAGGTGCCAGAGCTCGGTTTGCTCTTTCTATTGTACAAAAATGTAAGAGTCACTTCAGTTTAAGGACATTAAGTATCCATTCTTCCAGAAATACCTCCACAGACTGACCCTCTGACCATCCTGGAAATCCTACAAGACAGATATTTTTTCGTCATGAATGTATCTCTGTGTCTTCAATGCGCTCTGCCATGTGTGCCGCATTCATTTTGAGCTCTGTCACTATGGTCTGCAAAGACCCTACCTCATTTTTTCATGTCTTGATGTCAACCTCAGCTCCAGCTACACGATCTGCCATCTTCCAAAGATCCACATGGAGGTGGTTAACATGTTTACCTATAGACGCCATTTTAGCCTCTAGGGTGGTCCCGATGCCCAGTTTAGCAGCTAGGATTTCAGTGTTAGCCAAACCCTGAGCCAACTGGTCTTGTGTAGGGCATACCTCCTCACTCCGCCCCCGGGGTCCAAGACCTGGATACAGTCTACTGAGCAATTTTGTTTGACTGTGCTGGTTTCGAGGCCTTACCTTTATCTTTCACCATCATGGATGGAAACACATATGGCCATCATCAGGTAGCCCAGCCAGTCCATCATCACGGGGCCTCCAAAACTATGACTTCAGAGTGACTCCACCACACCCTCGAGGTCCATCGGACATGCACCACAGACTGCCCCCCAAGAGCCAACAGAGTTTCAAATAGGTGGTAGGCACCAAGCCAGGAAGCTCCTCACTCGCGCCAACCCATCACAGACAGTGAGCAGATATCACCTCCTCTGCAACAAGCTCAGAGGTCTACTAAGCAGCAACACTTTTTTGGGGAGCCCCTGGGGGACAGCCAGAGCTCCAGACCTCACTGTGTGTGGCGGCTCCAGCAAGAGGTGGTCCTGACAGGATCCTCCCCACTGCCACAGAGCAGGCCCCAACTGCTACCACCAACACCTGAGCAGCCCACAAACCTCTCCTTCGAGGACCACAGGGCAGTGGGGCATTCACCAAAGGAGTATCAGAGCACGCTTCTAGTCCACACGGGATCCCCAAGTGTGTAGGTCTCACTCTTCTAAGCTCCTCTCCTCACCTCTCACAGCCAGGTGTCACAAGAAGAGTTAGATAGGCCACAACCCTCTGCAGAAAATGCCCCAACCAGACCACAATGCTACCCAGGTATCCCTGCCAGATCTACTGTTCTAAGAGCCAGGTCTTGAGGAGTCTTCTGAAGGCGAGTAGGTCTTGGTTCTGCCGTATGTGGGTAGGGAGGGTGTTCTAGGTCTTGACGGCGAGGTAGGAGAAGGATCTGCTGCCGGAGGTCGTATGTTAGATGTGGGGGATAGCAGCGAGGGTGAGGCTGGCGGAGCTGGTGGGTGGGGGTGTGACAGCTGAGTCTGCTGTTCAAGTAGGCTGGTCTGGTGTTGTGGAGTGGTTTGTGTGCATGGGTGAGGAGCTTGAAGGGGATACTCTTGTCGACGGGGAGCCAGTGTAGGTCTCTCAGATGGGGGGGTGATGTGGCTGCAGCGGGGGGTGTTGACGATCAGTCGGGCGGAGGCGTTTTGGATGCATTGGAGTCGTCGTAGGTGTTTGGCTGGGATTCCTGTGTAGAGTGCGTTGCCGTAGTCCAGTCTGCTGCTGACGAGGGCCTTTGTCACCATTCTTTTTGTTTCGGTCAGGATCGACTTGTAGATCCTGCGGTGCATGCGGAGGGTGTTGTAGCTGGTGGAGGAGAGGGCGTTGACCTGCTTAGACATGGAGAGGGATGAGTCGAGGATGAATCCTACATTGCTTGCATGGTCGGTGGGTGTTGGTGCTGTTCCCAGTGTGGTCGGCCACCAGGAGTCATCTCAGGCTGAGGGGGTGGGTCCGAGGATAAGGACCTCCATCTTGTCCAAGTTCAGCTTCAGACGGCTGCTCCCCATCCAGTCCGTGACATCCTTCATTCCCTCGTGGAGGTTGGTTTTGGCGGTGTGAGGGTCCTTGGTGAGGGAGAGGATGAGCTGGGTGTCGTCGGCGTAGGAGATGATGTTGAGGTTGTGATGGCGGGCCACTTGTGCGAGGGGGGCCATGTAGTCGTTGAACAGCGCCGGGCTGAGGGATTAGCCCTGAGGGCTTCCGCCGATGATGTCGATGGCTTTGGATCGGAAGGGTGGGAGGCGTACTCTTTGGGTTCTGCCTGAGAGGAAGGACGTGGTCCAGTCAAGGGCCTTCTCTTGGATTCCGACTTCTAGGAGGTGTGTCTTTAGAGTGCGATGGCAGACCGTGTCGAAGGCGGCTGACAGGTCCAGGAGGATGAGGGCTGATGTTTTGCCGTTGTCTAGTTGGCACCTGATGTCGTCTGTGGCGGCAATGAGGGCTGTCTCAGTGCTGTGGTTGCAACTGAATCCGGACTGGGACGGGTCCAAGATGTTGTTGTCTTCCAGGTGGCGGGCAAATTGCATGTTGACGATTTTCTCGATGACCTTTGCCGGGAACGGGAGCAGGGAGATGGGCCGGAAGTTCTTGAGGTGCTTGGGGTCCGCTTTGGGCTTCTTGAGGAGTGCGTTGATTTCGGCATGCTTCCAGCTTTCCGGGAATGCCGCTGTTATGTGTAATGTATGTTTTGCTGAGTAGTTTTGTGTATGTACAGTTATATTATGTATGTATAAATAAGGGATTGTGGTGCTTTGTGCGGGACAGTGTTTTTTATCTATATTTTTGTAGGTTTCATTTTCCTGATGGGCTATAAGGGAAGTCAGATGTCCTTTTTATTTTTTTTAAGGAAATCCAAATGTGTTTTATATAAGCAAATTTTTTATAAATAGATGTATTTCTTTTTTGGGTTTCCTGGAGCAGTTTTTTATTAATAAACAATTTTTGTTTTTTTTATGGAACCTACAGACTGTGGATTGCCTTTAGGGATTATTTTTTATAACAACATTTTTTATTTTTTGTGGGGGCGGTTTACTATTGTTTAAATATTTCAATGGTGGATTACTTTTTGGAACTATACAGATAAGGACAGAGATCTGCAGCAGCAAAATTGCAAGTTCATTTTCTAATTTACTGTGTGGGTCGAGAGTGCCATTATTGTTCCAGACCTTAAATGTTGTTGATGCACATCACCCTCACGTGGGCCATTACCAGCCTTGTTGCCCTGCTACCAACTGTACCTGAATCACAAGCTTTACTGCTTTGGGAAAGCCACTGCGGGTTTGCTGCTGGGAACTGCAACTATCGCAGTCCTCAGGGTGATAGACAGCTGAGCGCAATTAACCAGTACTGCTAAAGGTGCACTGCTTTTCTGTGGTTTGGGGGCCAAGAGTGTTGCTTTTTATTTGTGACCTTACATGCTGCTCCTGCACATCACCTCCACAAGCCAACAGTAATTGGATCACCATCATTACTGCATGGGGAGAGCCTTTGCGGGTTCACCGCTGGGAACTTTGACTCCCACAACCCTCTGGGCGATAGACAGCCAGTCAAGAGGTAGCGCGCAGGACAGTAGACAACACAGTCCCCTGTACAATCCAGAGAAGGGAGTGGGTCGAGCCGCAGGGCACGGCCGTCGACCAGCACTGATCCTATCGACGAAGACACTGTGTTCTCGGGCCTTGAAGGCAGCATGGTGATAGCACAGCGCCTGTAAGTCAAAGGAATAAGATCAATACAGCGCCAATTGGCTGCACACAATCTTAACATGACAGAGTTGCGGCTTGGTATGATGGCCATGACAGGTGCATTTCAAGGACTATGCAGGGAGATGAGAGACAGGGCAGCCAGGCGCATGTAAAGACATCGTCATCACACCCGGCTGGACTTGTACACAAGAGCTGTCAACTGCCAGGTAACCGCCACATCCCTGCTTGCTCGAAAATGCGTCAGTATGCAGCATGAGATGGCCCACTGCTGCCAGGACATGGGCATGGGCCTGGTGCAGGTTACACATGCCGTGGACCACATGCACGCATCTGCGAAAGGTAGCATAGGCCTACTTAGCACAACGGATATGGACGAACAGTCCAGCAGGAGCAGCATCACTACACCAATTCCACCGGACAGATGCCGGTGTGTGCGCCAGGGGAGAGTAGATTATGACTCCAGGGAGGGCAGTAGGCATCCTGCCTGAGCGAGGGGCAACCGGTGGTGCACGTAGGAGGTGAAGGTACATAAGGGACTTATGGCCATGTGTGAATCAACACATTCCATATGGACTTATAGGCTTTTGGAAATACTTGCACTGTGGCACAAATATGGCAAGGAATCTCAATAAAGCAACGCTGTGTGACAGATGTATTCCTGCACCAAAAGAAATAAACATCACAGTTAAGCACCATTTTGTGGCATTGTGTCCTCATTACTCAGTTAAAAGCAGTTCTGTGTGATCTCATCTTAGGTGCCCGGCAGCCTCCCCGGCCTCACCTGCTGGTCTGTGACATGGAGCTGGTCCCTCCTCATCTGATGTGTCTGAATCTGTCAGATCCACTGGGGTACCTTTCTTGGTAGCGATGTTGTGTAGCATTGCACACAGGGCCGGTTTAGCGCTGGTTGCGCCCTGCGCGACAATGTTTGATGGCACCCCCCAATTACCACCTCCACCACGGATTCTCAGTAG